>NC_091691.1:22639642-23263928 GCF_041296265.1 Equus caballus | reverse complement strand
CCTGTGAGCTTTGACACAGTCAGAATACATAACAGCTCCATCCCCCCCTGGAATCCCCTTGTGCTGCGCCCTTGCATCCACACCCTTCCCCACCTCCCTACACCTGGCAGCGGCTGCTCGGTTCCCTGTCCCTATGGCTTTGCCTCTTTCACAATGTCCTATAAATGAAATGATGCAGTGTCCATAGCTATAGTTATGGATACAGACATGTTGCTAAATCTAGCTGCTTTCATTTAGCAGAAGGTGTTTGAGGTTTCTCCCTGTTGCTGCACGTATCGGTACCTTGTTCCTTTTCTTGGCTGAGTAGTATTCCGCTGTATGGTTTACATCAGTTTGTTTATTCATTCATCTGGTGAAGGGTGTTTGAGTTGTTTGCAGTTATGAGTAAAGCTGCCATAAACATTCGCATCCAGGTTTTTGTGTGACCACAGTTTTTCTCTCTCTAGGGTGAATACCCAGGGGTGAGATTACTGGGTCATTTGACAAGCATATGTTTAATTTTTTAGGAAACCTCCAAACTTTTTTCTAGAGTGGCTGTAGCGTTTTGCGTTCCACCAGTAACGTGTGAGTTCCAGCTGTCCCACATGCTCTTCAACGCTTGGTATTATCAGAGTTTTTTCTTTCTTAATTTTAGCCGTTCTAACAGGTGTGTGGTCGTATCTTACTGTGGTTTTGATTTGCTTTTCCCCAATGACTAATGAGGCTGAGCATCTTTTCCTGTGCCTCCTTACTGTCTGTGCCTCTGTTTTGGTCATGTGTCTGTTCAAATATTTTGCCCCTTTTTAATCGGGTTGTTTTCTTGCTGTTGAGATGTGAGTTCCCTGTGTTTTCTGGAGGTAGGCCCTCTGTCAGGTCTGTGACTTGTGTGTGTTTGCTCCCAGTTTGCAGCTTGTCTGTTCCCCTCGGGGTGCAGGTGTCCATTAAGGTCACGGCAGCCGTGGCGTCTCTAACTCTGCTACTCTCCTCCTCACTCCTCACCCTCCGGCCGTGCTGGCTTTCTTTCAGTTCCTGAAAAAATCAAGCTCTTCCCTTCCCCAGGGCCTTTGCCCATGCTGTGCCCTCTGCCTGGAATACTCTTTCCCCTGTGCCCCATCTAAGACATCTTCACCTCCCCCCGAATCATGAATCTTCTCCCGTTTTCTTTTAGAAGCTTGCTGTTTTAGCATCTGTGTGTAGCTCTCTGATCCATCTCAAGTTAATTTTTTTCTATGGTGTGAGGTAGGGATTTGAAGGTCATTTATTTTCCCATATGACTGTCCACTTGTTCCAGCACCAATTGTTTCAAAGATTTCCCTTTTCCCTGTTGATTGCTTTGATGCCCTTTTTCAAAACTCAAATGAACATCTATGTGTGGGTGTGTTTCTGGACTCTTTATTGTGTTTCGTTGATCGATATGTCTGTTCTTACAGCAATACCATACTTTATTGCTTGTATCTTACAGGGAGTTTTGAAATTGGCTAGATTGTCCTCCAACCTTGTTTTTCTGTTTCCAGATTTCTTTGGATATTCCATGTCCTCTGAGTTTCCATATAAATTTTAGAATTGGCTGATCAGTTTCTATTAAAACAAAAACCTCCTGGGATTTTGATTGGGACTGAGTTGAATTTATTGATCAATTGGCGAGAATAAGATTTCTTAACTCTGTTGAGTCTTCCAATCCATGAACATGGTGCATCTCCGTTTTCTGCGTCTGCTCTTCCTCCGGCTTAATCTTGCTCCTCCTTCAGGTGCCTGCTTCCATGCCATCTCCTCCTGGAGGTCTCTCTTGACCCTTGACTAGACGGTGTAGCTCCTGCTGTGGCCTCTGGGGCCCCCTCTCTTCCTTCTTGGCGCTAATCACAACGGCAGCAATTATTTGTGTGATCATCTGTTTGGGGTCTGCCTCCCGCCCTGGACCGTGAGGTCCATGAGGGCGGCACCGGGTCGGCCTCTTCACAGACTGGCACGCAGTCAGTTTTCAGTAAGGATTCAGGAAAGAGGCAACAAATGCCCTCCTGTCCTTTGACACAGACCCGCAGGCCCCTGGCTGTTGCGCGTTTGCGGTCGGATGCGCCCCGTGGCCTCTGCTTGCAGACGGAGAAGCCGGGGCCTCCTCCTCCCGCCGCTTTCTCGGCCTTCACCCAGCTCTTAGCTCCTGCTGCCGCGCAGTGCGTGTTGAGAACGCCTGCTCACTTGACAGGGAGATGTGTGTAATTACGATTTTTAAAAAATGAAATCGTACATCTACAGAGAATTTTTAGATAATGACTATAATACAGAAGTTTAATTTATTTGGGGGGGAGGTGGAAAGGTCTTGCTTTCGCTGCATCACTTGGAGCATTTGAAACCCAGTGGCGGAATCTTGATGGACTTGGGCTGTGCTCGTAATGAGGGCATGGCAGGGCTGGGCCTGCAGACCGTCCAGGAGCCGCGAGGACAAAATGATGGAATTAAGGGCCTTTTTGTTGTTGTTTTTTTAAGGTTTAAGAAGTCGGCAGTTGAGCGTTGTGTTGTTAACTATTGGTCCGTGGACGTTACTCGGATGTATAGATTTCCTTCTGCGTTTTGCTTGTAAGTCGGTGGATAGGCCCTGGCGGTGATTCTGGCCCAGGGTGAGGTTCTGAGGAGGACCTCAGGGAGACCTTCCGAGGAAGATGAGGTTGTTGGGACAAGCGGCCAAGGCGCACTGTGGAGTGTAGGTGATTCAGAGCCAGATGAGGGAAGGACGGGAGGGTGTGGGGTCCTGTGCGGGAGCCCTGAGGAGGAGGAGGAGGAGGAGGAGGAGGAGCTGTTTACTCTGAACTAGGTCCGGAGCTGGGGACGCAAACAGAGCCGATGCCTGGAATTTCCTGGGGGCTCGATGAAGAGCAGTGGAGATCGTCTAACTTTATCACAGTCCAAGCTCATCATTTCCTCCCACGCTGATAACGTACGTTTTATACGATGCACCATCTCGTCTTTGGTGCACAACAGCCTGGAAAAGCAAGAGCCAACATGGTCATTGTTGTTATTCCCATGTCACAGGTCAGCAGACCGAGGCTCAGGGAGCTGGTGTGACCGGCCCCGGATGACAGAGCTGGCGGGTGCGCCTTGCTTTGTTCTCCACACCCTGCCAGCGAGTCATGGCTAGTTCACGTTCTCCTCTGAGAGGCATGTGACCTAGGTCGAGGATGGGGAACAGTGTCGGGGTGACATTTGTGGTTGTGGAAACTGTGGAGATATTCTCAGTAGTCTTAAGTATTAAATGCCGTTTATTTAGCCGTGTATCAGTCAGTATAGGCTGTGTTATACTGCTGTAACAAAAGGCCTCCAGGTTTCAGTGGCTTAACACAACAGAGGCATATTTCTCGCTCACGTGACGTATCTGCTGGCTGCATGTCCATCGTGGGTGGGCAGTGGGCTCTGTCATCACAGTTATTCAAGGACCAGGCTAACGGGGCAGCCGCCAGCTCTGCTCTTGCTGTTCGCTGTGCCAGAAGGACGGCTGCTATGGAGGGTCTCATGGAAGCAGTGAAATGCTCTGTCCTGCAAGTGACACGTCGCTCCTTTCGGCTCACTGGCCAAAACCAGTCATATGGCCCCACTCGACCACAAGCAGCCACGCAGTGCGATCGCACCTTGTGCACAGAAGCGAGAGAGCCGGAAACACTCGGCAGACGGCATTAACGATTGCCATTAGCCTCCAATAAACAAGAAGCAGATGGTACGACCCTGCAACAAACGCGTAAGATGATAACCAGAGGGGACGTTCGTTGGTTATCCACCACGGGCCAGGTCCTGTTGATCCAGAAGAGCACACTCAACCCCCACAGCCATTTCATCAGGCAGGTATTATGTTTATCTTCATTTCACAGGTGAGGAAACTGAAGTTCAGAGACAGAAAGTTACTTGCTCAAGGTCACACAGCAAGGACATGGCAGAGCTGGTTCTTGAACCCAGGCCATCTTGGTTGCAGAGCCCATGTTGTAATAACCCCACGGAATAGATGAGAAGTGAACCAACACGCCCAGGGTCCTCTTGGCAGGGAGCCCCAAGACCTACCTCCTTTACCTTATTGTATTGCCCGTGTGAATTCTGTCGGAATTGCCAGCGTCCCTCCCATGTTGCCTTCCTGTGTCGGCAGCTCCAGACTCTTGGGCTTCTGAGTCCATGAAGGACTGTTGTGCTAGAACCAACTTGAGCCAGATGTTAAATTTCCAGGACTTTTGCAAGATATTTAAAAAAATTAAATTACATAAACTTACTATAGTTAAGTAAATTACATTTATTTCAAACCAAGGTAGTAAATACTCAAAACTCATCGCTTCCTAATTGTTTTGCTATAGTTTGCCGTCAGTGCTCTTGAGGTTATTTGCATCCATCGTGTCTGTGTGATGGAAGTGCTATATGATGGCTGCCCGCTGTACGTCTTCCCCAGCTCCGTGCTCAGTGACGTCCAGTCGGTAGGTTGAAACTGGCCGTGGTGGGAATATTTACGTCACAGAAATTGGCAGGCGCCACCGGTCAGGGCTTTTTTCCAGTCGTTAAACATTGGGCAGCACACCGCTGCCTGCAGCCCGCTCGCTTTCACCGTCGGGCAGCCTGACCAGCCTCGTCCAGGACCAGCTGGCCCTCTCAGTGGATCCAGCCGGTTCCAGGGCCGGCAGCTTCCGTGAGGCTGCTGCACGGGACCGTCCGTCTGCCTTCAGCCTTGACAACTTAATGCCAGGCTGACGTCCCTCCCTTTGAGCCACTGTTCTCAACCTTGACCGTCCACTGGAATCACCTGAGAAAGCTTTAAAAAATACAGATTTTTTTTTACAGGACCCGCCACCAGAGGGTCTCACATCATTGGTCTGGGGTGTGGCCGGGGCATGAGGATTTTTTCAAGCTTTCCAGCAATAGCCAAAGTGGAGAACTGCAGGTGTGTGCAAACTCGATGTGTGGAAACGGGCCACCAAAGAGGGCAGACTGGGGGTCGGTGATTTAATTCACAGAAGACGTTCTCAGTTTTCCCAACAATGTTCTGTAAAGAAACTAAAGGGTAGGGGGTGGCAACCTTTTTCTTTAGAGGGGCAGATCCTAAATACTTTCCCCTCGTGGGCCGTCCGGTCTGTGTCACAGTGCTCGGCTCTGCCATGGTGGCATGAAAGCGGCCGTAGACGAGATGTTAAAGAATGAGCCTGCCTGGGTGCCAATAAAACTTTATTTACGGGGCCGGCCCGGTGGCGCAGCTGTTGAGTTCGCACTTTCGTGCTGCTTTGGCGGCCCAGGGTTCGCTGGTTTGGATCCCGGGTGCGGACATGGCACCACTTGGCAAGCCATGCTGTGGTAGGCGTCTCACGTATAAAGTAGAGGAAGATGGGCACGGATGTTAGCTCAGGGCCAGTCTTCCTCAGCAAAAAGAGGAGGATTGGCAGCAGTTAGCTCAGAGCTAATCTTCCTCAAAAAAACCCCAAAAAACTTTCTTTAGAAAATGAGGTGAGCCGGATTCGGCCCAGCTTGCCAGCCCTCATCTCTGTTGTTCCTTTAAATGGTGGCCATGCCTGTCCAGACATTTTTCTTCTTAAAGTCGATGGGCACGATCACCGTGAATGTTTCTGCTGAGCTGACAGGTTGCGTTAGTCTGTTGAGCTCCCCTCCAACCCCCAAATTCTTTAAACAGTGTTAGCTGTTCCCACTTGTCTGATAAGTAAAAATCTACCACTGCCGGACTGAGCTCTTTGAAGGCGTGGATGGGTCCTCAGTCTTGTTCTCCTGGCAGAGTGCTCGCCCCGGGGCCTCATTTAACAAATGTTTATTGGATGAAGAAATTGATCAAATGAATAGCATTTACTATTTTTTACAAACACTTTATTATGGAGAATTTCAGCCATCCGGGACCAGAGAGAACAGGATGGAGATTCGCCCCATAGCCGTCCCCCGGCTCCGTCGCCGTGTCGAAGTGGCTTGCCTGGTTGTGCTTCTCTGGGTTCCACAAGGACCGGCCGCTCTGTTGTCCTGTAGGTTGCCGTCGACCCCGGTGCTGTGAACAGGGCCGGGCAGCTCGTAGGTGCTCAGTAAACCTGTTGGTTAGATGAAAGAATGGACGGATGACAAGCTGGTGCATTTCCACGTGATTTATGAGACTTCTAGAAGGTTCACCAGCCATGACACAGACATGAAAGTGTTGCAGGTTGAATTCTGCCTCTTTCCACGTAAGACCACAAACAGCGTGGCGTCTGGGGGGGCACATCAAGATCCCTGGAGACCTTCTGACCCCTGTTGATCCCCGAGCCCCACGGCTAGGCGTCCGGCTATTGAGAAGACCAGTGTCGGGGGGAGCCCGGCAGAACCCGGCAGGTGGGGGGAAAACCGCCCCCACCCGCCCCAGCACTGCCCAGGCTCCTCCGAGCCCTCCCTGCCGCGTCCTGGAAGGGGTGGGGGGGACCACAGAAAAAGCTGGGCTAATTTAAGCCCCTTTAGAGTGACCAGGCTGCTGGAGATTAGCTCAGAGAAATATGTCGGGTCTGCTTTGATTTGCAATTTGAGATAAATGTGGGAAACGTGTTTTTCCTTCCTGGGAGAGGATTATGTTGCTTCGCAAGTTGGGTCTTTGTCACTCTTGATTTTAGAACACTTAATCGTACTTCCAGCAATGAACAAAAACCAGACCCCGTCGAAGCTGGCCGGGAGGTCCTGCTGTCTCGGCAACCAGAGTGTCCTCGTTTCCACAAACTCCTGTCACCACCCGACTTTTAAGGCTTCTTCTCTTGCGCTGCATCAACACTGGTGTTTTATTTCAGACATAAAAAAATCTTGTTAAAGTTGTTAAAAATAAAAAAGAGCTAACTTGGTATCTTATATTTCGGGGTGAATTGTTCTTTACCATATTGATTTAACGTGTAATGTGGCCTATACTCAAGTAACCTTTATAAACCCCCGGGAGGCTCCACCGGGGGTGGCGTGGGCTCCCTCAGACCTCAGAGTCAGCGAGCAGGATCACAGGGCTGACACTGGGAGGCAGAGAATGAAATAAACATATTTCCTATAAACAATTCCTTCTTGCTTTACTTTATCTACGAATTGATCTGTTGAGAGAGGCGGGGTTTTAAGAAAATGTTTCCAATTGAAAACATCTGTATAAATTATAACCCACGGATGCTTTCATCACAGGTGTCATTACAGGTGTGACCCTGACTCCCCTTGAATGGAGGGGCGTTTGGGGGAGATCTTGCCTGCCCAAATTCTTGGGTTTCCTCTGCCAAGAACCCCTTCCACCGATACTTGAAATGTGTGTGCTATTTCCAGGTGCCGCACGTTCCTCTGAACCGAATCTCTCCTCGGTGGTTCAATCCCGTGTCTGCAGCTGATCTGAAAACGCCGTCCTCAGTCCTGAGTGCAGTCCCCTGCTGGAAGTTTCTGGTCCGACTGCCTGAGTGCTCTGTGGTCTAAATATAGCCATTTAAAAAGGAGATTACAGCCGGTCCACCGGGGACCGCTCAAAAGGCTTTCAGGATCACTCTGGAAAGCCCGATGCCTTTAATCCTCAACTTTAATTTAAAATAAAGAAATCTTCTCAACTCATTTTCCTCTCTGCCCACCCTTGTCCTCCCCTACAAGGCTTTCTCTTTCTCCCCGCTCCCGTCAGTGAGGAAACAGACTCTTGACAAGCAGCTTCTGGAGCAAGAATGGGCTGAGCTGTTTTAATTTCTTGCGAGGATGTTTTTATAGATGAAAATCAAGTCAATGCTCCAGAGTATACACAGGGAGGTTTAATCAGGCCAGAAAGTTCGGAATATCAAAAGGGAGGCGGGGGCTGTTTCTCAAACCCGGCTGCTCTGGGGGATGCAGAGAGAGGCTCTCCCCCTCCCCGTGCCTTCAATATTGGCAGGCGGTGGGGTCAAGATTTTCTCTTTGGTTGTTCTGGAAAGCCATACAGATAATTAATGCTGTTGAAAGAAGACTGTGCTGTTGGTGTCTGCGAGGCTGGCCCCCCAGTCTGGGATTTTCTGGAAAGAAACAAGTCAGGGAAAAAAGTTATGCACCGGGGGAGATCCAGCCAGTTATTGCACCAGCGATAAATAACGTCCGGAGAGCCGCCAGCCACCGGCGCGTCCTGTGGCTGCAGCTACTTGATGTGGGGACACAAGTCGGGGCACCCGGGAGCTTTAAATGGAGGCCATGCCCTGCCGCGCCTCACCCGCCACTCCAGACTGCTTCTCTCAAACAGTCATCATCCAAGGAAGGAAGTTGCGACAGACGCCGAGGAAGATTGTGCATCGGCTTTGATATTTACAGTTTTGTTTCTTCCTGGATGGACGGCCGCGGCTTTAATTACAGGGGCAGGAAATGTCTGGCCCTTCCTTGGAGGCAGCCGCTGAGGCTGGGAGTCCTGGCCAGCCCTGCTGGGCCCCAGGAGTCCTGGAGGGACTGAGGAAACAGCACCCCAGGGTGCTACAGGGAGAGCTCAGGACATCCCGGGTCGCGTGCGCTTTCTCCACATCAGCTCACTTAATCCTCGTGAGACCCACGGAGGGCGGTGCTACTTTTGGTCCCATTTTACAGATCAGGAAACTGAGGCTCAGAGGAGCGATGCTCGCACAGCTAGCAAGTGTCAGAACCAGGATTTGAACTGGGTGGTCTGCCCCCAACGGACACTTCATTTTACTCCAGGCGAAATCCACATCACCTAAAATTGACTATTTTAAAATGAACAATTCAGTGGTATTTAGTACATTCACAATGTTGTATAAACACCATTTCCATGTAGTTCGAAAGCTTTTCCTCACCCCAAAGGGGGACGCCCGGGCCCGTTAGCGCTCACTCCCCATTTGCCCCTCCCCCAGCCCCTGGCGCCCACTGTTCTCTGCTCTGTCTCCACGGATTTGCCTGTTCTGGACGTTTCCTATAAATGGAATCATGCAGTATGTGGCTTCTGTGTCTGGCTTCTTTCGTTTGGCCCCGAGGTCCATCCATGGTGTGGCCGGTGTCAGTGCTTTATTCCTTTCTACGGCTGAGTCGTACTCCATGGTGTGGATGGACGTTTGGTGTATCCATTCTGCTGACGGACACTTGAGTTGTTCCTTCCCTCTGGCCATTGCGCGTGGTGCTCTGTGCACGTTCATGTGCGTGTGTGTGCGCGCACACCTGTGTTCAGGTCTTTGAGGTCTATACCCAGGAGTGGAAGTGCTGGTCGTATGGGAATTCTATGTCTAACTTGTTGAGAAGCCGCCAGACTGTTCAAAGTCGACATTCTTAAACACACATCCTGTTGGAGCTGGGTCCCCCAGACCTCTCGAGTTGTGCTGGATTCTCTGGAAGGGCACTCTCGTTGCTACGTCTTGGGGGCACTTCTAGCTTTCAGTCCTGGATACAAGGACCGTTCATTCATTCATTCATTTAACGAACATATTTTGGGCTCTAGCGTTGTGGCAACTGCCGTGCCAGATGCTGGGGTGTGTTGACGAATACAGTCAGGGTCCCTGCACTTAGGCCTCGCGGCCTAGAGGGAGAGAGGACACACAAAGCAGACACTGCAAACTCCAATTCCTGCAGGTGCCCAGTGGGTGGGATTAATGAGGGAGCTGGAGGAAATGCGAGGCTATAGGGAGTGGTGGAGACTACAGCTAAGTAGAGGGTGGTCGCTCAGGCTGATGGCTCTAATGATGATTGCTGGGCAGGGACGCAGGAACAGTGTGGCCAGATCGTCCTGGTTTTAAAAAGACACTGGAATGATATTTGTATAAAATCCCTAATATTTAAGATGCAACAGAAACTTAACAAAATGTATCTACAAAGGCTGAATGGGCCCCCAGGTTATGGACTATATTAGTCAGGGTTCTCCGGAGAGATGGAATCCACAGATTGTGTGTATGTGTGTATTTACTGTAAGGAATTGGCTCACATGATGGAGGCTGAGAAGTCCCAAGATCTGTGGTTGGCAAGCAGGAGACGCAGAAAGCCACTGCTGTAATTCCTGTCCAAGCCTAAAGGCCTGAGGCCCAGGAGAGCCAGTGCTGTAAGCTCCATTCTGAAGGGTGGTGGGCTCAAGACCCCAGAAGAGCAGTGCTGCAGTTTGAATCTGCAGGAAGGAAAAAAACAGCATCCCAGCTCAACAGTCAGGCAGGAGGAGATCAGCCTTTTGTTCTAGTTAGGCCTTCAACTGATTGGACGAGGCCCACCCACAGTGGGGAGGGCAATCTGCCAATTCAAATGTTACTCTCATCCCCAAACACCCTCACAGACACACCCAGAATAGTGTTCTGGGACCAAATATCTGGGTACCCTGTGGCCCGGTCAGGTTGACACATAAAATGAACCATCACAAGTCCACCCCTTGTCAGCGTGGCACCATATACATCCTCCTTAAACCATACCTAATTTCCAGATAAAGACAATATAAAGGTTGTAATTCGACCTAACATGATACAGTGATCCTGCCTACAGCCGGAAATGCACCATCGCCTTCCCCAGAAATGGAGGTGAAATCCTTGATGATGTTTACCTTCTCTCGTTCTGGCAAACCAGCAGCTTTTCAGGTCCCTGGGTCAACAGCTGGAGTAACACGCCCAAGTGCGGAGATGCTGCCTCCAGAATCTAGAGAGAACCTCGGTGCTGCGCCCTCTTTCTGGCTGTAGGAGGGGCCAGATGGAACAGCTTGTCCTCTACCCGGGAAGGGAGACGCCAGCATGCCCCACTGGAGACCCAGAGCGCTCCCCGAGGTGGAAGGCCATCCAGATCCCTGCAAACTACGCGATGGCACAGGGCTGGAGGGTCCGTGTGCCCCGAGCGGGAGCGCGAAGGTGTGTCGCTGGCCTTCCCAGCTGGAAGCACACTGCCTCTGCGGGGCCTTCCCGACAGGTGTGGAGGGAAGAGCATCCGGGTCAGGAGCTGCCTGCCCGGGACCGGGGCGTGTTAATGTGCTGGAACAGCGAGGCCGCATCTGTCCAGCAGCTGCCGTTGGAGCCACCGCCTGGCTAAGCTCGGATGACCCGCGATCGCTCTCCGAGACCCGTCTGCCCGTTGCGCAGGCCGACAGACGGACGGGAGGCGGGTGTGGTGGGAATCCCGCCGTGTGTCCTTCGGGTCCTTGAGGCGGCACGCATCTCTGCGGCCCCTGTGGGGAAGCAACGTGGCCTCGGGGTCCCTGTTTTCAGGGGCGGAGGCAGCTCTGGGGGCTTCCACTTGCCCTTCCACCATCACTGCCTTCACTCCACGGGTCAGGGCACCGGCGTGGGGATTCCGATCAGGGTCTCTGTTCCTATTTTGTGTCCCAGATCTGGGGAAACAGCCACAAGATGGGTTTGGGGACCCACAGGGCTCCCTGTGAGATGGCTCTGAGCTAGACCCCCATTGGTCACCTGACCCCAGAAGCCCCGACTGACTGGTGGGCCGTAGTGACATTTTGGGTCTCTTGGAACTAGTGTCCAGTTCTGAGCCATGTCCGGGAGTCCCTGAGGGGTCTCGTTATTTCCTTTTCCCCAGGTCACAGGGACTCTGGGAAAAGGCCATCGGTGCCGTTGGGGGAGGCTGGGAGAAAGATTGCACAGTGTGCATCTTCGGTGGTGTCCCGGCGTCCTTCCTCCAGGGGATCTGGCCTCCCTCGTTCCAGGGGCCCCACGTCTGTACCTGGCTCAAGTCTGGGCGTTGACGGAGGGGCCATGACGCTCTGTGCTTGTGATTCGCGTCAGAGTTTTGTCTACTTGATCTAGAACTTTCTGCTCATACAGATAGGTAAGAATTTAGTACGTTTGCCGTCTGTTTCAGTGGAACACTGTGATCAACTAGCCGACGCCGTGTGTCCGCGCCAGCCACACTTCCAGTTGCCGCTGGACTGGTGTCCCTTACGGTAATCGCGCCTCTTGCCCTCAGTGGTTGAGCGCCCACTCGGCCTGCCGCCCTGGGGCCCGCTTCCTCCTGCAGGTGTGGGCGTCCCGGCTCCATGACTGCGGCCCCCACTGTGAGGTCGTGCTGCCCTTCCAGGCTGCCAGGGCTCCCTCGCAAATCTCTTTCTCATCGTTGTGGTGAAAAGTGTGTCTTCTGGGCCCTCCCGGGGCAGGTGAGGGGGTCTTGAATGACGCATCCGTGCCTTTAACATCCCAGTCTCCCTAAGCCTGGGGGTCCCTGCCTCTGCGGTAAACCGAGGCAGGTCTGCATTCCCAGCTCCCTCACTGTGGGCCACTCTTGGGTCCGTGTCTCCACCAACCAACGGAACCGTGGGAGCCCTCCCAGCTCCCTGAGACGCCTTGTGAGCCGCAGCGTCTCTGCGTCGTGGGCCCGCATCCGGATGTTCATGCTGGTCCCACCTTACCTCCCTCCCACCGTTATCTCGCCCCCTGCACATCCTTTCCCACATCACTCCCCGGATTCTGTCTGTATTGTTAGGACACTCGGGTGGGTCCTGGACCGTGGGGCAGCGCCTCGTGGGTCACACTTTGTAGCTCACCCGTGGGGCCTGCGGGACCTGAGACAGGTCTCGAGACGGAGACGGGGCGCGGGGGAGGAGAGTTCTCTGTGCCTGGAGCCGCGCGTCCCCTCGGGCGAGGTCGTCACAGCCTCCTTGGGCCACGTGGGTAGATCCCTCGGACAGGGAGAGGCCGCCCCCACCACGGGCCAGAAGGCCTCCTTCACGGCACTGAGCCTCATCGGAATCTAGGGGCTCAGTGTCCCGCGCTCCTCGGGGTCTCCCCAGCACCCCTATTCCAGCTCAGAGCCCGCACTTTCCCAGTGGTGCCCTCCCCCCGACGGAGACACCCCACCAGGCGGGGCGGCCCCCACTGTGACTCAGTGGTCCAGGGGCAGACGCGGGGCCTGTGTGTCAGCATCTCTGCCTGAGGCTGTCTCCTTCACGGAGCTCACGGAAGCTTCCAGATCATTCGTGCGGCCCGAGGGCGGGGAATCGGAAGCTAGGAACTCGTCCTTTTCTTTCCCCACTTTGTCCTCAACATTAGGAGCAACCAGCCAACCTCATTATATTCATTAATTTGCCAAAAGTATTTGTAAGTATTCTCCGCACAGGCGCTCAGGTCCTCACTTCTTACGGGGGTTGGTCGGGCGTCTCTAGCCTCTGTGGGGTGGCACCGAGGACCCAGCGCCCTCTGCGTGGGAAATGGGGGCATCAGAGTCCTCAAATCTGACCGGGCCAGGGAGCCAGCTCTAGAACCCCAGAATCAACCCAGAAAACTCGTCCTTGAAATTCTGTAGCTTCAGAACCAGTTCCACAGTCTGCCCTAGTCAGGATTCTCCAGACAAACAGAACCAGCAGGATGTGTGTGTGTCCGTGCGTGTGAGTGTGTCCACGAAGCGATCTGTTATAAGGAATTGGCTCCTGTGGTTATGGAGGCTGAACCAGCGCCCATGCCAGAGACCCAGGGAGCCGACGACGTCGTAGAACCAAATACGCACCCCGAGAATTTGGGCTCTGATGTGGATATAGATGGAGATGTCTGCAGATGAACTGAATTCTCCCTGGAGAGGTCAGGGAAGGCTCCCTGGAGGAGGTGACACTTGAGCTGTGTTGTGAAGGATGAGAAATGGTTTGCTAGGAAAACTGGGTGTGGAAGGGGGCTCCCAGCAGAAGGACCTTGTCTGCTTGGGTTCCGACAGCTAGTTCAGTGTGACCCAAACACAGGGGACGTGTCGGGACATGGCAGGAACACGACTGGGGAGTGAGGGGGGCAGCCCCCCTGAGGGCCATGGGATCCCTCCTGGGCTTTGAACAGAGGAGTGGCAGGAGTTAGAGTGTACTGGAAAGGCTGCTCTGGGGGCTGTTTATTGAGCACCTGCTGTGTACCAGACCGTGGGGCTTCAGCTGTGGGACAGAGAAGGTCTCTGCCCCCTGGAGCTGACGAGCTCGCCGGAGGGCAAGACCCCGAGGAACAGAAAAGGGAAGCGTGTGGTCAGTGCCTGGAGTGAGTGCGATGGAGAAGGAAAGCAGGGAGGGGAGATGGGGGTCAGGGGGGCCCTGGGAGGTGCCACTTGTCCCTGGAGGGTTTCAGGGAGGCGGCATGAGGCTCTCGGGAGGAGGCCCTCCCAGCAGAGGAACCGGCGATGCCGAGTGTGACGTGGGGCGGCCGCTGTGGGGGGCAGCTCGGTGCTTCCTCGAAAAGGTGACCTTGGAATTGCCGTCTGACTCAGCAAGTCTGCTTCCGGGAATGCGCCCAAGGGACCGGAGACAGGTGCTAAACAGACTGCGTGCACGCATGCTCACAACAGCCACGAGGGGGACCAGCACCGTGTCCTCGGTGGACGGACAGACAGACAACGCGTGGTCTGTCTACACGTGGAATATGACGCAGCCACGAAAAGGAACAAAGTGCTGACACACACCACAACACGGACGAGCCTAGACCACATTTTGCCGCGTGAAAGGGGCCACGCAGGGTTCCGTTCTGTGACGTGTCCCGAAGAGGCAAACCCACTGAGATGGAGAGCAGATGGTGTTTCTGGGGTGGGGAGGGGAAAGGGCAGCGAGTGCTCACCGGGTTTGGGGCGATGGAGTGTTCTGGAACCGGATAGAGGCAGTGGTTGGACAACGTTATGAACGTGCTAAGTGGCACTGAATTAAACGTTTTAAATTGATTACAATGGTAACTTTCACGTGTTGTGCCCTTGGTCGCAGTCGGTGCCTGTGGGCTGAAGGCAGAGCGAGGAGGCTGGTGGGCACTGGGCGGCTGGAGATCTGGCCTTTACTCCACGGGAGCTGGGAGCCACGGAAGGTTTGGAGCAGAGAAGTGAGGTCATCGACTTGGTGCCGACACTGGCTGCCGTTGGGGAATAGACTCCAGGGTTGTGGGTGGGAGCCCGGAGCCCACGGAGAGGCCACTGCAGCCGTCCGAGCAAGCACGGAGTGGGTGGAAGGCGGTGGCGGGGTGAGAGGGATGCGATTCCAGCTGTGACATAAAGGGCGAGCGAGCCGGGAGGACTGGCTGACGGTTGCGTGTGGGGTGTGAGAGGGAGCGGGGTGCAGGGCGACTCTCAGGTCCCTGGCCTGAGTGCCAGGAGGACGGAGCTGCTGTCCCGAGACGGGGCGCCGGGGGAGGAGCGGGTGTCTGGGGGGCAGCTCAGCTTTGGGGCCGAGGGGTTGCGGGCGAGCGGGCCACCGAGCCGACCTGGCCAGAGCTGACGGCGCGCAGGGCCTCGTGGGGGGTCGGGCCCCGTTCGAGCAGCCCCAGGGAGAGCCGTATGTGCAGCCGGCTGGGTAGGTTCGTGCCCAAAAATGAAATGATGGCACGTGTACGAGGCCCTGGTTGTGTGCGGGGCTCTGTGCCCGCCCGTGTCCTCCCATGTCACTGAGGCAACAAGCCCTTGGGGTTGCTGCAGGTGTCAACCCATTCCAAGGTGGGTGTGGAAGGCTCAGAGAAGTTAAGAGACTTGCCTGAGGTCACCCAGCAAGTAAGCGGCCGGCCGAGATCTGACGACTGGGCTCCAGGGCCGAGTGCGTCCCTGTCCAGGCGCCCATCTCCCAGCACGAGTGGATGCCCCTTCAGGCGGGGCAGGGGTTTGCGGGGTCTCGCTCCAGAAAGGGGGTGGGAGGTCCAGGTTTGGTGTGAGGATCCCCTGCTTAAAGGGCAGCGGGCACTCAGGGCCGGAGTGAGAGACGTTGGTCCACGGCGGTCCGTTGCCCCCCTCGTCTGCTGATGTTGCTGTGGCCATCATTAGTCTGAACCGAAGGCCGTCACCTTGGAAGGGAAGGCGCCAAAACATTGCTTAGGTCGTCCCCGGGTGACGGGAGTTTTGAAAACATTTTAACACGGAAAATTTCAGCCATCCGCAGAAATAGAGAAACACAGTGAAGCCCCTTTTCCTGATCACCCAGCACAACTGTCGTCAGCATCCTGCTCTTCTGGTCTCATTTATTTGACTGCCCAGCTTTTTTTTTTTCTCGAATGTTCTGAAGAAAACCTGGCAGAGGTGGTGGGGTTTCCGACTCGTCGGGGTTTCCTGGTTTGTGCAGAGATTTGTGACTTTCGTCTGACTTTCGACATCTCTGACTTGGGGGGGCCGGAGCTCTGGCGCCCATGTGTCATCTGTGACCCGCAATGGCCATGGCCACGGTGAGGCGTCGCTGTTGCTGTTGTTATTTTTAACGAGGTGAGTTTTAAGGTGCGGGTCCTGCCTTCGGCTTTTGCCCACGACTGAGCTGCTCTGCTTAGCCGCCCTCGCGCTGGGCCGACCCCGCGCTGCATGTGGCAGGGACATGCCTGTGACATGGCCTGGGGCCGCCCTGGCTGCTCAGTCTGCATGTCCGTGTGTCCGGGGTCGTCCTGGCACCTGCCCCGTAGGGCCGTTCTGCACGAATGGAATGAGTTAGTGTGAATAAGGGAGTCGTGCAAGGTGCTTGGCATCCAGTAGGTGCCCCATAATTGTCGACTGGCATCCTTTCTCCAGAATTTATTCAGGGATGAGCATGGGACAGGGCAGGAATGAGGTGCTGGGCCACCACCCTTCTGCCCCTGGCGGTGGCCACCAGGCAGTGGAACGAGCTCTGGCCACAATCCAGTCGGGTCGCCTGGGGCTGGCCCTGCTGTGGGGCTTTGGATGAGTGTCTTGATGTCTCTGGGTGCCTGTGTGAAGGCTCTGGCCTGGGCGTAGAAACACGCCAAGGTTTGGGCTCCAGCTGTCGGGACCCCCGCGTCCCTCCCCGGCCCCCCTGCCCCCAGCGTGGCGGCTGTGGCCAGGCCCGCTGGCAGGAGGGGCTTGGCGTGAGGACCAGCAGACGCCAGGCTGACTGCGCACAGATGTATCTGCCAGTTTCTGATGGGGAGAAGCGGTCTGGGAGTCGCTCACTTCATTGATAATTAAATTCAAATTAAGAGAGATTTGCATTTATCAAAAGTCTGTTTGACAAGGTGTCACTGTTCCCATCCAGCACCCCGGCGCTGGGGACCCAGCAGGGGAGGTGCAGCCACGCGGGGGTGGGGGCCGGGGAAGGGGGAGGAACAGCACAGAGGCTGCCTGTCAGTCCTTCCTCAGGACAGAGGGTCATGGCTCCGTGGTCAGTGGGATGAAATGCTGTGTGGCCTCAGTCAGGCTGCTTAACCTTTCTGAACCTCAGTTTCCCTAGCACCTCCCAGGGGCTCCCTCCGAGGATATGGACCGCTACCATTTGGCTTTGGGTTAGTAGGGAATCCCCAACCCCGCCACCCATCTTGGCTAAGTTCTAGGAAGAAGAAAGGCCAGAGATCTGGGGTGTGTTGTTGTGACCCCCCCAGATCCCTTTAGCAGCCAGCCAGTGCTGCCAGCTGCTGTGACTTGACTGGGAGAGCTCCCAGCTGCCCTTCTTCAGGGAATTCTCAGCCTCCGGGAGCTGCCTGCCCAGAGATGTTCTGTCCCCTCTGGCTCGGGAGCAGCGCACAGCGCTGACTGCCTGATTCAGGGACCAGCAGCCCAGCCCCTCCCTCAAGGCAGGGCCGCCCCGGGGTCCCATCCACCCGCCAGAGCTCCCATGGGTTCCCATCCACCCGCCAGAGCTCCCATGGGTTCCCACCGGCTCAGCCTGACGCCAGACCCCCTGAGCCCGCCTGTCTGCCCAGCTCCCAGCCCTGCCCCGCCGCCCTCCCGACTCCCTCCAGCTCCCCCCAAGCCCCCGCTCCGTGAGTGCCCGGCACAGGCATCCCCATCCGGGGTTCTGCTGGCAGAGCGCCCGACCCCACCCGGGAGCCCCGACTGCAGCGCCGTCTTCGATGCTCCGTGATCTCCAGCAAGTTGTCAGCCTCCCTGAGCCGCAGGGTCCCGGGGCGGGGGGAACGTGGGGACGAGATGGCCCTGCTCCTTTATGTTGTTTACGAGGATCAGGACATCGTGGATGTGACATTCCTTCTTGTCAGCTGGAGACTCTCCTGAGACGACGAGGATCCTGCGGGTCTGAGTGTCCGAGTGTGATTGGTGGGCCCAGAAGGGAGAGGGGCATGTGCTGGGCACACTTTCTGCCTCCCGGGTCTGGGACAGGTACCGAGGGTGGACACATGGGGCCAGCGAGGAAAGAAGAGCAAATGGCATTTGTGGCCAAGAGAACTGCATGAGCAGAGCCAGGGCGAGGGACCCGGGGCTGAGCCCGGCGTCGGGCCAGCTCGGGGAGAGGGAGGCGCCCAGGGCGTGAGGGCCTGGTGAGGGCCGGACTTCATCTCGGGGGCGGCAGGCCGCGGACGGCCTTGGAGCAGGGGGCGCTGTGGTTTCAATGTGGGGGGGTGTTTCGATTCTAGACACCCTCCTGTTGGCCGTCGAAGGAGACGTGGTGGAGACTGGGACACAGCACCTGTGCCTGCCGCTTGCTTGTTTGATGATTTGGATAAATATTTCCTTTCTCTGAGCCTCAGTTTCCCCATTTGTAAAACGGGCATGATGCTGTCTCCTTGGGGCATATGACGAACATCTTTGGAGCCTCTGCGTGGGGAAGGGTGCAGGGGGCCCCGCCTGGAGGGGCTCAAGGAGAAGCTGGGCCGTGATCAGGCGGGAGACTGAAGGGCCCGGTAAGCTAGGCTGTGGCCCTGGGAGGGCGCAAGGCAGGATTCCAGAGAAATCTAGGAAGTGGGGTGTTGGGGTTTGGTGATAGATTATGTGGAGGAGAGATGGATGGTCAGGGACGACTCCTAGGGGTGGGGGCTGAGGTGGGGGACAGAGCCCTCCAGGTGAAGAAGGCCGTGCTCGTGTTGGGGAAAAGTGTGCTGTGTGACTCTGGGCAAGTCACTGCCCATCTCTGGTCCTTAGTCTGCTCATCTAAAGAATCTCAGCCGTCCGTCCTGCCGCTGACAGTCTCAGGGTCTGTATGGCGCCAGATGGAGTAGAAGGTCGCCACTCATGTGTTTCTCAGAGGAGGGAGGTCTGGCTGCAGCGGGAAATGCCAGAGGGAGACCCCAGCAGGGGCGGTCCGTGTGGGGCCCTGGCGGCTGTGGAGCTCCCCTTCCTGGGGGCCGCGGGACCCAGGGAAGGAGCCCGACACCCGGTGCAGGACGTGGGCGCAGAAGCCTGGCGGGCGAGGGCGTGGTCCTGGGGCCGTGGTTTTCCAGCCCTGCGGGGTGGGGTGGGGGTGGGGGCAGGGGCGCCCCGGACCCTCAGCCCTTCTGAGGCGCGGGAGGTCCTGGCTGTGTGGGGTCCGTCTCCCAGCCCGTCTCAGACCCTGCACGCTGCTCCCCTTCCTCGCGCCGCACAGAATGCCCGGTGTCGGAAAACCTGCTGCACAGAGAGGGTGAACAAAGGGGCGGCTGTGTGCTCCGCACGGGCTCGGCCGTTCCCTCCTGGGGCCGGACCTCCCAAGGGCATTTCCCGTAGGAGAAGGCCGCAGAAGAGCGATTTCCCCTGCAGAAACTGCCTATCGCGTCAGCGGTGAGGGCCCACCTTCACTCTGCTGGAGACTTGTTCGTACTTGCAGGTCCTAGATGTTAAAATCAGACGGGCCCGGGTTCAAATCCCAACTCTGCCCTGAACTAGCTGTGTGACCTTGGGCAAGTCATTTAACCTCTCTGAGCCTCCATTTTCTTACCTGTAAAATAGAGAAATGAACAGAGTGGTTGAGGGAAGCAGTGAGGTGGTCATGGGGCCTGGCCCAGAGTACACGTGCGTGTTTGGCATTTCCAGTGCCTTCTCTGTTTTTTTTTCATTCCTGTTCCGGTTCAGCTCCGCATCCCCACCTTGCGCCTTAGAGAAGTTTCCCGGTGTTGAGCATTCTGTGCCGACTGCGCTTGCAAAGCGGCGGAAGAGTTGGGGTGCGCTGGGACCCCACTCGACGACCCTCCGAGCGCCCGTGCGGGCCGTGCAGGGCCGCGATCTCCCGGGCGGGGGACGAGAAGAGCAGGCCCCGGGGGTGCTGAGGGCGGCCAGCAGCCTGGAGGCCGATGTCCCTTCTCGTCAGTGTCGTAGGGGGAGCTGTCAAGAGACTCTCGGAGCTCGGTTGAGCTTTTTCTCTTGGTTTTAACGAGTTGTCGCCCCCTGTCCATCCAGAGCCCCTCTGCATAGAGAAACTGTGCGTGGAGGGTCGTTTCATCTTCGGGCCGTGGTGAGGGCAGGCCTTCAGGAGCGGGGGGCCTCCAGCTCCTGGCCGCGCGTCTTCCTCGTTTGTATTAACAGGTTTCAGCCAGTTGATGTTCCCCATTTACACACAAAACTGGAAAAAGAGCTGCCGCTAAATATAGCCCTGCACAGGCGGCTGAGGTCAGGGAGCAAGCAGGACGGGACAGGCTTGTTTTTCTTTCCATAATTGGAATCGGGAGGATCCACAGCCCTTGTCACACCCTGGCTCTGGTTCCAGGGCTGCAGGGGCTGCTTTGATGTGACCTCGAATGCTGTGTGACCTTGGGCAGGTTACACCACCTCTCTGAGCCTCAGTGTTCCCCATAAAGGGGCATCAGATCTCTTTATGATGTTGCAGGGTTGATTGTTCCGTGGCTCGGTTTTCCCCCCTGGGGACGGTGCCTGGGAAGTGATGGGGAGTGACACCCGTGGGACTCACTTCTCTGGTTTTGTTTTTTCAGCGTCGCCTCGAGGGGTGAGGGCAGGCACCTGCGGGGAGGTCTTTGTTGACCACAGCCTTGGTTTCTTGGACCCTTAGGATTAAGAGGATGATGTAAATCCACACCCTAGGCACCCATCCGGGGCTCAGCATCCCGCTGACACACAGACACACACCTCCTGGAGGGGTGTCCCTCCTTCTCTCCTTGAAGGAGACGGTCTTCTGCGGTTGTTAAGTGAGCAGCCTCTGGGCGCAGATCCCTGTGCTCGCCACTTACTTGTTCACTGATCTGAGGAAACCATTTCCCTTCTCCAAGCCTCAGTTTCCCCATCTGGAAAATGGACATGATGCCATCTCCTCGGACTAAACAAAACGATAATAAAAATGACTGACATTTATTGAGCACTTATTCTCTGTCCAGCCTCACCTTAGGCATCATCTGGGTCTCTAAGCATCTAAGAACAGCACAATAGGATGGGTACCAGTGTTATCCCCATGTTACAGGTGGGGTGAACTCAGGCTCAGAGAGGTGCAGTGACTTCCCTCAGGTCACACAGCAGGTGAGTAACAGAGCCAAGACTTAAACCCAACTCTGGGCAATTTCAGAGCCGGTGCTCTTGAACCCTAAGTCGTGCGACCTGATGCCTGTCAAGGTCTCAGCTCCATGCCTGGTCCTAAAAGCACTCAGTAAATGTCGGCTGCCGTGACCATGACAACAGTGGGGATGCTTGGGCAGCCTCTGCTTGGGGGCAGGGGGCAGAATAAAGGGTGGATTTCCTGGCGAGTTCTCTCCTGGATTCATGCGTTTCCATCCGATTTCCAAAAGGGAGGCTCCCGCTGGGAGGAGCCACATGCGAGGTGCAGCCTTCGCGTCTGGAATCAAAGGGTGTGTTTCTGTGCACACTCGCTGCCCCTTTGGGACCGCAGGAGCCGGCCGGAAGATGGTAAAGCAACGTACAATGGCATAAAATATCGTCCCAACTTAATCCATCTCTCTAGTGTTCCATCTAATTACTATATTAGAAAAGGCTCCAGACCATGTATTGAACATTATGAATGGGAAGAAAATGATTCTGGTAATGGCTTAATAAAACAGGTGAGGTGGCTCCGTCTGTCTGCCGTAGCCTTGGACCATGGCCAGATTGATTTGTCAGGGAAGGAAAAAAAGAAGAGAGAAACGGGCTTGCGTCCTTGCGCGGTGGAGATTGTCTCCATCAGGGGCCTTTGATTTTATTCGTGTTTTTCCTTATGAGCGGTGGTTATCGGTTCCTTTTGTTAACAGCAAAATATGTAGAACTGATGGAAAAACTGACAGCAGCCGTTTCATATTTTATAAAGGCCGCTGCCGGCTGCTAATTTGCCGGTCGGGATGGATTGAGGCACCGGAAACTCCTGGGGAATTTGATGACGACTGCGGGCTCGGCCGAGGGCGTGTGGACCGCTTAGCGGCTTGGAGGAGCTGTGGCTGGGGAGGCAGAGGCGGCCCGGGGTTGATACATCCGTCACCGGCCGTTTGGAGAAGGGGTCTGGCCCTTTGTGCATCGTCATCCTTCCTCCTGGGCCCAGATGGATGTGCTGGTTTGGGATCTCAGAGGGTCTCTGACCCCTTCTCCCCTCTCTCCTGAGGCTCAATGTCTTTGTACCTCGCGCCCCGGGTCCCTGTCCCCTTTCCCTAAAAGCTGCCGTGGCTACTGAGACTGGACACGTCCGTGTCTGAGTTTGCTCCCGGCTTTGCAGCGCGTCTGCAGCACCCCACGACAGGCGGGCCACACGCGCCCGGGCGACCGTCCATCCATCCATCCTGCATCCGCGGGGCGTGTGGGGGTGGAGAAAATCCCCCTTGCCCAGACCCGCGTTTCCGGCCCGGAGTAGACTAATACGCGGGCGTCCAGGGCGAATTCCCGCGCGCCCGGCGGCGCCCATCCTCCACCCCGCACCAGCGTCATCCGAGTTGCCATGGCTACAGCCTGGGACCCCGGAGACGGAGCGCAGAATTAATGGCAGTCCCAGTAAAGGATTCCTGTCTTGGCGAGGTTGATGGATTACACTGATGTACCATTTGTCATACTGTAATTGTTCTGGCAAATGTAATACCCACTCGTATAAACATTGTACTGCTTTGCTAATAAAACCCAAAATAGGAAGAGAAAGGATGATACAGTGTTACGCTCACTTAAAGAGACAATGCCTCCTCTCCAAGTTAGAGCCCACTTCTTCTTCTGGAGGCCTGGTGCCCAGCCCGTCCCCAGCGATGTGCACGCGGCGGCTAAGCAGCTGTCCTGGACCCGCCTTCCCGGCACGCGTGGGATGGGATGTGTGTGCAGACGTGTTCTTCTTGCTCTCGCAACTCAGTTTCCCTCTCCGTCAGCATCTCCCATCATTCTTCTTCTTGGAGGTCTCATCCAGTTGGGCTGGGAATGACTTGTTGTTGCTCAAAATCTCTCTGCATTTCCTTGGTGCCTGCCTGGTGTCCCTGTTTGTCCAAGTGGACTTGGCATTCAAAGCTCTGCTGCAGTATGACTGCCGCCTCCAGGAAACCTTCCTTGACCAGCCCTGCCTGCTCTCAGGCCTGTGTGACTCACAGTTAATCCACCACGGCCTGTTCTCGCTCCCCTGTTAGATCAGGAGTCCTCGAAGGCCAGGACTGGGCCCTAAATGTCTCCCCACCCCCACCTTTGGTTATGCTCAGAATAGTACTGGGAACACAGAAGGTGCTTAATAAATTCTCAGAATTACTAGTTCCCCACTGGGCGTGAGAGGCTCAGCTGAGCAGCCTCATTTGCCCTGTCTCAGCATTTCAGGACCCCAGCCGCTTGCCCCGCCCCTTCATGAGCCGTCCTCCAACCCCCTCTGCAGCAGCACAGTGCACGTGATGGGGACTGCGCGCTTCCCTCTCCTGCGCCCCGCTGAGAGCTTTAGGTCTCGTCCCCATCTGTTCACCTCTGGAGTCCCAGCATCCGACTTGAAATCCTGAAAGCTTAAAAGATGAATGAATGGGGGCCGGCCCGGTGGCACAGTGGTTAAGTTCACACGTTCCGCTTCTCAGCGGCCTGGGGTTTGCCAGTTTGGATCCCGGGTGCGGACATGGCACTGCTTGGCAAGCCATGCTGTGGTAGGCGTCCCACATACAAAGTAGAGGAAGATGGGCACGGATGTTAGCTCAGGGCCAGTCTTCCTCAGCAAAAAGAGGAAGATTGGCAGCAGATGTTAGCTCAGGGCTAATCTTCCTCAAAAAAAAGATGAATGAATGAATGAATGAGTGAATGCCCTAACTTCACGACCCCCCCCCCCCCCCGCCGTGGGTCGGGCTGTGCTTGGAGGCCCCCTCTCTGGTGGAGCTGTTGAGGGCCACAGCTGGGGGTGAGATTCTTGGGCCCGTCCACAGGTCTTTATGTGCTGGCCTGAGTGTGGGGGTTCTTCCTGGGCCTCGGGAGCAGCTCTGTCTCTTGCCACCGAGCCGGGGTGCAGGTGAGCTGGGTCGGGCTCTCTGGGCGCGCCTTTCCCTGTGGCGGTTCCTGTGCCCGGGGCTAAGCGGGGCAGACTCTTCTGTCGGGAGCTTGGGGAAGGATGACGTCAGGGGAAGGCCCTGGGGCAGCTTGGCCTCCATCCTTTTCGATTGTGCCCCCCGACCTCAAGTTTGAGTTCTGGCTCTCCCGAGAGATCTTCCAGCATGAACTTTTATCTGTTTGACCACCCCAGCCCCCGACCCCCGGTCATTGGGCGTGAGGGCAGAGGGCGCGGGCAGGGCCTGTGAGCTCGTAGGCTGTTGGCCGGGCTTTGCTGGCTTGTTTCCAAACCCCCCTCCTCTTGTGGGGCCCAGCCGGTGGCCCCAGTGCCCCCAGGTTCTGCCCCAGTAGGGAATGCACTCAGCTGCAAGTACCTGGAAACTCGGCCAACGGTGCCTTCAACTCACGAGGATTACTTATTTCTTTATTTTTTAATAGACTTTATTTTTAGAGCAGTTTCAGGTTCACAGGAAAACTAAGCAGAAAGTACACACGGTTCCCATATGCCCTGCGACCCCACATATGTTCAGCCTCCCACGTCGAGGTCCCCCAGCAGGGTGGACGTTTGTTACAGTCCGTGAAGCTACGTTGACACGTCATTATCGCGCACGGCCCCTCGTTTCTGCTAGGGGTCACCTTAGTGTTGGACACCCTGTGGGTCTGGACAGATGCGTGATGACAGGTGTCCATCATTATGGCGTCATGCAGAGGGTTTCCACTGCCCTGGAATTATCCTGTGGGCTCTGCCTGTGAGTCCCTCCCCAGCCCCTGCCTCCTGGCCACCACCCATCTTGTCACCGTCGTCAGAGCTTTGCCTTTTCCAGAATGTCGTTCATCCAGAACCATGCGGGATGTCGCCTGTTCAGATGGGCCTCTTCCCTGAGAGGTGTGCCCTTTACATCCCTCCCTGCCTTTTCTTGGCTTCATACTCATCTCTTTTCAGTGCTGAGTAATATTCCATTGTCCGGACATATGCAGTTTCTTTAGCTGCTCGGCTGCTGAGGGACGTCCTGGAAGTTTGCATTTCTCACGTGATGGAGTTCACGGATAGCGAGCGTCTGTCTTCCATTCCTGCATCTTGGCTCTCACCTTCAGGGCTCCTCGGGCCGTTCGTCCGTGTGCTGGCTGGGAAGGAGCAGGAAGGGGAGGGCAAAGGGGGAGAGAGCAGAAGGGTTACTTCCAGTGGGAATCCGCCTTTTGACTCAGGAAGCAGAGGCCTCCTCAGGGACACCCAGTCTTCATCGCACCGTCCATGGCTCTCCCTGGCCGCTCATAGCTGCAAGGGAGGCTGGGAAGTCAGACCCTGTAGCTTCCCAGCCTCTGGTGGAAGATGTTGTTGGGGGCTGAATGACATCCCCTCAGATTCGTGACCCCAGCACTTCAGGAGGTGGCTGCATTTGGAGACAGGTAATTACTTTTACCTTTGAAGGCAGTTCGATTGTAAGGTCACTGTGGGCCCTAATCCGGTGTGGCTGGTGTCCTTGGGAGAAGAGGAGATGAAGACCAGACCTGGGTGCACAGAGGGGAGCCCGTGAGCAGACACAGGGGAAGACGGCCACCCACAGCCAGGAGCATGGCCTCCCAGGAGACGGGCTCTGCCCGGAGCTCGCAGGGCGACTTCTCGCCTTCAGGGCTGGGACGGTGTCTGTGGTGCACGTGGCCCCGTCTGTGCTCTGGGCGCCCGGGCGGACAGGCGCAGGTGGCGAGGGGGTGTTCTGGGGGCCCGTCTGTGGTGCTCGCCTCAGTGGACGCTCTCGCTGTCCCTTTTACAGAGGAGTCAGCAGAGCCAGAGAGGGTCGGTGACGAGCCCCGGGCCCCGTGGGGTCAGAGTTCTGACTCCAGAGGCAGACCCCCAAGGGTCCGTTGACAGAAGAGTGGGTGAACGAGACGTGGTCTGTCAGCTGCGGAGGGAGGGAGACGCTGTCCCATGTTGCACCGTGGGTGAGGACACCATGCTGAGGGAAATAAACCAGACGCAAAAGAACAACATTGCGTGGATCCCTCTCTCACACCGTGTGAGTGACGCCTGGAGGAGTCGGCTCCACAGGGACGGAAAGTGGAATGGTGGGTGCTGGGGCCCGGGACTTAGGGTTTAATGGGGACTAAATTTCGCTTTTGCAAGATGAAGACGTTCTGGGGGCGGATAGTGGCGATGGTCACCACAAGGCGAATGTGCTTAATGCCGCTGAACTGTACACTTAAAATGATTAAAACGGTAAATTTATGTGATGTGCTTTTTACCACAATAAAAAGAATACTGCTTTCCTTACTGCTGCTCTGCCACTGTTACTGCTAATATGCTAGGAATGATAGTAGTAGGAGCAAAGCACTGCTGCGCTGCATACCTGACACAAATTATCCATGTTGTCGTGCAACACCCCTAAGTAGATACTGTTAATAAGAGGTAAGGACACTAGCAGTCCTGAGGTTCAGAGAGGTTAAGTCATTTGTCCAAGGTCACACAGCCAGCACATGGCTGGACTGGGCCATGAGCACAGGTCAGTCGGTAACCCAGTCTCTCAGCCGTACCACCTAGACTGCCCCAGGCTTTGATCAAAGCAGGGTTGAACTTGACAGCACTGACATTTGGGGCAGACAGCCCTTTGTCTCGGGGGCGTCGTGTGCACTGTAGTGTTCTGTAGCGCCCCTCGTCTCTGTTAGATGCCAGTCGTACACACCCTCCCCCCAGAGTGAGGTGACCACAGCCGTCTCTGGACGTTACCGGACGTCCCCCAGAGGGCAGAGCCCGAGGGTCGGACCGAGGGCCCTGGCAGCGCAGAGCATCGCGGCCTGTTACCGCCGTCCTCACCGAGGGTGTTCGCCCGCCTGCAAGTGGCAGATGTTCAGCCGCTGCTGCGCGTCAGCTTACGAGCACTTGTGTTTTAAAGCCACATCAGTCCGTGGAAATCAGCTTGTGCACAGAGATCACGGGGGAGGGGGGACACAAATGCTTTCTTTGCCTGTTGAAAGGATGTCCTCACAGGAATGCGCCCCCTCCCATCCCCCTTCAAATGCCCACACAGGTCGAACATCCGTGTCGGCATAGGACGCGCACCCATCCTTGTAGCTGGAACAGTGTTCGTTTGTTAGATGGTTCATATTAGCAAAAACGTCCGCGCAGGTCTGGGCACAGACACGGTCCAGGCGCACAGCACAGTTTAGCTTTTCACTTCGAGGCGGCCAGGACGCCGTGCTGGATGGATAAAGCAAGTCGTGGGATGGGACCTCATTTTTGAGAAAAATTCTCCCTGCGAATGTCCACGTTAGTTGACAGGTAGAGAGAAGCTGAAGGTGGACCCCAGAGTGTGCCGTGGTTTTGCTCACAGCTGCAGCCCCTGGGCCCCGGCACACAGTAGGGGCTTTGTCATTATGTGTTGCCCGCTGAGTGCACAGTAGAAAGGCACGGCTGTCACACTTTTTCTTTGTGTGCTTTTCTGTCATTTGAATTTTTTATAATGAACATATATTAACTTTGTGGTTAAAGAAAACGAAAAAAACCTTCTCCCAAAGAAAGGAAATAAAAAAAAAAAAGACAGAGGGTCACGCCTTGAACTTGGTCTTCCTTCTACAGAGCTCGGACCCCTGCGCCGTCTCGCAGAGCCGCGCAGAGCGAGGGGCTGGCGTTTCTGGTCCCTGCTTAGTCAAGCGTTGATAACCCTGGACTCCTGAGCAAAGCGGCTGCTTTCTTTCTTTCTTTCACTTTGGTTTTTCCCTTGGGCTTTTGGAGGGAAAAAAACAACAGACGGTGGGCGTGGACGGGAAGGCAGCTACGGCAGGGAGTGGGGGCTGGGAGGCGCGGTCGGCCGCTGACCAGGCGGGAGGCAGAGGTTGGACCAGGTGACCGCTCGGTGGGCAGGGAGCTCCCACCCCGGTTCTTCCTTGTCCTGTGGCTTCGAGGTCCTCCAGCCTGGGGGGCGTGTGAAGGTCAGAGAGGGAAGACGGGACTGGAGGACCGGGAGGAGCGGGTTCCAGGAGCACCAGGAAGAGGAGCCGAGTCATCTTGATTTGCGGTGATGGAGGAGAGACGAGAACCCCCCGGCCTCCGACTTCTAAGCCTTCCAAAGGCCTTCGAGTTTGTACAATGGCATCTCAAATGTTTTTTAAACTTTACGGCTGACCCGATTCACAGAAAAAGATAAACACCCTTCCCGTGTTTGGAGTCATATGTAATTTTTATCTCTTGACCTTTAAATGTAAGCAGCAGTAAAATGAAGAAGCGTTGCAGCCATTTAACACTCCGGCTGTACTCACTGGTTCCTGCCCGAGAACCGTGGTTTTAAATTGGCTAATGCAGAAGACTTGGAGAGCTAATAATAATTCAGATTACTCCTGTCAGCTATTCCGGTTTCATGGGTAATTTAGTAGTTGAATAAATTTTTAAAAAAATTCATTCGTTACCATGCACTGTTATGAATCAGTAGATGGTTTACCATTGGCAGCAGTAACTGTAAGAAGATTTAAATTGCTACTGAAAAGGATTTGAGTGAAGGTAATGTTTTATAATGTTCTAAGCCATATGCACTAGTTTCAGGCCTCATCAGTTTTACATTGATTCCTAGTGAAGTGTTTAATTGCATCATGAATGCAATATAATTCAGTTCTTTCTGCTAATATGGTATATATCTCAAAGTGATATACAGCAGTGACAGGGACAATTCGCGGTTTCGTCTGGATTTGGGAGGCTGGGCAGAACGGGGCGCCTGCTGGGTGCGTGGGGGGGAGGCTGCCGCCTGGTGCCATCTCGTGGAGACTGGGGGGTGTCACGAGCGCGTGTGGGGAGGGGTGGACTGTGTCTGTCGGCGCTGATGGCCGCCCCTGGGCAGGCGGGGAGGTCTCTGGGCTGGCTGAGGAGCCACAGAAAGCTGGCCGGGCCCACTCCCACCATCAGATGCTCTTGGATTGGGTGTGGCCATCTCTCTGGACCTTTCTAAGTGGTTATCAAGAATTGGGCTTTCTGTCGCTATTTATTTGGTCGTCCGATGGGATGTTTATTGAGCAGCTAAAAAGATGAGGGTGGAGGAGGCAGGCCTTCCCCTTTGGGTTTTCTTCTCTGCATCTCACGGAGCAACCCAAGGCCGCTGGGGCCTGTTTTAAGAGGCATCTCTGGCCAGGGTCCTTCCAAATTTCAGCATATGAAAGCAAAACTCATTCTTTCTGGCATTCCTTCGTTTATTCACGTATTCACTCAACAACCATACTGTGAGTTGGGCAGTGTTCCAGCTCCTGGGGATGGAGTGGTGTCCAGATGCGCCTGCCTCCTGGAGCTGCTGGTGGGACAGACAGACTCTGAGCAGATCCGTGATTAAGAACACAAGTTACAGGGCCGAGTGGTTAAGGGCACGCGTTCCGCTTCCGCGGCCCAGGGTTTCGCTGGTTCGGATCCTGGGCATGGACATGGCACCGCTCATCAGGCCACGCTGAGGCGGTGTCCCACATGCCACAACTAGAAGGACCCACAACTAAAAATACACAACTATGTATTGGGAGGATTTGGGGAGAAAAAGCAGGAAAAAAAAAAAAAGGATTGGCAACAGTTGTTAGCTCAGGTGCCAATCTTAAAAACAAAAAAGCATACAGTTAGCTCCTGATATTCCTGGCGGCCGTGGCCTGGTAGGACTCCCCAGATTTCTTGGTTTTGGGTTTTTAAAAGGCCGGTCTCGAAAGTCACCTGCTCAGGTTTAACGTACCATGGACTCGGGGCCTAGACCACAGAAGTCGGTTTTCTCTCGGCCCTGGAGGCTGGGAGTCCAAGGGGAGGTGTGAGCAGGTGGCTTCTCCTGAGGCCTCCCTCCCCGGCTTGCACACGGCCTCCTTCCACGCGCATCTGTGTCCGATCTCCCGTTTCATAAGGACACAGTCGTTTTGGACTGGGGCCCACCCTGATCGTTTTACCTTGATCCCCTCTCTAAAGACCCGAAGCAGGTCACATTCTGAGGTCCTGGGGGTTGGGACTCCAGCATGTGAATTTGGGGGACACAAGTCAGCCCATAACACCCTGTGTAGAGAAAGCACGTGTGTGTGTGTGTGCACGCGTGTACGTGCATGTACATGCGTGTATGTGTGCGTGTGAGATGTGTGGGCAGGATGGAGGCTCCCATGAAGGGAACAAGAGAACAGTGTGGTACGCTCTGATCGCAGGGCCTTTCTGTCAACTGCCATGAATGATGTGACAGTCAGCATCAGTCCCGCCTCCAGCCGGACCTTAAAATCAGAGTGCGTGTGTTTTCAGATACCTGATTGTCGTGCAGCCACAAAGCAGCAGCCGGGGACCTGGGCCCCTCAGCCTGGCGCCTTGATGTAATCAGAGCCTCCTTCCATCCCCACTCTCCAGGAAGGCCAGCCGGGCCACCTTTTTGATCATCGTAACCTTGGCGCAGAAGAATAATTTATCCAGGCCCCCGGACGAGGAAATTGCAAAATATTATTTATGGAGGCGAGCCGACGCGTCGTAATTCTGGGCCTGCGTTCCTGGATGCGGCTGGCCGGGATGGGGAGGTGCGGGTGACGTTTGATAATAAAGCGGGACGTCGTGTCCGTGAGGTGGAGGTGTCAGGGGAGCAGAGAGTCAGGGGTCCCGCAAGAGAGATTCCAGGAACTCGAGTTGTTCCGGAAGCTGACCCAGACTGCCCTTCTGTGGACCCCAGGTCAGAAGCAGGAGGAGAAGAGTCTCCATGAAAACACAGCGGGGCTGCTCTGAGGGGCTGCTGAACAGCATTTGGGGAAGGGAAGGCACCAGGCTCCTGTGAGGACTGCGGCCCTGGTTTTGGGGACTTGAGACGTTGGGTCATATAGTGGTTACGAGCTGTGGCTTAGGAGCCGGCCGGCCTTGAGTTCCAGTCCTGGCTCTGTCACATCCCATGTGGTTTGTGACACTGAGCAAGTTCCGTCGCTTCTCTGAGCCTCAGTTTGTTCATCTGTGCAATGGGAATAATGGGAAATGCACCCCAGACTTGCCTCGAGACTGAGAATAACGTGAGATAATGCAGTAAAGTGTCGTTGTCCAGCCCGTGGACCCGACGGCTTGCCTGGTAGTGATTAAGAATGCAGCTCCAGGGCCCGGCCCATGGCCAAGTGGTTAAGTTCGCACACTCCACTTCCGTGGCCCAGGGTTCACAGGTTCAGATCTTGGGTGTGGACCTACACACCACTCATCAAGCCATGCTGAGGTGGTGTCCCACATAGAAAAAGAAGAAGATTGGCAACAGATGTTAGCTTAATCTTCTTCATAAAAAAAAAAATAAAAGAATGCAGCTCTGTAGCCAGATAACATGGCCCGGCATCCCAGCTCTGTTCTTCACTGGCTGTGTGACCTTGGATAAGTCGCTTCACCTCTCTGAGCCTCCATTTTCCTCATCTAATGGGCATTTTAAAAAGTTCCTAACTTCATAGGATTGAATGAATGCACAGAGGGAATCCTGTCTCGTAGTTAATGTTCGGTAAGTGTTGGCCATTCCTATAACGTCCTAGGACACGGTTCTTAGCCGTCTTCCTTCCGAGAAGCTGTTCCCAACCGTGGCTCAGATTTAGGGGCCGCCTGTCCCCCACCTGCCAGCGCTGTCGAAAAACACGCTTAATTTAAAAGTCCAAGTGGATTTGCGTTCCTTGTGGTTTGAGAAATTCTTCTGAGCGCCGAGAAGCCCTTCCCGAGGGGATGGGCTGTGTGTTCCCAGGGAGGCCACCCCAGCATCTCTCCACAGCAGGGCAGAGGGCCAACCCCGACGTCTCCGACCGCCCGCTTCCCCCAGCTGGACGCGCCAGCTCCTGCAGACGCCCCTGTGCTCTCGGGCTCCGCCGGGAAGCCTGGCCCGGTCGGTGTTTGCAGCCTCGCAGCCATTTGGGGATCTCCCGAATTAACGTTCGGGGCTGCATTCGTATTCATTTTCTCTAATATGATATAAAGTGTAATCGTGTTAGTGACTTTCATAGCACATTCGATTATACATTTGGAACACGTCCCTGCCTGAAGCAGCTTAAAAAATGAATAAAACCAGCCCACAGTGATCGGAAGCGCCCGTCTCCGCCCCGGCCGACGAGCCCCGGCCGTCCCGGCTGGGCTGCAGCCTCCGGATGGAAGGCTCTCTGCTCTCGGCCTCCTGGTCCCGACAGAGAGAGAATTTCCATTCCGCCGACCTGCTTTGTGGAGCGTTGAATTTAAGACCTTAATAGTGTTCCAAATAAAGGTTTCTTTAATCCCGGGGCAGAATTGGAGGCTGCGGTTGAGATGTAATTAATAACACTAATTACTCGTCTCTCCCTGCATCTCCTCCTGCCGTCTTCCCTGTTCCCCGAGAAACCTGGCGGGAGCACCAGGAGCGCTCACCTTTTGCTCCGAGACGACCCTGGACGGGGAAACCAGTCGGCAAGCCCCCAGCCCACCCCCTTCGGGGCTCCCTGTATCACAGTATTTTCCCTCTACTCAGTGGTTCCTCCAGTCGTAGGACTCCTGGGCTTTCCAGAAGCTTGGATTTTCCAGAACCTGTTTGCAGCCATCATGGGGACTCGGCCACTGTGAAGGGTGATGAGCTAAGGAAGCCGCAGCGCCCGGCGTGACTTTCCTGAGCATTTCTGCGCCGTGCAACCTCATTGGTCCAAACACAGATGAAGTTCGTCACGGACTCCCCAGGGTCCCGGCCACCAGACGCCCGGCGCAGAGGGACCCCATCAGCTGCCCTGTTGGGCCCGAAGCTCAGCTTCACCAAACCGTTTTCCACAACAAAGAATAAAGGATTAAAAAGTTTCCTACACGTGATGAGAGCAAGTCGGCTGCTCAGGAGGGCTGGAATTGATTCCTGTCCTGTCTCATTCCCAGGTGATTGGAGGTGGGGGGACAGGCTTTGAAAGCAGGTTCCAGCCTCACTGGGAGCTTCCTGGAGCTCCACATTGGGAAAGATGCTTAGGCCACGTTCTGGATCAGCAGAAGAGGATCGATCATTCAGTCTACAAACATTTGATGGGTGCCGGGCACGGCTTGAACTGGGCAGCCGGAATCCCTCCCCTCGGGGAATTCACGTGAACTCTAGCCTCGCTGGCGATGGTAGATACCTATGGTAGATACCAGCTCCGGATGGAACTGGCTTCCTGTGCTAATCGTGGTGGGAAGCCGTTGGAGGATTTTCAGTAGGGAAGTGCTCAGATCTGGTTTATGTTTGAAAGATCGAAGCTTTCAGAAAGAAATCACTCGGGGAAAAGACACAGGAGGAGAAACTAGAAGATCAGATTCAAGGTGATTGCAGGTATCTGAGCGAGGAGTGGTGGAGGATGAGGCTGGGTGAGAAGTGATTGATTTGAGCTCTACTGTAGAGGTCTGACTGAGCAAAATCATTGATGGGTTGGATTGCAGGCTAGAGTGGGCCATCTATTACTAATGTCTGCCACAGGCGCAGGAGGCCATGCAATGGCCACATGCATGCTATTTGCAATCTCTGCCGTGTAAGTCATTTTTAGACTCACGGGAGGGAGTTGGGGAGGATGAAGGCTCGCTCGGGGATGGCAATTCAAGACTAGCAACAGCCACAGATATTCCAGGAGGTGCGTTTGAAGAGCAGTCACTGGCTGTTCCTGGAGACGTGGTAGGGAGGGGTGTAAGATGCACACAGTCTCAACCTCCGATTGTCCAGGGATCGTTAAGGCAAATGGGACCCTCAGAAGACGTAGAAGTTAGACTGAATCCCTGTAGAGATGCACAAAGTACCAGCGGGATTCCAGAGAGAAGCAGTCAGGGAGCTTCAAAGGAAAGAGGAAGGCAGGCAGCCTCGATGGAGCAGGCTGAGAGGAAAACGACCTGCAGTTACGTCAGGTGACAACAGAGGGTCAGGCCATCCCTCTCTTCCAGCCCTGCAAATAGGAAGGACCGGCGGGAGGGGGGGGGGGGGGCAGGATTAATAGCAAATGACCAAAGGGAAGCGCCTTTGGGGTTTTTCGTTGCTTTTTTTTTTTCTTCCATAAACCTCTGTCTTCTCTGAGAAGATGAGACACTTGGAGAAAGCACGGCCTTGTCGTGCGGCTGGGCAGGTGGAAGGCAGCCTGGATTTGGGAAGGAGCTGGGCTCCAGGGGAAGAGCCCTTTGGAGAGCCTGGAGCACCCACACTAGGAGGGAGGTGGCAAGGCTTCTGTCCGGGGACCTGTGACTCCCATGCAAGTTTATCCTAATCCTTCAGGATAAGGGGAAGTTTGTGAGATGGTCGTAGTGAGCAGGGCCGTATGTAACTTTGTATGTAAAGAAAAGGTCTGAGGACAGACTGTGATCATAGACCTCGGCTTCCGTTCCTGCAGAGTCTAGAAAAGACTGTCACGCTGTGAACCGCTGCCTCTGCCCTCCCGCCCTCGGCTCCCAGCCAGCCGCGTGGCCTTAGGAACGTCCAGCCTGGGGAAGCTTCGCTTCCTCATTGACAGCAGGCTGGCCAGGAGGATGGAGGGCGCGGGAAACGAGGCTCCCGCCTGGGCCCCTTCCCTGGGTGGGCCCTGCAGACCCCCTGGCTCTCCACCCCAGCTGGTGTTTGGACCCCTCCCTGCGCCCAGCACCCAGGAAGGTGTTGACACACTCGCCTCGGAGCCCAGCCCGGTATCTCCTGCCAGGATGCTGGGCTGGTTGCAGAACCCCTGGGGCGGCCCATTTACAAATGTTAATTTTCAAAGAGGCATTATCCTATAAGCAATATACATGTAATTTTCAAAAACCCAGACATTCAAGGTGAGCATAGAATGAACAGTAAGTCCCCCAAATTTCTACCCACCCCCCTAGCCGGTCCCCATTTATTTGTTTTACCAGGACGTCTTAACCCACAGACCAGCACGTGAGTGCTGTCTCCTTTTTAAAGTAGAAAGGGGATTAGGGGATCACTCCTTCCTTCCTTCAGTACTTATTAAGCACCTACTGTATGCCAGGTGCTGAGAACACAGCCATGAACTAGAGAAAAGGGGTCCCTCCTGGCACGGACAGTCTGGGAGGGGGGCTGGGGCACGAGGAGAAGCCCGTTAACAAGCAGGAGGAAAGAACCACGATCGGGATGCTGCACAGGTAGCAGGTGCCGAGCGGGGGGCAGCAGGGGCGGGGGTGTGATATGGACCAGGGAGGAGGAATCAGCCGTGGGGAGAGGTGTGTACGTCTGGGTGTGTGTCGGGGGGTGGCTGGGTGTGCACTGCTTTACCTCCGTGGGTGTCTGTGTGTCTGGCGTGTGTGTCTGTGTGTCTGGCGTGTGTGTGTCTGGTGTGTGTGTGTCTGCGTGTGCACACACATGTGGCTTGTGTTGGGAGTGTTGGTCTGGGGCCTGAGGGCTCATGTGACTGGAGCGTGGAGGGTGTTGGAGACGCACGCGGAGGGCGGGGCCACGTGGGGGCCTGGGCCGTGCCTCGGTGCCCAGGGAGCCAGTGGAGGGTGCAGAGTAGCCGGTGTCGTCCGGGTCCTCGGGGAGCAGCACTCCAGGCGCAGGCAGGCGCTGAGGAGGCGGGGGCGGGGAGGCTGGCGGGCCCGCTAGGGGCACTGTGAGCAGCCAGAATGCGTGGAAGTGCCCCGGGTTCCTGGCCTGAGCGTCGGGGTGGACACAGCCGTCTCCTGAGAGGCAGACTCAGAGGGGAGAATGGGAGCAGGCAGGGCCCGGGGCTCCCTCTTGGCTGAGGGACGTCTGAGCGGCGCCTGGGAGGCAGCAGCCGGTATGCAGCCGGGCTCAGAGGCCCAGGGGCTGGAGGTGAAGCCGGGCGGGCCCCCCCGGAGGCACCGGCCAAGGCTGAGGCCTGGGCCGCTGCCCTCCCCTCCTGCCGCCATCAGCACAGCCGCGGGGAGCTGACAGGAGGGCGTCCCCTTGGGATCCAGTCCTGCTGCGGCCGCAGGCGTGGCCTGGAGCCGGGAGTTTGCCGGGCTGGCTGCCCAGCAGCGGGGCCCTGGGCACGGGGTCGCCTCCCAGGGCCGTCATGTCCCCGTAGCTCAAAGATACAGACCCACTGCGTGGCCGAGACCATCGTCTCCTCTGGGCCGTGGTGGGCAGTCGTCCTAAAGCCTGAAATCATTGAGCCTTTCCTGGGTCAGCCCTGACCCCCCACGGGCTCGGTGAACCCTCACCACAGCCCCAGGAGGCCAGTTCCTCAATGATCCCCGTGGTGTCAGTGAGGACTGAGGCCCAGCAGAGTGGTGGTGGTGGAGCAGTGCGGTGTAGACAGGGTCTGGAACCCGCCCGTCTGACTGAAAGCCCCTCCTCTCAGCTTTCACGTGAGCGCTTGCTGTGTGTCATCTCATCAAGTCACAGCTGCCTTTAGTGTCACCACTGCGCTCATTCTACAGAAGGGGAAACTGAGGCTCGGAGAGAGGAAATGCCTTGCTCAGAGTCACCCAGCTGGCAAGTGGCAGCACCAGGATTTGAGCCCAGGCCTGGGGGAAGCCGCGGACTCTCTTTTAAACGTGAGACACGCTCCTGGCCGTGCACAGCTGTCCCCCAGCCCAAAGTGTCCCAGTGACCCTCCAAGGGCGGGAGGTGGGATGCGTCCTCGGCCTGCCACAGCGGCCTGCTGGGCAAGGCTTCACAGATTCACGGGAAACGTCGCAGCTTTGTGGGCTCCTGGGGCCTGTGTGGCCGGACTGCTGCCCCACGCGCAGGGGTGGCCCTCACAGGAGCCTCAAGTAGCGTTAAAGCCCCCGCGGCCGGGCCATGCAGTCCGGGCCTGCTTGTCAGGCTCGCCACCCCGTCCACCAGGGCACCCCGATGGCTCACTGCACGGCCTGTCCGTCAGAGCCTCGACGGGACAGCTGAACAGCCCAGAGCAGAGGGAGCTCTGCGTGGGCCTCCGTGCTTCAGAAAATGCGTGTGTTTGTGTGTGTGTGTCTGTGTGTGTGTCCATGTCTGTGTGTGTGCGTCTCTGCGTGTGCTTCTGTGCGTGTGTGTCTGTGTGTGTGTCTTGAACCACTTGTTGGGAAATCGTACCCTGACTTAGAACCCTGCCTGCTGGAGCGCCCAGAAGACCCTCGTTTGATTAGCAGAGCTGTTCACAGTGTGGATTTCGGGTCAGGCTGCTGAATTCAAATCAGCTCCTTACTGGCTGCCTGAGCTTGAGTTTGACTGCTCTTAACTTCACGCCTCAGTTTCCCCACCATACAGCACTGTTGTAAGAAGCAAATGAGTGCCTAGAACTGTATCTGGCATATGGTGTGTACTCAGTGTGTGTTAGCCAAGTGTTGCTGTTGTTATTACTGTCTAAAATAGGTTTTTCTGGAAGTGGCCACATAGGAAACATTTTATGCTTTACGGGCCACATGGTCTCCGCTGCTGCTACTCACCTCTGCCTTTGGAACAGAAAACAGCCGTGGACAGTATGTTCGTGAGTGGATGTGGTTGTGTTCCAATGAAACTTCCCTGTGACTTTATTAAACATGGGGTGGGAAAAAAGTCCTTTTTCCTCTGGGAGAATGTGGTGGCCATTTTCCCCAGATTACAGGGGGAGCCAGCCATGGTGAGAGAGAAAGATAGCACAGAGGGAAGCAGAGCCACGAGAGAGAAATCAAACCCTGCTTATATTGTTTGAGCTGCTGGATCCAGCCATGCCTGAAGCTACCATTACACTATTCAGACATATAAGCATCGGTTCCCCTTTTATGCTTAAGCCACTTTGAGTCAAGATACTGCTGCTTACAACCAAGAGTCCTGAGTAATAGAAGCCTTCTCCCTGTTCACGCCCCTTTGCTCCAGCCAGGTGTAGCCACTTGCCCACCTATATCTGCTGACTCACACCACTCCTGCCTGCCGGGGGTCAAGTTCGTGGTACTGTTCAGAAGCATCCCTTAGTCCCCAGCATATAACCACATGCCACGTCTTCTCTTCCTGTGGGGGTTGAAATAGTTTCTCTTTCCTTTTCAAGGTTGTGTAACCTTGAGCAGGTAGGCGACTTGTTCGCTGACCCTTAGTCCTCTCTTCTGGGAAATGGGATTAATCATGGGACCTACTGCATGGGGTGGATTAAAGGGTTAATCTTTATAAAGCGCTTCCAGCAGCCCCTGGCACATAGTAGGTGCTACCTCAGCATCTGCCGTCACTACCGCTGGAGACCGAGCTCACAGACTCTCCGGGCGCGTTCTGGCCAGTTCAGGAGCCGGGGGCTCCCTGAGGCGAGGCTGGGCTGCCGGTGGTCCTGGCACCTGGGGCCCAGTGGGCACTCGGTTGGATACGAGCTAGAAGAAGCCAAAGCCGTCATGGATGGTGATGTGAGGGGCCGTGTGGTGGGGGCAAACCGCCAGTGGCTGTGGCTGGGGGTCAGGCTGTAGCTGCTCTGGGCATGTACGGAGCCTGAGACGCGGAGGAATGTCGGGGGTCCCGCAGCACTTGGGGGACGTGAACGTTTGGGGTTCTGACCTTCGCGCCATTTCCACTGTGGTCCGTCAGCAGTGCCCGAATGCGAGTTAGACACGCAGGGGATGCACCCCGCGCTGGACCTCCGGGACCTGCATGTGCCAAGACCTGGGTGATTCCTGTGCACGTCACAGCTTGGGAACCAGAGGGGCCGTGTGGACACGCTGGCAGGGCCCTGTGTCCTCAGGGGCTCTCTATGGGGGGCAGCCTGTTTGATGGGGACACGTGGTGCCTGGCTGTCTGCGCCTGGGAAGAGAGAAGCGAGAAGGTCATGGAGGGTCAGCAGGGCTGCAGCGCCCACCAGACCGACCTCACCGGGGCAGTGGCCTCCGGACAATGACGGAGCTGAGGTGGACACAGAACATGTCAGGGTTTGGGGAGGAGACGCGCTCCCTGTCACCCATCTTTACTGAGAAAGTGTTACTGTGCCAACGCGGGAAGTGGGGCCAACCGCGGAGAGCGCGAGCTGTGAAATGCACGCAGGCCTGGACGCGAATCCGGTGCTGCTGCCACTGGATCGATCGCTGGATGATCTTGGGCAGGAAGGTGTGTGTCTCTGGTCCTCACCATCCCTGTCTGTGAAATGGGGCTGAAATGGCACCGACCTCACAGGGACACAGGCAGGGCTGGTGCAGTGCCGCCCAGAACCGGCTGGCGAGGACCGGCACTCGGCTGCGCTTTCCGGCTCTGGGTGTAGGGACGTCGCCATGGGGCGTGACGTCGGCCACGGCGGGAGAAGTTGCACCACAGACACGGTACGCGTGGGAACTTCTCCTCTGTCCCCCGAGAGCTGCTCGTCAAGCATTTGCCAGCACTCGGCCCGCTGCTCATGTGCCGAGCTGTCCGCTCGCCAGGCCCCGTGCCCGGTGTGGTGGTTCTGATCACCGTGTGACTGTTGTGTTGATCACAGCACTGTGACATCACTAACATGTAAAGCAGTTTTCGTGACCGGGCTGTTCCTGTGTGGACTCTGCCGCGTTTATCTGAGCTGCTCGGAGGCCTGGCCTGCGGATCCCCTGGTCCCCAGCCCCGTTCGTGAGAACTGGGACGTCACTTAGCGGGGCGCTGGGTGGGCAGTGTGAGAGACACCGAAACTGATGTTTGTGGAGCCAGACCGAATGTCGGGCACTGGGAAGACACTTCTCCTTGATCTCATTTCATCCCCTAACAACCCTGTGAGGTAGAAACCGTGTGAACCCCGTTGTGTGGATACAGATGAGGGCTCAGAGAGGTCGAGTGACTTGCCCCAGGTTGCGCAGCTGCTCAGTGAAGGGGGCAGGCTCTGAACCTATGCATTGTCCCCCCCGAGGCTGTGACCTCCTTAGGTGGATCCGTGGCGGTTAAACGTGGAGGTTGAGTCGTGGTGGTTGAGTCCTTGGAGGGGGGACCCTCCTTGCTGGGAGGACTTGGGGAGGGGTGGGCGGTGGCTGGGGTGGAGAGGCCCTGACCGCGTCCTCTGCTGGGTGGACACAAGCAGTCCGGTTTCCCGGGACGCGTGCCGGCCTGGCTCTGATTGGCAGGGCTGTCTCTGTTGGAAGGGAGCCCTGGCCGCAGGCCCCTGGCTGCCGCGTGGAGCGCCATTTGGGGGCGGTGGGAACTATTCAGCCACCTCGCCTGGGGTGGCTTAGCGTGGGCTGGGGGCTCTGCCAGTCTCTTGGACCAGCTGGCAGAGAGAACAGGGAAGCCAGCGCTGCCACGGGGAGCCCACACCAGCCTCTTCACCGTTCTCCCTGCCTCTGTCTGTCTCCATCTGTTGCTGTCCCTCAACCTCTCTTTCTGCCAGGACTTAAGGAGCCAGGAAGATGACAGGTGGTTTGGCAGTGAGAGAAGCAAGGTCTCCTGCCCCCACAGGCCTCCAATCCCTCAGCTCTACTAAAATTTAGGAGCCTTTGCTTCCGCAGCTCTCAATTTCCATTCAAATAAAGTTCAGACTCCCTGGATTGGTTTGAAGACCTCTTGTGATATGACCCCTGCCTCCTAGCTCTGCATCTTATCTCCCCAGGAGGGACTGTATCATATCCAACTTTTAATTTTTCCATAATACTTAGCCCAGAGCTCACTCAGAACCTGAGGAGGAACTTGACTCACTTTGGGATTTGCAGTCAGCGCCGTTACTGTGTCTTAAGGCAGATTTACTGCATGCCAGGTGCTGTGCAGGCTTCTAAGTTTTTTCTATTCTTATCTCATTTACTCCTCATAACAATCCCATAGGTAGGCCCTGGTCTTTTCCTCTACTTTACAGAAGAGGAAACTGAGGCACAGAGAGGTTAAATTAATGCCCAAGATCACCCAGCTAGGACATGGTAGTGATAGATTCGAACCAAGACAGTCCAGAGCCCAAGCTGACTTGAGTGGAGTTCTCCTTAAACCACTTTCTGAGGGTCTGTCACCAGCTCAGTGTTGGCCCCTGTCCCCCGCCCCCATGGCCTTGTCAGCAGAACAACCCGATTTGCCGGCCCCTGGCGTCACCCTCTCTCTGCTGTGTCCACACGTCCCTGACGAGTTCACCTTGGCAACCTTGGCCTTGCCTTGTCACCCCAGGAAAGTTGGGGCTGAGGAGAGCCGGGTGGCGGGAGGTCTAACGGACCCCTCTGTCCGTCTGTCCGCCTTTCCCTACAGACCCCAGGGCTGCTCGGACGTTTAGGAGAAGAGCCGGAATGTTCCTGACGGGAAATGGGGGTTTGGACCTGGAAGGACCCCCTAAGTTGGTTCCTTCCAAGGGGGCCCTCGCTCCACCCCCGGACCGCCTCCAGTCTGTCGCGGGGGGCGCGTGGCTCTGCTCACCGGGGACTGATGGTCTCAGGTGTCCCCACCCTGCTCGACCTCAGAGCAGCGTCCCCGTGCCAGGCGCAGGGCAGTCGGCTCGCGTTAGCTGCTCTCCATCAGACCGTGTCAGCCGCGGACTGCGCCGTCCGAGCCGTCGTTTCCTCTGATGTGATGGGAAAGTTGCTAATCCGAGAAGACTCTTGCATTGTATCAGGGAAAACAAATATTAATGTGATTCGATGGGAAGTGGCTAATAAGAAACTAAGTTGCTAATATGACATGATGGATCCGTGGGAGGAATTTGGGTCGGGTGCTTGAACTTTTCTGGAATGTTCTGGAGGTGGGGGGCGGCAAAATGGCAGGAGCGCTGTGTTCCAGTTCCTCAGAGTTAAGGCGCCATGTCTGAGGCTGTCCCCACCACACCCAGACGCTCTCCCCTGTTCTGGGCTGAATAGGGTCCCCCGAAGTTCACGTCCCCCTAGAACCTCGGAATGTGATCTTATTTGAAAATAGGGTCTTTGCAGGTGTGAAATTATTTTAAGGTGAGGTCACACTGGATGAGAGTGGGCCCTAGATCCAGCGATTGGTGTCCATGTAAGAGGGCCCTGTGAATAACAGACACAGGGACACTGCCTGTGACGACGGGGGCGGAGGCTGGAGCGATGCAGCCAGAGCCGAGCGACGCCGAGGCCTCCCAGCCACTGCCAGGAGCTGGAGGGCGGGCAGGACCCCCGGAGGGAGCGCGGCCCTGCCACACCACTGTGTCGGACTTCTGGCTGCAGCACTGAGAGCAGACGGTCGTGTGTCGTAAGCATGCAGCTGGTGGCTCTTTGCCACGGCAGCCCCGGGACACCAGTCCGCCCGCTTTCCCCCTCCCTTCCGGGCAGGGAGGGGACATCTGTGTGACTGAGACAGCAGAGCAGCCCTGGCCCGGGGGCTGGCCGGCCCGAGGATGTGGCTTGCCCTCTCCCTGCCTCGCTCCTCGTCCAGAAGGAGGGCGCCTTTGCCCAAGCCGGGTGGTTGGCATATGGACTCCGCAGCCGGCTTCTCGGCACGTTAATATGTGATTAAAGGGGCCTTAAAACACCCATTAGTCCCCCTCTGGTGTCTAATAGTGCGTTTGGATCCAGAACAGAATATTATTTACTCATTAGCTGGTAACAGGCCCCAAGCACGCGCCGTATGTCTTGGGACAATTACTCCAGTGTGGGTTCTGCCGGTGGGGCTGGTGGCAGGACAGCGTGGTCTGGGGGCCACGGGGAGCATGAAGTGACCCACGGGCCGCACCAGCACAACATGGCGCCTGCTGGAGCCTGTCTGCAGCGCCTGCGGGGGGCAGTGGGTCCCAGGTGCAGATGGTGCTGGGGTGCCCAGTGGAAGGGGTCCTGAGGGGTGGAACTTGAGGTCACTGCCCCCAGGAATGGGACGCGACAGTAACAGCCCCCTGTGTTGGTGAGAGATGGCCCCTGGACATCGGCCCGAGTCCCCGGGACGAAATGTTAATTAGTGATTTGATAGCTGCCAGCAGGATCACAGGGTGGGGTGGCCAAAGCTGGGTGCAAACCCCGCTCTTCTGTGACGAGACCAGGGTTCTTCCCAGCGCTCCTCTGCTCCCACTGCAGAAACTTCCCGTGGATTCTCATCTTCCCTTCCTCCAGCGGACAGAAGAATTTTAACATCCTTTCCTCGTAGGCTGAGTTTGCCGGAAAGATGAAAATAGCAGCAGACTGTCCCCTCAGTGTCCGGGTCCTTGACCTCAGCCCCGAGCACTGGGGATGCCTGGGTGGGGAGGCGACAGGAACAGGAAGGGGTGTCAGTGCTGTGGGGGTGGGTCGGGCTTCTCCCGGGCAGAGGAGGAGGCCTCGCAGGGCTGGAGGAGGCACGGATCAGGCCTGTGGACGTGTGGGAAGAGTAGGGGAGGGGAGAGCCCAGCGAGAGGCCTCCTGTGGCCTCACCGTCTGACCAGCCGGTGGCATTGGCATCAGGGGGAGGGGACGGGTGCCAGCGACACCCCGAGTCCACCTCTCAGTTACTGATGGCTGATTCAACTTGGGGGTGGAGAAGACAGCAAGTTGGGGCAGCCCCAGTTTGAGGGGCAGAATGCAGGGTGTGGGAGGAAAGTGCCAGGTTGACCTTGCACACGCCTTGACCTTAGAAGCCTGATTCTCAGGCCATTGGTGCGTGGCGGTTTGCAAACGACCACGTGCACCTCTGAGACAGGCGGCCGGCTCAGCCCGCGGCACACGGGAGCTTTCGAAGGACAGCAGGAAGCCTCCCCTTTGTGCTCAGAATCGCCTCGGCTCTCCTGAGAGTGCCGGAAGGAAGAACGGAGGGGCCTCCTGGATGCCGGGTCTGTCTCCCGCCCAGCGCCAGCAGCTGGAAGCATCTTGCCCCCGTTTCCACACATGTGGGAACCCTCGGCTATGTCCCTGTGGGACGCAGGGGGCCGGCGGTGCTGTGGGCATCTGGAGCACGAGCTCCTGTCCGTCATGAACACACATGGGGCCGAGGGACGGGAGGGCGCAGGGTGCCCTCTCTGACAGTCACTCCAGCGTGTGGCGACAGAGACGCCAGAGAAACTGGATCTGTCTGTCGGGACGCAGGCCACCCTCCAAGGCCGGGCGTCACCTCCATCTGTTGCCCGAGGAGAGCAGGGCCCCTGGGTGCAGGGTGAGCTGGGTCCCTTTCCGCCTCCCTGGGGAGGAGCGGGGGGCGGGGGCACAGGGCTTGGCAGAGGGGCCCCTCTGTCCATCTCCCACTCCAGCTTGTGCGTCTACACTGCAGTCAGGCTGAATAAATCCACTGCTGCCCAGTGGGCATCAGCATACGCGTGGATGTGTGTGTGTTTTAATAAAGCCCACCGTGAGCCGGATATCAATTTCTGTCAGAGACGCAGAGCATCTGAACCAGAACTAAATAAAAATAAACATTAAACAATTATTGGAATTTAGGTTTATTTAAAAAATCAGCAGGGTTGAGGGAACAAGCCACCCATTAGCGAGGCAGCACTGTCGGGCCTGTTAACAACCCGCTGGTTCTTGGCTGCCGGGAGATTTGGGCCATACGAGCCGTGGAAATCCAGATCCTATTGATTAAGTATGATGCGGTAACAGGCCAATTATACCGTCGTGGCTGCTGGTGGCGCTGGCCGACGCCGGCCACCCAGTTGTCTTTATGGAGACGGCTTTGTCTGGGGGGCGCTCCGGTCCCTGCGGTTAGCGGGGCTCCAGAGCTGCCCTGGAGTCTCGAGTTCTCCTCCTCCCTGTCCACTCCACGGACATCTGTGGTTCACAGGGATCCTGTGTCTTGTCAACCAAATCAATGCCAATAACCGGTGAGCGTGTCTCCACTTTCGGTAAGAATTGACCCCCCCAGGTCTGATCGCGTTCGGAAGACGCGAGTGAGGAGAGCAGCGGTGAGCCAGAGGTGTGCGCTCGGAGGACACGATTCCCCTGAGCTGGAGGAAAGGACGTGAAGCCCCTCCCGGCTTTAGCTCCAGGAAGGCCCGAGTGACCCCGTGGAGCAGCAGGAAGCTCCCAGCACGCTCGGGCCTGGGCCAGACTCGCTCTCTCGGCCCTCAGCCGGAAGAGCCGGCCCTCGCGGGACTGGCATCCTCCACGCTGGCGGGCGGATTTCCTGCTCGCGATTTCGTCGTCTCCGGGTTTTTATTTGGAAAATTTCTGCACTGCCAGTGGCTGTCGGGGAAGGAGAGACGCTTTGCTGTTCTTCTTGGGGAATGTTTGGCCTCAGCGACTGAGCTGTTCACCCTTGGATGGGACTCTCCTCTCTGCTGCTGGCTTTTTTTTTCTTTCTAATTTGACCATCTCCTCCAGGCAGTGCCGTGATTGGCTCCTGACTTGACCAGGTGATGCTTAGACAGGCAGATGGGGATGGGTCCAGGGATGCTGTGGATCGGCGATGGAGAGCAGGATTCCCGGGGGCACCTTCTCTGTGAACATCTGTCCTTCTTGCGGGACTCGTCCGTTTGTCCCTTCGTGCGTTCATTCCTCTGCTCCCACAGCACATGGTAACTGGCGGCTACTCCCTGCCAGCACAGCTAGGTGCTGGGGGCACCTGGGACCAGCACTCGTGGAGCTTCAGTCTGGCTACAAAGAGACACAGATGTGAAATGATTGATTATTACACCTCAGTTGTAATCGTGCCTCATAGAAATGAGGAGGGGGCAGCAGGGGCCCACGACAGTAAGATCCTGACCTTGTCTGGGGGGCTGGTCTTGTGGAAGCAGTTTCTAAGCTGAAACTTGATGGCGGGGCGGGACTGAGCTGTGCTGGTGGCTCTCAGACCCGAGCGTGGGTTAGAATCCCCTGGGGGGCTCTTAGAACGGTCCCGCCCCCCCCCCCCCCCCGGAGGCTGACTCAGCAGGCCTGGAGCTGGTCCAAGGATTTGCATTGCCAACAAGTCCCCAGGTGACACTGATGCTGCTGGCCCAAGGACCACACTTGCGGAACCACCGAACTGGGGAGAGGATTGAGAGGAGAGGGCGTCCAGGTGGAGGGAACTGCGGAGCCCGTGTCCCCGGGGCTGCCGTGAGCTTGGGGTTTCCCACCGCAGAATGAGAGCCAGGATGGCGAAGGAGACCGGGGGTGAGATCTGCTGGAGGAGAGGGCAGGGTCTGGCCACGCAGGGCTTGCAGGCTGAGCTGCAAAGTTCAGACCGGGAGGCTGGGGAGGTTTTAAGCAGGAGGGGTCAGCATCCAGTTTGTATCTTGAAACGCTCTCAGGCTGCCCGGGGGGGGGGGGGGGGGAAGGATGGTGGGAGAGGGGCAGGCGTCGAACCAGGGAGCCCGGCAAGGAGGCTGCTGCAGGCATCTGGGTGGGAGCCAGTCGGCAGTGGCTGGACCAGGCTGGTGGCATAGGGCGTGGAGAGGCGTGGATGCATCCGAGAGAGCATCTGAGTCCAGGAGCCCATCTTCCAGAAAGCCTTGCTGATCTGTTTGGGTCCACCTATCCATCCTTGAAACCCAGTTTCTTACCTGAAGAAGTCGTATGTTGACAGTGACATGATTGGTTTCTTGAGGGTGGGGCCCTGTGTGTCGTATCTGCCTCATCTAGCCCACCTGCCACCCCTGCTGGGTGCACAGCAAACACCTTGTAATCATTACCTGGGCCTACAACACTTGACAGTTTATCTGCCAGGGTCTTATCTGTTACCTCATCCGATTTCTCAAGCACCCTGGGAAAAAGGTGGAATTGTACCCAATTTGCAGATAGGGAAAACTGAGGTTTAGAAAGGGCAGGACATTTTCCCAAGCTCGCCCAGCTGGGCTGAAGGAAAGGCAAGATTCTCACCCAGTCCTGGCATGCCCTCTGGTGAGCAGACAGGAGGTGCTGTGACACCTCCACCTGGACCCTCAGGGACCAGGTTTCCCTTTAAGTGGCATCAACGGCCTGCCCCAAGGGACGGGGCCAGTCCGCCAGAAATATTCGGTAGATACAGAAGAAACTGTCTCACTTTGGAAGTCGAAAGTGGTGAAATATCAGCAGTTTCTTATGGTTCAACCTAAAACAAAGTTGCAGGGGGAAATGTTGCATTTCTAGAAAATTCTGCCGCAGCATGAGGGGCAGGAATTGCGACGGTAGTCTGCCTTGTCTCTGAAAGCAGCTTCGCACACACGCGGAAGCTGATGAGGGGGCCGTACCGGGATGCGGCATCAGAGAATCAGTCTATAATGCAATCAATTTTGTATATCCCTGGTGAAACAGCAACATTTATTTAACGTCTTTTATAGAGCAGCTGAGTTTTATCACAAATCACATTCCATTTCTATTCAGCTGGGACTCCTTGAAGGCTAAAACGCACTTACTTTTCTCGGAGGAAATTTACCAATTCCTCAATAAAGACCCATTCGCCTCTGTATGTAGAATTGACACATTTATTGAATATTCAACATTTAGGGTTTTTTTTACCCCCAGCTTCCCGACTCCCTCACCCACACCTTTCTCCAAATGTCCACAAAGCTTCGCGGTCATTAGGGAAACTTCCTCAAAGTGGCCAGAAATGCATATTTTCGTGCAGAAACGACCCGCGTTGAAATTTGGGTTTTCCCCGATCACCGGGCAATCCTAAATTGATGGAGTGAAATCAGTGCCTCGAGAGGCCTGGGTCAGCCGCGGGCATTCCCATGTCTTTGTGGTGGGCTTGGTCATGCGGCGATTTCGTGTTGGGTTTGCCACAAAAGTGTTTTTGTCCTTACTTGTAACGTTTGCAGGAGGCGGGGCGGCCTCCCCACAATAATTGTGCTAATTAGCATGAGGGCCTGTTAATAAAGCGGGTTTTCTTTCATCCGTGTTCCTGCATGGTTGGGGACATCCATTAAAGTGTGCGCCAGGGACAATGTCTTTTCACCGCCAGTTGCAGTGTTTTTGTTTAAAAAAATGAGCGAGGGGTTGGGCGACTTGGGGAGCATGTTTTTGTGCCCTTAGCATGAGAGAGGGCTGAACTGCTGAACTCGGGTCTCGGCGTCTGCCTGGATCTCCTGACGGATGTGGAGTCGAGGCCCGGAGGGAGGGAGGGGCACGGGGCCTTAAGGAGGCGAGCAGGAGCGGTGAGTTTGAGGAGCGTTTTCCTAATGAGCCTTGCAATCGGGCAGACTCGAGTTCACCTCCCGACTTCCCCCCAATTCCGGCTTTGTGACATCAGACGAGTGATTCCACCTCTTTGAGCCTCTGACAGGGCTAAATGAGATCATCCATGGAAGGTTCCGGAAGGAACCTCAAACTTCGTTGCTTTTCTCCTGAGGACTTTGTCGAGTGTCAGGTTTGGATGAGAAAAGAAGGGTCAGTTCGTCCCACCGCCGGTTCCAGGCTTGATTTCCCCTCCGTAAAGCCCAGCAGTTGCCTGCTGTTTGCTGGGACCCCTCTGGGGACAGAGGACTGACCCACTTCTGCCCATCAGGGCTGTCGTCCTCGTGTCGACCTGCAGCCTGTTTGCGCGTAACTTCCTTTGCCCGCCCAGATCTGAACTCCTCTCCTGTTTTTCAAATATGTAAAGATGCCCCGCCCGGTCTTCTCTCCTCCAGGGTGAATGTCCCCCTTTGTGGATCTGGGTTTCTCAACCTCACACACTATTGACATTTCGGACCACATACTTCTTTGCAGTGGGGGCTGGAAGATGTTTAGTGACATCTCTGGTCTCCACCCACCAGGTGCCAGTAGCACCGCCCGTTGTGACAATCCAGGAATCTTTAGACACTGCCAAATGTCCCCCAGAGGCCAAAATCATCCCCAAGTGAGAACTGCTGTTCTAGAGTTTGGGGTGTCCCCTATCCTGGACGCTCCAGCCTGACGTGGCGCCTCCCCTGAGAGGCTGCCCCACCCTTTCATGCCAGCGTCTCTGGAGCTTATGCTTGTGGGGCCTGCTGGGAGCAGGGCCCGTGCTGACCTGGCACAGCCGACTCTGCCAAGACCCTGGGAACCCAAAAGCAAATATCCTAAGAAACCAATTAAAACCGCCCGTTTGTCTTCCTGAAGCTGTCTCTGCAAAAGGCAGACGCACCAGGGCTGGAAGCTGGCTGGGCCTTCCTGGTCGGAATCTCCCTTTTGAGGAAGGACGAGGTCTGAGTTGCTCTCAGCTTTCGTCTGAGCAGGCAGAGCTTACTTCTCAGAGCAGGTCACTGACCGTTTCTGGCCGCGGCTGCTCTGGGTCTGGGTTAGCCACTGACCGTCCAAGCGATGGGACCTCTCTGAGCCTCGGTTTTCTCATCTGTATAACGGGGATCAAACTAGCAAGAAGCTCAGAGTCATTGCCACGACCTGTGCAAGATGCTGGCGAACAGTAATCAACCAACAAATTAGAGCCACCGTTTTGTGTTATTATTGTTTTTGTTGTCTGCAGATAAGAAACACACCTCCACGGAATGAGAGTAATTCGCCCAAGGTCAACCAGCAGGTCAGTGTGAAAACATTGGGTCAAGCGTCTTTTTCCTGGAAACCTGGGGTTTTTGCAAAGGTCTGTCTGCATACGGAGGAAGAGATTCAAAGATGATCCATTTTATGTGATTCTCACCCCATTAATAGCCCCTGGTTTTGCCAGAATATCCTCTTCTCGCTTTCATTTTAAAACCCAGCCAGTGTAATAAATCTCGCCCCGGCATCTCGGCCACACATCTTGGCTGGAGCGTGTGATGAATCTAGCATCCTGCGGCCTCTCTGGATGGGAGACCCCTGCATGGAGCCGGATTTGGGGCGGCCGGCCCCACGTCTGGCAGGGTTGTTGTCACTCTCGGTTTGACAAGTCCAGCCCTCTGACTGGGTCGTCTTTGTGCCACGACTTTCTTGGCTCGAGGGTAGACCTATGACCCTGGCCCCTCTCCTTTTCCATTACTTCTCTCTCTCTTTTTCTTTTTTGTCCGCCAAACCACAGACTTAGCCGCCCCCTCACCACATTTGAAACAAGGAACGTGGCTTAGAACTAGCTCTGGATTGGAAAGGGGCACAGCTCGGGGGCAGAGAGGGCCCCTGGAAACTCAGTTCATCCCTGGGTTCTTCCCGTGGAGAGTCCGGGGCGCCCCATGATTCTGCACATGTGGACCCTGTTGCCTTGGGGGACGCTGGGAGGGCAGGGGTCCCCCCTTGATCATTCAACAGATATTTCTTAAGCACCTGCCTTGTGGCTGAGCCTCACGAAGCGAACAGGACGGAGCCGGGTCAGCAGGAAAGGCAGACAGTTGGGAGCTGCTTCCTGGGAATGAAGTCAAATTCTTCATGCCTGTGCCCAGGGCTCTGACGGGGAGCGCAGGGGCTGCGGGAGCCCCGGGGGGCGTTCCGGAAGAAGTGGCATGTAGAGTTCGCTGGAGGATGGTGGATGTTTACCAGACTCAGGAAGAAGGACAGCGAGGAGGCCAGTGGTCAGCGCAGGGCGAGGGGAGACCAGGAGGAGGCTCGGGGGAGCCAGAGCAGGGGCTCCTCTGCCTCCTGTGCAGGGGACGGACTAGACGGGGAAACAGTGGAGCCTGGGAGCCTGGGAGGGGCCGGGGACCACCCCCCTTGTCGCCGAGCCCCAGAGAGCCCGCGAGGCCCTGGGAGGCCAGGAAACGGCTTCCAGAAGCATCAAGGACTGCGGAATGGGTTCCAGTCCCAACCGCACCCCACTGACCTGCTTAAATCGCTCCCCCTCTCTGAGCCTCAGTGACCCCAGCTGTAAAATGGAGGTAACAGCAATACCCACCTGGGGGCGTCGCACAGATGAATCAGGAGAATGACGGAAGTGCACAGAACAGGGAGCGCGTCTGGCACTCAGCAAGCCCCACAGAAACGTTAGCGGTTCATTCTGCCCGCGTGCCGGGTGAGCTGGAAGACCAGCTTCACTTCTTCGGGCCTCAGTTTCCTAATCTGCAAAATGGGAATAATCATGGTACTGCCCGATTAGACAGGTTAGAACAGTGCCTGGCAGAGTTTGCGCTGGGGCTGGCTGGTACCGCTGTCATGTTCTTGCCGTTGCTGGCACTGCTCTCCTGGCTGTGGTCCCGCATGTCCTGGGCTGGATCGTCAGGGGCCCGTGGTTTTATCCTGGTTCTAACTCAGTTCAAGGAGCCTCACCAAGCGTCCCCCTACCTGTGTGTCCTGCCTTCCGGGCCCTCTCATGGGCCCCCCTGCACCCCAGGCAGAATTCCGGGCCCCCAGCATCCCCTGGCCCTGGCACAGGCTGCCACCGGCTCACCTAGCTGTGCCGCGACCCTGACCCAGCGCCCTTTCTCCCTGCGGACGTCGAGCTCGTCCAAATGAGGGGTCCTCGGGAGCCCTCAGCCTCACCACGGAGCAGGGCCTTTCAGCGCCCGGCATCATCTCTCCCCTCACACAGACCCTGGAGGTGGGTATCGTCAGCCCCACTGACAGATGGGGGAACTGAGGCATGGGGGGGATCAGCAGTGCCACTGACCTTTCCGGTACTCGCTGCAGAAGCATCTGCTCCCTTCCTTGTCCCCTCCCCGACTTCCACAGAAGCCAAATGCCGCTTCCGCTGTACCCTCCTACAGCTCACGACAGGAACAGGCACTTTGGAGGGGGAAGCAAGTCTCGCGGACCTGTGGGAAGTTCTTCTCTCAGCCCCGAGTCTGGACACGTCCGCCACAGGAGCCTTGACCTGCGATGTCATGTCTGGGGCTGTGAAGCGGTCTGCCGGCTGCCAGCCAGCCCTGCAGAGGAGCGCCGGGCCGCCACCGCAGGCCACTGGGCATTTCTGTGGATTAGTGTCAACATGGAACGGTCCGAGGGAACCCCAGTTTGGAGCAGACTGCCTTCGGCCGGCCTATTCCCTGCTGTCGTCCTCCAGAACTTTCTTCCTCGCTGTCTTACGGGACCCAGAACAAAGCACCCGTGAGGGGCTCATGGGACTGGGGCCCCCAGGGCCTCTCTCCTCCTGGACCTTGAGGCCCCACCGCTGAGCTGGCCCTGTGCCTGGGTCCTGGGGAAAACAGAGTCCTCCCGGGCCCCGCGGCTGCCCGCCTCTGGCGTGAGAAGCCCGAGGGCGCGGCTCCCCTGTGTTATTGAGGGAAGAAATACGGCCGAGAGCCCTTTTTGTAAAAATAACCTCCCTGGCTCCTCCTTTATGGTGAGGGAAAGTGCTTAAAATGCTTCGAGGGAATAAACAGCTTTTAATGAAGTTACACTGCCACATAATGGGTATCATAAAATTGCCTTCATCCTACGGGGTCCCAGGTTGGCATTTATTATCGACTGCGCCGGAGTCGTCTTGGCCGAGCTCGGGCAGCTGCAGAGGAGGAATGCAGAAGTCTCCTTAAATTACCTGATTGGAATAAGCGGCGGGATGCTCCGCGGGGCCGCCGTGTGCCAGGGAGGCCGCCTTTGGGGTGGTCTGTCAGAGGCGGTTTGCGCATTCTGAAGAACACAGGGGTTTCATTGCAGCAAAACAGATGTTCACCTTGTTTCTCCATTGGCTGTTTGATGAGAAATTTATTGCTTTTCCGCTGGGCCGGGGCCCCTCTCGGCTGCTGAGTCCATTACGCGGGCCGGCGGCTGGCGGGGAGCCAAGGTGAGGCTGTTTTGATGAAACCCATGAAAGCCTTGGCTTGGAGGCGCCGGCGGTAATGCACTGGCTGGCCTCTCCTGATTGGACAATTGATCGGCCTGATTTGATTTATTGATCAATACCCTCAAATTTGGCGTCTGAGAAGCTGCACTAATCTTTAGCTGTTGTGAACATCTCTACCTGCTGGAGAATGAGCCCCTGATAAGGAATGTATGAAAGGAATCGGGGCTTATCTGAGTCACACACCGGGCCTCGCGCCGCCCGCGCCGGCGAGGACCCCGGTGCACTGCGCCCCCTCGCCGGGCAGGCCCGCGCAGATCTATAAATTGATGGAATTCAAAGCCTCCAGCATCGATTACCGTTATAACAAACAGTGGTGCACAGAATGTCTGATTATTTTTAGACAAAGATTCTGTTCTCTCAGCAGCAATTTTGCTGAGGCTGTCACTGTGTCAGACGTCTACTGTTGATTGCAATTAGATGCAATACAAAAAAAAATTAAACTATCTGTATCCTTAGTCTTATTTCCAGTTATTAAATCTCTCTCTTTGTTTGCCATTTCCTCATGATATCTACAGCTGGATGAAATATCTGGTCGACAGGAGAAAGGCTTGTAACTCCGCGGGGGTGCTGGGGCCCACGGTTCGTGGGATCGTCTCCAATCGGGTGCACATGATCTTGGGGGGAGGGGACCGAAGGGGGGGTGTTTGTGGGCGTCTGCTTAGAAGCCTGCCAGTGAAGGCTTGATGCAGAAATGTTTCAGGGCGGGGTGGGGGGTAAAAGCCCATCTCCAGAGCCCCCCGCAATGCCTGTTCTCTCAGTCTCCTTGTTTCCTTAGGGCCACCGGGCAGGACCTAGCCAGGGTTGTGCCCCCGTCAACGGGTGGGGGAGGTTATCCAAGCAGCTGAGCTCCAAGGTTGGCACCACTGGAGATAATTAATTCCTCCAAACAGAGACCACCCTCGGGACCCCTTTCGCACGCCATCAGACCTGGAGAGCGGGCTCCAGGTGACTGTGGGTCTAAACAAATTAGCCGTTCCCTTTACGCGGGGCCCAGTGGCCAGCATCCCGGTGGTGGGCACAGCATCCAGTCATGTTGGCGCTCTCCAGTTGATCTCTCGTCTCAGAGCCGTTAGCCCCGGCGTCCTTGATGGTGGGACAGCTGTAAACTCGAGACTGAGCGTGGGGTGGCCGAGACCGGCGATTCGTCATGTGGTGGAGGGGGAAGGGCTCAGGCGATGGGGGCTCCCTGTTCCCGGAAGCCAGCTCGGCTTGGAATCGGCAACCGCCGGCCGACTGTCAACGTTCACAGTGGAGGCTGGAGGAGGAGGAGGAGGCAGCTTCGACTTTGGGGTCCGCCGAGGGGGGTCCTGCGGGCATTGGAAGACTGGCCTTGATCTCCCCAGCAAGAGTGGGCCGGGGATGTGGCCCCAGCCCCGGCCCAGGGGCAGACGTTCGGATGCCCCGGCGAGGACGCTGCGGGAGCTGGCGGAGGTGACTCCAAGCTCCCTGAGGGCAGGCAGGGGTCCGTGTCGTTCAGGAATAATCAGAAGGACACCTGCCATGTGTTCACCACCGGCTGCCCCGGATCCTGCGCCGAGCACACCCAGGTGCACCTTCCTCCTCAGGCTGCCAGCGAGCCCGGGGCGTTGGTAATGATGGTACCTGTTGCATAGATGCAGAAACTGAGGCCCGTGGGCACTGAGTGGCTTCCCCGAGGTCACACAGTGAGAAGTGGTGAAGCTGGAGGTCAAGTTCAGGATGTTTTCTGAAGCCTGGGCTCTTAAGCTCAATGAATAAGTCTCAATAAGTATCTCTTGAATGAATGAATGAATGGATGGATGAATGAGTGGTGCATGTGCCTCCGGTGGGGATTCATCTGGGCTCCTGGAGCCAAGGATGGCAGGGCCAGGCCCTCTCTCCAGGGGAGAAAGAAGAATCCAGAACTAGAGAAGTGGCAGTGCCCTCTGTGGGAGGCCTGGGTTTCGGGCCCCGGGTGCTGGGGCGTCTCCTGCTTCGCCCCCGTGGGCGTGGAGCTGGGCCCGGCTCCAGTCCCTCAGTTAGAGGAACCGGATGGAGGTCACCAGGCAGCTCCCGGGCAAGGACATCTCAGGGTTGAGTGATCCGGCAATAGGAAGGAGCAGTGATGGGGTCTCGGGAAGCAGGGTGAGCCTACTGGTCACCTGGCTGGGCGCCGGACAGCCTGGGAGTGGGCGAGCGCAGTGGTTAGGAGCTGCAACCCTGAAGTCGGGTGGATGTTGGTTCAGACCCCGGGGTCATCACATTCTTTGCTCTGTGTGACCTTGGGCAAACAACTGACCCTCTCTGGGCCCCACGTTCCAATCTGCAGATGGGGCTGATAATAGCCCCTCCCTCTCCAAGTGACTGTGAGGATGCAGCGAGGTGACAGGCGTCAGCTGTGCACAGGGCCTGGCACCTGCTGTTTGGCAGTGACGATCAGTGGTCGGGGGCATTCAGGGTCACCCAGCACCCCTGCCGGACATTTGTGACCAACAAGCCCATTTGGCTCAAGGAGAAGCCAGGGAAAGAGGTGTGGGTGACTTCTCTGAAGTCCCAGAGCCAGTCACTGGCAGACTCAGCATCCTCTGTGTCACCCGCTGTCACGCGCTTTTGGACACACTCCAGTTGTGTGTGTCCCTCTTTCTTTTCCCTTCACATCCCCGTTGTCCTGACCCTCTGATAAAAGTGCGGCTGGCTGTCTCGGTGCGGCTGTGGGGCGGGGCACTTCCTCATGTGGCTGCTGGGAGTGACAATCAAGCAGTCCCTTTGGAGGGCAAGCTGGCAGCACCTGTCACATTACAAATGTGCCTGCCGGTGACCCGGCCCTTCTTTATCTAAGAACTCATCCTTCAGACGCACCCACCCAGGGGCTCCAAGATGCACGTCTCGATGCACTGGTATGGAAAGCCTGGAAATAACCTAAGTGTCCATGAGTTAGGGATTGGAAATAACCCAAGTGTCCATGAATGAGGGACCAGATACATAAAACAAGGTACCGCCACACAGAAGAATACTCTGCAGCTGTAAAAAAGCAGACAGATGCTTTTATGTACTGATCAAAGGAGCCGGCAGGATAAATTCAGTGAAAATGGCGAGTTGCAGAACACGGTATGTAGAGCATGCTGTATCTGAGTGAAACAAGGGGGAGAGAAAGGCTATGCTTGAATGCAAATGGAACGTCTTTGAAAGGACGCAGCGAGGGTGGGCACCTCTGGAGAAGGAAGATCTTTTACGGTTCAATCTTTCTGTGCTGTTGAGATTTTTATCATACGCGTCTACTACTTTAGCAGTGTAAAAATTGTACTATTTAAAAAAACTGGTATAGTGGAAGGACTGGATTCCTGGAATCAGATTTGGGGCCAGTGTTGGCTCCGTTGCTTGCTGGCAGCTGACCTCAGGTGAGCGAGAGCATCCCTCTGCGTCTCAGTATCCTCGTCCGTAACTGGTGACGCCGCGGAGTGGTGACGGGAGCCTGTGGGGTTGGGCATGTGAAGCAGTGACCGGCCGGACCGGCTGTGGCTGTTAGCGGTCGTTGTTAACCAGCCGAGGCCGAGAGGAGGCCCTGTTGGTGGCAGAGCTGGGCCTGGAGTCCTTCGCGGAGCGCCCAGCCCTGGCCTTGGGGTGGGTGCTGGGCCCTGCGGGGACCCCGCCCTCAGTAAAGCCCCCAAACCCATCAGCCTGATGGCCCCGTGACAGATCCTTCTCCAGGGCCCAGCTCCCCATGTCACAGCTCAGCCAGAGAGGAGGGACAGGGCGGGGTGGACGGGCCTGGGGCCTGGCCCGGGGTGCCGTCGCTGCTTCTCTCTCTGGCCCTCCTCCCCCCCTCCTCTTGTCTCTGTGTCCCGCCCGCTCTCTCCCTCTCTCTGAACTTCTCTCGCTTGTCTGTCTTCATTCTTCCTTTGTCTCCCTCTTCCCCTTTCTCTCTCAGTCTCTGTCTTGTCTCCCTTGTCCTCTCTTCTCTCCCTCCCTACGTCAGCTGTCTGAGGGTTGCTGTCCTTGTCACCATGGAGGGCCTCGTCAGGTCACACTTACGGGGACTGACGATGTGCACTGGACCAGGTGCTGGGGATAGAGGTGGGGACGTGACCGACCCGGGCCCCGCCTTCCTGAGGTGGGCATTCCGGTTGGGACCTAGATGCAAAGAGAGTGTCATGAGGGCCCTGACAGGAGGGACAAGGAGCTGTTAGACCACCCTCTGGAGAGGCCTCTGTGAGCCTGAGCAGTGACACTTAAGCTCAGACTGGAAGCACGAATTTGATAGCGATGCAAAGAGTGGGAAAAGGAGCATTCCAGGCAGAGGGAGAGGCCTGTGCAAAGGCCCTGTGGCCAGTTGGGACAGAGTGCACTGAGCATACTCTAGCCGCAGTCACTGCGAGAGAGGAGGGGACCTCTTGCAGTGGGCCTCGAGGCTGTGCAGAGGGAGGTGGGAGGTGGAATTTGGAGCCAGATTCCCTGGATTTGCCTCCAGCCCCAACAGCTCTGTGCCAGCTGGGGATGAGGGGGCCTGGCCACAGCCTGTGACCTGTGGCAGTCACGCCCCCTCTTTAGCTGAGACTGTGCGATGGGTGGAGTCACACCCGCTGGCAGGCGCTCACGGGTGTCGCCTCCTGGCAGCCTTCCTGCTGGCGACCTCGGCCCGGCCGCGTGCTTCCCTGGTGCCCAGGCCCCGCCCACAATGCTGCCTGTCTTCGTGTCTCTTCAAAGGGGAGGAGAGGGTTGTGGCTAAAGGCTCGGGCGCTGGGCCAGGCTACCTGGGTTCAAATCGCAGCACTGCCTCTTGCTTGCTGTGTGCTCTTGGGCAAGTAACTTGACTTCTCTGTGCGTTAGCTTCCTTGTGTGTGAAACAGGGAGAACAATCTCGCCTTACAGAGTTGTGAGGGTTAAACGAGCTAACAAGTGGAAAGCTCTTGGAACAGTGCCTGGCACAGAATGGGCGCTCACTGGGAGTTTAGTGAATGAGTGCGTCCACTCAGGGCTCCTCCGGGGCTCCCAGGTGGCGATGGCCTAGTTTTGCCCTTTCTTCCTGTGCATGAGCCGGAATGTACCTGTTGAGGGAACTTCCCCTCCTTGCCGTTGGCCACCCCAGGAGCAGTCTGCAAGGCGAACTTGGCTCTCCTTCTGTTCACCAGATTTCAGCGCGGGTCGGGCCCCAGCGCCCTCCATGTGGGCGGCGGCAGGTTTTGTGGGGTCTGGCAGCATTATGAACTCCTGGGTTTGAACCTCTCCGATGGCGTTCAGTCCGTCACAGTGACTTTCCTCCTTGATGCTCCGATCGTCCCGCCTCTCGCCGCGGGGGTCCCTTTGGATCAGCCCCGGGGGTCTGGGCGGTCTCCTCGCTGAGGGAGTCACAGTGCGTTTTCACCGTTTCTGTGAGGCGGGTGGGCAGGACCTGTGTGGGCAACGCAGGCCTGGGCTCGGCGTCCGATTCTGCCCATTTCCAGCCCGACAGCGGGCTCTCCGAGCCTCAGCTTGCGCATCTGTACACTGGGGCCAATAGCAGTAAATGACAAAGTGTATGCAGAGCCTTTGCAGAGGCCGTGCGCACAGTGGGTGCTCAATAAATAAGATGGCCTGTGGGAACACTCGCACAGTGCCTGGCGCGCACGGAGAGCTCAGCAGAGAAACGCTCCTGTCTTCCTTTTTCCCTGGAAGGTTTCCTCGGGGTCACAGATCCTCCCGCCCTCAGAGCCGGGCCAGGGTTTCTCGAAGGACATATTCCAAGACCCCACGTGTGTCATGCTTTCCATGAACCTGCTGATACCGAGAAGCCAACCAGAGACAGAGAACAGATGATTTGTGGATGTCGTCCTACCCTCTCAGGCCCCTGTTTCCAGGCCTTCTCGGGAGGCCCAGGCCCTTCACTGAACCCCCCTTGGCCACGTCACCCCCATGTCCCACAGCAGAGCTGCCCCCTGGCTCAGTGGGCTGAGGGCCCGGGTCCCACAGAGCCCTGGGCGGGCACAGGGGAGAAGCAGTGGGAGGGAGGGCCAGCTCGACTTGTCCCTCTGCCCAGGAAGGCAGGCGCTGTGTGTGCCGGGAGCCGTCACAGGCCAAAAACACGACAGAGAACAAGACAGACATGGACCCTGCCGTCGCTGTTGAACAGGCAGACGGCAAAAAGCAAGGGGACAGGGGCTGGCCCCGTGGCCGAGTGGTTGGCTTCGCGCACTCAGCTGCAGGTGGCCTAGTGTTTCGTTGGTTCAAATCCTGGGCGTGGACATGGTGCTGCTCGTCGGGCCATGCTGGGGCGGCGTCCCACATGCCACAACTAGAAGGACCCACAACGAAGAATATACAACTACGTACTGGGGGGCTTTGGGGAGAAAAAGGAAAAAATAAAATCTTTAAAAAAAAAAAGCAAGTGGACAGGAGTCCCTGAAGGAAGCCCTCAGGGGCCAGGGGAGAGTAAGGACAGGGTCCCACTTAGTCCTGAGATCAGGGAAGGCCTGAAGGAGCAATTACAGGAAAACCTAGGGTCAGAGAGGTCCAGGTGAGGGGGAGCAGCAGGTGCAAAGGTCCTGAGGTAGCCAAATGCTTGGCTAGTGAAAGTCAGAGTGGCTGGAATGCTGAGCGTGGGAGGCGTGAGGCAGGGGTGGCAGGGCCAGATCACGCCCGGCTCGCTGGCCCTGGGCAGAATCTGGGACGTCAGCCTCCGGAGCAGTGGGAAGTCCCTGCAGACGTGTCGGCCTGGCGGGGATGGGACCTGATTCGTGTCTGTGAAAGCACCTTGGGTGCTGTGGCAGAACTGGTGGTTGGAAGGAGGGGCAGCAGGAAGACAGGGGGCTGGTCACTGCCCCAGTCCCGGCGAGCGCTGGTGATGGGGCTTGTGGCAGTAGAGACGGCAGGGCCTGGACAGGTTCCAGGTATCAGACAGAAGGGAGAGAGCTGCTGCCCCCTCCCTGACTCCCCCCAGCCCCCCGGGCAGCCAGGCAGAGAGACGCCCGGATCAGAAGGGTGGAGCTCATCCAGCGGCCACACTGAGCGCACTGCGGAGCCAGCGCCGAGATGCGGAATCAGAACACCCCAGCCGCCCAGAGGTGGCCCCCGTGCCCCCCGCCCCGTGCCCCAGGGAGACGTGCCCTCTGACTCCTAACCGCACAGCTGCGCGCTGCCTGTTTCCTGCCTTAGACGATGAAATCGGACAGCGTGTGCTCTTCCGAGTCTGGTTCCTGTCGCTCGACCTTACGTTGTGAGATCCGTCAGTGCTCTCGTCTGTTGTGTAGCCCATCCGTGCTCGGGGCCGCTCTGTAATATTCCGCTGGGCGAATACACTGTAAATTTATCTCTTCTCTACTGTTAATGGGCACCTGGGTTGTTTGCAGTTTGGGGCTATTACAAATAGTGCTTCTAGGAACATTCCAGACCAGGACTTCTCAAACTCTGGTGTGCTCACGAATCACCTAGAGATCTTGTTACAACACAGACCCCAGTGTGGACGGTCTGGGGTGGACCCAGAGTCCTTGCCCATCTCATGGGTTCAAAGGTGAAGTTGATGCTGCTAGCCCCCGGCCGTGCTTTGAACGTGAGGCTCTGTTTTGGTGAGTTGCTTCTCTGGGGTGTGTACCCAGGAGAGGAGCTGCTGGGTCGTAGGGTGGCGAATGGTTATGCCACGTGGTTTTCCCAGATATCAGTCGACACCCCACCAGTGGCGTGTCAGAGTTCCAGTTGCCCCGCACCTGTGCCGACACTTGGTGTTATCTGTCCTTCACTTTAGCCACTCTGGTATTTATGTCACCGTATCTGTTGTGGTTTAAATTTACGTTTTCCTGATGGCTGACGATGTTGAGCGTTGTCTCATGTGCTCATTGCTGTTAGGATCTCCTCTGGGGAGGTGCCGCTTCAAGTCTCTGGCCCATTTCTCTGTTAGGGCGTCTTTTTCTTAACGAAGGTTTAAGAGTTCTTGGACACGGAGCTCTGAGGTGAATTGCACATGCCGTCTCCTGCTCTGAGGCCTCATCTTTGCATGCTTATTTCTTCTCTTCTTTTTAATTCAGCAGTCATCGCTCCAGACTTGCACGGGCTGAGGACAAAGATTCCCATTTCCCGTCATAACCGACTTAGAGGGCATCACTGGAAGGATGTCCTGGAGCGTCTTGCTCATCTGCCGGTTCACACTGTCCCCTGACGTTCTGCAGGGGCCTCTCCCACATTCCCGGTGGATGTTCCTCCCTGTCCCCGTGACCCAGGCTGCTCAAATGGGCGTCCGCTTAACCCCGTGTCCCTGTGACGTCTTCCCTCCTCAGGTGGCTCTTGACCGCTAGATTGGTTCGTCTTTGCAGATGTCCGTGGACGCCTGGCGCTGCTAGCAGCCCCACGGGGCCCTGGTCTCCTCGTAGGGACGCACCTGCAGGATGGCCGACCGCAGGCCGCGGCCAGGGGAGAGAAGGCGTGAGCTGGGGCTGCCGCGTCCCCGTGCGCCCCCACCTGCCGGCCCCAGATCACCGTGTGTGGGGTCCGTGGTGACCGCGTCCCAGTAGCGCCACCGCCCAGGCCCCTCCCTGCCTGCCACCGCTTCTCCCCGCGCCCGTGGCACCAGGAGCACCGTCCTCGTGTCGCAGGTTCCCCAGGGACCCCCTTCCGCAAGGCCAGCGCCTGGCATGGCAGCCTTGGACGACCAGCGGCACAGGGGCCGTGCCTGCAGCCTCCGTGCTGGCCTCTGTACTGTGCGAGTGCTGACCTGTCTGGGCCTCAGTTTCCCCAGCCGTGCCACACGGATAACGGTGGTGCGTCACCGGTGGGGCTGTTGAGAGGGTTAAGTGACGTGAGGGACATCGAGTGCTAGACTATCTGGCCGCAGTGGCCCTGTGTGCCTGCCTGCCGTTGTTTATTATTGTTATTATTCCTGTTGTTGTTTAGACGTCCAGGTCCTCTTGCCCACACCTCCCCCTGCGTTTCCTGTGCTCCGATCGCCGGCCTGGCTCTTCCTTCTGCCGGCACGTGCTGCCGCTGCTCTCCATTGAGACCCCTCGGCCTCACCCCGGGCCAGCACCCCCTCCTGCGGGCACCCTGACTCCCAGTGCCGGGGGCGCCCTGGGGCTGGTGGGTCTTCGTCTCTGAGGGCAGGGCCCGCCCCTCACGATGCTAATAATGAAGGAGAGCATTTATTGAGCGCTTACTGTGTACCAGGCTCTCTGGCTGGGGCTTCATGAGCACCTCTGTGTCCTCCCAGCGCCCCGGCCGACCTGCGGCAGAGGCCTGCCCAGAAGCCAGTGGGAAAGTGGCCAAGGTGGGGTCGGCACCCAGGCGTGCTTGTCTGCCAGCGCCCCCGCCCCACACCCACCCGCCTCCCGGCCCACGCCCTCTGCATTCATTCTGCAGATACGGACCAGGTACCTCCTGTGCGGGTGCCATGGACAGTGACCCCTGCTCACTGCCCCCCAGGAACCCACGAAGGGGAGACAGTCTGCCTGGTTCCCCGCCGCCCGGATCCCACACCGAGGGACCCGGAAGGATGGGTTAGTCAGCGGTTCTCAGGGTGTGGTCAGTGACCCCCGACCTTTTCAGAGATCTGCAGGGTCGAATCATCTCCGTAATAATACCAAGCCGCCGTTGGCCCTCTTCACTCATATTCTCTCAAGAATACGCAGTGGAATTTTCCAGAACCTGTGATGATGTCATCACTCCGACGGCTAATGCGGGGTGTGCTTGTGTATTCTTGTGCTTTAGAAATGTCTCAGTTTTAATTTTAAATACAGGAAATACCAGTTGTTGTGTATCTGCGTACATGACACTCTTTGAGATCCTCGATCGTTTTTAAGTGTATAAAGGGTCCGGAGACAGAAAAAGCTGGAGAACCGCTGTGTTAAATGAAAACCTGAATGAGTGAGGGAGTCAGTGCCCGGGGAACAAGTGAGGGAACGAGTGAGGGAATGGTGTGCTGAGTCTGGAAGGCTCGTCTTTAAGGGGTGGGGGTGGGGGCGGCATCCTGGTGGCCTTGTGGAGAATGGCTTGGAGGGCAGAGGGAGGATGCAGGAGTCCAGGAGAGATTGGGGGGAATGGGGTTACCAGGCCCCTGATCGTTGCCCCCAAATGCCCTTTGGCCCGTCACGGGCGTCCCTGGCTCAGCCAGCGACTGATATTCCAAGGTGTTTTCTAAAGCAGAACAATTTGGAATAATTAGAACTTTACAAAATGTCTTCAAACACGCTGGTAATGGGCATAGGAAAACACTTGTGCAGCGTAATCAGTTATTAGCAGCTGATCAATTATCCTCATGGATAGCTGGGGTGGGGGGGCGGCAAAGAAGCAATAATAAGCCCCTTGATTAACTAATTTGAATATCTTTGGAGGACAGATTCCGAAATTTCTCTCTCTGTTCTCCCGCTATTGTAACGGCGCACATCTGCTGGGGAAGAGGGAGGGAAATGGAAATGAGTGCTCGGCTGTGAACAGGCTCCTTGTTTGGGATCCTGGGAGGAAGGGACTGGAGGGGTGGGGGGTGCGGCCGGCCGGCCTGGGGACTCATGCTGGCTGGAGGGCAGTGGGCTCTGCCCCCTCCACAGGGTGTCTGGGGGCGGCGGGAAGGGCAGTGAGCAGAGGCAGAGGGCGTCCTGGGGCCAGCTGGGCCTGGGGCAGTCCCAGGACGTAGTGGACAGTGAGGGAAGCCTACGTTCTGGACGCCACTCTCTGCCTTGGGCTCCTCCCGACCTCTCTGGGCACAGGTTTATAAAAGGTGGCGGTGGTGACTCTGAAATGTCAAGTGCCCCCTCATTTCCAGGGGTCTCTGATCCCACAAGATGGCATGGAAATGTCGCACCAATGGCCGCTTAACTTGCAATCACCTCATGCTTAAAGTGAGGCTCTGGAGCCAGCCTCCTGACTAGAATCCAGCCTGCTGCCTCAGCTGTGTGACCTTGGGCAAATGACTTAACCTCTCTGTGCCACCATGTGCTCCTCCGTAAAGAGGAAACAATAATGGCGCCCTCCTCGCGGGGTTGATTTAGCACAGGGCCGGGCACATGGTGAGCACTGTGTCAGCGGACGCCGTCATTGTCGTTATTCTCTCCATCTCGTGTAATTAACAGGCTAGACCGGAGTTTGCAAACTTGCAGGCCAGGGTCCAAATCCCCCAGGAACGCTGTTTTGTTTGGCACAGACCACATTGTTAAAATTTCTTCTGAATTTGCTGCCAACAATTAAAAATCGGGAGATTTTCAAATAGAAAATCTGGATTTGGGCTTTTCTGCACAGTGAGACCCTCCGACCCCACGGGGCCCACAGTCAGCCAGAGCCGCGCCTTCTGCCCCGCTTAGCCCCCTTGTCCCTGCTCCCTCCTTGGTATCACCCGAGTCTGCTGGGGTCGGGTCAGCCTCCCTGCTGACGGAGGTACGGAAAGCGCATTCGATCTGCCGAGCAGGCCCTCAGCGCCTGGGTGGCCGTGTCTGCCCTCTGGGGACCCCTTCCCACGTCCCCCACCTCCTGGAGGCCGTCCTGTTCTCTCCCACCTCCCCTCTGCCCTCTTCTCCCCCCTCTGCAGGAGAGGTTCTGGGCCCACACGCCCGGGGGTCAGAGGCCCACCCTGAGCAGCCGGTCAGGCCGGGGCACACGCCGGCCCGAGCCCGGTCCCTGCGGCCGAGGGGCCACGGTCGTCTCATTCAGACAAGACCTTTTGGATACTTAGTTTGAAGCCGTTCAAAAAAATCTCCTGAAACGGCCTTTAAACCGCTCCCTCCTCCTCCCGCCCGACAACGCTGGTGCCCTCCCCTGCCTGTTCCACTGCTTAGAAATGCCTTCACCAATTTGGGTTATTTTTAGAAGAATGCCTGGCATGTTGGCTGACAACCTGTATTCTAAGTTTCAACCTGATACAGAAAAGACGGAGTTTATAGACCCCTGGGGGGAAAAAAGAAGCACATAAAATAGTGCTTTAGAATAGCCGGCGTCTGATGCTGACCCCATGGGCTCTGGCCAGCAGGGGATCAGGTGACACAAGGGGTAGGCACCAGCCACCAGCTCAAGGTTTCAGGGGCACCGGATGGGATTTGTTCCTCTGAGCGCCCGCCAGCATCGCTGGGGGAACTGGATGCAGCGTCCTGTGGACTGTGAGAGGCAGGACAGACAGACGTGGGTTGGAACTCTGGTTCTGCCATGCTCTGCATCCTTGAGCCGGGGAAGTACCTTCTCTGAGCCCTCAGTTTTGTCACCTGTGATATGGGGATACGAGAAGCCGCTTCAGGAAAAGGTCACAGAGCCTAGAGCCCAGTGGCCTGTCCAGGAACGTTGGTTGGTGTCGTGATGCTCCAGTGGAAGACGAAGAGGGTTCTGAACAGAAAGCTGACCTGAGCTCTCTGGTTGTGAGCGGCAGCTGAGCACAGCTTTCCCTCCCTCCCGACTTCTTTTGCATTTTTTTAAACAGCTTTATTGAGGTACGATTTACATACGGTAAGATTCCCTTCTTATCCATGTACAGGTCAGTGCTTTTCAGTATTCACAGAGTTGTGCAGCCATCACCACAATCCAGTTTTAGAACATTTCCATTGCCCCCAAAAAGATTTTTTGTCCCCATTTACAATTACTTCTTGGTTCCACTCCTAGCCCAAAGACAGCACGAATCTCCTTTCCATGTCTGTAGATTTGCCTTTTCTGGTCATTTTGTATAAATGGGCCCATACAATATGTGGTCTTTTGTGTCAGATTCTTGTACCTTCTATTAGGTTTCCAAGGTTCATCCATGTTGTAACAGGTAGGAGAGTATTTTGTCCTTTTTCATTGCTAAATAATATTCCATTGTATAGATGGACCACATTTTGTTTATCCGTTCATCAGTCCATGGACATCTGGGTTGTTTCCACCTTTTGGCTGTTGTGAATAGTGCTGCTGTGAACATGTGTGTACAAGTCTGTGTGTGAACATGTATTTTCAGTTCTCTTGGGTGGAGGAGTGGAATTGTTGGGTCATAAGGCAAATTTATGTTTAACTTTTTAAGAAACTGCCAAGCCGTCTTCCAGAGCGGCTGTACATTCTGCATTCCTACCAGCAGTGTATGGGCGTTCCGGTTTCTCCACATCCTCACCAGCATCTAGTCGTGTCTTCGAGATTCGAGTCCACGTGCTTGGTCTGGAGTTCTGGGAGCCACTGCAGCTCGAAGAGATGCATGGCGGGTGGGGACGGGGGACAAACCCCACGTCGTAGGTGTGCTAAAGCAGCGCTGTCCAATCGAGTCGTCTGTGATAATGTAAATGATGCCTGTCTGAGCTGTTCGAGATGGCAGCCACTAACACATGCAGTTGTGGGGCACTTGTGTGGCTCGTAAGACGGAGGAACCGAATTTGTAATTGTATTTCATTTAAGTTAATTTAGACGTACTAAATTGAAATAGCCACACGAGGCAGGGGGCCAGCACGTTGGCCGGTGCTGTTCTAGAAGTCGAGATCGTGTGTTCGAGGTCGTGGATGCATCTTTCTGAGGATTGATCGGAGCTCAGCCCTTGAACCCGGGGAGCGGGGCTGGGCGTGGGGCTCGGGAATGTCCTGGAACATCGAGTCTGCATAGAACACAGAGCCCAGGATGGAGAGGGAGGCGCCAGAAGTTGCCCTGGGATTTAGGTCACGGGGTGCTGTGGGGTCAGGAGAGGAGCACCCAGGTTCACATCCCAGCCCCATCACTTACCAAGTCTGTGACCTGAGACAGGTGGCCTGTCCTCTCTGAACCTCAGTTTCCTCATCTGAAAGGTGGAGTAGTAGCATCACCCTCGAAGGCTCAGAGGAGAATGACTACATCCCCTGGCACGGTGTCTGCCACTCAGTCTGCACAGAAGAGCATCAGCTTCTGTCCTTGCTACCTTCATTGTTGTCATTCTGCCCGGTCCCCAGGGCCATATAAATGCCGTGTAAGCCCTGATCTACGTCCTTGTCCTTGAAAGCTGAAGTGCTAGGCTGTCGGCACCACACAGGCAGTGACCAGTCTACTGTGGCCGCTGCTGGATCCCCAGCGCTTGGAACAGCACCTGGAACAGAGTAGGTGCTCAAATCCCACATTTGATGGATGAACAAATGAATGAATGAAGTAATGCCATTGACATTGATGAGCAGGATGTCACCTGCATGGGAGTTCTTGAAAGAACAGGAGACACGCTCCTTCAGAAAGTGTGGTTTGAACACAACACCAGGTTCACTGCCAGCGGTGGCCGGTTGTGTGTGAGGGCAGACATGGCTTCCCCTCCCTTGAACAAGCTCTTCGTCTCAGCAGGAACGCGGCTGTGGCACGCCGGCTGGTCTGGAATCTTCTGAGGCGGGTGTGCAATGGATGAGCCTCAGCCGGGCCGCATCCGCCTCCCAGCGCCCAGCCGGGTCGGCCTGCGGGAACCCAGCAGCTGAGGTTTACACGGTGAAACACACGGCCCTGAACTGTGGATGGATTCGCACCGAGTAACCCTCCCAGGGCCGAAAATCCCAGGGAGCGCCAGCCTTCCGGCAGCAGAGCGCCGCCAGGCCTGTTTGTTCCATCTCATTCACCCTGCGTTTTCTCCCATCCCTGCTTTCTTCCGCTCTTTGTTCCTTGTTCTCACTCTTTCTGTCCCACCTCTAGGTCCCAAAGTAAGATTATTTTCATTCTTAGGGAATTGTTACTTTTGTTTTATTCGTGTGAAACATTTTGCAGTTATCAGTCTTTTCGTATTCATCATAGTCATTGATGCACAAAGACACTCAGCGAGGTGGACACTCATGAAACAAGCGTCTCTGAAGCTTCGGCTCCGCGCCAGGCACAGGCCTGGGTGCTAGGAGCGCAGAGAACCGCAGACGCCGGCCCGCCTGCCTGGAGCGGGTGATTAGCTGTGCAATAAGTCTGCCTTTGCAAATGCCAATGAATGCTCTGTGAAAAGGGAGCAACGAGGGGGTGGGTCCTCTTTAGAGTTTCGGGGGCATGGGGGCAAGGAGGACCCCATTAAGAATGTGCCAGCATCAGGGGGATGGGAGGGGATTACAGACAAAGGCAACTGCCTGTGCAAATGCCCTGAGGTGAGAGAGAGGCTGGTACGTGGGAGGACTAGGAGCTGCCGGTGTGGCTGAGTGCACGGCGTTGGGGAGAGATGCTCCCCATAAAGCTGCAGCCCTGAGCAGTGGCCAGACCCCTAGGCCCCGGTGAGGAGTCTGGATTCTGATCTAAGACTGCAGCAAATAAATCAGGGAAGAGATTCAAGCCAGGGGGAGACAAGAGCTGATTCACGCTTTGAGCAGCTCGCTCCGGCTGCTGCGTGGAATTGGACTGAGCAGGTAAGAGTGGGAGCCAGGAGCGAAGGGAGGAGGCCCCGGAAATAGTCCCGGCGAGGGATGACGGCAGCTTGGACGAAGGTGGTGGCGGGGCGGCTATTATTTCTGGACCATCGGAGATTTGAGTGAGACGTGACTGGGATTCGTTTAGCAGTGGTATCATCCTCATGCCACGCAGGGGGAAACTGAGGCTCCAACAGATGCCGTCAGAGCCAGCAAGTGCAGCAGGCGCCCTGGCCGCCTGGCTGCGCAGTCCTGCGCCCCACCCTGCTGCTCGCTAGCTCCACGCGCGGTCCGGCCCCCGGCTCTGCGGCTGGAGTGATGCTCACAGACCATCACCCCGATTCACAGATCCGGACAGGGAGGCTCAGGCGTCAGGAGCTCCCAGCCTGGAGAAGCAGGGGCGGGCTTCAAACCCGGCCCACCCTCCTGGGGCCAGTGCCGGGAAAATGAGTGTCCTGTGCCCAAGAGAGAAACTAGATGAGGTGCACAGGGGAGAGGAAAAGAGTCCACAGCCCCTGATCTCGGACAGGCCAGTCTGTCCGTGTCGAGCTCTCTGTTAGTCAGTAAATACAGTAAAAACCCACGTCTACACCGCCTGTGTGTGTGTGGAGGGGGGATTCCGTTACACCTCCCAATGCGGAGATGGGAGTCTCCTCAGGGCTGGGAGAGGGGGCCTGCGGAGAAAGGTCTGATGGGTGGGGTTTTGGAAGAGGCCTTTTGTAGCGTGGGGGAGGGAGGACACCCCCCTGCCGTGAGGGTCCCAGTCCCATCTTTCAACTTTCCCGGTCAGGGCCCCATGCAATGTCGGGTAGTTCAAGTCAGCTGGGTGGGAATTTCACATTAATGTGGATGATAAGTATTTTAATAAAATGTGGGTAGATAAAAACTTTTTAAAAAGTTGTCCCTTCCTCTCCCATTCGTTCTCTCCTTTCTGGAAATGGAGAATTCTCTGTTAGGACCCTACACAGCTCAGCATGAGATAAAACCCGTACCCTGGACAGGAAGCAGCCAACTGGACTGTTTATGGAGGTGTTGGGGGAGGCTGGGGCAGGGGACTCCATCGTGGGGTCGTCTGAGTAGTAGGGGCTCATGGGGACCCTCAGGTGACCCCGCCTGGGTAGCCCCTGTTCAATCCGGACCTCCTTCCTGGAAGTGGCATCACTCAAGTAAATGTCTTCCAACCCTAAAAAGAACAGCCACCGAGATGCACAAATTAAAGCAGGCCTTAGGGGGTGTCCCTGGGGTCGGGACAACCAGCAGAGTTGGGGAGGGGGCATGTAGTTCTCTTCCTCCTTTTTGCCCCATCAAATATTTTTCTTTAAAAATGTTTCTGTCTTTGCGCTTACAAATTAGACTCCCCAGGGCATTTGTTAACACTAATTCATGCCATTTGTTTAGGAAGAAATTGCATCTACAAATTTCTTTGGGTCCTCTCGCAACCCCTAGAGATATCCTCGCCCTTGTTCAACCAATGACACAATGGGACAGCGGGAGGTCTGGCATTTGCCAAGGTCAACAGCAAGTTAGGGGACAAGGCTGTGCTGGCCGAGGGACGACGCCTGGGGTGACTTCCTCATCGCTGTGCCAGCCGCCCCCGATGGAGGGCCTTCTCGCTCCATTTTCCCTTCAGCCTCATCTGGTGATCCCTCCAGTGGCTGAGCGGCATCGATTCTTTCCCAGTGTGTCCCGAAAACCCACACCCCTCTTTCCTGCCTGTTGCCCCCACTCCCCCCTCGCCCATCTGGCTGGTCACAGGGCCGGGTACCTCTGTTCCCCCTGCTTCCGGCGCCAGAAGCAAGTCCACCCGTCAACAGTCTCTCTGGCTCCCCGTCACTTCTTGCCTTGCTCTCAGGGCTTCCCTACCCCAGTCCCCGGCAGTCCCCAGTGTGCATCCAGGTGGGCAGCCACGCCCCGGCACAGCCTGGTTTCCACCCTCCTTGCTGTTGCCCACGGGCCCCCCTCCTCGGAGACCTCTCCCAGATGCCGGCGCCCGCACTCTGTCAGCTTCCCTGATAGCGCCTGCTCGTTTCTGTGGCTGTCACCTCCTCCACTGAGCTGCACGAGGCCCCTCCAACCCCAGCCAGCACACAGCAGGCGCTGCATAAGTGCTTCCTTTCTCACCAGCATGTGTGACGGTCTGTCGCGTCATAGCCCTGAACACCAGAGAATTTTTCCAGAGCATTCTGAGGTTCCCACAGACCTTCTTCCTGCCCCCAGCATCCCCCGCACCTCAAAAAAGGCTGCTCAGAGAAATGAATTCGAGAAAAGATGTTAAAAATGGCACGCGCTTCAGCGGTGGGGCCGGGGCTTGGAGAAGAGAGCTCAGGGCCTGCTCTGCTTCTGACCGACTGTGATCCTGGGTGAGGGACAGCCTCTCTCGGAGACTGTTTTCCCGCCCGCAGAAGGGGTTAAGGCGGGGACGCGGGCCAGGCGTGAGAAGTTCCTGAGATGTGACCAGCGATCCCTGTGGCCCTGAGCAGGTCCCTGGCACATGGTAGGTGCTCAGTAAACACTTGAACGAATGAATGAGGGAATGAATGACTGCTTGGTGGGCTGTCCCTTTTTAACAGAGGAGGGTGAAGTGCAGAGGGCATCCGCTGGCCAGCTCAGCCAGCTGGAGCGGGTGCCTAGGCCCTGAGAGCGGCCCTCGGGGTCCCCGGCCTCCCCTGACACCCGCTGGAGTGGGGGCGACTGTATTTCACTGGTGCCGGGAGGTTCTGCATCTGGGAACTCAGGAATATGAAGCGGCAATCAAGGGCAGGAGGCAGTGATCGGATGCGGCGAGATAATTAGGTGTTTGATTGGCATCTCCTCTCAAGGACAGCCGCCTCCAGGCCCACGGCGGCAGGAGAGAGCTGGTGTTCCTGCCTCATGCCTGGTGGGGGCGCCTGGACGTAGGGCAAGGCGCTGAGTGGGGGGCAACTGTGGGGAGTGGGGGTTCGGGGCCTGGGGTTGGCCGGCCCGTCTTCATTTGCTCATTTATTCACACATCATTCTTTCAACAAGTATGGAGCGCCTGTATGTGCCGAGCCCGGGGATCTGGCAGTGACCCAGACAGACAAGGTCATGCCCTTCTGGAGCTACCCCTGGAGGGGGCGGGCGGTGGCGACAGGCAGCTGACCCACAGGGAAGGAAGTCCATTTGGAGAAATCAGCAAAGAGAGGGCCGGGGGAGGGGGAGGAGGTGCCTGCTGTCTTAAGATGCTGGGACATGTGACCTAAGAGCCGAGACCCAGAGGAGAGACCCTCGTGCAATTCTGGGGAAAACAGCATCGCAGGCGGAGGGGAGAGCCAGCGCCCAGGCCCTGGGGCAGGAATGTGCTTGGTGTTTCCAGGAGCCCAGGAGGACCCTCGTGGCTGGAAGAGAGGGAGCGAGGAGTAGAAGGAACTGAGGCCAGAGAGGGATCGTCTGGGGCCCTGGTGAGCGCTACGGCCTCACTGAGTCAGTGGGAGCCATGGGAGGGTTCTGAGCAGAGGATAGAGAGGATGTGACCTAGGTTTACCAGGATCCCTGTGGCGGCCCCGTGTGGAAGGACTGTCGGAGAGCGAGGGGGGCAGTGGGGAGCCCTGTGAGGAGGCTGCTGTGGTCACCCACGAGGGAGGGTCAGAAATAATTGGAACGAGCTCACAGGGTTTGCTGGTGAGAGCGATGCCCCCAGCGCAGCCCTGGGCCTCAGCGCTGGCAGCGGCCGTGCCCGAGCACCAGCCTTGGTCCCTGAGCGCCTGCCCTTCTGGCCCCTTCTGCAGCCTGAACCCACTCCGGCCACAAGCCTGTCCTCCTGCCCACCCTGAGAGGAGCACACCGTGACTTCACATGACAGCAGTGACTCCTGGGTGCAGAGAGGCTGGGAGTCGGCCCGAGCTCACAGAGCCGGCGAGCGAGGACGTCCACGCGTCAACCGCTCTGCCTGCCCGGTGTCGGCTGCTGGCCTGCCTCCAGCTGACAGCAAACTGCCGCCTGGAGTTTCTGGAAGCCGGGGCTGCTGGTCGGCCTGGTGGACCGTGGTTCTAATCGTCTGCGCCCCACGTAGCTGAACGCTCCGGGCAGGCAGGACCTGGGTCTGGCTCGTGCTGGACGACGTTGGAGGCACTCACAGCTGAGTGAGTGAGTGGATGGATGGACAGGTGCACAGACAGACTGATCAGGCCTAGCCTCCCTCTGATCTTCAGGCCACACGAGTCCTTGTAGAGGACAGACAGGTCAGGGAAAGGTGGCCCCATGAACCTCTGGAGGAAAGAGCCCAGAAAGGTGTAGGTTCAGGTCCCCAGGATGCCACTTCCCAGCTGTGTGACCTTGGCGGGTGGCTCTGTCTCTCTGCAGGTGCATGTGGGAAATGGCACCTGTGTCATAGGACCAGTCGTCTGCTCCCCAGCAGATGCTCCCACAGAGCCCATGGCAGGCCGAGTGCTGTGGGAGAATTAAACGGACTTCCGCGCCGGCTGGTGTGGACCGGGTCTGTCGAGCAGGCCCCCTGTGGGCAGTTCCTGCGCTCCTGTTATCGCTGCCCTGGGACTGCACTGAGCGGTTGTTGGCAGCCTCCCCCACACCCAGGCCACGAGGTTTGGCCGCCTTCCTTCCCCTCCATGGGCTCTTTGACCTGGCATGAGCTGTCTGTCACCTGGCCCAGCTGATGGAGCACAGGAATGCCAGCTGGGCTGGGAACTGATTCTCCTAGGCACCGCCCCTGCCCTGGCCTCGGATAATTGGCCCAATACGTCTTGGTATCTGAGATTTACATACGGGGCAGGCAGTGATGGATGGCTCTGGTACCCCGGCCGCCTCTCAACCGCAGCTCGGTTATTCATCTCGGCGGGCTGCGGAGCCATCTGTCTTGTCTTGTCTCCTTGCTCGTGGCAGGCCAGCATGTGCCCTCCATGCCAGGTCATCCCCTGGCCCCTCCCAGAGGCAGCCTCTGAGACCATGCCCCACAGCATCCTCGGGAACCTCCTCCTCAGTGTTTGCCTGGGACTCTGGTGGCAAAGCCCTGAATGGCTCCATGGACCCGAGATGTGGAAGGGGGCATTTGGCTCCCCAGAGAGGGCCCCACCCTGCTCCTGCCACAAAGGACTTCTCATGCTTCTGTCTGCCAACAGTCATTCAGTCACAAATGTGTATTGGGTGCCCACTATGCCCCTGGCATTGAGCTAGAACCCGTGGCTGCAGCCGTGAACAAGACAGCTCCGTCCCCACCCTAGGGGATGACGTTCCGTGAAGGGTGTTAACACGGGAGATCCTAGACACTGAGCCCAGCACCTCACCTGCTTCCGGCCTTCTTCTCCAGGGATCCTCACGATAACCTTGTGGCACAAGTTTTTATCCCCATTTTACAGACACAGAAACTGAGGTCGAGTCACTTGTCCAAGGTCATGCTGCTGGGGAGGTGTTGAAGCCAGGACTTGGATGCAGGTCTGTGGCTTCTGAACCATGTCGTTGTTCCCCAGACAGGCTGGCTTCTTTCATGGCTTCTGCCACAGCATTCATTCATTCATTCATGTGACCAACAGACACTTCTAGAGTGCATGCCTACTACGTATCAGGCACTGTTCAGGGCACGGAGGGTATGACAGAAAGAAAAGACCAAAGTCTCTGTCATGCGCTCACAGAGTTTTTAATCGAGTGAATAAAATAAGTAAGTAAAATACCAGTGTGTTTGGTGGTGACGCGTATTAAGGGGAAGAAAACTAAAGACAGGAATGGGGAGAGCAGTGAGGGGGCTGTCGCAATAATCCTGTCCCTCTGCTCGAGATGCTGAGCTCCTTTATCTGTCAAACTCATCCTTTCCGGACCCAGGTGAAATGTTCGCACCTTCCTCACCCATTTGTCCGGTCACAGAGGTAACCTCGCTCTCTGTGCCCCATTGCACTTGGTTCCTACTTCTCGTATTGCACCTAGGCCCATGGAGAATTGGAACTGACGTGTCTGCCTGTCTCCTGCACTGCACTATGGGCTCCTCAAGGACAGGGACTGTGTTTTTTGGTCTCTGCATACCAGAGCCTAGCACTGTGCCTGGTACAGAATTGGGGCTCAGCAATTAGTTGGATGGATGATTGGATGGGGATGGATGGATGGAGGCATGGATGGATGAATGAATGATTAGATGGATTGATGGATTGATGACTGACTGAGGGATTGGATAGATGGATGTTGGATGACCAGTTAGAAGAATATGTGAATGGATGATCAGTTGGAGGATGGATGGATGCATGTATGGGTGTATGAATGGATGGATGGGTGTATGGATGGATGATGGATGGGTGGGTGCATGGGTGCATGATGGATGGATGGATGGATGGGAGGGTGCATGCATGGATGGGTGCATGGATGCTTGATGAATGGACGGATGGGTGGGTGCATGGATGGATGATGGATGGATGGATGGATGGATGGGTGCATGGATAGATGGGTGCATGGATGGGTGTATGTGTGGATGATGGATGGGTGGGTGCATGGATGGATGGGTGCATGGATGGGTGCATGGATGGATGATGAATGGATGGATGGATGGATGGGTGCATGGATGGATGATGAATGGATGGATGGATGGATGGGTGCATGGACGGATGGATGGGTGCATGGGTGCATGGACGGATGGATGGGTGCATGGACGGATGGATGGGTGCATGGACAGATGGATGGATGGATGGATGCATGGATGGATGGATGGATGGGTGCATGGACAGATGGATGGGTGCATGGATGGATGGATGGATGGATAGATGGGTGCATGGGTGGACAAGTGTCCAGCACCTCTGGTTGCATCTCCCTGCAGTAAAGAGGAAGCACTGCTCCATGTTTGTGTTTGGGGGAGTTGGTGACTATACTGGAACCCATAATCACTGTTCATCCTAGTTCTTCAGGCCTGGCCTGGCACCTCAGCTGTCACTTCATCCACATATCCTTACAGATGATAATATACATAAAGTGCCTAGTGCCCTCCATAAATATTAGCACATATATAATAACAAGCATGTAGAAATGTCAGCCATGAGCTCTTGTTTTCTATAAGGAACTTCTGTGTAATATTTCATTTGAAGAAAAGGTTCTAGGGCTTTAAAAAATAAAAATCTGATGGCCGCTATCAGAAAGGTGTAACAGGGACACAAAGGAGATGCCTAGACTTGGAGAGGAGGGTCCAGGAACCCTTCCTGGAAGAGGAGACATTAAAGCCGGGACAGAAGGATGTCAGATCAGCCACAAAGACAGAATGAGGTCACCTGGGCTGAGGGATGAAGTCTGTGGAGCTGTGGAATTGGGAGACCCTGGTGCATTTGGATTCCTGCAAGGAGTTCAGTCTGGCTGGGGAAGAAACAAGGAGAGGGGAAGATGGGAGGGGCCGACAGGGACCCAGCGACGCCTGGATCAGTGTAGGCTGTCCTAGGGCAGTCGAGAGCCAAGGGCAGGTTTTGAGCAGGAGGAGGAGCATATATGTATTTCCCTTCGTGAAATTCCTTCAAAGTGTGGCGACACCTGAGGTCCTCGCTTCCTTCACCCTGAGCCCCCAAAGTCACTGCATCCTTTTTAGGACATCTCTTCTCGAGTTGGTACTGGGGGACATGTCTGAGTGTGGGGGTGTCTGTGGAGCTGAGAAGAGAGTGAGCGTGTGCTGGGGAAACCGACAAGCATGTGCACGACTCAGGTTGTGTCTTATGTGTGTCTCCCCTAAGAGAACACAGCATCTGGCTCAAGCTTTCTACATAGTTGACACTTTGGGATCAGGTGTTAGATTTCTTTCAAAACGAGGTCTTCTCGTGAGATTCGCAGACCCTCCTGCTTGGGGACACAGTGGAACCCAGAATGTTCCACTTGCCTCCCCATAGCTAACCAACAGGCTTCCTTCCCCACCCAAGACCCACCCTCCCCTCCAAGGAAATCCAATGTCTTAACCAGCTCCGTGGCTTGGACAGGTAGCCTAAGCTGTCTGTGCCTCAGTTTCCTCCTCTTTAAAATGGGCGAGTCAGGTCCGATTAGTGTTTGCTGAAGTATGGGGCATACGCCCCCTGGTGGGATGATTGTGAGCAGTAAGCAGCGCTGGCTCTAGAGAGGATGGACTCAGGTCAGGAGGGACGGCCGTCCCTTCTCGGTGCTCTTCATTCCTTCTCTTTCTTTCGAGGAGAAAGTCTCTGGGTGGGGCTGCACTAACTTTAACACCTCAGCGGCGCTTGCTAACCCCCTTTTATAACAAAGACAGACAGCAATGCTTTGTTTCCGTCGTACTTTTATTTTAAAGGCTACCATCTGTTTATGGCATAGGATTCTCTAGTGATAAAAAGAACTTTCCTTTTCAAATGTACTTATTTAGGTTAAAAAAAAAAAAGAGGGAGTCATGTGGCCGGCCTGGTGGTGCAGCGGTTAAGTGCACACGTTCCACTTCGGGGGCCCGGGAGTTCGCTGATTCAGATCCCAGGTGTGGACATGGCACCACTTGGCAAAAGCCATGCTGTGGTAGGCGTCCCACATATAAAGTAGAGGAAGATGGGCATGGATGTTAGCTCAGGGCCAATCTTCCTCAAGAAAAAAAAAAAAGAACTTTGACCTATGCATATCTCAATCAAAAAGAGTGAAATAGGAGTCAATTTGAAGACACATACTAAGAAAATAGTAACTCAGGTGGAATATCAATATGGCAAAATGCGTGCAGAGGGGTATATGTGGTTGAACTTTGGACAGTGGTGGACTGGACAGCCTCAGAAGTTCCTTCTGGCTCGTATGTTCAGAGACTCTGGGTGCGTTGGACGTCTAGGTCCTGAGGTGGCCCAGCACACTGACGGCAGACCATCCCGGAGCCAGGGGCCCTCCCGGGCAGTGGGCCCCTTCCGTGGGCGAGCTGCGGGGCCGTGGATCCCGGCAGAATAGCTCTCCCCCACAACCCGAGTTGCTTCCTGCGGCTCCTGGTCCTGCCTGCCACTCAGTTCCAGCTTCCTTTCTCTCTGCGCCTTGGCCCAGCCTCAGCTGCATCCATCATCTGCTTCCAGCTCATTAAAATTATTTCTTTTTAGTTGCAAATGGGCTGTTTATGGTGATCATTATTTGAATGGTCTGCGCCGGGCTCCGGGCTGTCTGTCTGCCGCTGATGGCCGGTTAATCAGATGAGTCTCCTCCCAGCCTGGGCCTGGCCCAGAGTCTGGGGCTGCGTTAGTCGTGGCTCCCACGGGCAGGAGGCTGAGGGCCTCTGGGAGTTCTGCTTGATCCTCAAAGGAGAGGCCCCGCTAGGCGTGTATGTGCGCGATGGTTCAGACACTCACTCCTAAAACTTCAGACTAGTGCTGGTGTAGGTTTTGAGAGTTTTTTCCATTCCTTCAAAATAAATATAGTGCTGTGAGCTTTTTTATTTTAAATGTGTTTATTTTAAAAGACTCTTGTCATTTCTGTCATTGGCCCTCTTGCTTTGTTGATGTTCAAATACACTGTCTCGTGTGGTGGGAGAGCGTGGTTTTTAATGTCTTTGCTTGATAGAGTCAAACCTGTCAGTAGTTTGTCACCCGCTTTTTGGGGGGTGGGGGGTGAGATTTGTACTGACTTGTGAAATCCAGAACTCGGAGAATCGCTGATCCAGTGGCGTGTTTTGTGACCTCTCAGGTTATCTAAATATCAGATTAATATCAGCCGACAATTCTTGAACATACAGAACTGTGCTTGGCGCTTTACGCATTGATGGCATTTAAAACAAGCTCCCCGAACTTCCGCCAGCCGGGGGCGGGTGGAGCAGAAGCGGCATGAAGAGCAGGCATTACAGTTTTGCCTTTATAATCCACCACGGAGATAAGCCACACCTGAATTATTAGAACTGACTGTAATTTATCTCTTAGTTCCTGCTCGACTCGCCTTACAGACACATTAATGTGTTTGTTACATGAGATGATGTATGTGAGGAGCTCAGCATGGTGCCTGGTACATGTAAGCACCCAATAAATGGTAGTTATGATATTATTTATGATTATTGTTGTTGTTAGTGTGCTTGCTGTAAAAATGTGGCAAGAATTTGGGGTCAAAAGATAAGCATAGACTTAGGTGAAGTTGAGAAGAACATGGACACCAGTCACATCGTCTGCTCCCCTAGGACGGAACAGGAAAGACACGAAGGGCTGGGCTTTGGTGGGGCCGGGGCTGGGGGGCCTGCTGCTCTTCCCAGCCTGGTCTTGCCTCTGCTCTGTCTTCAGTGTGGACACAGCAGAGTTGCACCCACCAGCAGCCCGGGAGGTCCGGGTGGAGGGAGCTGGTGCCGTCACCTGGCGTAGCAGCCCATGTCCGGTGCAGCACATCAGGCAGCTGGACTTAGCCTGCTCTGAGGGTTGCTTTCAGACCTGGGTTTTGATGTTTCAAATGAAGATTCCGAGTCCAGCCCCCACGGGGCATACTGGTTGCTGTGGTACAGGGAAGGCCAGGACCCCAGAGATGAGAACGCAGCGTCAGATCCATGATAATCCAAAACCGAGTGATGTCAGCCCAAGTCCCAGTTCCGTTTGTCCTGTAGCAATGTAAAAACCACATCTTTGTCTTCAAGATAGATGAGAAAGGCTGTGAGCATGCTGCTGCAGCTGAAGCTGACATGACGCTCTGGCCCTTCTCTCCTGCCAAGTGGGCTTTTGTGCGCCCGGCTGTCCCCCTGGTCTGTTTTGTCTACCCTTGATCAGTCCTGTTGCTGCAAACACAGACCTCTCCCCAGTCACTCAATATTTTGGCCGTGGTCGATTGTGGTTTCTTTATTGGAAATTATGATTATTTTTAAACGAGGATAAACCAAAAGTCTCCCTTTTTGCTCTGTCACCTTGGCAGATCATCAGAAATTGTTTCTTTTTCTCTCTCTCACGACGCCTTCTTCCTCACCTGGCTCGAAATTCCACAGGGCGTTTGGACCAGAGGCCCCTGCACCTTCTAGTAGGTGAACCCAGTGCCGCGGCATGGACTTGGTTTCAGCACCTTGGAGAGCACTGCAGCCGTGTTCCCTCTCCCTCTGTTTTAACCCTACTTCTGTGCCTCGACCTTCTCCAAAGAGGGTAGACATTTCTCCAGGAATAGAAATCCCGCCCCCCCTCAATTTCTCCCAAAGGCTCCGTAGGCAGAGACACTTATCTTGGCCTTGGGGTGAGCTCTCCAGCTTGCGATGGATGCAAGGTTTATGGTGCTATGGTGAAGTGCTGTGGAGCAGATTTACCGACTCTCAGACATGATATAAGACAATTACCATGCATTTCGTCTCTTAGAAGGAAAAGGATTTGCAGCGGGTTAATAGTACTTTTATTTCATTATCTAATGGTAAAAGTGTTTCATTGTGTGTGCAAGATGAATGCGTATTAGCGATGACAAATGGGGTCTTTCAACACGGTGCTGGGCCTCATCGTACATATGTTAGATTAAAGAGTTCACCCTAGAAATACGCTCTTGCATCTGCGTGTGTGTTTTTAATAAATCTGATTGCAGAAATTTATTGCATCACCGGATTTAGGAAATTATGGGGCTTGATTGCTGCAAATATAATCGGGTGATATATACAGAAATGCTCCTCGAGTTATGGTCCAGAAAAAAAGCCCATCTCGGGATGGTGCAAGAAAGCAGCAGACCACATAAACAGAGCATTTCTTGAATTATGCAAATGAAATCCATGACAACTCATGGTGAATTGTGCTCCCCTTGTGAAACTGCCACCGTTAAAGTGAAGAAAGCCACCAGAGGGATGATTGATCGAATATACATGTGCGACCAGCAGACATTGTCTGTAACGGGCGTGAGCTGCAGCATCGCCCTTCCACCCCTCGCTCTCTTTTTTCCTCGATGGTACATCCTGTAAAAACCTGGTCTGATGCCTTCATTGCACATAAGCTGGCAGGGCACCTTCTAATCCATTTCCTCTGAATCCAAGAGCCTTCAATGAAATACTTCTTATATTTGAAGTGAGTCTTAAATGATTTATTGCAGGATATACAAAAGGTCAGCTTACTTCTCACTGGCACCTTCATTTTTCCAAAATCTACTGAAATTAAAAAGCCATCTATATCTTAAAAGGCGTATTTATGAACCCTTAAGTGTGAGTAAGTCATAGTTGGAACAGATCCCACCTCTGATATATGAAAGCTGTCGACAGCACTTTCTTGCACTATAATATGCCCGTACAATATGCCGCACTTTACTATTTTGACACGGTTTGGAGATGTTTTCTACAGTTACTGACAAGCTTATGCCATCACTCCTTTGGAAATTTAAGAGGTGGGGCAGGGGGGTGGGGAGAGATGAAAAAATCAACTCCATCCAACTTTATGGGGAGATTATTGATCTGGCCCGACTTCGATGAGCAAAAAAAGCTGTCCTGGATTTTTTTTTCAGTTGCATCCTCAGTTTCGTAAATTATTCATTTGTGCCGGGAGTCAATATCTTATCTTTTCTCAGCTTTGTAAGTTAAGAAAACTTGTTCAGAATCCTGTTTTGTGTGATGATTAAAAAGGAAAAGGAAGGAAAAAAAATCTTTTTCTTTTCTCTCTCTCTCCTTTTTTTTTTTTTTATTGTTCCAGAAGGAGCTTAATTCCGTCGCTTCCGAGCTGTCTGCACGGCAGGAGGAGAGTGAACATTCTCATAAACATTTAATTGAACTCCGCCGGGAATTTAAGAAAAATGTACCTGAGGTACAGTATATTTGCTGTTATAGAATTAACTCAGTGGGAATGCAGATTTTTCTCTGTTCAAACTATCTTTTGAAAACTGTAGACATGAGTGACTAACGAGAAAAGAAGCTAATTAGCCGCAAAGAAAAATTACAGCCCCCAGCCTCTCGGCGTTTCCCCATAGCGGCGCTCGGCGGTGCTGCCTGGAGTAAGGGCAGAGCACTTCTCCTCTGAAGTCGTTGTTTTTGAGGGCTCCATAAAACACCCATTTCCCCCTCACATCCAGAGCCAAGTCAGATTCTTGGCCTTGACGGCAAAGATGATTTGTCTGGAGTTCTTGATTCTGTTTGCTTTCCCCTTGGTGTCGGGGAGACCACAGCTGCCGTCTCCACCCCTCTGCCGTCCTTCCCTCCATCTCCCAGAAACTGCCTCCCGCCCCCAGAAACGGCCTCACTCCTCCCTCCTGCTCCTGCTTACGACTCCGGCCACCAGCTTTGTCTTTCCCAGGTGGTCCAGCAATGGAAGGCCCCCGGGGGAAGAGACTAGAAAGGACTTGCTTCTGTTTTTTACAGGGTTGAATGTGTGAATTCCTTTCCTCCTCTATCAGCCCCCTGTTGCTTCTCAGATTTGAAAAAAAAAAAATGATGAGAGTAAACACAAATAGGAAAAATAAAGCCTTCTGACTCCATAGGCTGTTGGCAGGGATGTGGCCCATCAGAGCCGTGACGGGAGACGGGGACCCCGACTGCCCGCCAAGCCAGCTGTGCGTGTCTGCGGTCAGCAGATAGTTAACAGCTGAGCTGGACTTGGAGGAGGGTGGGGCAGGGTTGGGGGTCCGGCATTCCCGAGGGATCAGACCAGGGATCAGACCGGGAGCTGCTGATTCCACTCTGCCTGTTGGGATCACCAGGGGGTCCTGTTGCCATCTTGCTGAGGGAGGAGGGAGCCATGGAAAGATGGAGAAGAGACAGACGTACCCAGGAATTGGGCTGCCACGAGCACAGGGGGTCAGTCTCTTCGTCTGAAATCCTCCCCACACAAGTCAGAAATGTCTTTGGTTCTTCAAGGCAAGAGAGGGAAGCAGGATCCAGCTAGAACCTGTCCACGGAGCAGGTCTGGAAGGAACCAGGTTTGAGAGTGGAGGGAGGGTGTGCTTGGAGAAGGGGCAGGAATCTCAGATCTGAGCATGTCCCCCGTGTCCCGGCTTCAGAAAGGCCAACTCAAGCCCTTGGTTGGATCCCGGGAGCTACCAGGCAGAGCGATGCTCGAGATCCTTCTCCCCCTTAGAGCAGAGAAGAGCTCGGTCCTCAGACTGATTTTTCTGCCTAGAATGAGGCTGCCAGGAGCTTTGCGTCCGACTCTCCCGTCTCTGGGAAGCAGAGAAGGAACGGCCACAGACCTCACAGCCCTACGTGGCCTCTGTCTCTGGTCAGCCCAGACCCTCCGCCTCGTCCTCCTCCCCCAGGCCACGTGGGAGCCCCCAGGTGACGAGGGAAATCCAGGCCAGGTTTTAGGCCTCCGAGTTCGTCTTACATAATTTTAATACTGCATAATTATGCAATTATGTAATTAGGAGAATAAGTTTCCATTCCTATTATAGTCGTGCCTCTGAAAATACTCATTTTTGGAACTGGTTTCTCCTGATGGGGAGAGTCACACCAAGGCTTTATTTAAGAACGTCATCTGGCTGGTGCCCAGCTCACCTCCTGCTGGTGCCTTTGCTCAGCTGCCCCTGGGGGTTCAGCAGACAGAGCGGTGGGCTTCTAGAAACGGTCGGCATGGGCCCACAGTCCCACCAGCACCCTGCCGCGGCCCTCAGATTTGAATCCCCTAAACTCACCTCAGTGTGGGCTTGTGAGAAGAGCCAGTGTGTGGAGTCTGTGGACCTGCATCCGGATTCCAGCGGTGCCACTCGCTGCGAGACCTTGAGCCACCCTCTCGGGCCTCCGTCTCCCTTTCTGTAAATTCAGGGGACTGGGGAGGTGGTTTCTGAGCCCCTTCCAGCACTAACGTTTCCTGAACCTGGACCAGAGGTTTCCTGCCCATATGTTTTATTTGGTCTGTAAAGTCTTTCAGATTTTACGGGAAGTTACCAACGATTAGCATCTCAGAGGATTTCACCCCAAACCCAGACATCTGGCATCTTTTGAGCCTCTTGGGGAGACCTGGCCACACGAGGCTCCGTGCCCACGTGGCAGCCATCAGACAGAGCTGAGCAGCTGTCACCCCCATTACACAGTGCTTGTGTTCCTGGAGACTTTCCACACGACCTCCCACCCCGCATCCCTCTGTCCACTCCCCCCACCCCACCTCTGTGGGCATCTGAGGTCACAACCTGCGACCTAGGTCTCTATATGTTTCCCTTTCGTTGCTCAGCCCGCGCCCCGTGGCTCCTGTGACCCGACCCTCCAGGTCCACAGGTGCACTCCCTGTGCCACTCCCAGAGACCCCCAGCGGAGAAGCCCTGGGGACACCAATCGGCCAGGAGGGGCACCCAGGACCCAGGAGAAGGATCTTTGCCAGGGACAGAAGCAACACAACCTTATTTCATAATTAAGGGACTTATTCTTGCCCCGAACCTGTGTATTCTTCTGCCCATCTCTTCCTGCCCTGTTTCTCCCTGCTGCCCACTCCCTTCCCACTCTCTCAAGCCCCCTGGGCTCCTCCTCTCGGTGGGGTTTCTTGTGGGCTGTGGTCTCCGAGCAAACTGGAGCATTTAGGGTTGAGGAGGAGCCTTGCATGCTGGGGACGACTCATGGAAGTCCACCAGGGCAGCCCTTGGGGCCGGGAACCTCAAGGTCACTTATCAAAGGCACGAAATAGGAGGCTCCCCTCTGAAGACAGCCCGCTGCCACCGAGTTCATCAGACTTTCACAGAGCCCCTCCTCTGGGCTGGATGCTGTGCGGGGGGACCCAGCCGAATCCCCATAAACTGCACACTCTGGTGAGGAAGCAGAGAGGAGCACAGTCATGTTGCTAAAATGCCAAATGCAGTCTTTGCTGGCGGGGGCCGCTGGGCGGGGAAGCCGAGATGCCAGCCTGAAAGGGACGGCCCCTGAGCAACGCCTAAGGGACAGAAGGTTTTCACAGAGGGACTTCGGTGACATGGCCCTGGATGTGGAGGGTTGGGGCCGCCTCTCCAGCCCCTGCTCCAAAGAGTGTCCTGTGATGGACCCCCTGTTCCACAAGGCACTTTGCACGAAGGAGCATTCCGGGATCGAATCCGTCTGGGAAATGCTGCTTCCTCTCTCCCTATTCCAGAAGTTCCCAGCATGCAGCGTTGTGTGAAAGGCTGCAAACAGCCCTGCAGGGAAGAAACTTACTGTTGGGCTCGCTGGGTCCCAGTCTGACTGGGCTGAGCCCCCTGATGCGTGTGTGTCTGTGCGCAGGTGTGTTTTTGGGGAACTCTGATACAATGCCCTGGAGCACAGGTCCCCCAGGACGCATGTGGGAAATGCTGACTTGGGGACAACAGTGAGCTGCAAACAGGGGCCGTGGGGGGTCCCGCCTGGCGCTGTGGTGAACTCTTCACTGATCTCTTTTTCAGGAAATCAGAGAGATGGTGGCTCCTGTGTTAAAAAGCTTCCAAGCTGAGGTAAGACCCCAGGCCCACGGCATGTCACAAAATACTCCCGGGTCCCTGTCCTGTCCCACCTGGGGTTGCCAGAGGAGGCGGCAGCGTCTGGAAGCCCAGGAGACACTTCCTGTTGCTGACGCTGCCCCGTGCCCTCCGCATCAGCCAGTGTGATGGGTTCTCTGCCCTGTTTGATGGGCTCCCAGTGTCCGATCCCAGGAAATCTCCCCTCCCTAGACCTTGCCCAGCCTTATGCTGGATCCGCTCCACACAGCATCTGTGACCTTGAACTAAGCACCTCGCCTTCCGGGCTAGTTTCCTGTCTTTAAGATCAGAGGTGTTTGCCCTCGGTGCCCTTGGCTCTCCCCCGGCATCCCGCTCTGCCTCGGTTCTCTAAGGCAGCCTAGCAGATAAGTGCAGACAGTCAGCAGCGCGCCCTGAACCCCATCCCAGCCTGCCCGCTGAGTGTGAAATCAGCACCGTTCGGGCCCTGACGCCTTTGGCAGCCGCTCAGCCGGTAGTTTCTCTTGCCTTCCTGGAGCCCTGGAGAGCTGGCCCTCCCCCATGTCTCCTCTTGGCCAGACTTTTTGACCAGGATTCTGAGAACGTCCCTTGTCTGGCTGGCGCAGGAGGCAGGCCAGGAAAAGGACGGAGGCGCACTGAGTGGAACGGGAGGCCATTGCCCCCCTGCTCCTTCGTCGGGGGCTCTTCTCCGTCTTCCCCGGGGTGCGGGCAGGACCCCCGAAGGACCGGCCCTTCTCAGAGCTCCCCGGCGGAGACGCATCTTAAGTCTGTCGTCTGCCCAGCGCCACATTACTTTAAATCTGTCTCTGGAACCGCGTCAGCGCAGGAGCCAATGTTAAAGTAAACAATAACTGGACTTACGCAAATGTCGCTGATTTCCATATTTTTCATCCCTTCATTTTATTAGTGAGTTGACTCATGTGCTTATTTATTTATAGGGCCGTCCGGTATTGATTCATTTGGTTGTGAGGTGCCTGAGCTAGAAGGGGAGAAATAAAAAGCAGGAAGAAGGCCAGCAGTGTGGGGAATGTGTTGTCGTGGCCTTGCGTTTTCAAGAAAAGAGGACTCCACCTGCCAGCTCCTGCTCCCTGAGGCCCTCAGCACGCGGCCCCCCAGGCGGCTGGTCCCTCTGCCCGCCCCGAGACAGGCGTGGAGCCGCTGCGTGCGCAGGGTCGCGCGCTCGCTCTTCTCTCCCCTGGGTTGGTGTGGGTGGGGCTTCTCTTGGCCACTTAAAGCCTCAGTCTGCCCGTCTGTTAAATGGAAGAAAGACACTGCAGATCTTTCCATGTTGTTTGAGGACTGACTGAGATAGAAGTCAGGAAGAGGGTTTATGGAATGCCTGGCACGCAGAGAGCTCCTCTGGAGCCTGGGGTTTGAATCCTGCCTCTGCCAGTTACTAGCTGTTTGACCTGAGGCAAGTTACTTAACCTCTCTGTGCCCCTGTCTCCTCCTTTGTAAAACTGGGTAATAACTATACCTACTTCATAGGGTTGTGATTGAGGAAGAGCAAAGTTAACATCCTTGGGGCGCCCAGAACATTGCCGTGCGTGTTCGAGTCTTGGTTATTTCATTGCCCCTCCTCTCAGCGACTTCCAATAGAGGGTTATTTGTGCTCCACTCTGACTGGACTGCAATCTGCCTCTTCCTCAGGTTGTTCAAGGCTTTTTATCCAAAGGAAAGGGGCCTTCTGTGCTACAGGAAGCCAGCAAGACTGATGTCATCTTTTCAACAGGAGAAAGAGTTAACCACTGAGTTTGGGCGATGACCCAGACAAGACCCAGTGCAGCCAGCGTGGTGGGGGGCCCGTGCAAGACGGACTCAGACAGGCCTGGCTTGAACCAGCCCTGCTGTTTACACTAGCTGTGTGGCTTAGGGGAAGTTCCTTAACCTCTCTGAGCGGCAGCTTTTGTCCTGAAAAATGAGGCTAACAATAAGGGCTCAAAGAACTAAGCAGAGTGGAGTGGGTTGAATGGTGCCTGGCACACAGTTAGTGCTCAATAAGTGCTGGGAGAGAGAAAGTCTTAGTGGGGCTTTTGGAGAGACAGAACTGACCTCTAATTTCTAAATGCACGGGGCCGTTGAACACACACTGTTTTAATAGCCGGGAATCTTCAAGGAACTCCGTTAATTTTCTTAAGAGGGCTTGCCGTCGTCCCTTTCTGTAATGTACCAAAAAGACTGCATTTGTCGGAGTTTTATTCCGGAAGCCCCTGCTTTCCTCCTGACGGATTGACTAACCCAAGGCGGGCGCCGTGACCCTCCCGGGGCCTCGCGGGAGACGCCCCCGAAAGGCGTTCCCAAGAAGCACCCTTCTTCTTCCCCATCCGACCGCGCACGCGCAGCCCGTTTACAATCCAAATTTGATTTTCATTTTCATTTTTTTAATGAGGGTTCATCCTTTATGCCGCTTCCCAGCTCGGATCCGCCAGGCTCTCTGGGCTGGGGCGCAGGACTCCCCGGTGGGCGTCAATCACCTCCCAGGACAGTCCCATAAACCAGCCTATAAAACGTCGGCCCCTTTCCCCGAGGGCCCCTCGTTGAAATAGAATGTGGTCCAGTTCATCCTTTAATTTCACTCCCCCAGCCCTGGGATCTGCAGAATCCGGGCATCCTTTTTCTCTTTTCCTACTATATACGTATGTGGGTCTTCTTTTTCTTTCTTTCTTTCTTTTTTTTTTTTTTTTTTGCGCTGGTGGGAGGGGGGCGGAGCGGAAGTGACTCGGCCCCGCTGTGAATCCAGGCAGCTTTTCCTCGCGCCTTGATTGCTTAAAGGACAGCCTGTCCCCCGGCGCAGGCAGACAAAGCCAGCGGAGAGGTGGCCTGAGGGAGACAGCTTGAAATGGCCAAAGTTGGAAGATCCTCGCCGCAGAGAAAAGAGCAAGCCGAAAGCCCCACTAATTACAAAAGTTGCTTTATGAAAGATAATTCAAAGCAATAATTTAGCAAACATAATCAAGTCGCACAGATGGGCTCGTTGATGGATGGAGTGCAACATGCAATTAGCAGTTCTCGAAGTTACATATCATTAACCCTCCGAGCACAAAAATTATTTTCTCATTATTAGTTGAAAAGGTAAAATTAAGCTGACTAGACAGTAAAGGAACAAACTACAATTAATTACCTTCATTTATTACAGTCATTATTTTAAACTTATTTTTACTTGGAGAGAGAGATGAAAACATCTAAATTAAAAGTTTTGTTATGCTAAATGGGAGGTGAAGCTTTTCTGAGGAACCCCCAGCCTGGGAGACGGCGGGGCCACTGCTGGGACATTTTCCCCTGCCTTCTTCTTCCTCCGTGAACCGATGTGCCCTGCACGGTGGAAAGCTCTTTTGGTTGAGTTGGAACAGAGACGTTCACCTGGGCCTGATCGAAACACAGCAGCTTGGGAACCAAGGGGGCTGATGTGGCCTCTGACCCCCAGGGGAGGCAGGAGAGCATGGTCTGAGTCCCACCCTAACGCTGACAAGCTTATGTGACTTTGGCAAGTGACTTCATGTCTCTGAGCCATGGTGTCCTCATCTGTAAATAGTGACAGCTCGTGGGGTTGCATGAGGTTCCACGAGGGTCTCGGTTGAGTGGCTGGCAAGTTGTTTGTTCTCATCGTGGTGGGTTGTTTGGTTGGTGGAGCTGATGGTCTCTCCCTGCCCTCTCAGGGTCAGAGGGCGCTCTTGTGGCGTGACCTCCTTCTAGAAGCTTAGAGGGGGGGCCAACACACCACTTACCGAGAGATGCATTCATCATGAGTTGAGTCCATGCAATCATTTATTCACTCAACAAACATTTGTTGAGACCCTACTGCATACCAGGTGGTGTCCTAGATGCTGGGCCCAGTGAAGCTCACAGCTGGTAGTCCCCTCGACCCTCTTTGTGTGGGGGGACGGGCGTTTGTGCCGTACCTGGGAGGGCCACCGTTCTGTGTGGTGCCTTGCAGGTCCACTCAGCAAATACTCGCGGAGCCCCTGCTGTGTGCCAGGCTCTGGGTGAGGGCTGTGGAGGGTCCACAGGTGGTGCGACACCATCCCCGCCTTCAAGGAGGGTCCCTGGGAATTCAGTCCCCATGGTGGAAACGACATCGGGCATCAGGTCCCGCTCGCGGGAGGCCTGCTGGCTTCCTCCCAGAGGTTCTGCTTCTTCCTGAGTTTTCCATCTCATTGTCGCCGATGGCCACACACTCCCCCATCCTGTGCCCGTCTGCGTTGTGTCCTGACATTTCCCCATCAAGAGATGGAGCCTGTGGTGGAAGTGACGCTGTCCGAGGACCAGGTGGAGTCCCCAGCTGGCCTGGCGTCCCCCTGCTGCCTCTTCCAGCCCGTCCTTCACGAAAGAAGCGTGACCCCCGAGACCACCCGCCTGTGAAGAGTGCCTGCGTGGAGGGACCTGGGGACGGGACTCCACGAGGAGGAGACTCCAGTCCAGAAGCCGCTGTCTGGTGTCTGTGGCCCCGGTGGCCGTCGGCTGTAGCCGCCTGAGAGGTGACGAGAGAGCCACCGGGTGGGCCAGCCGTCCCGCAGGACACGGGGGATACGGGCCGCGTGGGGCCGCGGTGGCCGGGTGCTGGCCTGCACAGCGGGTCTCCGTGCCCCAGATGCAGGGCGGGCCGGTGCCCTCCTCTCCTCCCCTCCCCTCCGCCTTCTCCTGCCTCCTCCACCCCGCCCCCCTCCCTCAACCTTCTGAGGGTCTCAGCTTCCCGAAGACCAGCCCAGCGAGGGCCGCATCCAGCTGTGAGGGCCGAGCTCCCGGGCGCAGCAACCATGGCCTCGCCAGCCTCCTCAGCCACGTGGCCGTGCCCCTGGGGCCCAGGCAGCCGTGGCAGCAGTTCTGAGGCTCGTCTCTGCTTTGCGTTTCTTTAATGGGATGGGGTGCACCTCTGAGACCAACCCCGAGGGCGGAAGGGAGTCCAGGCAGACCTGGTCGAGGCTGTGTTTGTGGAGGCACAGAGGGAGCGGTGAAATAGGAATTTGCAAGAACGAGGACTTGCAGCCTCCCCTGTGGGTGGTTTAGGCGACAAAGCCAGGCCCGGCGCCCCCAGCCTGACAGCTCCCGGCCTCGTGGATGCCTGTGGACGAGGGAATGACTCAGTCAGTCAGTCAACGAATGGATCCGTGTGACTCGAGTCTCGTCAGTTACCCTCCACTGCGCCGTCTGTGGAATGGGGTGGGACGCTGCCAGCCCAACTCACGTGGGTCTTGAGGGTGTCACCCCGGTCGGAGGAGTGAGACATCACGACCTGCTGGGAGCCAGTGTCCACGGTGCACCTCTGGGGTGGATGTCGCTGAGTCAAATGTCCGCGGTTGTCAGTCAGTAAGCACCCGGGCTGGGCGCTGAAGGAGGGCCCCGCCTGGCCAGAGAGTCTCCTGAAGTCACTTTCGTTGCACACCTACTACGTGCTACACGCTTTCTGATGATACCTGCTTGTTCTTCACAATATTTCAGTCCAGGGAGGTTCTGTGATGATCCCTTTACAGAGGAGGAAACTGAGGCTCAGAGAGGATGACTGACAGGCATCCAGTGCCCACGTCTGCACCTGGGCAGGGAGAGGACCGAGGGGCTGTGGATTCGGGCCCAGGGGGGTGGTGTGGGATGGAGCAACCCTTGGGGCAGGAATCCAAGGCCAGCGGCCCCTCCGCCGTCTCAGCTGCCCCTCCGCCGTCTCAGCTGCCTCTCCCCTCAGCCCGCAGACAGCCTGGCCCCTTCCCCTGTGTCTGCACCTGCTGCTCTCTCTGCCTGCGATGCTCTCCCTGGACCAGCTCTTTCCCATTAACTCCTTTCAAGCGTCCGATGCGTGGGCAATGGTGACGCCCTGCCTGACTGAGCCCCCCCTGGTCGGGCCTGGGTCCCCCATCCTCCACAGCGCAGCCCCTTGCTTCAGTCTGGCACGTCCCCTAAGTCGTGTTCAAGGCCACCAGCTCATTCAAGGCCTTGGGGCTAACGTAGGGCTTTGGCTGTGACTCTGAGCGAGGTGGGAGCCGTGGGAGGCTTTAGAGCAGAGGAGGGACCAGGTCTGACTCAGGTTTTAACAGGATGCTTCTGGCGCTTATCAGATGGCTAAAGGGGGCCCTGGACTTTCCAAGGTGACTGAGACAGGGAGACTGTACCCTCGCACCCCACCAGGGCCCCCGCCCAGTGCCTGAGCTCATCGCCCACCTCCCCTGCCACCTGTCGCAGCCCTGGGAGCCCAGCAGCCATGGGCAGGGAAGGGGTCCTAACCGGGACCAGATGCCCCAGGAGCCAGCTGCCTGTGGAGGGCGACCTCGCAGCTCAGCCCACCAGGGGCGGGCACGTCCCTCCCCGCCGGGCCCTGCGTGCACGTCCTGACTCAGGCCCTGCGCCCGCTCCCATTCCGTATCTGCCCGCAGGCCTCCTGCCCTGCTCTTCGAGCTGAAATTTAATTATAAGGCCTTTTTTTTTTTTTTTTTTGCCTTTTAACATTATTTGCTCTTCCAGCTGTCTTTGATGTCATAATTCTCTCGCTCCCCAAACTACCCTGTCTGTGTCACTCCCAGCACTGGCGTGACCACCCCTTTGTAAGGGAGGCCTCCTCGAGGCCACAACAGACGTTAGCCACGTGTAGCCTTGACCAGCCAGCAAGGCTGGGGAGCAGTGGCTTCACGGACCACGGGGACCTTCTGGGGAAGATGAGCGGTGGGCGCAGGTGTGGGCTCTGGAGCCAGACTGGCACGGGCTTGCATCCCAGCTCATCTGCTTCCCAGCTGTGTGACCCTAGGCAAGTCACTTAACCTCTCTGGGCCTCAGTTTCCTCAGCCTTTAAGCGGAGATGATAATTGTACCCACCTCCTAGGGTCGACGCAAGGGTTCACTGAGTCCCCAAGAACCTGAAAAGCCCCAAAAACAAAGCCCAGCAGGTTGCGAGCACTCCTGGAACTTTGGTCAGCATTCCACGTGGACCAGCAGGGACTCGCCCATCACACTTATTCCTCCCATGAGCCCTGAGGAGCCTTCTGCTCTTGCCCCCTTCTTAGGTGAGGTGACTGAGGCTCGGCACCCGGCACACGGTGGTGAGGGGTGGCTCAGGCCTGGTCACCAGCCAGCAAAGTGGATGGAGCATTTAGCAATGCCTGTCATGCATCCCCACCTCCCAGCAATACCACAAGGGAGGCGCCCCTGGGATTGTGCCCTCTTCCAGCTGTGAAATTGGGGCTCAGAGAGGTTAAGCCACTTGCCTAAGCTCACAGAGCTCTTCACCAGCAGAACTGAGGGTAGAATGTGCAAACCTCAGCAGTGAGGGCCTGAATTGGCCACCTGCAGGTGGTTAGGGCTGGGGAGGACCCCATCGCACAGCCAGACCCGTGCCTCTCAGCTGTGTCTTTGCTGAGCTGTTTCAGGAAAAAGCTGAAAAAAATCCATGGGAAAGCCCAACCCACACAGAGAGCTGAGATTCAAACTCAGATTTGCACACCCAGCCCAGGACTTGGCAGATAGTAAGAGCTCAATAAACGGGGGGTCGCTTGCAAGATGCAGTGAGGACTCCTCTCCCGCTCGCTGCCCCGGCTCGCACACGTGCGCACCCCACGCCCTGCTGTTTGACGGCTTAATAACCGCGATGGTGCCGGGCTCCTTGGCTCCCGTCCCGAGTCCTGCCCCCCTGGCCTCACCCTGCCCCCCTGGCTTCACCCTGCCCAGCTTGGGGTAAAACTTATAATGAGCTGAACATCCTTCTGAATTTAATATGAAGAACCCACCAAAGCGTCATTGAACCTGTCACGACGCATCACAACCAAATTAAGAACCAGCAGCAACCCTCTTTCATTCGCTATCATGCGCCTTATAAAGTAAATTATTAATGCTTTTTCCCCCCAGTTAAGCAGTTATTTGCAGCTGTTCCGGGTATTTCTCATTAGAAATAACATCATCTAAAGAACGATATTGATTGATTTTTTTAATCTTGGAATCATGGACGTGAAGCACATATTTATATGACATTCCCTTTAACTAGAATTCTCATGCTTTATTTTTCTATTATTGATCTTTTTGACACGAATTGCTTCTTGGCCTTGTGCGAGCGTTGTCAGCTCTGCGCCTGCAGAGGAATGGGCCGGCGTCGGGCCCGCCGGGGAGAGTGATGGCCCGGCGGCCTGGCCGTAACGTTCCCGCACATTTAACAACAATTAGTCTACGCTGACGCCACGGTCGCTTTCACGTATGAAAATTTACAAGCCTTTTAATGGACTGCATTATGGAAGGCCGTGTGGGGCCGGGCGGCGCGGAGACGGGGCCGCCGGGCGCCCATCCATCTCGGGGCTCGGCGGCTGAGCATCTCGGAGGGTCGTGTCTGCAGGGGGCGGCAGGGGGCTGGCAGAGGCTGCTGCACTGGCCCGCCCGTGACGCCGGATGTTTGTCATCGGGCACTCGCGTGTGCCAGGAGCCGTGCTAAGCGCTGACGGCAGGAGGGGGAACACAGCCATAGTTCGTCCGAGGGACGTGACGTTTGCATCAGGCACGTAAGTCATCTGGAAGGCAGCGTGTGCAGAGCCCGGGAGCACAGTTCTGGAGCCCGACCGTCTGGGTTCCCACCCCTGCTTTGCTCCCTACTAGCTGTGTGGCCTGGGCGAGTTATCTTTCTCTCTCTGTGCCTTCATTTCTTCATCTGTAAAACGAGACCCATAACAGCCCCTACCTTCTAAGCTGAGGTGAGGATGAACGAGGTTAGAGATGCAAAGGCTTAGACAGTGCCCGGTGCAGAGAAAGCTGCCATCCGCGTCAGGGGCTACGATTATCATGATGATGACGAGGATGATTCTGAAATCGTCCCGTGGTGCATTAACTCAGTACGACGTGCCGAATGCTGCCAAGGCGAGATGCGGGTGCACCCAGAAAGGCCCCACTCTTGCCTTCCCTTTGGCCTAGCTCAGACGCATGGGCTGGACCGCATGCCCCCCACGGCGGGTCCCCTGAAGTGCCGTCCCCAAGTTTAGGTGCTAGAGAAGGAAGCTTTCTGGATGTGAGTGTCCATGTGAGGCAGGCCCTGCAGGTGGCCCTGGAGTGCCCAATGTCATAGTCAAAGCCTCTCATGCCCTGAGTGGCAGGAATGAGGCCCAGAGAGGGTAAGAACCCCACCTAAGGTCACACAGCCAGAAGAAGGAAGGGCTTGGATACTGTTTCAGGTCCATGTAGTCCTCATACCCAGAGTGGCCTCAGTCAGGCAGATGGTGACGGCAACAGCGCTGCATTTGGGGTCTCAGAAAACCAGATGCAAGCCCCACCACCTTGGGCAGGTCACTTCACCTCCAGCCTCAGTCTCGTGTTCTGTGAAATGGCTTCTTGTAACACCCACCTTGTTTATCCCGGGGACAGGGGCGTGAGGAGCCCCATGATCACTGGCCGGCGGGAAGCCTCTTTCCCTCTGAGACGGGGCAGCGCCCTTCCCTCTGTCTCTTTGCTACTCCAAGTGTGGTCCGCGGGCCAGCAGCGTTCACGTCTCCTGGGAGCGCGGTAGAAGTGTAGCCTTGGGCCCTCGCCCCCAGATCGCCTGAGTCAGAACCTGCAGTTTAATGAGAGGTCCCCCCGTGTGATTCGTTCGCACATGACAGTTTGAGATGCTCAGCCCGAGACCAGACCCCTGGCTTCCACCCCTGAGACCCGGGGCCCACCCCGGGGGGGCTGGCATCCTTGCGCTGGCGTGAGGCGTGGGCATCAGGACGTTAGAAGCTTCTCCCGGTGATTCTGATGTTTGAGACGCTCTGCCCTAGAAGCTCGCCATCCCGTGGGGGAGACAGACGCAAATAACCAGCGGCGAGCAGGTCAGCGTTGAGCGACTGGCCGTCCGGGGAGCCCTGATCTGTAGCATCTGACGATTTCCGGGGTGTAAATACTCCCGCCGCAGCCGGTTTCAGTACAGACACGACAGATGGAGGTAACCCCACGGCACAGAGAACATAAAACGTCATCAGATAATTAGGAAGTGATAAGTATTGAGTGTTTTCTCTTTTTTTGAGTTTTTTTGCGGTAAAATACACATAAAATTTACCGTCTTACCATTTTAAGTGTACGGTTCGATGGCATTAAGCCCGTTCACATTGTGGGGCAACCGTCACCACCGTCCACCTCCGGAACTTTTTCATCTTCCCAAATGAAAACCCCGTGCCCCTTAAACGCCCAGCCCCATTCCCGCCCGGCGCTGCCTGCCGCCTGCCCCCTCCGAGACCTGGGGACGGTGGATCCTACAGCAGTCGTCGTCTTCTTGTGACTGGCCCATTTCACTCAGCATCACGTCCTCAAGATTCGTCCATGTTCTAGTACCATTATTTTTAATACAACTTATTTTTTCTAATTTTAGGCTTATATGATTTCATTTTTAATAATGGCTTTGTTGAACAACTTGCAAAATTCCTGAAAATTTAACAGTGGGCTTTTGCAGGCTGTCCCTGGCCAGCCCCCTGGCACACCCCCGGAAGTAACCCTCGTGCTGGGGGAGAGCAGCGGTACAGACGGGCTGTAGGGACAGGGCTTAGCAAACTGCGGCCCCCGGGCCAAAGCTTGTTTTTGTCAATAAAGTTTTACTGGGACACAGCCATGCCCATTCATTTGTGTGTTGTCGATGGCTGCTTTCCCATCACAACGGCAGAGTTGAGAAGATGCAACAGAGTCTGTATGGCCTGTAAAGCCAAAAATATTTATTATCTGGCTCTTTCCAGAAAAAGTGTGCTGACTCCTGCTTTTAGGTCGTGGGAGAGATTGAATCGACTTATTTATTCGTTCACTCAGCAAATATTTACCGAGCAGCCTGTGTGTGCCAGGCGCTGTTCTAGGAACAGGAGCAAATAAGACAGAGTCCATTCACCCCCAGAGCTGACCTTTTGGGGGAAGACGCATAATTCAGACACTCACACTGGTGAGTGGTATGTCATTACCAGCTGCAGCAGGGGCTGTGACAGGAGCTCCATGGGGCTGTGAGGGCATCCTACGGGCGCTGCCAGAGGGAATGACCTGTGAACTGCAGCAAGAGTAGGAACATTCTAGCCACAAGAAAGGAGGAATGGCATGCTACGTTATAGGAACAGCATGTGCAAATGCCCTGAGGCAGGAGGGAAGAGGGAATTGCAGGAGCTGAAAGCCAAGAAGAGGCTGCTGGAGTCCCCAGGCCCTCACCTGTGCCCCTGCCTCTAGCCCCCCAGATCCACCCTGCCAATCACAGCCTCGTCTTGAGCCAGGCTCACCCTGGCACGCTGGCCCTTTGCCTCCCCACCCTCACAGGCCACCTCCCAAATTCTCTCCACCCGCCTCCCTCCTGGCCCTGGAGCCCACACGGCAGAAGACAAAGTTCCCTTATTTATTTCCTCCCTGAGGTGTATAAACTGCCCTGTAATAAATCCTTCCCCAAACAAGCACAAAATGATGATTAAAATACGTGAAACCCAACAGGAGTGGGGACCAGCGAAGATTAAGGTCGGCTGCATCCTAGTTCCAGAACCAGAGGCCTGACCCCAGACCCAGGGACAGAGACACCGAGACGGGGCAGGAGAGGGTTTCCATTTCTTGAGCAGCTACTGGGTGCCACCCTCAGGGCTGGTTATCTGCCATCCGGGATGTTGTGCAATATTCTAGAGAATCCTGAGATAGAGGTGATTGTGTTTCTTTTATAGGGAGGAAACTGAGGCTCAGAGAGGTTGGGACATTAAGACCACATAGCTGAGAGGCAGAAGAGCTGGGATTCGAGCCCACGTGTGTCCGCGTTGCCACAGTGGCCCATTCCCATAGCAACAGCGTCAGACACAGCGGGCGGTTATTTCTCGCTCCGTCACGGTCCGCTGCTGCTTCACGGGCGGGCAGCTCTGCTCCACACGCTCACTCGGGTCCAGGCGTGTCCCGTCTTCCAGCTCCGCCCGTCACTGCGTTCCAGAGTCCCCTTCACTGAGTCCGAACACGGGGACAGTTCTCAGGGGCCAGACCTGGAAGTGGCCACGTCACTTCTGCCCATGTTCCTTTGGCCAGAACTCAGTTACGAGGCCTTGCCCAGTGTCAAGGGCGGCTGAAGATATGGTCTAACGTGTTGTGCCCGAGAGGGCAAAGCCAGGGCTGGGTGGGCACACAACCCCGTCTGCTGCACTGTGGGCCCCCTGGCGGATGAACTCTGCCTTGTTAGGTGCGGGGGAGTGGGGCGGAGCCTGGAAAACCGGGCCTTGCTCACAGTAGGATCAGTATGTTTTCACAGATGAAGAGGGAATGGAATTCAGGGGCCTGCCGGGTCCAGAGGGCAGCAAAGCAAGAGCGAGGGAGGGTTTTAACAATTTGGCAGGTGTTATAAAGCTCCTGCTGTGTGTCTTGCTCTGTGCCTGACTGGCTAATGGAAGCACTGAGCGACAAGAAGGCCAAGCCACCCCCTGGGAATGCACACCCAGGGTCCACTAAGGAAAAAAGCAAGTGTGAAGTGGGAGCAAAATGTCCCAGGTGTGCCAGGGAGAAAGTGATCACTTTGGGCAGGCAATCAGGGAAGACTTCCTGGAGGAGGTGACGTCCCAGCTCAGGTTAGGAAGACTCTGGCGGGGTGGACCATGGAGAATGAAGTGTGGTGTAAGGGCCTTGGCATCAGGCACACCTGAGTCTGAGCCCCGTTTTGGTCACTGCTGGGTGATCCTAGGCCGGTCACTTCCCCTCTCTCCGAGCTTCAGTTTCCCCCTCAATAAAACGGCACCTGGGGTACAGGTTTGTCATGAGGTTTAAACGAGATGATCATGCTCAGCTTAAGCTTCAGCTTAAGATGAAGAAGAATTCTTCCCCGGTGGCTGTTCAGGGAGTAGGTCCCCTAGGCCTAGGTGGAGCCACGAGACCCGGGGAGGGGGCTGCACGAGGCTGGGAAGCACGTTCGGGCAGGACAATGGAGCCCTGAATGCCGAGTCAAGTCTGCAGTTAATCTTGTGGGCAGAGGAGGCACCATAGAGTCTCTCTGGATGTGTGCACACAGCATGACCAGAAGCCTTTTCTAGAAAGACCCCTCTGGAGGGGTGGGGGGGGGCTGGTTCAGAGTCAGGATTGGGGGCGCCTGAGACCTGCCGCAGTGCTGGCGTCCTGGCCTGAGGCAGGCAGAGGGCTGGTGTGAAAGAGAGACGAGGGGCTCGGGCTTGGGGTCGACGGGCGTGACAGTACCAGCAGAAGAGGTGGGGGCAGGGCTGGTTTCAAGGAGACAAGCCCGCTTGGTTTGGCCACGTGGCCTCTGGGAGCCAGGGAGGCCTGGCCTCAACCCCAGCTCTGCCTCTCCCCGGCTGTGTGACCTTGGGCAGGTCTCCTGCCCTCCCTGAGCCTCGTCTCCCATCTGGAAAATGGGGATAATGGGGTTGCTGGACGGTTCCATGAGAGTGTGTCTGGCACATAGTAGGAGCTCAAGAAATGGTCCTCGTCACCACCAGCATTTTTCCTGTGAGTCAGACCGAAAACTGGGTTAAGCACCGCCTGGCGCTGGACCAGCAGTTTCCTCAGACGCCCCGCAGACTGTGACGGGCGACAGCTCAGGGACCGCGGCAGAGCCGGGCCCTCCGTGCACTCAGCCCCAAGCCCGCTGTGCACGCTCACCTTTAAAATCGCTGCCGCTGCCGCTGGGAGTGGGTGACGAGGACGCCTGTCCCAGAGGCGCGAGGGCCGCACGGCTGGGAGGAGGGGTGAGCGGCCCGGGAGCGTCCGTTTAGGCAGCTCCGACCTGCCGGGAGGCGAAAGGTCTCCTGCCGCCCCGCGGGCCCAGGCCCCGCTCTGAGCCCCCCGCCAGGTGGGACGGGGGAGCCCTGACGGAGCCGGGGGACCAGAGGCTGCAGCCTGAGTGGCACCGCTTCACAAGCAAGGCCCGGAAGACGTTCCTGTGTTCTCCGCGGCCCCGTGAGACCTGGCTTCAAATCTGCATCTGCCGCTTACGCAGCAGCTTCGAGTTATAAAATGGTTGTTTTAATCTCCCTGCTTTAGTTTTCTCTGATCGTTGCAAAAATAATTGACAAATAATTGTCCAAAAGACCTTGCCTCCTAAAAGCGGCAAAAACTTTCCAGCATCCACAGCAAAGAAGGGGCATTGTGTTCATCCCCATCTCCTGATGGCTTGACCCCAAGTTCTCCTGGACAGAGAGCTGTCGTGCTGGGCTTCTGAGCCTTTGCACATTCTGTTCCCTTCTCCCAGAATGCTGTTCCCTGATAAGCCCCCTGGCAAATCCATGCTTGTCCTTCAAGGCTCCACCGAAATATGGCCTTGGCTGTACGACCTCCCAGCCCTCCAGGTCCCTGTGGTCACCTGTGCTTGCTGGTTTATGGGCCGCTCTGCCATGCCCTCTGAACCACACGCTCTCAATGGCCGGGGATGGACGGCTGACATCCCTCCTTCTCCCAAAGACGGCTCAGGCCTCACAGAACCGCCCTCGTCTTCTGGATTAATTTATCCAGCGTTCTCTGCCAGCAGCCCAGGGCAGCTCGTCAGAAGGCACACAGCTCATGGGCTGCCCCCCTGCTCATAACCCTCCAGGAACTCCCGCTGTGCCTGGATGAAAGCCGGACCCCCACGAGGCCCTGTGCCATCGAGCCCCAGCCTGGTCTCCCTCCTGCTCGCGTCCCTCTGTGCATCCTTCGTGCTCTTCCTCGAAAGCGTGCCTTCCCCACCCCAGGGCCTTTGCACCTGCTCTTCCCTCTGTGTGATGCTCTCCCCCTGCATTTGGTGCACTGGATGCCGGGTTCTCAGCTGTGGCACTGCTGCCGTTTGGGACCGGATCGTTCTCTGCGGGGGCGTCCTGCGCGCTGAGGATGTACAGCAGCAGCCTGCCTCCACCCACTCGACGCCAGGTGCACCCTCCCCTCCCGGACAGCCAAAAGTGCCTCCAGTCGGCGTCCCCTGAGGGGCAGCGTTCCCGAGAACCACAGACCTAAAGCTGCACGGCTCTCAGATCACTCATCAACAGTTACTTCCCTGGGGCCTCGGGGCCGCCCAGGGTCTGCTCAGGCTTCCCGGTGACACACGCTCATCGGAGCCTCGCGACCCTCAGCGTCACTTGTAATTATCTATTTGTTTGCCTAATTATTCAAATAATGTTTGTCCCTCCCACTCCCCCAGAGGACGGAGGGAGTGCTCTGTACACCGTTGTGTTCCCAGGTCCCGCGTGGGGCCCGACACACAATAGGTGCTGAATAAATATTTGTTAGATGAATGTTGACACATGGAAATATTGGCAGACGTTGCCGTGGCCGTTTCTGTGTTCCAGGAGGCACTGTGAGCGCTTTACAGACACCAGCTCGTTACTCCCCAGGACCGTGTTATACAGTAGATACTGTTATTGTCAACATTTTACAAATGAGAAGAATGAGGCACAGAGAAGTCAGGTAACTTGCCCAAGGTCACACAGCTAGTAAGGGGCAGAAACAAGATTTGAACTCCCACAGTCTGGCTCCAGAATCCTCTCCTTTAACCATTATTTATTTATTTATTTTTTGAGGAAGACTGGCCCTGAGCTAACATCTGCCGCCAATCCTCCTCTTTTTGCTGAGGAAGATTGGCCCTGAGCTAACATCTGTGCCCATCTTCCTCTACTTTATACGTGGGACCCCTACCACAGCATGGTGTGCCAAGCAGTGCCGTGTCCGCACCCAGGATCCGAACCGGCGAACCCCGGGCCTCCGAAGTGGAACATGTGCACTTAACTGCTGCACCACCGGGCCGGCCCCTGACCATTATTTATTAAGCGCCTACTCTGCTTACGCCCTGAGGATACAGCAGTGAACAAGAACCGCCCGGCCCCAACTTTTATATATGTATGTACAGGAATCCCACTCAGCTTCAGAAAGGTGGCTCTGTTTACAGGTGCAGACGCTGAGGCCCAGAGATGCTGAGACGCTGAGCAAGGTCACACAGCCAGTTCGCAGGGGACACCTTCATTCCAGGCCTTGCGGGCTTCCTGCTCCACCCCAAGTCCACGGGGTGGGGACACTTGGCAATTTAACCAGTCAATTATAATAATATTTTCCTCTTGGAATGTTTAAAAGAAAAAAAAAGTTTCCTTGCTAAGGTATAATCATGGCTCAGAGGCCAAGCTGACATTAGTTATTAATTAGGCCATTATGCATTCCCCAGTGATAATTGCTTTGCTGTGGAGTCACCGAGCATGAAACAGACCGGGCACAGAGACGCAATCTATCAATCTGAGGAGTCGCAGCCCCACGCCTTCTCTCACCTTGAGTCCGTGTACGCGGATCGGGGACAAAAAGAAATTAATGGCTCGTCGATAGGCGGTGGGAGCCGGACCCTGGGGGCCTGGTGCAGGGGCGCGGCAAGGGAAGTCTGTCTGTGGAGTGGCTGTTGCTCTGAGCCCCCAGCGGCTGGGTCCGCTCGCCTCCTCCCTGTCCCCCTGGGGTTCAGCAGGAGCGAGAGAGGCCTAACCTGTGTCCCTCGCCCGCCTGCCACTCCGCAGATGCAGGGTGGGGACCGACCGTGGGCTGCTGGTTCCAGGAGCAGCGGTGCACCCCATTGTGTTCTCTCCACCCGGGTTCTGTCCCTGGCCTTGGTGGGGAGGGGAGGAGACCCCGCCCTGCTTACACTAGAAACGCATCTCAAGAGGACACTTGGGGTGCAGAAACAAAAATCCACGCCAGCTCGCCACGTGGACAGGACTCAGGATCACGGCATCAGCCTTGACCATGCTGCTGGGCGTCTCCCACTACCGGTGCTCCGCGTGCCGTTCGTTCCCGAGCTGACCTGTGAGGGAAGCACTGGGAGGCTCCCCACACTACAGGGGAAGAAACCGAGGCTCATCGAGGTGAGGCCGCCTTCCCGGGTCCCAGAGCTGGAGGGGCAGCTGAGATTTGAACCCAGAGCTCTGCAGAGACCGCGTGAGGGGCCGGAGAGATCGTGCTGGGCTTCCAGCGGGAGGGACAAGGAAGCAGGAGAGCCCGGAAGCAAGAGGCTGCTCCCCCTGGAAGGGGCCAGGCCCCACGTGCTTTCTCCCATGCGGTGGAGGGAAGGTGGCCCCACAAGAACCGTCTCAGCCCCCACGTTCACCCCACTGTCCCTGAAGATGGTCACCCAGACACGTTGGAATCCACCATTCTCACCTTCAGCCCCTGGGACACAGGGATCTCTAGTCCAGCTCAGGGCAGGTGTGGCCCCTGTACAATCAGCCGGCCACAGGAGGACGCCTCCTGCAGGTGGCAGCCACTGTGGCCCGTCACAGGGGGACAGGCAGACCCACGGCCCCGCAGCCCGGCCTTCAGCCTCTCCCGGCCCCCCGCCGTCCTGTCCATCGACCCCGCGGTCCCCCCTCCCTCCCAGCTCACGCTCCTCGGCCACTTCCTATCCCGGAGCTCCTGCTGGGGTCCCGCAGACACGCAGTTTTCCCCCAGAGGAGTGAGAGTGATTCTCAGCGATCAGAGTGCATCAGGCCCCGGGAAGCCCTGACGGGGCACACAGTCCGCCAGCCCCGTCGGCGTGGGCTGCTTCCCGGCCTTGCCCACTGGAGCCGGGCTCGGAGGCCATCCTGGTTCATCGCCCCACAGGCTGTGTCCACACCAAGACCTCACGTGCCACCAGGTCCTCTGTGTGTGTGGTCCTCTGTGGAGCAGAGCCCTGCGAGCCCTGACCCGGTGGTTGAGGTTATTTTCAACCCAAATGAGGTGGCGGCCAAGACTGGACGAAGCCCCCACCTGGGTGCAGCCCCGCGGTCCCTCCAAGCCGCGATCCGGTCTCCGGCCAGGCCTCGAGGGGCAGGGGGAGCAGTCGGCTGCTTCTGCGGCGCTGGGGTGGCTCGCCTCCCTGGCCCCTTCGAGTCGAGCCATCCCCTGCAGCGTTTCTGACGCTGGAGGAAGCTCTGCTGGGCGACGTCCGGGGAAGGCCCTCTCGGGGGCCGCGTCCTGATCGTGTGACCGAGGACTGAGATGTCTCTGTTCTCAATGTCCCTCTTTCGAGGATCAGGGCGGGGACACCCTGACGTTTTGAAAAGCAGTGAGAAAACCGTGTTCTCCCATCAGTAGTCCCTTCGCTGGATGGGGGCAGGCACAATCCTTCATCATTTCTGCACATATTTGTTGGGCTTCTGCTCCCTGCCAGATGCTGTTCCCTGCAGTGAACAGAACACCCTAACGGGTGACGAATGGAGGACAGGTTGCTGTGCTGGAGGGTCTGCTCAGCTCCCTTCCTGCCTTGTCCCCTTTACTCCCGGCCTCCTGCAGTGGCTCTTACCCCACGTCACAGGGCAGGAGACTGGGACCGGGAAAGGGGCAGTGGCTCGCACTGGTCACGGCAGCGGGGAGGCCATGTGGCCGAGTCCGGTCCGTAGCCTCTAGACCGGGCGCCACGCCCGTCCATGTCCATTCTGTCCGTGGCTGTGGGGGCAGAGCTGAGGGGCTGTGACACAGGCCCGGCGGCCGGAAATATCGACTCTCTGGCCCTTCCAGACGAGGTTTGCTGCCTGCTGTTCTGGATTAGGCTGTAAACTTTGGGTGGTCAAATTGGACCCAGGATGTGTGTCTCCCTGTAATCATTTCTCTCCCTCCTTCTTCCTTCCTTCCTGTCTCTCTTTTTCTTTCATTCGCCCTCCCTGCCTCCCTCCCTCCCTCCCTTACCTTTCTTTCTTTTACTCTTTATTGTGGAAAAATTCAAACACACAAAAGTAAAGAGAATAAAAGAATGAGTCACATGGACCCAGTTTCAACAATTTCTCGCTCCTAGCTGCTTCCCTCTCGGATCCCTGGATTATTTTGAAGCAAATCCAAGTCATTTTATCTTTTCGCCTGTAAATATTTGAGTGTGTATCTCTAAAAAAAATAAGCAATGTCTTTTCAAACATAACCACAAGATCACCTTACCCCGCATTTTCCTTAGCAGCAGTGTCTCGATGTCGTCAGACACCCAGGCAGGGCGTCGACGCCCCAGCAGCTCCTTGCTTGTTGATCGGTTTTGGTTGAAATCAGGGCTCACACAAGCCCCACACGCTGGGGTTGGGTGATGTGTCTTTTCAGTCGGCACCCACCGTCCCGTTTGGCCCTGGACTCGGGGGCCCCTGGGATGCAGACTTTGGGTTCTAAAGCTCAGAAGTTCTTGAGGTGCCGGACTTCCCATGCTAAAGCCAGGAGGGTCCCCAGCAAACCGGGACGAGTTGATTAGGCTCCTTCGGATCCGTCTTCTAGTTTGTAAGCTCCCTCCATCCGTGTGTGTGAGATTTATAGGTGGCAGTAACTGCACTGTCCCCAAAGGCTCCCCCCAGTCACAGCTCACTGCCCTGGAGCCGACCCCAGTCTCAAGCTCGGCCAGTGACATCTGTTATCCCAGGAGTTTGGGTTTTTGGGTTGAGGAGGCCAAGAAAGCAAGCCTCGAAAGAGGGCAGGACGCGGGACCTCGCTGCTTACAGCCGAAGCACCCTCTTGCTCTGGGCTGGTCTGGTCCCTCGTCCCTCCCTCGGGGACGCCCCTCCTTGTTGCAGCTTGGCTTCAAATCCCGCTCCCCCAGGAGCCGTGGGACCTTGGGCGACTCACCTCACCTCTAGCGGGGATCTCGCCGATCGCGTCCCCTGGTGCGATGTAGCTCGTTCCTCCGTCCCCCGTGTTCGCCAGCTCGGGCACTGGGTCTAGAGGCTCGATCGCGTTCAGGTCAGTGCTTTTGGCAAGTCTGCTCACAGGTGGCGCTGGGCCGTCCATCACCAGGTACCTGATGTCCGTCCCAGTCAATCCCAAGTGCGAGGTGGGGGCAGCTGGAGGCCGGGACGAGCTTGATCAGTGACAAGCTGCGTGTGGCCGCCGGGGATGCCTGAACCCCTCCCCCAGCCCGTCAGGAAGCCTCAGTCGGGGTCCTCTGATAGTGGACATTCACCATTAACAGTGCAAGGAGATCTCATAGGCGTGCAAGGTCATTAGGTCACTTCCACGAGTCCCCTCACACGTTTCCACGTTTCCCACCAAACGTCCACACCTGCGTCCTTTGCTGCCGTCCCGGCTCTCAGCCGGAGGATGGGGTTGTTGTGGGGGCTCCGCAGGGGCTGCCGTCTTTGAGGAGCAGCACAGGAAATGGGCTCCCCATCTGCGCCCCTCCCCTGGCGACTGGGAGCCCCCGCCGCCTGCAGACCAGGGGAGATGCAGCAGCGTCTGCAGTGCCAGCCTCAGGAGAACTGGTTCCCATGTTTTTCCCCTATAAATCATGTCATATCCAAGCTTTGTCACATGGGGCGGCGGGAGTGAGGAGGGGAACAGGAAAATTGCTTTCATTCAGTTGATGCTCTTAGTGCTGCTGGCAAAGCGAGAACGAGGGGAAAAGTGGAGACCATTTGAACTAAAAGGTTCGCCCTGACGTTTTGTGTCAGGTGCTGGGCAGGGTTGGAGCAGAGGAAAAGAAGCTGGTTGTCCCCGCCCTGAGTGCCTTCTGCTTGTGTCCGGTACCTGGGGTCCCAGAAAGGCAGGGGGAAAGTCAGGGGCATCCTCAAGACAGGGGTGCCAGCTCAGATTCCCACAGGGGCCGGACAGATAAGCTCTATGAGCGACACAGGCACAGGCGAGACAATAGGGGCAAGTGGGGACTGAGGCAAGCTGGGACTCTGCGTGCCTCCTAAGGAGCGGCCTCTGCCCAGCTCAGATGAGATACTGCAGTCTGATGTTGCAGCGCACTGCAGGGGCTGAGAGCACAAACTTCGAAGCCAGGCTGCCCGCTCTCCTAGCTGTGTGTCCTTGAGCAAGTCTCTTGGCCTCTCTGTGCCTTCGTTTTCTCCTCTGGGCGACAGAGATGACAACTGCACCCACCACCTGCATGCTGGAGAGTGACCTTGGAGCTTGGAGCTTGAAATTCACCATGGTGGGCGTATTTACACCATGGAAATTGGCGAATACTATCAATCAGAACCTTTCTCTTCTCACCAGATAACTAGTTAACCTGTTACCAGCACATCATTGCACCCACCTCAAAGGGCTTTATGAGGATTTTAGACTTAGTTTATGTAGAGCACTTATCACAGTGCGCGGCAAGCTTTAAACACTCCATGAGTACTCACTATTGTCACTGTTTTTGTTGTGGATGCTCTTCTCATGCAGGAATGTGAGCCCACTGTGGCCACATGTTCTAATTTTCCCACAGAAGCTGGAAATCTCGATTTTTATGTCATATCTCCTGACTTTTAAATGTTGGCTAAAAGTGAAACCCCCCTTTTTTTTTTGCTGAGGAAGATTGGCCCTGAGCTAACATCTGCACCATTCTCCCTCTATTTTATGTGTGGGACACTGACACAGCATGGCTGCTAACAGAGCAGTGTAGGTCTGCGCCCAGCAATTGAACCTGGGTGGCCAAAGTGGAGAACACGGAACTTAACTGCTGGGCCACTGGGGCCAGCCCTGAAAATGAACATTTTTTAAACCTGAACAAAACCAAATGCCTGTGGGGACTGGACCCTGGGCCCCACGTTTGCCACTTTGGGCTCAGAGGGAGGCCGAGGAGTTGCGTCTGCCTCCTCCAGGCCTCTCCCCCCTCCCTCCCTGGCCCACACCGCCCCCCGCCCTCCCCGCTGATCCCAGTGTGCTTGTCCTCGGAGGGCAAGGATGCAGCGGCCTCGGAGCCCTGGGCAGCGAGAACGCCAAGGCCAGGCCAGCCCGGGGGCTGCAGGTGTCCTTGGGCCTGGCGCACAGACCCCTGGACCGCCCTGCGCCTCAGAGGGCACTTGTTGCCTGGGTGGGTGGGGGCTGGGCTGGGTTTGTGCTTGGCATCACTGACCCTCTGCCATACTCCGGCGGGGTGGCTCCAGCCCTCATGTTCCGGCAGCTTCCACCTCGCACTCCCCCTGGTTAGCGCCAACTCCTGACACCCGCGGAATCCTCTGCCAGAAATTCCAGGAACCGCCTGCTGCGCCTTGGCTAGCCTCACCCCGTGCTGGACTGAACGGTGAACGACGCATGTCTGCTAACTGCTGATGTCTTCACGCCCAGCTGGGTCTTGGTGTCTCTGTTCTCTAGGTGGAGAAACTGAGGCACAGAGAGGGCGAGGAAGGGTGTTGGTTCGTTGTTTCAGTCATCCACCCCCAGCACGTTCAGGGAGTGCTGGCCGCCCCCCGACTGGATCCCCCGGCGGCCCCCACGTCATTGCACCTTTCCAGCTGAGGAGGTGCCAGCCCTGCTGGGTCTCTTCCACTCTGCCTACGACCTTCTCTCCTCTCAGGAAGGTGCGGAATCTTCCGGATGCTCCACATGGCCCCTTTCCTCTGCGCCCAAGTGGACTCAAGTTGGGGGGCGCACCCGTCCCGTGTTCAGGGTGGAGGGCCCACACGGACATCCTGTTGCGTGTTGGAAGAGGCAGCTTGCCAGCCGCGTGGGGCTGCCTGGGAGCGAGAAGTAGGACTGTCCTCCATCATTCCTGTTCATCTGCCTGCGAAGTCACTGTTCGAAGGGTCGGGGTCGGGGGCTGATGGGGCTCAGGAAGAACGTGGGGAAGGGGTGTCAGTCTAGGGCAGACGGAAGGCGCTCGTGCTCATGGGTCGGGACAGGCCCACACCTGGACTGCAGGTGCACGGACGCCTGGGGCGAGCCGCCAACCCCGGCCTGTCCCCACAGGGGGCGCTCCGGGCCGTGGGTGTCGGTGGAAATGCGGGCCAGGGTGGCCAGATCCTCTGATTTTCTGAGAGAAGCCAGCAATTTGGATCTCTCCTGGTCTTTAAATGCTGGCTCGATACGTATGCACATATTTTCGTGCTCACAGTGCTTTCTGGAGGTGTAATTTACATGCGGTGAAATGCACATCCCTAAGTGTGCAACTTGCTGAATTTTGATGCCTCAAATATTTTTAAAACACTGGAAGGTCCAAGAAAATATGTCCATGAGTGCATCTGGCCCTGGACCCATTGTTCAGGACCGCTAGTCTGATGCGCCATGTGACACCCATGAGCCAGGTGGGACGCTCACCCGCGACAGGATCCGTGGGGAAGGAGACAGGCTTCTGGCGAGAACCCAGTGATAATCCCACTGCTCTCACAGCTGAGAGCACAGTCTCCGGAGCCCAGGGTTTGAATTCTAGCTCTGACACTTGCTGTGTGACTTCGGGCAAGTTACTTCACCTCTCTGATGTCATGCTCTCCCCACTTGTGAAATGGGGAAGATAATCCTAGTGACCTCATAGGGCCGTTGTGTAGATTCAATGAGTTCAGTGTGATCACGCGTAGAGCAGTACCTGGCACATAGTCAGTGTTTTATATGTGTTCACTACTGTCCTTTTTTTTTTTTTAAATTAATAGACTTTATTTTTTAGACCAGTTCTAGGTTTGGGGAGAATTTGAGCAGAAACTGTAGAGCTCCCAAGTGCTCCCTCCCTCCCCTCCCCGTTTCCCCTCTTACTCGAGTCTTGCACTCATGTGGTGCATTTGTTAAAATTGATGCACCCGCATTGCTACATTGTCGTTAACTGGGGCCCGTCGTTCCCGTGCGGGGTCTCTCTTTCTGTCGTACATTCTGTGGGTTTTGACAAATGCATAGTGTGTGTCCGCCATCACAGTGTCCTCCAGAATCGTGTCACCGTTGGTTTAAAGCAGAAGTCCTTCTGGTCCTCACCGCTCCTGCAGAGCAGAGACGGGCTGGAGCCCGTGGGTAACTTCCGATGGGCTGGCGGGAGCCCCGTTCCTTGCTCCCCACTCAGGAAAGCACAGCATCTTAGGCATGAGAAGGGGACGTTTAGGGGTAAATCTGAGTCTGTTCTAAACGAAAGCTATTCTCCTACTTCAGGTAGTGGGGGGGGGGGGGGGGTGCCGCACAAGTTCCAGCCCCAGACTCCTGGCCGCACAGCTGACTCTGAATCCAAAGACCCCTGTTCACGCCCCACCTCGGCCCTTCTTGTGTGACCTGCAGCCGCCATATCAGCCTCTCTGGGCCTCTCAGACAGGAACCATCCTCCTTGCCCAGGGCCACCCCTGGGAGCGTGTGGAAGCTCAGCCGTGTTAATTCCGGTGAAGAGTCTTTGTGAATTATAAAAAGCTCCAGATTAAAATTGGAAGGTATTAGGATCCTAATCAGTTATGCAGGAAACAGAGCTGTGGGCGAAGCGGGCCTGGCCTTCAGAGACCGAGTCTCGGGAAGCCGGTTGTGGGGCCTCCGTGGCGATCGTCCGTGGCCTGTCCCTCGGGGACGAGTGGACAGAAAGTCAGACCCACAGCTGGAGCCCACCTCTGGCTGGAACAGCAAGGACCGAGCTGGGCACCGCTCCTGGTTGTTCACAGCCTGCCGGCCGGATCCACACAAACACATTCAAGGTACCAGCAGCTCCTAAGGAGAAATCGGATGCTGCCCGTGCCGTGAGATCGACTCTCAACCGTTCACTGTCACGCACTGGCCAACCCCCGGTGGCCTGCCCGCCTTGCGCGCGGCCTCGATGGCTTTTGGGCTCATAACATGAGCAGAGAGTTGATTTTCTTAAACACCCAGAGCAGCATTTACGTGAACGGCACTAAAGAAAGCTGCCTGCGCCTTTCATGTCGGGCACCCTCGGAAGCGAGGGAAGATCGTGTATCCGCCGCTGAAGCAGCCCCGACTGGTACAGTTTTAACAATAGAAAGACGATTTTCGAGCTTCGGCGCCTGGACGCCGGAAGGGGAGCAGGCCGCGTGCTCAGGTGGCTGGTGAATTACACACGGGGGCTCGCCTCCGTTTTGAGTGACAAGCAATTTAAACGCCGTCTTATGTGGAGGCCTGCACATTCTTCTCCCCGGAAGAGAGAGCACGAGAGGAAAAGGGAAAAAAAGAGGAAAAAGCCTCCCTTTTCAACCCAGAGATGATATGAGTTGCCACCGAGTGGAGGTAAGAAGCTCGAGCTCCATTTGATAATTATAAAATCGGTAGTTTGTGATGGGCCGTAATTGATGATTATACTGTCGCTAATAGCAGGCCTGCCAGCCTGCGTGTGGGGACATCTCCGTTTCACACCGCCGCCAAGCCGTGAAAGCCAGCCCGGCGTGGGGCGCCACTCACGAGCTCTCAGGGAGCTGACACAAACGCGTGTGGGGCCCGTATTGTGTTGGATAAAAAGTGTTCGTCGATGCCGACATTTGGAAACACTTTGCTCCGTGCCTTATTTTTAGCCTGGGAATAATTACAAATGTTAGAATGAAATTGCAGGTGTTTCTCTCCCCGCCTCGTGCTCCCCCAGCAGACGCATCTCGCGGTCTGAGCCCGGCTGGGTTTCCGAGGCCTTGTCCTCCCTTTGTCAACGTCCCAAGGGCGGGTTGAGGGGCAGGAGGGTGTCTGTCTGTCTGTCTACTTGGGGGGATTAATGTCACTGCCCAACTGAGTTAGGGACCTTAAGCCCAGCACCTACATTCACAGAGGGGGAAACTGAGGCTCAGAAAGGAGGCGTGACTTGCCCAAAGGGGAACAGAGACACGAGGCCCCAGCTGACAGCAGGAGCCGGGTGGGCACACTGCAGGTCCAGCGTTTCCCGTTTCCTGCTGTTGGCCTCCCAAGACCGGTGCCGGGACCTCTGGGGCAGACCCGGGTCTCTGTCCCCTCCCCCCTGGGTCAGTCGGTCAGTCAGGAGACCTCCACCGAGCCTTCCAGGGTGGTGTGGGCCCCGGGAGGGGGTCCTTCTCCGTCACCCCTTCTGCCTCGGGGTTTTGTTTGAGCTCGTGGTTCGGGAGGGTTTGCTCAGAGAGCCTCCTCGATTCCGTCCTCTCTCGCCCATCCACTTGCTGGCGTTGGGGCGGTGGCCGCCCCTGACCCGTCCTGGGCTGGCCTCGGAAGGAGGGAAGATCGCAGCCGTGGCTGTTTCAGGATCATCTCGTCCTTCATGCCCCAAACCGTGGGGTCTCCTTGACCCCCGTCTTTTCTCACCCCCTCCCCACAGCCACTCTGCGTCCCCCAGGAGCAAACCCTGGGGCTCGAATTCAGCACGGACCCAGAACCGGAGCACTTCTCCTGACCCCCGCTGCCACCACTCTGCTCTGAGCTGCCCGCCCTGCTCGCCTGGACTATGGCAGTGGCCATCTCCCTGGTCTCCCTCCCCCCACCCCCCGGCCCCGGCCATTCTCCACACCATGGCCAGAGGGATCCTGTTAAAGTGTAAGTTGCATCATGACCCTCCTCTGCTCAGAAGCCTCAAGGGGCCCTTATCCCCCTCGGAGAAAAAGTCCAAGTCTTCACAGAGGCCTCCAGGTCCCTCCCCTGCGCTTTGCCTCCTGACCTCCTCTCCTCCTCTTCCCCTTCACTCACCTCTTCCCACTACACTGGCCTCTTTGCTGTTACTCAAACAAGCCAAACACACTTCTGCCCCAGGGCCTTTGCACCTGCTAGTCTCTCTGCCTGGAATACTCTTCCCCCAGATCTTCACACTACTCACTGCCTCCCTCCTGCAAGTCTGCTCGACTGTCCTCTTCTCCCGAGGCCTCCCCTGGTCCTGATAGGCAGCAGACACCCTGCCCCAGAGTCCCAGCCCCCTCGCTGCTTTCTGTTCCTCCTTGCACTTGGTCCCCTCCTCACTTTCTGTACCAGGATGTGTGTCATTGCCCACCTCTGCCTTTACAGTGTCAGCCCCACGAGAGTGCAGGTGTGGGTCCATCTTGCCTGATGCCAAATGCCAGGTGCCTGGAACAGCCCCATCTTGAGGAGATGCTCATTAATACCTGCTGGGAAAGTGAATTTCTTGGACATCTGTGATGGGTCAGGCCCTTTACGTACATTATCTTATTTCATTTAAAAAGGCCGGTGCCTGCCCCCTGGGTGCTCGCAGTCTGGTTGGGGAAATGGAACAGCATCCAGACAAAAAGTCAGCCTTGGTGCGGGCCGGCCGTCATCAGATGCTGACTGACAGGTGAGCCTGGTGCTCAGTGGAGGTCGGGACGGCCGTGTGGACCGAGCTTACAGCGTCCCTTAAACAGAGCACAGGCACCGGTAGGGGCGCCCAGGGCTTTTCCAGACCTCGCTAAGGAGGGACGCCACATCCCCCGGTCCTCTCCTGCTGTGCAGTCCACCCGACACACAGATGGTGACGCTCGTTCTTCGGGAGACATCTACTGAACGCTGACTGTATGCGCGGCTGTGCGAAGGGGACGTGCAGGGAACAGACAAACCCACCCTCCCCTGCCGGGTCTCAGACCGAAGAGCTGACGAGACCCAGGAAGAGAAGGCTTCTGGAGCAGACAGGCCTGGGAGTGATGCCCGGGAAGGGTGGCTGCGTGCCTCACCCCCCCGGTGCGTCCCGTGGGAACTGGCGGGGGGACAAGTGTGGCCTGCCGCGAGGGGGCTGGCTTCCAGAATCCCAGACCTCTGCTGTCAGACAGCTGCTTTCCCCCTTTGGCGTCTGTCACAGAGTCCCTATTAACACAACCCTTGGTCACTCCTCTTGGTAGAAGGGCCCCCAGCCCTCCGGCTCCTCCTGCTCCCTGCAAAGCAGAATTTTAGTCCCTGAGAAGGGAAACTGGATGGCTGCTCTAGGCTGGGTTGCTTTTTAATCTCTTCGTGCCTCAGTTTCCTCATCTGTACAATGGGGGTGACCATAGAGCCCACTTGTTCTGGTCAGCTCAGGCTGCCGTCACAGAATGCCACAGACCAGGCGGCTTATACAGCAGAATTGTGTTTTCTGACAGTTCCTGAGGCTGGAAGTCCGAGCTCAGGGTGCCGGCAGGGTCGGCTTCGGTGAGCGCTCCCCTCAGCTTGTGGGCGGCGCCCCTCACCACGTCCCTCTGTGCGCCTGCGTCCCTGTGCCTCTTCTTCTCCTTGTAAGGCCACCGTCCTCTCGGATCAGGGCCCCGCCCTCATGGCCTCATTGAACCTTAATGACCTCCCTGAAGGCCGGTCTCCGAGTGCAGTCACAGTGCAGTCAGGGCTGCAGCATGTGGCTCTGGGGGACACAATTCAGTGCATGGATCACGTGGGTTAATGCACATAAAGCACTCAGCACACATTTGGGGGCCTGGGGGCTGGTTCCCTGGGACATGCACATAGTGGGTGCTCAACGAACAGCCCTGCCGCTGCTGCGGGAACCGAGCCCCTGCCCGCGCCGTCACGGCGCAGGTGGAGGCGTTGGGGCGTCCGGGGGAGTCTAGACGCTGGACCTGCGGCCCCGGAAGAGGGGGCCTCAGAGCCTCGAATCTGACCTCGTGGCTGGCGCCTGAGGATCCAGAACAGGGATAGGCGGCTAACACATGAGTTCTGCCATGTCTGGTCAGGATCCAGAACTGTCTGGGGCTGGCTCCTGAGCCGCCAGGACGAGGCCTCTCTGGGACCCCAGGCGACGCTCCAGGGAATGCCCCCGAGGCCTCCGGGCCCAGAGGGGGTCTCCGCCTTCTGCCCACCTGGCCGGGAGCCCGGCTCCACAACAGCTAAAAAACGGGAGTCAAACTCTTGTTTCGTACTGAAGCCCCGACGTTAAATTGGACTTGTCACTCACTCGGCCACATCAGTGATTGATGGCAGCGAGAGCATCAGCGCTCGCCTGGACACCGGCCCAGAAAGCACACCGTGGCGGGGGTCAGATCCTGCGCGGGACGGGGTGCCTGGCTCCTCCAGCTCCTTTAGACGGTCCAGCTCCTTCCGCAAGCCGCCCGCCAGAGTCAGTTCCAGGTCGGGGTTAGAAGCCTGGCTTTGAGGTCCAGCTAAGCTGCTCCGATCCCCGCTCCCACACGGGTGGGCTTCACCCTTCTGTGCCTCGATATCCTCTTCTGTTAAATGGGCACTAACACCCTGTCCCACGCAGAGTTGTGAGGAATAAGTGAGTCAGTATGTGTCCAACACTTAGCACAGTGCCTGACACAGAGTCAGTGCTCAGTAGTCACTGTTATTATTAATAATAATAATATCAAATCAGCCAAACAATGTAAATGTCATCCCAGGGATCTCTCATGTAGACTCTGACCCAGGCACTGCACTGGCTCAGACCCACTCTGACCCACTCCCTTCACTCTGAGCCCTGTTCCACGCGGCCCTCAGGTCTCTGCTCCCGCAGCCTCTGCGAGCCCCTCGCCCATAACCCGCACTCTGTGCCCCGTTCCTCTCTGGCTCTCCCCTCATTCTTCTGGCCCCTCTCCGCACCCCACCTGCCCCCGAGATCTGCACACCCGGAGGCAGAACCAGGCCTCGGAGGCGTGGGAGGCCCCCGCCGTCCTGGGCTGCCTGCTTTCCCCCCCAGACCGTCCTCCCGTCGCCTCCTCAGAGGTGCCCATTCTCAGGCCCTCTGAGGGCCACCTCCTCTCAAATCCCCATCAGTCTCCGGTTTCTCCCAGAACTCCTGCCGCATCAGATGCCCCCAGCCCGTCACCCAGAACCCCCATGCCCCAGCCTCCCGGAGCCCAGGACAGTGGCAGAGGGAAGCTGTTCTCGAAGTGTGTTCCACAGAACCCTCGTTTCAGGTTTATCCTCTGAAGAAAGACGTTCCATAGTCACGCGCACCGGGAAACCCTGGGCTGAGCTGAGGTGAGGAGCACTTTTTCCTGCAGCTCTTGCCAGGGCGTCCAGCGTGCTGGTACGTTTGGTACATGCTCACGGGGGAAGCAGGCGTGTGCAGGCCTGACCACAGGTCCCCCGTCGCATGCCTGGGGCTGAGCACACTTTGAGAAACGCTGGTCTCTGGGCGCACGTCTGGGCTGTGGAAGGGGGGCTTCTGAGTGTGGATACCCGCTCTGCCGCTAAGCAGCTCCCTCCTCTTGGCCAAGGGGCTCGGCCACCCTGACCCTCAGTTTCTTCCTCTGCGGGATGGGGCAGTGACGCGGGTGGGGCTCTGGTCTTAGACGCGTTGGGGGAGATTCCAAAGATACGGCCCTGAACGCAGAACAAGGCTGCCGCTTCCGGAAGCTCTGCCCTCGGTAATGAGCTTGGCGCAGAGCATCCTCGACAGCCAGGAGCTCTCGTCACCGGTCGCTCAGACGGCCTGCGGACGCTCAGCCGCGAGGGCCCCAGACTGGCCGTTTTAACCGTCGACAGACAAGAGCTGGGCAGCGGGAGCAGACTTCCGCCTCGCTTCTCGTGGAATCAGCTCTGCGCCTGGCATTTTCATCCTCGGGGGACCACATACCTTTCACCCCGCCTTACAGCGGGCGGTGCAAACGCCGCGTGCTCCGTCAGACGCTGAGCTATTTCTGATGCAACCTTCTTGGTGTCTGTGGCTGGCGGCCGCCTCCTCCTCCACCTCCTCCTCCTCCCCCTCCTCCTCCTCCACCTCCTCCTCCTCCCCCTCCCCCTTGCCCAGATGGCCTTCCAAGATCTGCCTGTCACAAGCCAAATCTGTCATTCTGGACACTTTTCTCCCGCAGTCATGCGGGCCCCGCCATGCGGCAGAAACACGTGCCTTTCATTTCTGCCAAGCTCACCTGTTCTGGGCACGTGGTGAGAGCCTTAGCGCTGCAGGCCTTGCAGAGGCCTCCCGTGTGGCGAGCAGGATTTCCTGCCGTATTGCAAAGCTTGTTGCCGACCTCCACGGGCCGCGTTGCTCCGTGTTAGCTCATTTCTCTGGCAGATGGGGCGTAGTCTTCCCACTCGAGGGATGGACACACTGGAGTCAAGAGAAGCTGAAGGACCTTGGGCCCAGCACTGCATCGGGCTCCAACACCATTAGACCTGGCCTTCTAGAAACAGACAGGGTCATCGCTCTAAAACGAGACTGGACGAGGCAGGACACCCAGGCAGCTACCGTCTTCAGGAGTCGCATTTGCCGCAGGAAGTCCTAAATCTGAACTCATTCAAACCGAGGGCCTTTGCAGGTCGGTTTTTGGTCTCTGCTTTTGAAAATATTGCCCAGCTGTTAGATGAACCTCGTAAGCAGAGGTCAGCAAACTTTTTCTCAAAAGGGCCAGAGAGTAAATATTTTCGACTCTGCAGCCACAGCTGTGCAACTCAGCCATTGTAACTGAAAGCAGACACAGACAGTAGATAGAAGAATGGCCTGGCTGTGCGCCAAGAAAACTTTATTCACACAAACAGGTGAAGGGCTAGATTTGGCCCAGGGGCCATCGTTTGCCACCCTCTGATCGAGACCAGCACTGTCCAGTAGAAATATAATGCAAGCCATATAGGTGATTTAAAATTTTCTAGTAGCTACATTTTAAAAAGTAAAAAGAAACAGGTCAATTTAATTTTAATAATATATTTTATTTAACCCAATATGTCCACAATGTTATCATTTCAACATGTGGTCAATGTGAAAAATTATTGAGCTATTTTATAATTCTTTTTCATCCTGAAGACCTAGAAATCCTATATTTTACACTGACAGCCCGTCTGAATTTGGGATAGTCATGTTTCAAGTGCTCAGTGGCCACCACACTGGACAGCGCAGCTCTGCCGGGGGCGACTGATGTCACAGGGCGACAGTCACACAGATGGAGTATGCACGTGACAAACTGATAAGCGTGTGAACAGAAAGTAGAGGGTGCTGTAGGAGGAGAAACCTGAAAGGAATCTTCCAGCACTTGCCCCCACCCCTGCCCAGAGTTCCTCTTCAGAAGTCGAGGGGACATTCTGATGCCTTCCCCAAACCCCAGTCACCACACGTGCTCCGCGTGGACGGTCGTGAGATGGCGCACCGCACGCTCTGCCCGCTGGTCCTTGGTAATCTCCCTCTAGAGACCGGGGGACGGATTGCTGTTGTTGCTCTGGCTTTTCTTGGGCCCCAGGTCAGCAGCCCCTGACGTGGTACAGCCTAGCTGGCGTCTGAGCCACGTCCGCACTGGCTGCGATGGTTTTTCTCTCCGGGAGAAACGGGCCAGAGTCTAGATTCAGAACAGTAATTTGAAGCCCAGACCTGGTTGAATCCTGTCTGCCATTTACTTCCTGGGTGACCTCGGGCAAGTTGCCTGACCTCATCTGTACGATGGGCGTCGTGACAGCAGCAGCCTTCTGTGATGGCGTGTCCGTGGAGAGGGATGGTCATGAACAGTAAGAGCAGCCGGCACGTGGTCAGTCTGAGTATTGTGTTTATTAGGTAGTATTAGCCCATCAGGGATGCCCCCCAAACTCTGAGTTAATTTCCTCTCCCATTACTCTGAGACCCCAAGGTTTGCATCCCCACCCCCCGGGTTGTGGCTCCTCTTGGGCGTAGCCGTGTCCCCAGAGGAGGAAACTGTGCCCTGTCCATCTCAGCAAGAATAAAAATCTGCCCGCACCTGGTGATTTTCCCTTTGCCTAGATTCTAGAACGTTCTTTCTGTCCGCCACCATCTTCCCCTTCTCAGGGAGACAATTCCTGATGTTCCACCCACCACCCTGGGTCAGCCTCCCCCGACTTATACCTGCTTGAGCCCCTCGTACTTTTCCCTTGAAGCATCTAGCACTTGTAATGAATGAATTATCTGGGGATCTGCTTTCGCGTCAGTCTCCCCGCTGGACCGTGAGTCCCGTGACGACGGGCCTGAGTCTGCATCCTTCAAGCTGAGTCCTCAGCCCACGGTGCTTGGCACATAGCAGATGCTCAGGGAATGTTTGCTGAGTGAATGAAAGATTGTCCTTCACCGTGGAAGGTGAGAGACCTCGCTGTCCTCAGAGTAACAGCGAGAACTGAAGCGGCCTTTGTAACTGACCTTTTTAAAATCACTTGCTTAACGTCCGCCGTACATTTCTCTCCATCGCTCTTAAATAACGAGTTGAGTATGGACCTTGTAAAACCTTCCAGCCGTGCTGTCCAACAGGAATAAATGTGATCCGCAGAAGAACTTTTACATTTTGTGGTATCTCCCTTTAAAAAGGTAAAAAGAAGCAGGTGAAACGAATTTTAATACTAGATTTTATTGGATCAGAATATACCCAACGTTGTCACCTCAACATGCCATCAGTATAAAAACCGCTGGTGAGCTCTCGTGTGCTCTTTTCTTCGGGCCGAGTCTTTGAGATTCGGCGCCCTCACACCACATCCCGATTGGTCCTCGCCACGTTCCAAGGCTCAGTAGCCGCGTGGGGCTTGTGGCTGCCATGTTGGAAACCTTCAAGGAACTGCTGTGGTTTCCAGATTCCTCTTCCCAGAGTGCACTGCTGTGAGGGGAGGTGGGAGCCTTTCTCAGCCGGTCTTCCTGAGACACCAGAGGTGAGCGGAGCTGCCGTTTATCACCCGGCTCCGGGCAGAGCCTGTCCAGTAACGGGCAAGAAGGAAGGGGTGGGTCATACCAAGAGGGGACGTGTCTATGAGACTTAAGACGTGCCAGGAGTTTTTGCAAAGGGCTTTCCATGTCTTAACTCACATGATCCTCCCACAACCCTTTGGGGGAGGTTGGCATATTATTATCCCCATTTTACAGATGGGAAAGTAGAGGCACGGGGATTGAAGAGACCTACCTACCCAAGGACACACAGCTAGCTAGTGGTGGCCTGGCTCCTGGGCCTCTGCCTCGGTTGGCCGCCTCTGTGAACGGACTGTCTCAGAATTGGTGCCTGCCATTTCTCCAGGTTGGTGTCACAGGCAGGACCTAGAGTTGGTGGAACCCACTTGGATTTGTTCATTCAACGAATGATGGTGAGCACCTTCTGTGAGACAGCGCGCTCACAGAGCTTATTCCGAGGGGAGGAATCTGTTAACAGACACCCCCTCAGTTGCCATCATTGGGGGTCGTAAGAAAAGCTCAACCCTGAAAGAGGATGATTGACAAGTAGACACTGGCAGCAGATTCGTCATTTGGGAAGTTGGCCCCCCGGGGACAGGTATGTCAGTGCCAGGGAGCGTAAAGCTCATCCTGTCCAAAGGGAGATTCCCAGCCCAGCGTGTCCTCGGGGAGGTGGGGATGGTGGCCTGTGGGTGCCAGGAGCTCACTCCAGCCATCTGTGTGCCGGGGAGGCCCAGGGCTATGCCAAGGGGACTGCCACCAAGAGCCAGGATCAAGGCCTGTGGGGCCAGAGCTCGGCACTCGGAGCCAAGAGCAGAGGGAGGAGATGGTGCTGAGCCCAGACGGGGCTCGCCGGAGCGCGTCTGATGGAGTCTCACTGGCAAAACGACAAATCCACGAGCAAGAGGACAGCACGGGAACAGAGCTCTTCCTGTCATCTGTGTATTCGTCAGTCAAGAGGCATTCATTGAGTGCCTTTGGTATGCCAGGAGCTGTTTCACGTAACTCTGTCACCCTCGATATTTGTTGGAGCTGTTTATATCTTACAAGAGCTTTAACAATTTCTCCTTAATTTTCAGTGGCGAGAAATATGCCCCAAATGTAAACTGGTGCAGCCACTATAGAAAACAGTATGGAGATTTCTCAAAAAATTAAAAATAGAAATACCATACAATCCAGCTATTCCACTGCTGGATATTTATCCACACGAATGTGTAAAGACACACGCACCCCTACGTTCATTGCAGCATCATTCACAATAGCCAAGACTTGGAAGCAACCTAGGTGCCCATCAAGGAACAAATGGATAAAGAAGATGTGGTATAGATACACAACGGAATACTACTCACCCATAAAAAAGATGAAATCCGGCTATTTGTGACAACATGGATGGAGCTTGAGGGTATTATGCTAAGTGCAATAAGTCAGAGGGAGAAAGTCAAACACCAGGTGCTGTCAGTCCTACATGGAAGATAAACACACAGACACAGAGAACAGACTCATGGTTACCAGAGGGGAAGGGGCGGGTGGTGGGCAGAAGGGGTGAAGGGGCACATGTGTATGTGGGGATGGAAGCTAGACTTTTGGTGATGAACACGATGCAGTCTGTATAGAAGTCACAATAAATGATGCACACCTGAAATTATGATGATGTTATAAACCACCGTGACCTTAGTTAAAGAAAAGGAAAAATATCCGCCAGATGCCAGATGTGTTCCTCTCTCCCCACAGCCTGCGTGGTGTTTGAAGCTCCAGCCTGGCCCTGTTGTAACAGGAGTAACGATACCAGCTGTTCATAAGCTGCTGGTGCCAGGCCTGGGGCTCAGCGCTTAGAGGCAACTCATTCGATCCCCACAGCAGGCCCGGGAGGTAGATTCTGCTATTTACCCCCATTTTACAGATGAGGAAACAGGATCAGAGAGGGCCGGTGACTTGCCCGAGGTTCCCCAGCCGGGCACAGTGGAGCTGAGGTTTGAGCCCGGGCTTCTAACTCCATCCTTTGAACCTTTGTCTCCTCACCCTCTACCCCGCTCTCCCACGTTTGCACACGTAGAAAACTGTCAGATTTGCTTGTAGACTCATGCGTGTTTACACGTGACCCTTTCTCTTGTTGTCTCCAAAGGTGGTGGCTCTTAGCAAGAGAAGCCAGGAGGCCGAGGCCGCTTTCCTGAGTGTTTACAAGCAGTTAATTGAAGCACCAGGTAAGAAACGCTTGGGATCCATGATTGACTCATTAATGATGAGAAACTGCCATTACATGGGGCCACCTCCCAGTGGGACTGGGAGACGGGCCGGGCCCTCCTGGGTGGGGGTGTCTACACCCAGTCTGGTGCAACACGTCCCCACACGGTTGCCCCACCACCTTCCGACGTCAGCCAGGGAGCTTTGGGGGGCTCCTGGCCAGACGGCCCACTTGGACCTTCCTGCGGGCAGGGCCTCGCCCGCCAGAACCCCATCCCATTGGCAGCAGAGGGCGCTGGAGGAAAGACCTCAGAAGTGTCCCCATAGTGCAGCTAACTCAGAAACTTGATGTTCAGCTAAAGCCAAACCCAAAAGAAAACAAAACTATGTGGTCCTATTGACATAAAATATGAAGACAGGCAAAAATGTATCTGTCAGCACTATTGTCAGTGGCCAAAGAGGGGAAGCAACCCAAATGTCCATCAGTGGATGGAGGGATGAGTAAGATGTGGTCCATCCGCACAGTGGAATGTGACTCGGCACTGACACCTGCCACGACGTGGACGGACCTCGGAGACACGCTGAGTGAGAGAAGCCAACACAAAGGTCGCATATGTAGGATTTCGTTTATAGGAACTGCCCGAAACAGGCAAATCCGCAGAGATAGAAATCGGATTGGGGGTTTCCAGGGGTTGGGGGAGGGGATGGAGAGTGACTGCTAAAGGGTGTGGGGTTTCTTTTTGGGGGATAGAAATGTTCCGGAACTAGATAGAAGCAGGGCTTGTACAACATTGTGAATAGACTAACTGCCGCTGAATTGTTCACTTTAAAATGGTCAATTCTGTGTCGTAGGAATCTCACCCCCGTTGATTAACCTGTGCGGTTAGCAGTCGGGGGGTGGTCCTCATGGAGGGGCGATCGCTCCTGGGAGGGGCCTCTGTGGCTGGAGGTGCTGTTTCCTGGCGGGGTGTGGATTATAGAGGGTGATAGTTTGAGAGCATTCAACCGTGTACCCAAGACATGTCGATATACTTCTATAAAATTTCTCCCTTCCTTAAAATGGCCCATGCTCTGCCACCTTCTCATTTACTGACTCAGAAAAGGGGCCCCAGAAAGGTGTGGTGATTTGCTTCACAAAGGTGGAGCCGGGAGGAGACCCCGCTGTGCTAACGCCCTCCACCCAGACAGCCCCAAATCCTTTCCCAGACCCTTCCATGCAGCCGCGGGCATGCACGCCGTCGGGGGTGCCCAGGGCTGGGCGGTTATGAAGAGGAAAATGAGGTCTAAGCCGGGCCGTGGAGAAGGCACAGTCGTTTATATTGGACGTCAGGGTCGTTTGTGGGAGCTTTGCATTTGGGGTGGGAGAGTCCCGCCTTCCGTCTGTCCCGGGCAACTGTGGTGGGTTGGATAACGTTCTCCCAAAATTCCCGTCCACCCGAACCTGGGAACGTGACGTTATTTGGAAAAAGGGTCTTAGTTAAGGATCTCGAGATGAGGTCATCCCGGGTTTAGGGTGGGCCCTAAATCTGATGACAGGGGTCCGTACGAGAGGAGAGGACGCAGAGAGACCCGGGGAGGAGGGCCGTGTGAAGACAGGCGGAGGACGGAGGGGCGCGGCCACAAGCCGCAGGACGCCTGGGACACCAGGCGCTGGAGGAGGCAGGCAGGACCCTGCCCTCAGCCTTCGGGGGAGCCCGGCCCTGCGGCACCTGGATCTCAGCCTGCTGGCCCCAGAACTGAGAGAGAACACACCTCTGTGGCTGTAAGCCGCCCGGTCGGTGGCACTCAGTTACGACAGCCCCAGGAGACCAGCACCACCACGGTGGCGTGAGGCTTCCCGTCAGGCACACGGGCTGGGCAGGGAGGGACGCCGTCCAGCCTCTTGCTCAGAGTGTGGTCCGTGGGCCTGCACACCGGCTTGGCCTGGGAGCCGGTCAGCCATGCAGAACCTCAGGCCCACCCCAGGCCCGCCGAGTCAGCGTCTGCACCTTAGCAAGCTCCTCAGGAGCCCTGAGAGCACGCCAGGGTTTGAGAAGCCCTGGCCTGGTGTAGAAGCTGGATTTGTTCCATCCCCTGCATCTTACAGGCCCCGAGGGAACAGGCCAACCGGTCCCCTTCACCACGGCACAGAGAGGTCGAGTCTGCCGCCCGAGGTCTCACAGCCAGGGACAGATGTGGACAGATGTGGCTCAGGTCTCGGCACGTTCAGCACATATTGCCAGAGTGTGTGCTCCACATCACAACTTGGTTCCACTCGGGAGGCTGCGTTGGCTTCCTGGGCTGCTGGAACAAACCACACAAACTGAGCTGCTTAAGACAGCAGGTATTTATTCTCCCGCAGTTGTGCAGGCCAGAGACCCAACACCCACGTGTGGCAGGGCCACGCTGCCTCTGAAGGCCCCAGCGGAGGACTCTGCCCTGCCTCCTCCAGCTTCTGGGGCTGCAGGGGTCCTTGGCCTGTGGCCACGTCATCCTGTCTCTGCCTCTGTCGTCACACGGCCCTCTCGCTCTGCGTCTGTGTCCCAGGTCTCCAGCTCCTTCTCTGTAAGGACAGCAGTCATTGGCTTGAGGGCCCACCCAGGTCATCCAGGATGACCTCACGTCCAGATCCTTGACTAGTTACATCTGCAAAGACTCTTTTGCCAAACAAGGTCGCCATCCCAGGATCCAGGCCTTGGGATGTGGGTGTGTGTGGGGCCACCACCCAGCCCGCTGCAGAGGTGTCTGACACCCGCCCCGCCCTCCCGGGCCCAGCTCCAGGATGCCCACCTGCACGGCCATGTGGGTTTCTGCGTGAGAACGCTCTGGCAGTGGGAATGGCTGGAGCTGGGCAGCGCAGCCCTTGGGCTCCATGCTCCCGAGAGGACGTGACCCTGAGGCACAAGGCCGAGGCAGCCTGTGTCTACAGCCCAGGTCGTTGTCACCCTCACTGAGGACCACCAGGCACGTGGCCGAGAGGCCCCGTTCCTTCAGCCTTTCTGCTTGTAATGTCTCCACTGTCATCAGAGGTATCTGGAAAATATTTGGAAAAATAAACCGTCTTATTTGCCACCTTGTTTCAATAGTTTGGGTCTCACGGTCACAGCAACAAATGACATTGGAGAGTGACCCAGAACAGACCCAAAGACGCCGCCCAGGAGTCCCCACACCTGCTCCTCCTCCAGACCCTGTAGTACCCGCCTGTGGCACCAGGGGGCAGCACTGAGGGGGCTCGGTTTCCCGGGCTCAGGGCCAGACCCGCGAATCCTGTGTGTCCCACGCACTCACCTGGTGACCGCAGGGGGATTAGCTCCCCTCCCTGAGCGTCCATCTCCTCTGAAGGAGGAGATGAGCAACTCTCGTCATCCTGTGTGTCTGGCTTCCCCGGGGGAAGTGAGGGTCTCCAAGCCAGAGGCTGGGTCATGCTAAAGCTTCTGTACCCAGAACCTGGTACACAGTAGGCACCTAATAATTGTTTGTTGAGTGAATTAGAAGTAAGACTCGGATGCAGAAAAGGGACGAAGGGTAATTTGAACACAAAGGTACTTTTCAGCTAGAGCCCTCTGCTTGTCGCAGGTTTATTTACTCAGACAGCCTTTATTAAGTGCCTGCTGTGTGCCCACACTCACTGGACACTGAGAACCTAGCCGTGAGCCCGCAGACGCAGGCAGGGGTCCCGTCCTCCGGGAGCTGGCACTCTCCTGATGGAGGGACCAGATAGTCGCTCGAATAAGCTGTTGTCTCAAGCCCAGGGGAGCGCCAGACAGTGTAGCGCTGAGGGGAGGAGGGGCTTACGGCCCGCGTGGAAGGAGGTGTCATTTCTGGGGTTCACTTGGGACCCTCATCTTTCCGGAAAGAGGCCTGTGAACACAATCACAGGGCCAGGACCGCAGTGCTAGCCACGGACAGTGAGAGCTCCCACGACCTGCGTGGAACTTTCCGGAAGGTCCTCGTGCCCTCTTGCCCGTCTCCCCAAAGGGTCATTCCAGACCTGGTGCCGACCTCACGCATCTGATTTCCCATCTCTGCTCCCCAGAAATGGGGGGTGGCAGGGGAGACGGACGTCCCCAGCTGTCACCGAGCTGGAGGACAAGGAGCCTTAAGTGATGGAGACGCACCGTGTGAACTGCCCCGTGAGGGGCTCTAACTCATTTCCAAGACATTTAAGAATAACAGAATGTTTTAATGATTTCTTAGGGGAATTAGGAAGACATATTTCCGTTCTCATTAAATTTTATCCTCAGACACAGGAACCAAATGTCAGAAGTGGTTCTGGTGCGGGAGCGCCCCTGCTCGCCGCGCCCCCCACGCGCCCCAGCCCCTCGCGGAAATCACACTCCCGGAAAATTCGCCAGGATGCGTGCTCTCCTGTTGTCGTATTTCTTGACAGGCAAATTATTTGTCGAAATCACCCCCCCACACCCCCGCCAAGCCACACAAGTCCTGATTCAACATTTTCGTTTTGAATGACTGCTGCCAACACAAATCTTTGGCAGAAAAGGCAAGATCGCATGATTGCTCAGCAAGTATTTTGATAAGTGAGCAGCCTGTATGTCTGTAATTACGAAAGAAAACCGTAAATCTTCGGGATATTGTTCACACAGATGCGGCGTGAAGTGAGAAAAAAAGCAGGACGACGTGTTAAAAGCATAATTAATGTCATTGTTGTGGAGGATGATTTGATTTAAACCTTTCTGACTTCTGTATCGGTGACGGCTCATTTCTTTGTCGCGCTCGGAGAGGCGCTAGGGACCGACCCCAGCGTCAGAAAGCTGACTCGTTAACCAAGTGATTAGTTAAAAGCAAAAAAAAAAAAGAAAAAAATGAAAGGAGGAAAGAGCGAGTAAGAGGGCAGGCAGGGGAACATCGCTGACGACGGAAGAGAGAGAGGTGAGTGCCCCCAAAATGTTTTTTCTGCTTTTCTTTGGTTTTTAAGAACCCGAGGCGGGAGATGACAGCGCCTGACAGGTGCCTCTCTCCCAGCTCCGTCTTTCGGAAAGGAGTCAAAGGCCGGCGGCTTCGGTGCTCGAGCTATGGTGGCACACACGGCTTGTGGGACTCGGCTTGGTGTTCTTGAGCTGTGTGACCTTGGGCAGGGGCCTCAACCTCTCTGAGCTCTGATTTCTGTGTCTGTAGCTGAGGGATAATAATAGAACCTTCTCGTCGGCGACGTGAGGATTCGATACTACGTGTGAGAGCCTGTGGCAGGGTCTCAGCAGCAGCAGCCCGCTGCCAGGCTGACGTCGGGACAAGTTACACAAGTTGCAGGCGTGCGCTATTGATTCCACAAGGTTCTGCCGGATGTCAAGGACATGGGGTGAGCGGTTTGGGCAACGGGGTTACTGAGTCTGTGGAACAGGAAAATGCTTTAGGGCGTTTAGGGTTTTTAAATATTTCTCCCCAGTTATGGAAGTTGCATATGCGCACTGTCAGATTCAGAAAATAGAGCAAAGTAGAAAGGAGGAGGGAAAGGCAGTGGGGCCATCTCGACATTTCTCTTTTGGATCTTTTCCCCTGTATGTCTTCAAAATGCTCACTCCCTCTGCCTGTGCCGTTTTGGATCCTTCTTCCTTTCACCCACCACGAGCACCCGTATTTCCCTGTGTGATTACAGGTCCTGAGTAACTCTGCTCCGTCGTGGGTGGCACCTGGTGTGCTGTGCTGAAATTGACTGAGCCCCCCTCCAACGGTGGGCATTTAGGGTGCTTGAGGACACACGGCTTATTGCTGCCATGCTGTAGTTCCGAGGACGAGGAAGAAAACTTGGGAAGGAAAATATGTTGTAGCCACATATTGACCACAAACCCGGGATTGTGATCAAAAAGAATAAAAGTTCTTTTTTTCTCCTTGTTGAGTTATTTTGCATGCCTTCATTTGCTAGTTACACTATCTTTTCATATGTTATGAACTATTCATATTTCTTCTTTCATGAATCACTGGTTTGTGTATCCTCAGCCCAGTTTTCTATCAGAGCGATAACTTTCTTGTTGATTTGTAGATGCTCTTTGTATATGATGGATTTTAACCTTTGTCCTGGTAAACACGTTTCGTATCTTCTCCCCTAGTTTGCCCTTTGTTTCTTAGCTTTGTTTATACAATGTCTCTTGTCTATGGCACATAGCAGGCATTCAAAAATATCTGCAGAAAGTAGGGCATCTTACCAAACCTTTGCTTTATGGCTTCTGGATTTTGTGTCATGTTTTAAAAACCCCTTCTCACCTGAAGGTCAGGGTTGGGGGTTTTTTTAGTACTTTTGCGATCTTAATTCTTAAAGATTTGATTCCTTGAACCATCTGAAATATATGTTGAGGGAAGTAGTGAGGGAGGCTGAGTTTAGCTTTGTGTTCGTCCCAAATGGCTGGTTCTGCCGCCACCTAGTGGCTAAGCCCCCTTCACGGAGGAAATGCGGATCAGGAGAAGCCGCTGTCCCTGGCTGCCCTCACCCCTCCCTTCCGCGGGGCTCAGGGTCTCAGGGTCAGGTCTCCCCAGAGACGGCAGCGCCTTTAGAGGCGGCCGTTTCCTGCCTCGCCTTTGCCGCTCCGGGTCCTCTGCCGGGAGGCCCTCTCCCCACGGCCCCCTGTGTAAGTTCCACTTTTGCGGACAGCCGAGCACTGGGAGAGGAGTGATGATAGCGGCCGGCGGGAGGCTGGTACCCAGAGGCGCTCCATAGACGGCTGCTCCCTCTCAGGAGCGAGGACAAGCGTTTCGGCTGTGGCTTTGCATCAGCTCATTCTCTGAGCGCCTGCTAGTGCCCACCCTGTGGCTTGAGTCCTGCCTGCCCTCGGGACTCAGAGTCCAGCAGGGCCAATGGGACCCAAAGACAGACGCCCAGAACGCCCAGCAGAGAAAGGGCTCCAACTCGGGCCGGCGGAAGGAGGCGCCTCAGAGAGGGCAGCCTGTGAATCTGGTTTTAAGCATGAGCTACCATCCTCTTGCCGGGTCGTTTCTGGGGTGCTTCTTGTGTGTCCGGCCGTGTGCTCAGCCCCTTAGAGAAACAAGTTCACTGATCCCCACAGCCCCCTGGAAGGGGGGTACTGCCATCCTGCCCCATCGTGCTGCTGAGGAAGTGCAGGCTCAGAGAGGTCAAGCCGCTTGCCCAAGGTCACACAGCAAAGAGGTGAGGGAACCTGAATCTCGACCCTCAGTTCCTAACCCAGATGCAGGATTAGTTTAAAAATTGAAAGGGTTTGGACCAAACCATTAGAGACTTCAGTTCTAAAAAGAGTGAAAACCAGTTAAGGGTCTTTGCTGCCAGTACAGAAGTTCTCAGCTGAGGTTCTAGGCTGGGAGTGTGACCCCCTTGCAGAAGTGCAGACATGTCACCCGGAGGAAGAACGAGTCACCGCTCACTAGCCAAGAGCTGCTGGTCCTCCTGGCCTGGGGCTCCAAAGCCTGGGGCTTGTGTCGAGGGTAAACAGAGTCACGAGCTCCAGACCTGGGGCAGAGCGGTGCCAGGAGGAGCACCAGCAGGCCTCCAGGCTGAAGGGCCCTCCCACAGCGTGGGGCCAATCCCCGTTCTGCCCTTTGCTTCCCCTATCACACCTGACTTCTCTGAGCCTCAGTTTCCCCACTTGTAAAATGTGGGTAATGATCTCACCTACTTATAGGGCCGCTAGGTGGGTTCCATAAGAAAGGAGAACACTTAGCATGGTGTGTGGCATAGAGTAGTAGCCCCGTGCAATTCATTCAACAAATATTGAGCACCTGCTGTTTGCCAGGCACTCTTTTCCACACAAGGGCACAATGTTAAGCAAAATAGACACGGTCCCTGCCAGCCTGGAACTTTCTGTGCAGCTCAGCATGTGGGAACTTTATTTTTATTGTAATAGACGTGGGTTTGAGTCCTGGCTCTGCTGCTCCTTGGCTGGGTGACCTTGAGGAGCTGGCTCTACCTCTCTGAGCCTCTGTTGCCTCCTCAGGAAAAGCACGCCCTCCTGGTAGCCCTGGGAGGATTAAGTGAAGTGAAGACCGTAAGGTCCTCAGCTGAACGGCCAGCGTGTGCTAAGTGCTGAGTAAGCAGTGGCTGCCGTTGTTATTGTTGGTGGTGGTATTATTACCAGCACCACCCAGTGCCAACAAGGAAGACCCTCTCCAGCCGCTCTGTGCCTGCTTAAGCCAGGAGAGCCCGAGGCAGCCGCCCCGGGGGGGAGATGGGGTGGGCGGACACCTGGCTCAGGCCGCGTGGGGGGGCCCACGCCTCATCTGCTATGGAAAAGTCAGGATTGAAGGATCAGAGTTGGTGTCGCCGCCGCCCCCACGGGCGCCCGGAGCCGGGCCCAGATGGGAGAAGGCTTCTGTCTCCACGACGTGTTGGAGGGGCGCGCGCATACTTCTGCATATATGTGTTTCTAAACAGCCCCGCGGGCAGCCTTGGCGGCTCTGGCTTTCCTAAAAAAGCTCGGCGCCTGCTCTCCTTCAGACGGCCCGGCGCAAGGAAGGAGGCCGCCCCTCCTGCGTCCCGCTCGCCCCGCAGCGCAGACCCTCTGACACCTGTGCCCGCAGTACGCACCAGCAGTGGAGGGGATGGGCGCTCGGTGCGGCCTGAAAATATTACCAGGTGTCTGGTCCGCTGGCAGCGTCTCCAGGGGGTCAGGTCCGGTGTAACCAAAATGAATGGCATTCTGTTAAGCAATTTGTGCATAAAGAGCAGGTGGATGTCTGAAAGACAAAGGCATTCCCCTTGCCGACTGTGTGCCCCCTGCGCGCCCTGTGGGACCTGCCAGCTCTCACGGTTCCTGTTCCATCTTGTGTGTGTGCCCACATGCTCGGTTATCCAGAGGGTTTGTTGCAGTCAAACGCTTCTGATTGGAGGGCCCCTGTTTTGGGCTTTTTTATTCACGTTGGATCTCAGGCCTTGTGGTTCCCGCTGTCGCTGCCCACATCTCCACGCCGCCCGTCTGTGGGGCAGGCACTCAGGGCCGCCCAGGGCTCCGGGCAGCCGCGGGGCTCGACCCAAAGGTTTCCAGGGCTGGACGTGCTGAGCTCCCTGGCTCCAGACAGGAGCTGCAGGGCGTCCTGACACCAGGATGTGAGGCTTGCCAGATGCCCGAGGGCGACCCGGGTCGCTCTGGAGATTGGGAGCTCGCGTCCCCAAGTGGGGTCAGTGACCTAGGGAGCAGCCTGCGGTACCTGGCACGACACTGACGCTTCGAACACATTGGGTACCAGGTGTCGCTTTCTGCTTTCTTCCAGATAAAGTCTCGCTCAGCATCTCGGAGGCCTGTAGGACACCTGTGAATCTCCCTCTGGCCACGGAGAGCCGGCCTCGGGCTCCAGGTCCTGGGCAGGTGACAGGGTCTAACTAGAACTTAATATCATCAGTTTCCTTGTTTGTTTGTTTGTTTCTTGGTGTTTGTTTTTTTTCTGTTCATGATACGGGATCTCAATTATCTATTCACAATAGCGAAACAAAATATTCTTTTAAAGTATATTTAAGTTAAGAAACACTGAGTCGTGTAAGGACAGATGTCAAGTTGGCGGTGTCTCTGGGCAGGTGGACAGAGCAGAGGTTGTGCGTGAGTACGCCCACGTCTGGTGTCTGGGCCCCACTGAGTTGGAATTCTTTTTCTCACGTGGTGACCTTGAGCAAGCAGCTCCCCTTTGCTGGGCCTCAGTTTTCTCATCTGGAAAATGGGGGTGATAGTGGTACCTCACGTGGTTGTTTTGATGGTTAAATGAGATATGCAAAGTGCATGACGAGGTGGGGAGTGTGTGTGAAGAAATATCAGTTTCCTGGAGCTTTTGGCTCAAGATGCTGGGTCAGGGTCTCATCTGCCCCATGCCCCAGCCTTGCAGATGTGGGGACCCCATCTGCTCCAGAATGGATGGTAGCTGGGATTTTGGGGCTGAAAACCAGAAACTAGTGTTTGGAGGGCTGGAGCCTGCTCTGACCCCAACCCCCACCCTCGGCAGCAGCGCCCAGACCAGCCTGCAGGGAGCAGAGGTGAAGCTGGCACCAGGAGTCACCCGGCGTTGCCAGCCTCTCCCCACGTCCTAGTCGGTAAAATGGGTCAGCTGTCACGAAGATGGAGCTAAGCTGTGTTTCTGGAATAGTAATTCCAGGGGATTGGTCGGGAGGGTCCACCTCCCTTCCGTGGTCTGAAGGGGCTGTTTGTCCTGGCACCTCCTGTGTCTAGATTATTCCCCCATCTGGCTCCCTCATTCCCTTCGGGGCTCTGCTCACATGTCCCCTCCTGCGAGAGCCTTCTCTGCCCGGGCTGCTTCAGCTAGCACCGTCCCCCAACGCACACCCCGGGCCACTCTCTCCCCAGAGCCTGCTGCATTCTTCTCAGCCCCTCATGCCATTGGTTTATTTGTCCCTTGTCCTTCTCTGCCTGTAGAATGTCAACCCCAGGAAGGCAGGAATTTCCTCTTATCACCGCTGGGTCTCCAGGGCCCAGAAGCTTCCGTGGCACACAGCAGATGCTCAGGAAATATTTGGCAGCTGAAGAAGTGGCACCCGCCCGTAGTGGGTGCTCAGCGAAACACCCCCAGGGGTGAACGGCTGCAGTCGAGACTGTGCTCGTTCCTGCCGCTGCCGTCACAAAGGACCACAACTTCGTAGCTTCAAACTGTCCCCCTTTTTGAGCACCTACTATGTGAAAGGCCAGAGCGGGGTCCCCGGAGAGAAGGGGGGACCGAGGAATGAAAGCAAGATGCCCCCAGCCCCCTGCCCGTCAGGTCCTCTGGGAAATCTTCTCCACACACTGTCAAGATCTCTCGTCATTTCTCCTTCAATCTGTGCTCGTAAGAGCAGCCGGTGACATTTCTGCATCGAGTGATGCCGACGGGCCGGGTGAGTGGGGAGCCCTTGCGTTTGCCAGCCACCTCGGCCGAGCGTTTTACCTGGTTATAATCTGGCAGAATCTTCCAGTCTTCTGGATGCTGGTAATTTTTTTTCCTCCCTAACTCAGCCCCCAGCGCTGTAGCTCAGGGCTCTGTGGATTTCTCCCAGTTGGTGGGGTGGAAAGGAATGAGTTTACCGGAATGCTGTAAAATCTAGGAATTCCACACTGTGCGCTGGGGCAGGAAATAGAGGGTGGAAAAGGCCCCTGTCCACTTTTAGAGCAGGGACCCCCCCTCAGCCCTCAGCCCCCAGCCCAGTTCCTTCGTGGTTGGGGAGGATGGACATGCAGGAGCCGGGCGCCTGGGACCAGCTCTTCCCCTTGGAACTGGCCTGTCTCCGGACGGCAGGTGACGTGGCAGGAGCTTATTCTCCAGTGAGGACCTCCTTCCGGCCGGGCCTGGAGCCTTGGCAGCTCCTCACTCCGTCTCTCTCGCGGTTGGTACCCGGTCAGTTACCATCTGTTGTGGGTTGAATTTTGTTCCCCAAAAAGATACGTTGAAGTCCTCAGCCCATGCCCGTGGATGTGCCCGTGTTTGGAAATAGGGTCTCTGAAGGTAATCAGGTAAAAGTGGACCCTAGTCCGTAGGATTGGTATCCTTCTAAGAAGAGGAGAGAGACGCGGCGAGGAGGCCGTGTGATGATGGGGGGATCGAAGTGAGGACGCTGCCACAAGCAAGGAGACGCCGAGGACGGCCCGCGACACCAGGAGCGAGGACAAAGTCTCAGAGCAGCCCAAGCGCGGAAGGGACATGGTGATGGAACTAGTCAACCCTAGTCCCCTCGACTTCATCTTAATGTGATTTCGTCTGAAAAGACCCACTTTAAGGGCGCCTTTGGAAGTCCTGGCTGCACGTGAACTTGGGGGAGCACCGTGCGGCCCGGGGCAGCACCCCCCACTCTGTCCCCCTGGGACCCTGAGCACTGCCCCCCTCCCCCGCCTGGCCAGGCCAGCGCCGGCCTGTTCTGCACCTGGGCTCGGGGAGCCTTTGAAAAGGCGCGTGAGAGCTGGTCACTTGCCACTGCCCGTCGATGAGCCCCACCCTGACTGGGGCATCAGCTGTGTGGACGGCTCCTGTCCACCCGTTCACACCAGGCCCCCAGACTCTCAGCAGACCCGTGCTGAGTGAACAGGTGCGTGGGCCGTGGGTCCCTGCGAGCTTGGCTCGCCCACTATGGCGCGTGCCAGCACCTCACATGGGCTCCGGGTCCACAGACTCTGGAGTCCAGCAGCAGCTCCACGGCGGGGTCCACTGAGACTGTCCCCATTTTACAGACGGGAAAGCTGAGGCTCTGAGAGGCAGAAGAGTAGTCGTGTGTTGGTTTGGGACAGACTCCAAGATGGCGTTAGATGGGGAAGAGACATACCGGGGAAGACACGGGTGAAGGAAGAAGGGGAGGGAGCCGGAGGAGACAGGGAGGGGGGAGGGAAGGGGGGGCTGGTGGGAGCACCCCTGCAGGGCAGCTCTGAGGACTGGCCAGCTGACGGGCGCCCTGGCGTGGGAGGCTCTGCTCCGGCTGCTGTGACAACCCCGACAGCGGGGCCTTAAACAGCAACACGTCTTCTCGCCAGGCTGGAGGCTGGGAGTCGGCGGCCGGGTGCCGGCAGCCCAGCGTCTGGGGACAGCCCTGCTCCTGGCTGGCCGACGAGCCTCCCACTGCTCCTCCCGTGGCCTCGTCTCTGCGCATGTGGGGGGCTCTGGGTCTCCCCCTCTTCTTGTAAGGCCACCATCCTCTCGGATCAGGGCCACCCTCATGGCCTCATTTGACCTGAATGACCTCCTTAGAGGCCGTGTCAGCAAGTTCAGTCACACTGGGTTGTCGCCTTGGACTTGGGGGCACAGTTCAGTCTGGGACACAGGGTTGCCTGTCCTGGTGTCGGCAGAGGGGCCTGGCTCTCCCCGCCGCTGTGCTCAGTCCTTGGCGGGGAGCAGCCCGGGCCAGAGTGGCCTCCAAGAGTCGGCGGGGTGCCGGCTCTGTCGTGGGGGTGCAGCCTGCTCCCGGAGCCCCACACAGCCCGCGCAGTAGGCGCTGTTGTTATCCCCATTTGCCTGTCGGGGACACTGAGGCTCACAGGGCCTGAGTGGCTCTCCCTGAAGGTGTCACAGCCGGGACATGGCCCTCAGCCTCCTGGCCTGGCCCCGCCCCCTGTATCGGAGGGTGGCTTCAGAAATTTGGAGGATTTGCAGCGTTGGTGCCTCTTGTGTCAGGATCAGCTGTGAAGGGGTTTAATCATCACCTCCCTGAGTGTCTGGCTCTGAGAGACAGGCCCAGGGACAAGGCACTCGCCTCATCAGGACCCCACCCCTCTCTGATGATGTCCAGTGCTGTCTGAACATGTGCCAGGGATATGCTTGTAATAGGAATTTGAACTCGAGCCCAGAGAAGTCTTGTGCTTTGTCCAAAGTCACACAGCAAGCCGGCAGCAAGGCCAAGAAGAGACCTCTCAGTCTCTTGCTTCTGGCCTCATAGTAACAAATTCCCCGTGCCCTGCCTCAGGGCAGCTTGGCCCACTACAAAGGTCTCCTGGGGCCCTGGGTTCAAATCTCACTTCTGAGCTAGGTCACCTTGGGCACATCGCATCTCCTCTCTGGGCCATTTCCTTGTCTGGAAAGGGAGATAGCAGCATCGACCTTACCAGGCCTCACCTTGGGGAAGCGACTCCACCCCCCACCTGTGCCTCAGTTTCCCCATCTGTAAAATGGGAACACAGCAGCACCGACCTCACAGTGCTGTGGTGAAGCCTGAATGAATTCGAGTCCATTTACAGTGCTTTGGCTGTGAGTTTTCGCTCATGGCCTGACTTTGGCTGAGTCACCTAAGCCCCCCCTCGCTCCCTCAAACTGGGGAGCCAGGCCCAGTACAGTGTGGGAAGAAGAGCCCCGTCCCAGTTCGCTGGCAGACTTCAGGGGGCCCCCGGGCCCCGCTTTTCCCCATCAGTGGGATAGGGTGCGGGGTGTTGGGCAGACTGTCCTCATGGGTCCCTCCGGCAGGACTTTCTGCACTGGAGTCTTTGGCCCCAGAATGGAGCTCGCAGCAGGGTGATTGGTTCTGGGTCCCTGGGCACCGATGAACGTATGGGGCCATGCCCTGTCCTCAGACTCACGGGCGTCACCACAGCACCGAGAAGCCAGGCCTGCTGTCCCCTCTCAGGGTGTAAGAGCCCTACTGTGCGCCAGCCCTGGGCACACCTGCATGCATCCTCTCGCCCTGCCCTTGCCACCACCCCTACGCAGTGGTCCCCTTGTATCCATGAAGACATGGAGGCCCCGAGAGTTCACCACTGTCCAGAGGTCCATAAAGCACGCTGCTGCTCTCCGGATGTGTTTTCACTCTTCAGTAATCGCTCCTGGGAAGGAGGAACTGTTATCTTTTCCCACTTTATAAGTGGGGTAACTGAGGCTCCAGTCCCCATGGGATTTGGACCCAGAGGTGGACCTCAGGTTCTGTGAGCTTCACCACTGTGTTCTACCCTGTAACAGCAAATAGAGGCGAAAGGCCGGAACCCGGGGACCCACTGGACAGGTCCTGAGTGTCCACACAACCCTGTCCCCCGCCTCTCCAGGGCCCCAGGGCAGCTTCCCCCAGACAGAGTGCGCCCGGCAGCCAGGAGTGACCGCAGGGCCTCCGGGAAGAACGAAGGGGTGAGCGACACCCTTCATCACCTGAGGGGAGTGTTCTGGCGTGGACGGCCGTGTGGCCAGCCTGGCCCCCGAGCCACGGCTGGATCTTTCCACCTGCTTGGAGCCACAGCGAGCTCTCTGCAGCTCTCCGTGGCCCTCTGTGGCCCTCCGTGATTCTCCATGGCTCTTCGTGCCCCTCCGTGGCCCTCTCTGGCCCTCTGTGACTCTCTGTGCCCCTCTGCAGCCCTCCACAATTCTCCACGCCTCTCCACGACCCTCCGTGGCTCTCAATGACCCTCCGTGGCCTTCCGTGGCTCTCCATGGCCCTCCATGACTCTCCATGGCCGGCTCGGAGCTGCGCCCGCCTGTGTTTATCTAACTTCCCTGACCCCGGCAAGCGCTTGTCACCTTTTCTTCCTTTCTCAAAAGCCAGGACACAATAGGAAGCGTTTCCTTGAACTTATTAAAAAATCCAGACTTGTAAATTAATTTGTCCGTGTTGTACAAAGGCAGTGCAGATGGACTCATTAGCATGCACACAACAAATAATTATAGATGAATTTTTAGCTGGCCTGCCTAATGCACTTGCTGGGTTAATTATGTCAATGTATAATTACATCAGCCCGGGGAGACATAATGGCATACCCCGCTGAGCAGGCCCTGCCTAATGACAGGCGTGGGGGGAGTGCTGACAGAGGGAAGATGGCGGCCTTCTCATGCACCTGCCTACCTCCCCACAGACGCCCATTGTCCGAGCCTCCTGCCACCTAAACAAACAGGCGGGAGGAGACGGATAAAACACAGAGGCAACCTTGTTCCAGCCGGACCTGAAGGCCCCTGTGCACAGGCACTGCCACATTTCTTCTGTCAGCAGATGTTTATTGGGTCGGACTGTGTGTCAGGCTTCATTCACCCACAGGGGGTCCAGTAAGGGAGCAAAGACAGATGCAGTCGCAGCCCTGCCTTGTGGAGTTTGCAGTCCAGTGGGTGTTAATTAGGTGGACTTGCAAATCAATAAAAATTTTAAGCCCAATGAGTGCTGTGAAGGAAGGGTGTAGGCAGCTGGGAGAGCTCCTATCGGAGGACTGACTGGTCAAGGAAGGCTTCCTGGAAGAAGAGGCATTTGAGTTGCAAAGACAAGTAAGAGTAACTAGCTGAAACGGGGGAGAGGCGGCAGGGTGTTCCTGGCAGAGGCTGCTGCCTGTCCAAAGGCTCTGGGGTGGGAAGGTGCGTTTGAGGGACTGAGAGAAGGTGGCCAGTGTGAGTGGAGCTCAGAAAGGCTGGAATAGCCAGGGCTTCCACTTGTTCTGAGCTGACCAAGTGCCAGGCGCCGTGTTGAACACTTTATATGGATCCTCATCACACAGCCCCAAGAGGTTTGTACCTTTATGGTGAGGCACAGAGAGGTAGGGTTGTTAGCCAAGGTCACACAGCAGTCCTGAGAAACAAGTATGGATTAGACCAGGACCCAGGGATGTCTGACTCCGGGATCCGTGCTCTTACTCCCTCTGCCTCCCAGTAGAGAGCCATGGCCAAGCAGATGCTGGCAGGAGACCCCAGGGGAAGGACCAGGAAGAGAGAGGCCTTCAGTGCAGCTGAAAGGACTGTGGGCCAGACCCAGGCCCCTTGGTCTGGAGCCAGGAGGCCCCAGCTTTCTGGGGACCCCATAAACACCCACTGGTGGCTGCTGGCGTTGAAATGCCGACCCCACGTTGACCAGAAGCCTTCGTGGCATCAGAGAAAGAGACCCAGACTCGAGTCTCACCTCCACCCGTCAGCAGGTCACCTGGCTCCTCTGAGCCTCAGTTTCCTCATCTGTGAAAACGAATTGGATCCAAGCCAGCCTCCAGGGATGCTGGGGGCATCAGGGGGACCCATTTCCATGGATGGGCTTGGAGCCTGGGTGATGCCACCCCGTGCTCTGGCAGGAGCTGTTCGTACCTGCCCTGGGGGGGACGGGAGCCACCTGGAGGAAGAGGTGCTGGGCTCTAGACCTGAAGGAACAGAAGGTGCTCGCTGGGTGACAGCCGGGGCAGGGGGGGACAAATTCCAGGCGGAAGGACTTGCATCTTCCTCACCTTCTAGCCCTTGGGAAACTGGCAGGGATCTTATATCCGGGTGTGTATTTCCGGAAAAGCCGTTATTTAACCGGCCATGTGTGTCACAAATGATGGCATGTTGGTCCAGGTCCATTGAGAAGCCCCCCGAGAATCACATGTGCAAGGATGCTGTTGGGGGGAGCGCAGGCAAGGGAGGAGGGAGAGAGCTGGGAGAGGCGGGGAGCTGGGTGGAAGCATCCAGACTGCGTACAGCCTCAGGAAGCGCTGGGAGACCTTGGGGGCGTCCTCGGCCCTCGGGGCAGCCCTGTGTCCCCTGGAGCAGGTCTGCCTTTATCCCGCTTTCTGCAGGCCTTGTCTGGGAAAGCCCGTGGGACGGCTGGCCCCAGACTGATGGATGTCAGAGTCACAGCTGGGTCCTTGCTCAGCGACGCTCCCCGTGGTTGGAGGCGTGCAAGACACCATCTCAGGGCTGCCACAGATGGCATCGCAGAACCCAGAAGATGCAGTTATTATGTCAGTTATGGTTATCGTTATTATTCGCAGCTGAGCAGGACACCCACCCCCTGGGGAGGCACACGCTCCCCTGAGCAGCGGCCTGAAGAGGGCTGCCCCCTCTAAAGCGGGAAGTCCCCATTGCTCGCCCTGGCCATCAGAGAGGCTCCAGGTGGCTCCGGTGGATGGTCCCTCGACCCCAGCTTCCCGGGGAGGGACCCACGAGACCCCACGGCCTCAGCCTGGGTGTCCCCGGCCCCCAGGGCCACCCCCACCACTGTCCTCCTCCCTCTCTCTCTGCAGACCCTGTGCCTGTGTTTGAGGGGACGCGCAGCCTAGACGACAGACTGCAGCCCCCCAGCTTCGACCCCAGCGGGCAGCCGCGGCGAGACCTCCACGCTTCGTGGAAGAGGCACCCCGAGCTCCTCGGCCCCAAAGGTAGTCATCAGGCCTTCTCGGGGCGTCCCTAATAAGCACGGGCTGTGGCTCTTCAGCACCAAACTCAGCCTCGCTGGGGGCGGTGGGGGGACGGGAACTGGGCTTTATGGTTTTGGATGCGGGATGGGTTCGGGTCCTCGGCTGCTGAAACAGACCAACCCCACAACTCAGAGCCGTATCTTTGAAGGGCGGGGAAGTTGCAGAGGATGCACCACACAGCCACTTGGGGACCCAGGCTGCGGAGGTCCTGCCACCTCCAACACGTGGCGTCCGGAGTCACCGTGAACGCTGACAACGGGCGACCAGGCAGAGAAAGATGGAGGGCCACACCCAGGCTGATGGGGCCAAGCTTGGAGGGGGACACGCTCACTTCCGGCCACATCCCATTGGCCAAAACCTAGTCACGTGGCCGCACCCTGCCGCAAAGGAGGCTGGGAAATGTAGTCCTGCCGTCTGCCTTGGAGGACGGGGAAACAGGATCTCAGCACCGGAGAAGACAAGTTAAGAAACCGGCAGAGCTAAAAATATGGTGTAAGATGTACACGTACTGTGTTAAAAACGATTAAAAGCAAGAGAATGGTGAACAAAATTCAGCATGGTGGCTAAAAAAATGAAGCAGAGAGGGGAAGAGTCAGGTGTAGGGACGGTGTCTAAGGGGTGACGGAGTAGGATTCCCCTCAGAGACCAGCAAGGCTACCTTTTCTCTGTAAAGGGCCAGGGAGTAAATATTTCAGGCTTCAGCAGGCCGTGGGTCTCTGTCCAAACTGCTCAGCTCTGTGTGAAAGCAGCTGTGGAGAATATGCAAATGAGTGGGCGTGGCTGTGTGCCAATAAAACTTTATTTACAAAACAAGTGGTGGGCCGGGTGTGGCCTGTGGGAAGATGAAATGGGCAGGGGCCTGTCAAATGAGAGCTTGGGATGAAGTCGCTTCTCGGGAAATGTCCACTCTCTCACGCTCCATTTCACAGCTCTCCCTTCCCGCTCTGTGCCTAGTGAGCACCTCCTGTATGCCTGGCCCTGGGCAGAGTCTTCTGGGGAAGACTTACGGGGACTAAAACACGGCACTTTGCCAGCTCTGTTCCTGCACCCGGAGTGCCCTTCCAGCCGTCCCCCCTGACAAGCAGGACCGGGCAGTTATCCAGCCTCAGCTCATATGTGGGCACCTCTGTGAGGCCTGCCAGGCTCCCCAGCACGTCCTTCCTCGGAGGGCCCGCCGGGGTTTGAACGCCCCTCTGGAAGCGCAGGAGCCATTGTGGAAACTGCCTCCCAAGAGCGTCTGCTCTGTGCCGTGGGCCTTTCACACGGATCCCACTGTCTCCTGGCATCCACCTTCCAAGGTGTCACTGGCCCCACTTTACAGAAGGGGAAACTTAGTCCGAGGCAGCAGGTGGACCAGCGGGGATTCAGACCAAGGCCCTTGAGCTCTAGCCTGCGCTGCATCTCTCCTGAGGACGCTTGTCACTGCATCAGGATGGTCAGACCTCATCTTTTCGTTCATGGCTGTAGCCTCAGCACCTGAAACATGCCCCGTGCATGCCCGTGTGTGCAGGTGTGTGCGTGTGTAAGAATGAGCCAGGCCCTGGCCGCTGTGTCATCTCCTTGAGGGGCTCACTCTGCAGACCCCAGCTCTGCCCTCGCCCTCCGTGCCAGACCCACAGTCGGAGCTTGATAACCAGCACAGGACTTAGCTGCGTCTCTCGGCCCAGGGTCGAGAGCACCTGCCCTGGGTGGCTGGCCACTGAGCACCTGTCTCCCCTGGCAACTTGGGTGCTGAGGACCCACGCTGCCCTCTCTGTGGGATGAGCTGCCACCAAGCCTGCAGGGGCAGACCCGGGGTCAGCTCCACGTGTGTGCCGTCTGCCGGGGGGAATGGTGTGCTGGGTCCTCAGTAAGTCAAACCTGAGCTACCCAGTGACCCAGCAGTTCCACTCCCCGGGCTGCCCTGCAAAGAGTGGAAGACAGGTGCTCTGGCAGCAACAGCCCGACGGTGGGACCAGTCCACTGCCCGTCAACAATGAACAAAAAGCAAAAGGGGGCACATCCGTGCAATGGAATATTATTCAGCCGTGAAAAGGAATGAAGATCTGACACACGTGACAACTGGGTGAACCTCGAGAACAGCATGCGAGGGAGAGAAGCCGGGCACAGGAGGACGTGTATGGTGATTCCAGTGATGTGAAATCTCCAGAGTCCGCAAATGCATGGACGGAAAGCAGATTGCTGGTTGTGGGGGGCCGGGGACTTAGCGGGGTGGCCATTTACTGGGGACACGTTTCCTTTTAGGGTGGTGACAGCGTTCTGGAATTAGTGGTCATGGTTGTGTAATATCATGAATATAATAAATGTCACTGAATTGTACACTTTGAAATAAACTGGTGAATTTCATGTGATGTATATGTTACCACGACTTTTAAAAAGTAGCTAGAAGGCTGGGGAGGCAGGGACGGTCTGAGGGGGCAGAGGCAGCCTCTGGGCCCGGGAACTTGACTTTCGGATGCCGGTGCTCGCTCGCCACACTGCAAGCCCATGACCGTGGGGACAGTGGCCTGGACAGCCTCGCTCCCTCAGCACCCGAGCTTGGGAAGTGGATTCTGTGCCAGCACGACCCGTAGACCCGTCGGGCTTGCAGAGCACAGCTCTGGCTGTCACCCGCTGTCAGTGACGGGTGATGTGTGGTCCCTGCTGTTTCTCCTTCTAGAGCAGAGAGAGGGGACGTCTCCGGCCGGGCCCACGCTGACCGAGGGGAGCCGCCTCCCGGGCATTCCCAGCAAGGCCCTCCTGACAGAAACTTTGCTGCAGAGAAATGAGGCGGAGAAGCAAAAGTGAGCAGCTCACCTGGCGGGGAGGTGGGACCGGGGAGGCGGAACCAGAGGGTCGCTCCGGCCTGTGACCCATGGGGAATCCCGATGCAGACTGGAGATGCATGCACACGCGGGCCTGGGTTTGAGCTCCACCTCAGCAGCTCAGGGGCCAGCCCTGGGCAGTTCCCATCAGCTCTCTGAGCCTCAGTTTCCCCATCTGGAAAATAGGGCTAATGGTGATGTATTAGTCAGGGTTCTTCAGAGAAACACAGCCAGTAGGTTTTCAGTTTAATGAATGAAGACATGTAGTTCAAGGACGTAGCTCACACAGAGGGGGCTGGCAAATCTGAACTGGTCGAGCCGGCCAGCAGGCTGGAAACCCTCAGGTAGAAGTCAGGGCTCCAGCCTTGGGGCAAAATTTCTTCTTCCTCAGTTTTGTTCTGAAGACCTTCAACTGATTATATGCGGCCCACCCACATTATTAAGACTAGTCTCCTTTACTTAATGTTGGTTGATTGTAGATGTTGACCCGTCTATGGAATCCCTTCACAGCAACCCCTAGATCAGTGTGTTGTTGAATAACGGGGTGCTGTAGCCCAGCAGGTGGACACATCACACTGACCGTCACAGGCAGTATCAACTCCTAGTCTGCTGTGAGGACGGAAGGAGATGACGCCTCAGCTCGGCACTCGCGCGGAGGGCGGTGTGGTGGGGAACAGTCGCCCTCACAGCTGGCGCGGTGGTGACAACACGTGGATTCCTGGGCGTGTCTGGGATGCCTCCGTGGCGGGCATTTCGTTTACCGTTCCGTTCACTTACTCCTTCCTTCCTTCGTTCCACGAGTTTGTGGAGCCGCCCACCGCGTGCCGGGCCCTCTGCCAGGGACACGGCAGTGAGCACAGTGGACGAAACCTCCGCCCTCCTGGAGCTGACTTTCTAGTGAAGAAGACACAAATAAGCAAGATAAATAAATGGCGTCCTAGATGAGAAGGGTTGTGAAGAAAACTATAGCAGAGGAGAGGGAGGATGAGAAGGGGGCTGAAGTTTTAATCAGGGTGTCAGGGCAGGCCTCACGGAGACAGGGAGCACAGCCCTGCGAGGTGAGGGCATGAGCTCTGCAGGTGTATAGGGCGGGGTATGACAGAGGAACAGCCAGTGCAAAGGCCCTGAGGTAGGAGCAGGCCTCTGTGGCTGGAGTGGAGGGAGAGAGGGGGAGGGGCGGGACCCCCTTCCCTGGAGCCACTCAGCCGACCTCGTAAGGCCCGGGCTGTGCATCAGCCACGCCCCTCTGTCTGTGCTGAGACCTTGCATCACCCCTGAGCTAGGCCCCAGGAGGCTGGCTGGGCGTCCCAGACTCCTGCCATGAGAGGGGAAAATGCCCCCAGGCCAGTCGTAGTAACTGTCGATGTCAAGGGAACACAGTGCCGGGCCCCACGCCAAACATGCTTCACGACACCCACTGAGGCAGGCCCCGTCAGAAACCGCGTTTTACAGACGAGGAAACTGAGGCTCTGGCTGCTGTAGGCCCCCGAAAATGCTGCCAGAACTTGACTGGCCTCCCAATGCGGGGCACACGGCCAGCAAAATAGCAGGGTGGCAGGTGCCTGACCATCGTGTCTACAGGCTTGTTACAGAGACAGGTGGAGGGGGCGGGGCGGGCGGGGTGGGAAGCCAGGTGGCCGTCGGTCCGCATGGCCTGCAGCCCCGTGTCCCCGCAGGGGCCTTCAAGAAGTCCAGATCACTCTGGCAGCCAGACTGGGGGAGGCGGAGGAGAAGATCAAGGTCCTGCATTCAGGTGCGTGTCTGGCACCTGGCCCGGCCTGTCAGACCAGGGGACCCAGAGGGAGGAGCAGGAGGGGACGGTGACACTAGGAACACGGGCTCAGGGGTCTAGAGTCAGGAGGGCAAGACGGGAGTTGGGAAGGGAGAAGAAAGACCTACACTACCCAGCAGGGATCCGAGCCTGGTCCCCAGAGGCCACGCAACAAAGGCCAGGCAGGCAACCAAGCCGGCTGGGCTGGGGAAGGCAGCAGGGAAGGGTGGAGACTGTGGCAACCAGGAGCACCCAGGCTGTAGCGACAGAGGTGGCCACTGCTGAGTGCCAGCCCGGCACTGCCACACGGCCTAGTGGCCCAGTCCCTTCAGTTCTCCCAGAGAAATCAGCAATCTGGAAGTTTATGAGAAATCCCTCAAGCCCCTCTGGGAGCAGGAAACTCACTGCCTATCACCAGTTCTAACCCAGGGAACTGTCTGCTCTCATTCGCCCCGCCTCCTCCCACCTTCCAGGCCCCACCGGAGGAGGTGTCCACCTCCCTGGGGGCGGGGAGCCTCACCCCGCTCTCTCCTTTTTCCCAGCGTTAAAGGCAACGCAGGCTGAGCTGCTGGAGCTGCGGCGGAAATACGATGAGGAGGCCGCATCCAAGTAAGTGCAGCACTGCTGGGGTATGCCTCCTCCATCTGACCCTCCCAGACCTGCCTCCTCCATCTGACCCTCCCAGACCTGCCTCCTCCATCTGACCCTCCCAGACCTGCCTCCTCCATCTGACCCTCCCAGACCTGCCTCCTCCCTCTGACCCTCCCAGACCTGCCTCCTCCATCTGACCCTCCCAGACCTGCCTCCTCCATCTGACCCTCCCAGACCTGCCTCCTCCCTCTGACCCTCCCAGACCTGCCTCCTCCATCTGACCCTCCCAGACCTGCCTCCTCCATCTGACCCTCCCAGACCTGCCTCCTCCATCTGACCCTCCCAGACCTGCCTCCTCCATCTGACCCTCCCAGACCTGCCTCCTCCCTCTGACCCTCCCAGACCTGCCTCCTCCATCTGACCCTCCCAGACCTGCCTCCTCCATCTGACCCTCCCAGGCCTGCCTCCTCCCTCTGACCCTCCCAGACCTGCCTCCTCCCTCTGACCCTCCCAGACCTGCCTCCTCCCTCTGACCCTCCCAGACCTGCCTCCTCCCTCTGACCCTCCCAGACCTGCCTCCTCCCTCTGACCCTCCCAGACCTGCCTCCTCCCTCTGACCCTCCCAGACCTGCCTCCTCCATCTGACCCTCCCAGACCTGCCTCCTCCCTCTGACCCTCCCAGACCTGCCTCCTCCATCTGACCCTCCCAGGCCTGCCTCCTCCCTCTGACCCTCCCAGACCTGCCTCCTCCCTCTGACCCTCCCAGACCTGCCTCCTCCCTCTGACCCTCCCAGACCTGCCTCCTCCATCTGACCCTCCCAGGCCTGCCTCCTCCCTCTGACCCTCCCAGACCTGCCTCCTCCCTCTGACCCTCCCAGACCTGCCTCCTCCCTCTGACCCTCCCAGACCTGCCTCCTCCCTCTGACCCTCCCAGACCTGCCTCCTCCCTCTGACCCTCCCAGACCTGCCTCCTCCCTCTGACCCTCCCAGACCTGCCTCCTCCATCTGACCCTCCCAGGCCTGCCTCCTCCCTCTGACCCTCCCAGACCTGCCTCCTCCCTCTGACCCTCCCAGACCTGCCTCCTCCATCTGACCCTCCCAGACCTGCCTCCTCCATCTGACCCTCCCAGACCTGCCTCCTCCCTCTGACCCTCCCAGACCTGCCTCCTCCCTCTGACCCTCCCAGACCTGCCTCCTCCCTCTGACCCTCCCAGACCTGCCTCCTCCCTCTGACCCTCCCAGACCTGCCTCCTCCCTCTGACCCTCCCAGACCTGCCTCCAACCTCTGACCCTCCCAGACCTGCCTCCTCCCTCTGACCCTCCCAGACCTGCCTCCTCCCTCTGACCCTCCCAGACCTGCCTCCTCTCTCTCACCCTCCAGACATGCCTCCTCCCTCTGACCCTCCCAGACCTGCCTCCTCCCTCTGACCCTCCCAGACCTGCCTCCTCCCTCTGACCCTCCCAGGCCTGCCTCCTCCCTCTGACCCTCCCAGGCCTGCCTCCTCCCTCTGACCCTCCCAGACCTGCCTCCTCTCTCTCACCCTCCAGACCAGCCTCCTCCCTCTGACCCTCCCAGACCTACCTCCTCCCTCTGATCCTCCAGACATGTCTTCTCTCTCTCATCCTCCAGACCTGCCTCCTCCCTCTGACCCTCTCAGACCTGCCTCCTCTTTCTGACTCTTCTCCTGCTGCCTCTTTGCCTGAGGCACCCGTTTCATGAAGCACCCTCTGGTCCCCACCTGCATGAGTGGGATTTGCTGGGCAGGGCCCTCTGCCTCGCCCCAAATCCTGGGGCTGTCCCCACTCCCCGACTCCACAGTCCAGCCCCCCACTGCAAGACCCCTGGGTTCAGGCAGGGGCTGGGGTTCCAGGGTGGGTGGGGCCCCACGGCCGCCGAAGCCCTTTTTCAGGCCTGTCTTTCTGTGTCAGGGCCGATGAAGTCGGGCTGATCATGACCAACCTGGAGAAAGCCAATCAGGTGAGGAGACGCGTGGGGGGCTCATCCTGCCCGGCGGGCCCGGGAGATGGGGCAGAGCCCCATTGGCGCTGACTGAACTGCGTGGGTGCTGAGGCTGAGGCCGGGAGATGGCTGGGCCTCCCTGCGCCCCTGGAGGAGGGGGGGCGAGGTGTAGACGGAACGCTCAGAGATACGATGACCGGGCAGCAATGGTCCAGGACCGAGCGCCTGACCCAGACTCTGGCGGCAGAGACATTGTCCCGGAGGAGGGGCCGTGGAGCTGAGGCCTGACAGACAAATCGAGAACGTAGAGGGATGGATTGCAGGTCATGGAACGGCCTGGTGGAGGCCAGCAGGTCGCCTGCAGAGCAAGGCGGGGCTCTCCAGGGTCTCTGGACAGTGGGAGGGGGGAGGCAGGGCAGGGGTGTTCCCATATGGTGGGCCAAGCGGGCAGGACTTCGAGAGGGGGTGAGGCGTGGCTGTGCGGTCCGGTCTGGAGTCTCGTGGGACCCCCGGCTCGCTGCAAGCCCAGCACAGAGGGGCATGGCCAGGAGGGGCCAGCAGTGTGACAGGGCAAGTGGTCGTTTCCCTGGGGGTCATTGTGGGAGGCCTCCGGAGGAGGGCCCTTTGCAGCTGGGTCCTGAGCGCAGACGTGTTCCTTGAGGAAGGGCCTCGGGCAGGAGCCCAGCACAGGGTGAGGCCCAGAGGCGCGGCACCAGGACCGGGTGCTCCCTCCTGCCAAGGGAACCTGGGAAAGAGGAGCATTTTTTTTTTTAAGATTTCGTTTTTTCCCTTTTTCTCCCAAAGGCCCCTGGTATATAGTTGTGTATTTTTAGTTGTGGGTCCTTCTATTTGTGGCATGTGGGATGCCACCTCAGCATGGCTTGATGAGCGGTGCCGTGTCCACGCCCAGGATCCGAACTGGCGAAACCTTGGGCCACTGAAGCAGAGCGCGCGAACTTAACCACTGAGCCACAGGGCGGCCCCCGGAAAGAAGAGCATTTTCAGGCTAGTTTTTGGAATAGGTGATCCATTTACATAGTTCAGAACTCCAAAAGGGACATCAGGGTGTGCCCGGAAACCCCGTCTCCCCTCCCTCCGGCAGCCTCCCTTCCCAGTTTCTGGGGTCTCCTTGCAGAGATGCTCCATCCATTCACAAGCCCATGAATATACCTGTTGTAACCCCTTTTTCAAACAAAAGCTGTAGCATACTACACACACCCACCCGCAGTTACTTTCTCCACGTACGTCTCTTAGAGCTCCCCCCGTACTCGTGTCTCACCCAGGGGACAGCAAACCTTCGTTCGCTAAAGCGTCCGAGAGTAAATATTTTCAGCTTTGCAGGCCCCCGTCACAGCAGTTCAGCTCTGCTGTGTGTGGAAGCTTTGACAGTGTGGAAACGAATGAGCGAGGCCGTGTTCTGCTGAAACTTTATTTACAGAAACAGGCACAGGCTGCAGTCCGCCGGCCCGTGGTCTAACCAGGCCCCAGTGACGGACACTTAGGGTCTTTCCCATCTTTTACCATCGTCCTCAGTACCGCGGCGAATGACCTTGTGCAGAGATCACTTCACACACGCACGAGCCACTATGTAGGGTGAGTCCCTAGCCGTGGAATTACTGGGCAAAGGGCCTGCGCGTTTATAATTTGGCCGACGTGGCCGGACTGCCCTCCGTGGAATTGGGCCCATTCGCACTCCCAGAGCCACGCCAGTTCCTTGTGTCGTCAGACTTACCCGTCTTCGCCAACCAAATAGGCTGGAGAAAAGAGATCTCTGAGTAGCTGGAAGGGGAAGCATTTAAAATGTTTATTTTTTCTAAATATAAAACTAAAACCTGCTCATCATGGAAAGAACAGCAAAAAACATAAATGTCATCATATTAGGTTTTCAATATCTGTGTTTATTAACTGTCCTGAATGTGAGCAAGAGGGTTCTGGAGCAGAGCAGCTCCATGCTAGCACTTACTCAGTGAAAACCAGACCTTTGCCTCAGTTCTTACCCCGGGGGTGACAAGATGAGAACCAGGTGTCATCATCCCACATGCGCCAGGGAGAGAAAGCTGCGTCCGAGGGTCGGGATGGACAGAAGGCGAGCATCCTGGGGTTTCAGCGTTTCGAGTGCACGCGTTTCTCTGCAGGGGGTGAGATAAGCCTAGTGCTTTAAACCCAGCTTTATGTCCCAGGGGATGCGTCCGTGGTCTGGGCCTCCCCCCGAAATGTAAACACACAACTCTGGGGAAGCGAATCTCTCTGGGGTCCCCCTGGCTCCTCGGTCGGCAGTTGACTTCCGAGGCTTGTCTCTTAGCCCAGATCTCGAGTTTCAGTCAGATTTGCTCCGAAAGCCCCAACTGTGCCGAAATGTAAAAAGGTTTTCTGTACAACCCCACACACCCAAACCCTTTCCCCAGACACAACTGACTTGAACCATTTCTGGAACAAAGCAGGATCCCAGTGAATAAATAAGTCAACAAATCAATTAAAAAGAAATTAACAAAATGTGAATGTGGCCGTTTGTGGGTCCTGTGTGCATGTGGTGGGCATAGCATCTTGATGGCCAAGGTCAGCGTGTAAGTTAAGCACACCCACAATGACCTGCGTCACCAGCTGAGCTAAAATACAGCCCAGCTCTTTAATGTTCCAAGTAATGACCCAACCCCCCATAGACCCTGATGACGTTGACCAAGGTCACCAGTTATTGACGCGTCTGTGTGTGTCGGGCACTGAGCTAAGAGCCTTCCTGAGTTGTATTTCACCAAGTCACTTACTTTGCAAAACAACCCCGTGAGGTAGTTGCTTTCATATTCTGTTCTACAGATAGGGGAACCGAGGCTGGGGAGATGAAGTCTCTTTTGTCCAAGGTCACACAACCAGGAAGTGACAAAGCGCAGTGTCTCTCCCAGAGCCACAGGCTGCGTTGTTGTTGCCCCTTGGGTGCTTCCTTCCAGGCCTTCTTCTTAGAAATTCTGAAAGACTTAAGCTCCACCACAGACCCAGCTCGGCAAGCTGGCATTGATTTCTGGGTATTTCAGCCCGCCTCGCGCAGCAGACATAGTTTATTCCCCCCATTTCAGAAAAGGAAAACTGAGACCCGGGGTGGGGCGGGCACTTGCCCAGGGGCCTGCAGCAGCTTGTGGGCTGGGCAGCCGCCTCTGCAGACGCCCCCTAGGACACCCTCCGCACCCGGTTCCATGGCATCTGGGGCAAGCTCTGGCCTTCTGACCAGCAGGGCCTGCAGTTTGCTTGGCCGATGGAGGTGGCCTGGAACTGTGTGAAAACCTGCCCAACAAGCCAGCGTCTCCCTTCCTGCCCCAGTGTGGCGGGAATGTCCCCGCTCCTCTTGGGGTCCCACGCCCCCCGGAGGAACCCAGAGCCAACTCGAGGGTCCGGGACCCCTGCCTGCCCAGCCCTCCTGAGACGGCGCAAGGAGATGGCGGGGGGCTGGGGTGGGGCCCTTTGGGGCCCGCTGGCCTCTTCACTGTGCTCACTGCCTTCTCCTCCGCAGCGAGCTGAGGCTGCCCAGCGTGAGGTGGAAAGTCTTCGGGAGCAGCTCGCCTCCGTCAACAGCTCGATCCGGCTGGCCTGCTGCTCCCCGCAGGGACCCGGTGGGGTAAGGATGCTGGGAGGGCCAGAGGCCGTGTTGGTGGGGATGGACACGTGGGTGACGTTTTGTGGGTCAGTCACGTGTATCTCTGTGAAATTGTGTCCATGGGTGTGTGTGGGTCTCTGTGCATACAGTGGGTGTCGCGTCTTAACTGCCAAGGTCGGGGTGTGGTCAACATAATCACCATGACTTGTTTCACCAGCTGAGCATCAGAGTACAGGCACAGCTCTTCCAACTTTTCAGGCTCAAGCTCCCATATGCCCTGATTAACAGGAAGTCCAGTATCCTCCTTTGGAGGCCCCCCCTTCTCCCCAGTTGTCCAAGAATGCCGGGGACTTACTCAGGTCCAAGAGGATCTGTCCTCTTGCCAGGTGCCTGGCCAAAGGGGCTGGGAGGGAGTTTGAGCCGTAGAGCAGCCGTGTGGTTTTGGCGGCTGCATCCAGGTGTCGCTGTTGACCACTGGTCTCCAACAGCTTGGCAGGGGCAGGGGACCAATGGCTCGGGTGCCCCCCAGTTCTCAGTCCTCCCAGGACTGCGGTCAGGCCACGTACCAGCATCTGAGCCACCGGTTCCCAAAGCACACCAGGGTGATCCAGTGGGGTTTCCCAACCAGCCACTCGCTGCCAAGAAGCATTCTCTAGTCACCAACCGTGAGGTTCCTGTGTTCAGCCTGGTTAATCAGTCTGTCTTTCTCTTTCCTCCTGGTTGGTGTTCCTTTGGGGTCCTGGGGTCGTTTCCTGCCAAGGGATTTTAGTCAGAGACCCCCCTAAGCCACCCTCCTGTCATATATCGAGAGGCTCGTCCTTCTTCTGCCAGAAAGCCTCAGCTTCTGTACATAAATTGGTCCAGCTTTCTTCCCAGGTCTCTGCGTGCCAAGGGGTTCGGTTCGCGCTTCCTTTCGTGCAGCAGGTCTGCTCCAGCGTGACTGGCGGTCTCCACGTGAACCTGACGCTCTGACACGCAGACCACCTGTGTGTCTGTGTCTGTTTAAATATTGCAGTGTGTCTCTGTGAGCATGTGTTACTGTGTGTGTGTCTATTTGTGACCTTTGGGCAAATGACTGATCCTTAATCTAACTGTGCCTCAGTTTCCTCGTCTGTACAAGTAAGACCTACCTTCCAGGGTTATTGAGAGGACTACGTGTAAAGCACCTGAAATGGTTCCGGGCGTGTAGTCTATGCTCAGTGAATACTTGATGCGATTGTTATGACTACTAGTGTGTTGGTGTTTTTGCCTATGAGAGCATGTGCCCTCTTTAAGCACATGTGTGTCTGTGTGTGTCTGCTGACACGTCCATACGAGTGTGTGTCCTTGGTGGCTGTGTATTTCCGTGTGTGTGCATGTCAGCATGGGCTCGGGCAGGTACGTGTGTCAGCGTGTGCTGTGTCTTTCGGTGTGTCCACCTGTGTCTGTCCCAGGAGACAGTGTGTATGTGTCAGCATGCCTGGATGTCTGCACAGCACAGAGAGACTGAACACAGAGTGAGGGAGCTCACGAGGATGCCTCTGAGAGAACTTGCCAGTGGTTCTTAATTAACCCCCGTGGAGCCCAGCAAACGCTGTGCTAATCAGCCACAGGGAACTTTGCTGGTGTGGGGGGTGAGCTTTTCTGAGCACAACAGTGGCGCTCGATGCTAATTAATTTAATGTCTTAATGGCATCCGCTTCCTGTTTTAATTGGCGTTTATCTCCATGGAAGAACGGCCGGGGTTGGTAGTGGTGGGTTGTGTTTTTTTGTAATCTTCTTAGATTCGTTTGTAATCGAGCTCAAGACCAGCCTGATTCAGGTCGCCTCAAACAGCAACCTCTCCATCTTCGTCTGGGACAAAGGGGCCATTTCCTAAAACCTGGAGGAGCGGCAGAGATTGGGGCTGGCCGCAAATTAGGAGGCGGAGGGAACCACTCCAGTGGGGCCCGTGGCTGCGAGGTCTCAGGTCCAGTCCTGAGGGTCTCTTACTGGAGTGGAAGCATGCCCTGGGGTAGGGCCTGTGCCCAACTTAGAAGCCCAAACCTTTGTCTGTGATGTTCCCTCTGCTGGGAACACCTGTCCCCACCACTCTCTCACCCAACTCGCTGCTTCCTTTCTTTTTCTTTATTGAAGTATAGTACACATAAGGGAAAATGTGCATGTCGTAAGTGTCCAACACAGCGAATTTCTCAGTGTGAACACACCCATCCCCGGCATCCACATAGATAGGTAGGACAGTCCCAGCGCCTGAGAAGGTGTTATGTGTCCCCATCCAGGTGTTACTCCCCCAGGGGAGCCAGTCGCCTGGCTCTAACAGCACAGATGGTTTGCCTGCTTTTGTATCTGGTCTTAAGTGAATCACACACCCTCTGGCGTCTGGCTTCTTTCACGCCGTATCGCACCTGGGAGAGTCGTCCAGGCTGTGTTGCGAGTCACTGTAGATGATCCATTTTCATTGCTGTGTAGTATTCCATTGTGTGGATATACCACAGTCTGTCCATCCATCCTGCTGCTGGTAGGCATTTGGGGCCTCCAGTTTTTGGCTGTTACAGAGAGGGCTGGCGTGAACATTCACCTTGGCATCCGTGTGTCTTGGTGCAGGTGCCTGCGTTTCTCCTGCATACGCCCCAGTGAGTGGAAGCACACACATTCTGCCTGTAGTGGATGCGGCCAGCTTTCCAGATCACTAACTTGTTCTTGAACTTTATCACGGTGTAGACACATCTTCCTCCAGAAAACCCTCCCTGCCCACTCCCCCTCCCTCCTGATTTAGTTTCAAGAATAGAGGGAAAGGCGTCCAGTCTGGTGGGACCAGCCTGAGCAAAGGCTCAGAGGTGGGAAGAGGAAAGCCACGGGCCTGTCGGAAAGGGGAGCTGTGCCACAGATGGGTCTCCTGTTTTGCTTGGGACTCGGGTGGGAGGCCCTACAGCCCCTCAGAGCACCTCTTTGTCCCCAGGACAAGGTGAACTTTGCACTGTGCTCGGGCCCTCGGCTTGAGGCTGCCCTGGCCTCCAAGGACCGGGAGATCCTGCGGCTGCTGAAGGACGTGCAGCACCTGCAGAACTCGCTGCAGGAGCTGGAGGAGGCCTCCGCCAACCAGATCGCCGACCTGGAGCGGCAGCTCACCGCCAAGTCCGAGGCCATCGAGGTGCGTCTCGGGGGTGGAACTGGGCAAACGGAGACGGGCGGGGTGTCCCCGGGCAGAAGGACACCCCGGCCAGTCCTCCGAGCATGGGCACCAGCCTCACCATCTCTGTGTGCTCTTCTAGAAGCTGGAGGAGAAGCTCCAGGCACAGTCCGACTATGAGGAAATTAAAACAGAGCTGAGGTATTGTGCGCATGGGGCACCACATCCCCGGCCCTCTTCCCTGGGTGGTGGCGAGGGGCCCATGGCCAAGTTAATCCTCTTTCTCCAGACCCCACTTTGTGGTACCCTCGTCTCCTCTCCACTGGCCCCTGGTGTATCAAAACTTAACCATGCTCGGTCCTTTGCCATCAAGAAGTGGCCTTGCCAGTGCTGTACCGGGTGGGGGCTGCGTTGATCAGATGAGCTCGCCGGCCAGTGTGCCAGCCGGTGACCACAGCAGCCTCCAGGCAACACTGGGCCCAGTTCACAAGCTGCTCCTTCAGGCCCGTTGCTGCAGGGAGTGCAGCGTCCCGTGGGGTCAGGGGCCGGGCGCTCCTTCCCAGTCAGGGAAGATGAGTGGAAGTGCCCCTCACGAGGCCTGTCCCCAGGCCCGGGGACTCAGCTGGCCTCAGACGCTCCACTTTCTCTGGCAGCATCCTGAAAGCCATGAAGCTGGCCTCCAGCACCTGCAGCCTCCCCCAGGTGAGTGTCCCTGCCACGGTCCCCCCAGGGCAGGCTGTCGCAGAGAGCCTTCCAGCAGCCATGCCCTCAGCCCGGCTTCTTGTCTCCGCAGGGCATGGCCAAGCCTGAAGACTCCCTGCTCCTGGCCAAGGAGGCCTTCTTCCCCGCGCAGAAATTCCTTCTGGAAAAGCCTGGCCTTTTGGCGAGCCCTGGTAGGGGTGGAGGGGTGCTCTCGGGGCTGAGGGGCCGGGGTAGGGGCTGCCCGTGGGCCTCTGGCCTTCTCCATGCCCACGGACCACTGCCTTCCACGCGGGCAGGACAGTGATGGAGAAAAGGGGTGCACACTGATTAAGCACCTGCTGTCTACCTGGGGCTGAGCCGGGTGCTGTCTGTGGCTAGACCAGCTGGCAGCTGTCCCAGAGGGTGTCCCCACATCCACACCCACACCAAGGACACACAGCTCACTCAGGCCCCCAAAAAGGCTCCACTCACCCCAAGCCTTTGTAGGCAGCAGGAAGAGGTCATGGGGCAAGGTTCACCTTGCGCCCCCATGGCAGACATTGCTCTCTCCGCGATCGCTGTCTCCGCCGCTTGCCCCTTCTCCCCACACAGTGGCTCCACCTCTGAGCTGGGTGGCCCCGGCTGGGGCTCTCTGTGCTGCCCCTGTTCCCCCATCCGTAAAATTGGGCCAGCAATGGGGCCTGCTTCCTGGACGCCGTGCACACGGGGAGGGCAGACACATAGGACAGGGCGGGGGGGCAGGGGGGCAGGAAGGGGGCGGCCTGCTGGGGTGGCATTAGCCCAAACTCCCGCCCAAACTCTCTGGAGCACGTGCTCCATTGCTGCTCCTGAGGGCAGGAGGGCGGTTCCCCAGACTGGCACTTGGACCCGGCCGTGAAGGATGGGCATAGGGAATTCGGGGCGGGGGCGGTGCTGGCGGAGACAGCCAGTGTGGGCACCTGGTGCTGCTGGACGCCATAGCGCTGTCTCCCTACCCCGTCCTCTCCTCCACCGATTTCTGTCTCTATGTATGTGTCTCTGCCTGCCTTTCACTGTCTCTCTGTCTCTCTCTTTCTCCCTCTCTGTCTTTCTCTCTGTCTCTGTCTGTCTCTGTCTCTCCCTTGGCTGTGCGTGGTTTCTTTCTCATGTGATTTCTCTCTCCCTCTGTTTCCCTGTCTGTCTCTCCGTCGGGTCTCTTTTCCTGTGTGTGTCTCTTGCTACTGCTTCCTCTGTCTCCGTCTCCCTCTGTCTCTCCCTTCTTCCCCCGTCTGTCTGTCTCTCCCCTCTCCCTCTGTCTGTCTCTCCCCTCTTCCTCCATTTGTCTGTCTGTCTCTCCCCTCTTCCTCTGTCTGTCTGTCTGTCTCTCCCCTCTTCCCCCATCTGTCTGTCTCTCCCCTCTTCCCCCATCTGTCTGTCTCTCCCCTCTTCCCCCGTCTATCTGTCTGTCTCTCCCATCTTCCTCTGTCTGTCTGTCTCTCCCCTCTTCCCCCATCTGTCTGTCTCTCCCCTCTTCCTCTGTCTGTCTATCTATCCCCTCTTCCTCCATCTGTCTGTCTGTCTCTCCCCTCTTCCCCCGTCTGTCTGTCTGTCTCTCGCGTTCTAGAGGAGGACCCTTCGGAGGACGATTCCCTCAAGGACTCGCTGGGCATGGAACAGTCCTACCCATCGCCTGCACAGCTCCCGCCACCGCCAGGGCCCGAAGACCCCCTGTCCCCAGGCCCCGGGCAGCCCCTGCTGGGCCCCGGCCTGGGCCCCGATGGCCCTCGGACTTTCTCGCTGTCCCCCTTCCCCGGCCTGGCCTCGGGGGAGAGACTGGCAGGGGACGTGCTGCCGTCCAAGCCCATGATGGCCCCGGCCACCTTCAAGGGGGAGGCAGGCGGCCTGCTGGTGTTTCCGCCAGCCTTCTATGGCGCCAAGCCCCCCACGGCCCCTGCCACCCCCGCCCCTGGCCCCGAGCCGTCCGGGGGCCCCGAGCCGGCGGACGGAGCAGGGGGTGGTGGGACCGGGCCGGGGGCCGGGCCGGAGGAGGAGCAGCTGGACACGGCGGAGATCGCCTTCCAGGTGAAGGAGCAGCTGCTCAAGCACAACATCGGGCAGCGGGTGTTCGGCCACTACGTGCTGGGGCTGTCGCAGGGCTCCGTCAGCGAGATCCTGGCCCGGCCCAAGCCGTGGCGCAAGCTCACGGTGAAGGGCAAGGAGCCCTTCATCAAGATGAAGCAGTTCCTGTCGGACGAGCAGAACGTGCTGGCTCTGAGGACCATCCAGGTGCGGCAGCGAGGTCAGTGGCCGCCGGGCCGAGGGGCTCAGGCCTGGACCTGCGGCCAAGCCCAGGGCCGGGGGCTGGCTGGGCAGAGCACAGGCCGGGTGCAGGGCCTGGTTCTGCTGCCTCCCGCTGTGTCACCCAGGACGAGTGACTTTGCCTCTCTGTACCTCAGTTTCCCTCTCAGTTTCCTGAGCCTGGGGCTCTCCCCTGCTCTCCTGGCCCTCATGGGCAGCTCAGGCTGATAATGAGGGAAAAGGCCGGGCCCAGGGGCTGTCCTGGCATGTACCCCCTGAGCACCCCAAGCCTCAGTTTACCCATCAGTAAGATGGCCTGCATGACGGCCAAGCTTGCCAGACTTGGTTTTTGGGTAATCTGTGTGAAGGGCCCATACTTTGACCTCGCCGACACCTGAGTTTGAGTCTCCGCTCTGCCATTCATCCACTGGCTGACCTCGGGCCGTTCACTTTAGCTTCCCTGTGACTCGTTTTCCCCATCTGTCAGCCTCTTAGGGGGGTCAAATGAGTATAAAGCACAGAGAAACTGCCCGAGAACTGTTAGCTGTTGTGGTGGTGGCTGCCGTCATTGTTTTTGTTATTATTATTGTTTCAAGCCAGAATGACTGTGTGTCCTCAGTTTGTCCCACAGACTAGCTAAGGGGTGGTCCTGCCGCACTCCCACAGCCTGGGCCTCACTCCCAGGGAGGGGACCAGCCCTTCACGCAGGGCCCCACTCCAGGGACTGGCCCCCAACACACAGGTCCCCACAAAAGAGGCCTCCTCTCCTCCCTCAGGCAGTATCACTCCGAGAATCCGCACGCCTGAGACAGGCTCGGATGACGCCATCAAGAGCATCCTGGAGCAGGCCAAGAAGGAGATCGAGTCTCAGAAGGGGGGTGAGTGTGACACTGCAGGTGGGGCCTCATCCCGCTCCATCCACCCGGAGGGGAGTCCAGGCAGGTCAGAACCTGTTCTCCTCTTGCACAAGCTGCAGCAGGGTGAGGCTTAGGCCCGGAAAGCGCCCGATCCACGGCCTCCACGCCCGATCCACCAGCACCTGTGGCTTGATCTGTTTAAGTAAACAAAGCGAAATGACAACCTCAGTTCCGCGGCCGCACCAGCCGCGTGGCACGGGTGACGAGGGCCGGCCTGCCGGGGCAGCCCAGCTGCAGAAGGCGTCCCCCGTTGCCAAGTTCTGTCGGCAGCGCCGTCCTCAGCTCTCGGGAGGCACGGGGTCTGTGATCCCCGGGAGCCTGTCAGACACGCTGAGGCCTGAGCCTCGGCCCTGGCCGGCCGGCCACCCTCCTCCTGCGCCTCCGCCCCCTGGGTCCCAAGCAGACCTGCGCTCCGGGCTCCCCCCCTCAGACGCAGCCCCTGTGCTCTCTCGGGGCCCCGCGGCCGTGTCCTCATGCTGCCGTGCAGCCACAAACGCAGCCACGAGCAACACGATGTTGTGGTCTTATGGCTCCGGGCTCAGAGGTCCGATCAGCCTCACTGGCTGTGGTCAAGGTGTCGGCAGGCTGGGTTCCTTCTGGAAGCTGCAGGGGAGACTCCGTTTCCTCGCCTCCTTCTAGGGCCTTCCGGAGGACATCCGCATTCCTTGCCTTGCGGCCCCTTCCTCCATCTTCAAGGCCAGCCTTGTAGCACCTTCACTTTCTTCTCTGACCCTCCCGCCTCCCTCTCGTAAGCACCTTGTGATGACATTGGGCCCCCCGGATAACCCAGGACAGTCGCCCATCTCAGGACCCTTCCGTCAGTCGCAGCTGCGAAGTCCCTGGGCCGTGTCAAGTAACAAATTCACGGGTCCCACGGCTGCGACCGACGTCTTTGGGGCCCATCGTTCAGCCTGCACAGCACACGTTCTTCATCAGCCCCTCACACGTGGGGCCCCCAGGGCCCCCCCAGGCCCTCTCGCTTTCCTGCTCAGTGGATGAGTTAATCCACCCCTGGAAGTTTCAACAGCCAACAACGCCCGAGTCGCTCCCTCTCCAGGCCAGACCCCTCTGGAGAGTTCTGGAGCCACAGCCGACGGCCGTCTGGGCGTGTCCACCAGGGTCCCCCACTGGCCCCTCAAATTCAGCGTGTCTGAGACGGACCTCACTGTCTGCCCTACCCGTCACATATTCCCCAAACCTACCCTCTCGGGGCCTGGGAACCTGTCACCGATGGTGCTAGAAACCCGGCGTGGGGTGAGGGACTGTCCTTGACCCCTAATCCCCAGCAGCCAATCTGTCGCCCCATCCAGGGGTCCTTCACCCTCTAAGTGGTTTTCTCAAGCTTGTTCATTCCCACCCCCACGGCCCCCAGCCTCGTGAGCTGCCATCATCACTTGCTAGGACCCTTGCAGTAGCCTCCTCATGGGTCCTCCAGTGACATTCCAGGACCCGTGCCAGCCCCTTCTCTACCCGGAGGCGGAAGGGGTCTTTCTAGAGCACACACATCTTCATGTCTCTACTCAGAATCCTTCCATGGCTCCCCATTGCCTTCAGGACAAAATCCCACTTCCTCAGCAAGGCCCACAGCCCTCTAACCTTCAGCCTCCTCCTGAGCCTCCACACCTCCCAGATGAACTGTGTATAGTCATGCCCATCCTCAGGCTGTTCCCTGGGCCCCTAACGCCATCCGCAGCCCAGACACCTTTCACCTGGGCAACTCCTGCTCATACTTTACAACTCAACTCAGAAGTCACCTCCTCCAGGAAGCCCCCCTTCCCTATCCAGATGGATTGGATACTTGGATCCCTCCTTGGATTCCGCATAATTATTTACATTGCTTGGTGCAATGGAGCCAGAGTGGCCTGGCTGCAAATTTTGCTATTTATCAGCTGTGTAACCTTGGGCAATTTACTTAGCCTCTCTGTGCCTCCATTTTCTCATCTTTCAAATAGGCACAGTATTAGTACTCCCTTCTGAAGGTCGCGTGAGGATCAAATGAGCTCAGGTGTGGCAGCGCTCAACCTGGGGCCTGGCACAAGGACAGTGCCCCTGAAGGGTCACCCGTCGTTACGGTTAACGTTATCATCATCGTCTCTATTGTTGTTTGTTCATGTTACAAATGACTCTGCTGCTGTGGCTGTCCCCCCACCAGTCTAGAGCTTCTTGTGGCCAGAGACCCAGTCACATCCCTGTGCCCAGCACAGAGCGGTGCAACACGGCATGGACCGTTCCTGATTTAGAACTGGGCTCTGGCTTCGGCGCTGCCACTCCATTTTGCGGTGTCTGCTGCCTCTTGGTGGCGACTCAGAGCAAGTGTCCCAATTCCCAAGCCTTTGCTTGCTGCTGGGAGCAAGTCTCCCAGAGCCCTCCCTCCCGCCTTGTCCCAGGGAGGGGCCGGGGGAGGCTCACAGGCTGGGAGCTGACACCCCCCCACACACCCCTATAACCCCATGAGCCCCTACTGGGTACACATTCATTTCTTTCTTCTAGGTCAGCTCCTGCAGCAAGAGAGAGGCAATCATTCAGTAAACATTTATTAAGCACCTACTGTGTGCTAGACACAGGTTATAGATGTGGATGAGACGTGATATTGGGGTGGAAGTAACCATGAGAAACAGTCTAATCTCACTCTCGCTAAACACACAGGACAGCTGAGGGCAGAGAGGGGAAGGTGTGCCCACGGTTACAGAGACCAAAGGAGGACCCGGGCCTCCTGACTCCCTGTCCAGTGCTCTCCCACCAAGGGGTCAGAAACAAGGCAGCAGGGAAATTTTAAAGGCAGCATCACAGCGAGGAAACATTGACACAAGCGGCCCAGCCAGGGGGTTTCCATTCAGGGTCTGTGGAGAGTTCAGCAGGAGGAAAAGTGCCAAGGGTGTCACCCACACCCCCAACAAGAGGGAATGCCTAGCAGAGAGAGACTGGCAGTCGCCCGGGAGGAAGTGACTGTGGCTGACTTCTAACTCGGGAATTCTGCTCCTGGGAATCGAAGGAAATGTCCAGAATGGGGACAAAGATTTACGTACAAGCTCTTCCTTTATTGTTATTCACAACAGTGACTAACTAGAAACAACCTAAGAGTCCAGCAGTGGGGGATCCGGTAAGTGGAGCAGAGAATATCCCCTCACTGGCATACGCATCCATGACAGATAGAAGAACTTTTAATCATAGGAAAAAACACTCCTGCTGATACTGAGTGGGGACAAACCAGGCTACACTCCCACATGTCAGGGATAATCATCCATGCATGGATTTGGAAAACAGACCAGAGGGGAGTACATAAGAATATTTCGCGTGGTTGCCTCGGGGAGAGAGGTTAGAGGGAATTTTTATTTTCATCTTAATTTTATGTGCTTTCTTAGCTCTCCACAATAGGCGTGTATTACTTTTTTTTTTAATTGAGGCAAAATTCACATGACATAAAATTAACCACGTTAAAGGAAACAATTCAGTGGCATTTAGCACCTTCACAGTGTTGTGCAGCCAGCACTGGGTAGTATTTCACTGTGTGACCATACACTATTTATTATCCATTCTCTTTGTGGGCTTTTGGCTTCATGACATTGTTTTGCTGTTAGAATAAATGTTACATTATCCCCAGGAGCACTTTCTCCCCATATGCTCAAATCTCACTCTCCACCTGATTTTTCACGGCTGCCTAATATTCCTCCATACAGATAGACCATAACTTACTTAACCCATCCCCAATTGTTGGACACAGAGGTTGCCTCCCAACATTTTGCTGATATGAATACCGTACCGTGAACATCTCTGCCCTCCCAGCCCTGACGGTGTCATTCTCCCCGCAGGTGAGCCCAAGAACTCCACAGCCCCATTGAGCATCACCAACGGCACAGCCCCTGCCAGCACCTCGGAAGATGCCATCAAGAACATCCTGGAGCAAGCGCGCCGCGAGATGCAGGCGCAGCAGCAGGCCCTGCTGGAGATGGAGGCGGGCCCCCGGGGCCGCTCAGTGCCTCCCTCGCCCCCAGAGCGGCCCTCACTGGTTGCCGTGAGCCAGAACGGAACCCCGGCCTACGTCAAGCAGGAGGACGGTGGCGGCGGTGGCGGTGGCGGGGGGACCAGCAGCAGCGCCACGCAGACGCCCCTCACGGTCCTGTCCCCCGCCGCCTTCGTGCAGAGCATCATCCGCAAGGTCAAGTCGGAGATCGGGGACGCCGGCTACTTCGACCACCACTGGGCCTCGGACCGCGGCCTCCTCGGCCGCCCCTTCGCTTCTGTGTCGCCGTCGCTGTCCTCCTCCTCGTCCGGCTGCTCCGGCCAGCCCAATGGGCGCGCCTGGCCCCGAGCGGACGAGGACGACGGGCCGGGCGGCGAGGACGAGGCCCCGCGCTCAGCCGAGCTCAAGGCGGAGGGCGGCGGGCCCGAGGCGGGTGGGGGCCGGCCGGCCTGCTACCCGGCCTTCGCGCCACGCAGCCTGAAGCCCACGGTGCCTCCGCTGACCCCCGAGCAGTACGAGCTCTACATGTACCGCGAGGTGGACACCCTGGAGCTGACGCGCCAGGTCAAGGAGAAGCTGGCCAAGAACGGCATCTGCCAGCGCATCTTCGGGGAGAAGGTGGGGAGCAGCCCCCCAGGCAGGAGAGATGGGGGAGCAGGCGGCGGGGCCGCCACCCAGGCCTGGTGACCCCGACCCCAGCCCTGAGCCTGCATCCGCCTGACCCGGGCGGCAAGGCCGGCCCTCCGTCCTCTGGTGCTCCAGCAGGGCGCTGCCAGCTGGTTAGCAAACAGCCGCTGGCCTCCCCTCCTCTGGGCCCGCCTCCCTCCCGTGATCCAGCCATGGAAGGGTGAAGGCTCAGCCCTGCCGGGGCCTCCTGATGGGGTCGGCCTGCAGTCCCAGCTGGGAAGTCATTTTTAACGTCACCTCTGCCCTTAGCAGGGCAGCAGGCAGAGGGGCAGGCGAGTTCAGAGGAGGCAGAAGGGACGCAAGTGGGAGGCAGAGGAAGTCTTCCTGAAGGAGGGGGCACCGAGGGGTCGTCAAGTCCAGGAGGATGTTTACATGTAGGGATGCGGGGAGGGCACTGCAAGGGGGTGCAGCACGGCACCCGCGGGCCCTGAGAAATGAGGGACGGATGGAGGCAGCCCTGAGGGTCTTGGGGGCAGGGGTGGAGGATGGCCAGGGTCCCTGGGGCCTGCTGACCTTCAGTTCCCGCCCCGCCCGTCCCCAGGTGCTGGGCCTGTCGCAGGGCAGCGTCAGCGACATGCTGTCGCGGCCAAAGCCGTGGAGCAAGCTGACGCAGAAGGGCCGGGAGCCCTTCATCCGCATGCAACTGTGGCTCTCTGACCAGCTCGGCCAGACTGGCGGCCAGCCGCCCCGCGCCTCCCAGGGTGAGTGCAGGCGGGCCCTCCAGGGGTGCAGCCAGGCCGCAGAGGGCACCCCCTGCCCAGGCCACGCAGTGGCCCGCGTCCGCTCCACAGCCCTGCAGCCACGGTGCGCCCCTGCAAGCCTACCATGCTCCCAGCTGGGGTCCCTGCTCCTTCCCCAGAGGGATGCACGTGTCGCTGGTTTTAAACCAGGTGGGACCAGGGCTCGTGGAGCAAGTGGAGAGAACTTTGCACGTGGAGCCCCATCCCCACCCCGTTTCCCGATCATCCACCGTGCAGCCTCAGAATCCTTCTTAGCACAGGGCCTGGGGCCACCGTTATCCGTCCACTAGTGCACAGGCAGGTGGAGTCTCAACTTTGCCTGGGTGAGGAAACCAAGGCTCAGAGAGTTGTCCAAAGTCTCAGAGCCCGAGAGCGGAGGGATGGGGGCACTCCAGGGATCCCAGGCCGTGAGGAGGCCTGGCTGTGGGGACAGGACACCTGACTGCCCGCGGAGACCAGAGAGAGGCACAGAGGAGGAGAGGCCAGACTCCGAGCCCGAGACCCTCGGCTGGGCCAGCTTGCCTGCCTGTGGAGTGGGGATTGGTCCACAGGACGCAACCACGTCCCAGCTCAGAGACGAACCAGACCGCCAGGTGGCAAGGGGAATTCCGCCAGAACCACGCTGTCTAGCAACAAAAGCGCCCCAGGGGATGATGTTTGCTTAGGACGCTGACGCCCGCGGGCAAGACTGCACACGTGGTCGTGTTGGGCTCCAGGCTGTGCATTAAAATAGAAGGAGTCACGGCCCACCAGCCTGGGGAGAGGGGCTTTGGCCGTCTGCTACTTTGTCTTTAAAACAAACAAGATTGGAGGCAAACAGGGCAGTGTTAACATCCACTACGGTGCTGGGCCCAGGGTAGGGACGGGAGACTTACATATTTTTTTCTGTATATTCCAAAACTTTGAAATATTTTGTAATTAGGATTTTTAACTGAAAAACTGCTCCATAAGGAGGGTAGGCAAACGAATGGGACCGTTACAGTGACGTTGGTCACTTGTCACACACAGCGTGGGGCGCTGCACTGCTTTCTTCTTTCATCCTCAAGTCAGTCTCGACCGGGGCGGGGTGGCAGGGCCGGTGGGGCGGGGGAGGACTGTCTGTGGTTCCTGTTGTACAGAAGAAGAAGCCGAGGGTCTGAGTAGTGTAGTGACTTGCCCAAGGTCACCGGCCCGTTGGTGGCAGAGCCAGGATCAGAACGCAGGGCTGTTAGCCATTAGGCTCTCTGCCTCCTAGAGTGCCCACGGCAGGGCCCACCCGTGAAAGGTTCCCATCCTTTTTGTTGTTGTGTTGTGTTTTAATTAATTTTTTTGTTATGGTAAAATTCACATAACATAAAATTTACTGTTTTTGCAATTTTTTTGAAGTGTGCAGTTCAGTGGCATTTAGTGCATTCACAGTGTCGTGCGACCATCTCTGTCTAGTTCCGGGACGTTTTCATCACCCAAGAGGAAACCTCATACCCATTAAGCATCCTTCCCACTGCCGCCTCCCCAGCCCCTGGCACCCGCCAGCCTGCTGTCAGACTCCGTGGGTCTTCCCGCTCTGGGTGTTTCATCCCGGTGGAATCACACAGCGTTGGCCTTTTGTGTCTGGCTTCTTTCCTTAGCGTGATGTTTTCACGTCCACGTGTGGTGTAGTAGGTGTCAGAGCTTCATTCCTTTCATGGCTGACTCCTGTTCCACTGTGTGGATGGACCAGCCTGTGGCCGTGGTGACTCACGCCGCGGTGAAGGTTGACGTGCGTGTTTCCGTTTGGCATCTGTTTTCAGAGGTGGTTCCTTTGGCCCCATATCTGAGAGTGGAATTGCTGAGTCGTACGGTAACTCTGTGTTAACTCGCTGAGGAATTTCCAAACTTTTCCACAGTGGTTGCACCATTTCCCTCCCCAGCAGTGTGTGCGGCATCCCTATTTCTCCACATCCTTGTCCGCACGTGCTATTCTCCGTTTTTGACCGGAGCCATCCTAGTAGGCGTGAAGTGGTATCCCATTGTATCTTGGTCTGCATTGCCCCGATGTCTCATCGCCTGGGTTTTTTAAGTTTCTTATTGTGGAAAGATTTGGAGGAGAATAGAGTTAGGCAAAGACAATCAAGATTGGTGTTCCTGGCAGAAGAAATGGCACAAGCAAAGGCTGGGAGGCAGGACCATCCGTGGTTTGGGGTGGGAGGTGTGTGCAGGTGACGTGACCCCCGGTCACCTGCTTACCCACAGACCAGGATGCCAGGGCCCCCGGTTCGTGGAAGCAGACATGTGAGCGGTAGCCACTGGCCCCAGGGGTACGTGGTGGTTGATCCAACCAAGGCCACCACTTGTCCACAGCCCAGAGTCAGGAGAGTGATCCGCTGCCCAAAGGTTGCGTAGTCTGGCCATGGTCGTGGGTCTGGGCCTGTCCCGGCCCCTCACTTGTCCATGCCCCTCCACACTGGCCAGTGGGGCAGGGACTGGGGCTGGATCCCCCACTGTCCGGGGCGTTGGGGGTGAGCCGGATGCCAGGGGCGGGTATAAAGTGGGCCCCCCGCCCATGAACAGTGACCTGTGCAGACACCAGGTTAATTAACCAGCCCCATTAGTGACGCCCACAGTGGTCGACATCAGCATTCCAGGCACTTCTGTCCAAGGCCTCTCAGAATCTCGAGCAGTTGAGGAAGCCCTGCTGCCACGCGGCCCCTCTGTCTTCCTGCTGTCTCTCCTCTCGCTCCCCCTTGACTTTCTTGCTGTGTCTCTCCCCACCTCCCGCTTCCCCTGCCCCTCTCTCTCTGCGCCTTTCTCACCGTCGCCTTCTAACTCTGCTCGCTCTGTTCTCCCTCATTGTCTCTCCCTGTCCCTCCATCTTGCTCCCTCGCTGTCTCTCTATCGTGACCAACCGTCCCATTTGCCCAGGACTGAGAGGTTGCCCAGGACGTGGGACTTTCTGTACTAAAGTCCCAGGCAAACGGAGACCAGTTGGTCACCCTGCCTCCCGCTCCGCCCCAGCGCCCCGCCCACAGCCCTGTCCGCTGCCCCGGCTCCAACCCCGCAGGCAGTGGGACCAGCCCCAGGGCAGCTGACTGCTCGCGTCCGACCTCGGCCCTTTGTGGTCAGTGTGTCCCTCCCAACAGGAGTGATTCCGCATCTTTCAGTAATTTGGTCGGAAGCGTCCTCGCAGTCAGAGTGGTGGGCAGAGGCCCACGTGCTGCCTGGGGTGGGGCGGGGGTGGGTGCTGGCTGGCTTCAGGCTCCTCGTCCGGGTTTATCTCCATCCCCTCGTCCGCTCCCTCTCTGGCTGGACTCTGGCCCGTTGGGTGGGGATGCGGGTGCAGATGGTTTTCCAAGAGGCAGATGCCCTTGAAGACCTTCAATGCTCCTCAGCTGAGCCCGGCTCCCTCCCCTGCCGGCCGTGGGGTCAGCCACTCACTTTCCAGGGCCGGCCCCTCCCCGCCGGCTTTGCGTCTCTGCTGATGACGGTGACGGGGGACGTGTCCATGTGTCCGTGTCGGCTCTGGCATCACACAGAGGTCACCTGGATGGCCAGGACCAGCCAGTTTGGGGGTAGGGGGGACGTTAGAGTCCCCGTGAGCCCAGACCTGGGCTGCCAGCCACACAGGCCTGTGATGCCGTGACTCAGGACTTAGGCACTTCAGTTTGCACCGTTCAGGGGTAATCAGGGGTCCTGGCTGAAATTTACTCACTCAGCAGACGTGTTCCAGCACCTCCTGCCTCCCCGGCCTCTAGGACTCACTAGTGTGTGGTCCCTGCCCTCCAGGGGCTCGTAGGCGGTGGGTGAGAGGACGGTGTTGGGCGTAAGCAGACCTGAGCTCAAGTCCTGATTTTGCCAGTAGGCGCTGTGTGACCTTGGACACGTTGCCTAAGCTCTCTGAGCCTCAGTTTCCTCATCTATAAAATGGGATGACATAGTACCTACCTCCTAGAGGTGTCAGGAGGGTGCCCTGAAATCATGGGCATAAAACATGTAGCACCATGCTGGGCAGTGGTAAGTGCCCAATGAAAGGAAGCTTTATTAATTATTGTCATTGTCATCATCATCATCATTGGTGTCATCTGGTAAGGGAGTGATCTGGCACAAGCAAGAAATTCTAGTGAACTGTGACAATGTGTAGTTACTGTGCTATTAGACCCCAAAGGTGTGCACCTCAGGGAAGGGGCATTTGGGACTGGGTCTTGAAGGATGCATAGGAGTTCAAGGTTGGGGGAAGGCCTTCACAGTGGCAAGACCAGCCTGGGCAAAGGCATATGTAGGAGGTTTGTTGGGAGAGGACTAGAGGGACTGTGAGTAGCTCCAGGCCTGTGGGGTGAGCAGGGACAAGAGAGTCCAGAGCCTTAAACCTCAGGGCAAGGAGGTAGACATTTCTGGCGCAGGGGGCAGTGGGAGCCATCGAAGGTTCCAGAGCCTGAGAGTGGTCTGATGAGAGTGATGCACTTGCTGTCCACAGGGAGGGAGGGACCCACGCAGAGCAGAGGCTCAGGTTGTGCCTTCTGGAATCAGAGCCACCGCAGGACGGTTATGGGCTCCCTTCACTTCCTAGCTTTCGCAGGTTTTTCTGTTTCTTTTAACAAATTTCCAGCAGGCGGCAGTCAAATGCCTTGAGGAAGAGGCACGCTTTATCCTTTGCTGGAAGGTACCACGTGGACCAGCGCTACGATGCCTAGACTGCCATTAGGGGCGCCTCCCTGGCACGGCCCCTGCCCTTCCTGATGGTCAGGGAGCTGTGCTCACACTGGACGGTCCAGTGGGTGGCTCTGGTCAGGGGCTGACCCCCTCGCCCCGTGGAGCCCCCGGTGGCCCCGAGCAGGGGCCGTGAGTGTGAGGCCACGTGCTGTACGGCCCCATTTAACAGCTCAGGACCTGGGGCTCAGCAAAGTCGCCCCACCCAGGGCGTCTTCCAAACGGCTTTCCGGTATACATTCACACCAAGTGTCTTTGGACAAGTGAAAAATGTGGTTCAAAAACTTACTTTGTTCACGTGTCGGAGTACTGTGGACGTCTTTTTTTGTTTCCAGATTTATTGAGATATTTGACACCTAACACCGTGTAAGTTTCACATGGACGGTGTGATGGTTTGATACGCGTACACACCGCGAAGCTTACCACTCCCACAGCCTCCGCCTCCCATAATGCCCATCGTGTTGTGGTCATGCGGCAGTGACAGCCCTCCTTGCACAGCAACTGTCGAGGACTCGATACAGTGCTCTCTCTACGGTCACCTTGCTGTGCGTCGGACCCCCGACCTTGTGCATCGCACACGGACGTCGTCTCATTCCGTCATTTTTCTTTGCGTCAGGGACTCATGTATCTTATTTAGCTAACCTCTGGCGCTTGGACTTGTAGATCGTTGCCAACTTCTTTTTTTTTTTTTTTTTTGAGGAAGATTAGCCCTGAGCTAACTGCTGCCAATCCTCCTCTTTTTTGCTGAGGAAGACTGGCCCTGAGCTAACATCCGTGCCCATCTTCCTCTACTTTATATGTGGGACGCCTACCACACCACGGCTTTTGCCAAGCAGTGCCATGTCCACACCTGGGATCCGAACTGGCGAACCCCGGGCAGCTGAGAAGCGAAACGTGCAAACAACTGCTGAGCCACCGGGCCAGCCTCTTCTTTTTTTTTAAACTTTTTATTTTGATGTAATTTCTAATTTGCCGAAGAGTTGAAACGATAGAACAACTCCCCGTACCCAACACACAGATTCAGCAGTTGCTCATTTTACCACCTCTCTGCTCTTTCTCTCTCAACCATTTGAGAAACAAGTTGGAGACATCATGTCCCTTTACCCCTAAATCCTTCAGCTGGTGATTACCAAAAACGGGAAATTTTACCATGGTCCAATGCTGTTACATGACCCGCCATCTCTGTTCCAGTTTCCTCGGTCGTCCCAATAATGTCCTCTGTGTGGCTTTATTCTCTGTCCAGGACCCGATCCAGGATCACGTGCATTTAGTCCTCACGTCTCCTTAGTGTCTTTAAGTTTGGGTGATTCTTCTGCCTCTTGCTGTTTTCAGTTTTGACACTTTGAGGACTAGAAGCCCATTGTTTTATGGACGGGCTTTCTGGCGTTGTCCGATGCTGCCTGGTGATTAGGTTCAGGCACGCACTTTGGCGGGAATGTCACAGAAGGAGCTGTGTTCCTCGGCTCATCGCGTCAGGAGGCACCAGTTGTCCATTTGTCCTGTGGTTGGTGATGGTGACTTGGTCATCTGGTTGACCTGGTGTCCCCGCTGCAAAGTTACTGTCTTCCAGTGTGGTTAGTATGTGGTGGGGAGACACTCTGAGACTCTGTAACTGGCCTGTTCCTCACTGCACTGTCACCTGCCGGTTTTTGCACCCAGGATGGTCCCTGCCTGCGATATTACTGCGATGGTTGCAAAATGGGTTGTTGCCAACTCTTGGCTCTAGCGACAAGCCTGTGTGTGTCTGTGCCAGATTGTGGTGACCGCCTTCTCTGTCTCTCTGTGGCCCACAGCCAGTCCCACAGAACCGAGGTCCTCACCGTCCCCACCCCCTAGCCCCGCGGAGCCCGAGAAGAGTTCCCAGGAGCCCTTGAGCCTGTCGCTGGAGAGCAGCAAGGAGAACCAGCAGCCAGAGGGCCGCTCCGGCTCCTCGCTGGGTGGCAAGATGTCCTCGGGCAGCCAGGCCTCAGGGGGCATCCAGGAGATTGTGGCCATGTCCCCCGAGCTGGACACGTACTCCATCACCAAGAGGGTCAAAGAGGTCCTCACAGACAACAACTTAGGTACAGGGGGCGGGAATCCGGGTGTTGCCTCCTGCCTGGGCCGCTCCCACCTGAGGACGGTGCCCACGGTTGGACCCAGGGCCCTGGGCTCGAGCCTGCAGGTGCCGGGCAGCCCCGGGGCGTCCAGGACCCTCTCGGAGGCGTCTGACCTGGGTCCCTGGAGTGGGACAAAGGGAGGTGAATGCAGGTCTCAGCCCACAGCCCTCAAAGCTTCCTTCTGGGAGAATCCCGGGAACAGCGTGCCTCTGGCACAGTCCTCGTCCCGGGCCGACAGGGGATCTCTGGGGCACGGAGGAGAAATCTGTTCCAGAATTCTTCCGGTTTTGGGATCACAAACCCCTCTGAGTCTCAGATGCTGGTCCTGCCCCCCTCCCAGAGGGATGCACGCAAACCCCGAATTTTTCTCTACAATTTCTATTATAAGAATAAGACGTGTTCATTATTTTAAAATGGGACAGAAAAAATTAGTTAGAAAAGTCCCCATCCCCCAAATCTACTTTGCAGAGAGGTCCCCTCCATTTCACACTGGGTGTGGGTGCCCATGTGTCTGGCTCTCCCCTCCATCCTCGGGGTCTCCCCTGTGTCTCTGCCCGTTTCTTGTCTCGTTTGGGAGCCCTCTGCCCAGCCTGGGTAACGGGTTGCCCTCCTCCTCTGTCCCCAGGACAGCGGCTGTTTGGGGAGAGCATCCTGGGTCTGACGCAGGGCTCCGTGTCCGACCTGCTGTCCCGGCCCAAACCCTGGCACAAGCTGAGCCTGAAGGGGCGGGAGCCCTTTGTGCGAATGCAGCTGTGGCTCAGTGACCCCCATAACGTGGAGAAGCTGAGGGACATGAAGAAACTGGAGAAGAAAGGTGAGCACAGGAGCTCCGGGTCTGGCCTCAGGTTTTCCCGTTGGAACCGTATCTAGTTGTGACCCAAATAGATCCAGGCTCGGGTGGTCCAGTCTCAGCCTGGTGGGGCTGCAAGAAACAGCAGTCCCACAGAATGTAACTGAAAGCAGCTATAGTTACTGCTTCTCCCATGGAAAGTCAACCCCGTCCCTCTCAGCATCCTTCCACACACCAGGGCTGCTCCAGGGTCTTCCGCCAACGCCCTCTGCACGTTACCAGAACGCTCTCTGGCCCCTCCGTCTTCTGTATCCACACCCACACCCCTTTGCCCATTACCCAGAACTGACCCAGCAAACAGGAACCCTCCCTGTGGGGTGGGCAAGGGGACTGCCGACTCTTACCTCGTCCGGCGTATCGTACATCCCTGGGAAGTGAGCTGGCGTTGAGCACCTGCTGTGAGCCCGGCTCATGCTGTGCCTAAGGGACTCCTGGATCTTAGAAAGCTTAGGGTCCAGTGGGACATGAGATATGAGGAGTGGACAGCATTTCACGAGGGGGGCCCAGGGTCAGGCCAGGCTGGGAGGGGCACGTGCCAAGCCTGGGCTGCTGGCATCGGACGACTCTAGTTGAGAACCCGGCCTGCCGCTTTCTGGCTGTGTGACCTTGGGCAGCTTACTTCCCCTCTCTGTGCTTCTCTCTACTTCATCTGAAAGTAAGTGCCAAGAGCATCGACCTCAGGACATTGCTGTGAGGATTAGTGAGACCCTAGTACCTTCCATCCTCCATTCTGAAGCGGGCTTGTTTTTTTCCTCCTTTTGAGGATTGGAGGTTGAGATGCATCAGCACTTACTGGGTTCCTTTAAATCCATGCCCTGCCCCCACCCCCAGCAAGACTAGTGAAATTCAGTGACACTTCTGACAATTGGGACCATGCTGCAGGTACCCCATTTTGAGCACTTCTTATCAGTCAGCAGCTGCCAAGCCCTCTACACACGTAAACACCTGGGAGCTAACGGGCAGACCTCAGAGGCAGGGTGGGTGGCCAGGGCCAGCGTGGGTGGGGAGGGAGTGGAAGGGCAGCCTGAGACTGGGAGCCTGAGGGGCTGGGGGGCTGGCTGGGGGCGAGGAGGCAGCGATGGGCCTCGGGCAGCCCCCTCAGCCCTCCGCCCCGCCCCCAGCCTACCTGAAGCGCAGGTACGGCCTCATCAGCACCGGCTCCGACAGCGAGTCCCCGGCCGGCCGCTCGGAGTGCCCCAGCCCCTGCCTGCAGCCCCCGGAGCTGGGCCTCCTGCAGATCAAGAAGCCACGGGTGGTGCTGGCACCCGAGGAGAAGGAGGCGCTGCGCCAGGCCTACCAGCTGGAGCCCTACCCCTCCCAGCAGACCATCGAGCTGCTCTCCTTCCAGCTCAACCTCAAGACCAACACCGTCATCAACTGGTTCCACAACCACAGGTGCGGCTCCGGGGTCTGGCCGGACGCCCCTGCCCATTCAGGGCCTGGAGGGAGCCCGGCCTGGCAGCGGGAGCTGGGGAGGCCGTGGTGTGTGGATGCGCGGGCTTAGAACCCAGGCCAGCCCGGCCGCTCTGCCCTTTCCAGCTGCGAGACCCCGGGCACGTCCCCTCCCCGAGCCTCAGTCTGCCCACCTGGGAAATGGGAACCGTAATGGGCTCCGCTTCCTCCAGTTGTCCTGAGGCTTCGACGGGCCGCCAGTTGCATGAGATACCCGGCCCAAGTTCTCACTGTCGCCACCTTTCTTATGCCACCACCCGGCTCGCCCTGCGCCTGCCCCGGGAGGGCCAGGGAGCGGTGTGCCGGGCACAGGCTGAGCCCGAGTAGCCGCAGCCCTGATTGGGGTCTTGGCCTCTCTGCTCCGAGGCCCAAGGAGACCCCTCCAGCAGCCCCTGCCCGCCCCCTCGGGAGTGGTGACCCCACTTTCTGTGGCTGCTCCTCCGCCCACAGCCCTGCTCCTGGGAGCCGCTGACCTGCAGGAGCCCAGACTTCCTGGGCGTTTAGTCCCAGGGCTGAGGCGTTGCCCAGATCGGGCAGGGCCAGCCGGGAGCCCCGCAGAAAAGGCTCTGTGAGTCTCAGGGACGTCCCTGGGGCGCCCCCCACCCAGCTTCCTGAGCAGGGAGTGTCCCTGGTGTCCCCGTGGTGCCAGAAGGAGAGCCCATCCATGCGCCCCAGGGGCAGAGACAAGATCTCTTGATCCCCAAGGGAGAAGAGGAAGGAGGAGCCTAGCAGAGTGGAATTCTTGAAATCTCCTCTCCACAGCCCAGGCGTGGGCATCACTCAGACCTGAGTTCAGGTCCCACCTTGGCTGTGTGTTCTTAGGCAAGTCGCTGTGCCTCTCTGAGTCTCGTGCCTATTTTACAGATAAGGAACCTAATACTTACCCATGGTGCTGAATCGAGCATCACATGAAAACATGTCGGTGTAAACACATTGTAAAATTGCTTATTATCCAGCTCAGACCCAGAGCCTGCCCAATGGCAAAGACTGAGGGCCTTAAAAGCCTCACGTCATCCTTCCCTCCCTGGGGGCTGTGGGGACATCCTCTCCCTCGGGAACTGGACACTCCATTATTATCCAACATAGTCATTCAATAAATATTCACCATGTATGCACAGTGAGCCAGGGTGTGGAGATACAGGGCTCACAGCCGTCATCCCTGCCCTTACGGAGCTTAAAATCATGAGCCAGATAATTTCACTACGACCTAATAAATGACGTAAAACAGGAAGGAATAAAGGGGCTGAAGGGAAAGGGAATTCTGCCTGGGGAAAACTTTACAGAAGAGGTGGCATTTGAGCTGGGTTTTGAAGGATGAATAAGAGTTTGCACCAAAGAGCAGAGAGAATTCCACTCCTAAAAGAAACCACTCTCAAAGAGTTATAGAACAATACATTATTTCACTTGATAAATATTTATTGATAAAGGTTATTACTCTGTACCAGGCACTGAAGAGAACAAGACAGTGTCCTTGCCCTTAACATCTCTTCCAGACCTTCAGGGAAGGTCACTATAAACAAGTACTCATATTAATGTATCATTACAAGCTGCAGTGAGCTCTGGGAAAGGTGAACAACAGAATGTTTTGAGAAAAAGTTACCAGGGAGGCCCTGCTATATAGATTTGAGAGTCAGGCATTGGCGAAAAGACTAATTTATACTATCATGTAAATGACTGTTAGCTTGATTTATACTTGATCTAGAGTTTGGAAGTTCTAATGATGAAGCTTCAGGCATTGTGCCATCCTAAACCCCCCTCAAATCTCACCTTATGGGGACTACTAGGGTTCCCCCTGGTCCCAGCAGCTCTTCCCTCTAGAGGCGACTGAGGGAGATGCTGGAGTCCCCTAGAAGGTGGGCAAGCCCACCTTTGTGAAGGGACTGGGACTGAGAGAGAAGAGTGAACCAGATGACCCCTCACTGTCCCTCTAGGCCCAGGATTCTGGGCTGGGGGCCCATTCCTGACCTGGGCAGGGAGCCAGACTGCTGGGTTCACAGCCAGACTGCACTCCTTCCTGGCTCTGTGACCATGGCCGTCCCCGTGCTCTCTGAGCCTTGTCTCATTGTCACGGGGAATGAGACTAGTGTCCCCCTCAAAAGGTGATTATGGGGGCTGGCCCCGTGGCCCACTGGTTAAGTTCAGCACGCTCTGCTTTGGTGGCCCAGGGTTCACAGGTTAGGATCCCACGTGCGGACATGGCACTGCTTGGCATACCATGCTGTGGCAGGCATCCCACATATAAAGTAGAGGAAGATGGGCATGGATGTTAGCTCAGGGCCAGTCTTCCTCAGCAAAAAGAGGAGGATTGGCGGCAGATGTTAGCTCAGGGCTAATCTTCCTCAAAGAAAAGGAAAGACAGAAAAAAAGGTTATCATGAAAAATAAATGAAATAATCTGCAAAAAGTGCTTGGCCCGCTGCCTGACGGCAAGCACCCGTTCTTGTGATGTTTATTACAATTGATAATTGTTAGTGTCACATATCAATAACGTGTACTTCGTTATTAACATAAATGGACAGAGGGCTATAGCACTGAAGGCCTGAGGAAGCCCTGTGGCTCTGTGACCTGGGACGAGTCGTTGGACCTCTCTGGACCTCATTTCCTATTAGGAAGAGCGGATGGGGTTAGGCCCATTCCTGGCCCTTCTTGCTCTAAAATGTAACATCTGAGACTCAGTTCCCTCTCACGGCAGGCGGGCGGGGACGTGAAGAGAGTGGGTGCTGGTCTGGAATGCGGGGGTGCCCCGGGGCTGGTCCCAGCTCCCCCACCGTGCCGTGGTGACCTGGATGCGTCACTGCCTACCCCTCAGCTCCCTGCTGGCCCGACGTCCAAGAGTTGCTCCAGGAAAGAAGCAGGGAGCTGTTGCCACAAACTAGGTCTGAGTCTGACTTTGAGGAACGTTCCAGAACAGCACCGTCCGGTGGGAACACAATGCGAGCCACATATGTGATTTTAAGCTCTCTAGTGACCCCATGAAAGGCAGAAAAAGAAACAGATGAAATTAATTGTAATAGTGTATTTTATTTACCCCATATATACAAAATAACCATTTCAATGTGTAATCAATATAAAACCTTTATTAATGAGATCTTTTGCAATTTTTTTTTGTATTAAGCCTTCCAAATCCAGTGCATGTTTTACCCTCACAGCCTCATTAAGTGCTCAAGAGCCGCATGTGGCCGGTGGCTACTGTAGTGGACGGCGCAGGTGTAGGTCGTGTGCTTTGGGATCCAACAGTCCTGAGTTCAAGTCCTCGCTCTGCCACTTACTTAGGCTGTGTGACCTGGGGCAAGTCAGTCCACATCTCTGGCCCTGTTTCCTCCTCTGTGAAGTCGAGATAATAGTAGCACCCACCTTGGAGGGTTGTTGAGGGAACTTACTAAGATGCTGCATGCGGAGAAGCCTAGTGCCTGGTGAACCCCCAGGAAAGTGGGTGGGGTCAAAATGGCACCCTTGTGGATGGAGCCCAGGGTCAGCCGGGTCCCCGTCCAGCCCCTCGCTTACCACCGTCTCTGCCCCAGGTCCCGGATGCGCCGGGAGATGTTGGTGGAGGGGACCCAAGACGAACCAGACCTCGAACCCAGTGGGGGTCCTGGCGTCCTCCCACCAGGCCACTCCCACCGAGACCCCACCCTGCAGAGCCCCAACTCCGAGGCTGAGGACCAGAAGCCGGCCGTGAAGGAGCTGGAGCTTCAGGAGGGCCCCGCGGAGAGCGCCACCCCCCCAACGGCCCAGGACAAGGCCCAAGTGAGGATTAAGCAGGAGCAGACGGAGGAGCAGACAGAGGAGGAGAGGGGGGCGGGCGGTCAGCTCCGGGACTCGGGGGAGCCCGACGAAGGCCACGGTTCCCCCAGAGAGGCACACCCCGACCCTCCGGGTAATGACAGACTCCCCAGAGTGGCCCCAGGGCTCCTTTTTCCAGGCGGGACCACCCCAGACTGCCCCTCACTACAGCCCCCCCGAGAGAGTGAAGGTGGGGAGCGGCTACACCCGGACCCTCTGAGTTTTAAGTCAGCCTCGGAGTCCTCGCGCTGCAGCCTGGAGGCGTCACTGAACTCGCCCTCGGCCGCCTCCTCGCCGGGCCTCATGATGTCTGTGTCACCGGTGCCCTCCTCCTCTGCCCCCATCTCCCCATCCTCACCCAGTGCACCCCCTTCCAAAGTGCCGAGTGCCAGCAGCCCCACTGCCGACACGGCCGGGGCCTTGCCCCCGGGCACCAAGGCGAACCCCAACTTGCAGCGGCGGCACGAGAAGATGGCCAACCTGAACAGCATCATCTACCGGCTTGAGAGGGCTGCCAATCGCGAGGAGGCCCTGGAGTGGGAGTTCTGAAGGCGGGGGCGAGGGCCGCACCGGGCGGCCGCCTCCCCTCTCCCCGACAGGGTGGGGTGAGGGAGGGAGGAACCCAGCCCTCCCAGTGTGGACAGCAGTGTTATGCCGTTTACGTTTTTTGTTGTAACCCTAGTTGGAGGAAGTCATGTGAGCGGGCGGGGCGGGTGCCACTGCCTCCTCTTTTCGGCACCCCCTGCCCCAGGGGGCACCCTCCTCCCCACCCCGGCCTCTCGGTGGGAGGCAGAAGCGAAGCGGCGTCACATTTTCCCCTGGAGACTCCAAACTCTTTTAGAAAAATAAATAAATATTTATAGACCTCTTTTAGCTATTTTAATAAAGGATCCTTTGGAATTTATCCCCAGCTGATGCTGTTTTGATATTGCAGAGAGTTATAAATCCGGACGCTGTCACAAGTGTCGTGAAGGATACACTGACGTTGTGTCATTTTTGCCACTAGATGAGATTAAAAGAAGACAATTGTTCAAAGCCATCACAAAACACGATAAGACTGACCAAAATTTAGATAACCTTGGAACCGCGGTTTTTTCCACATCTGTCTGTGAGACACAGCGCATCGCTACTGCCCTTCCAGAAACCGTGCTGGAAAGAGAAAAGTCCGCAAGACTCTAAACGAAAGCCTCGATGCCGCTGAGGACGTGTGTCGCTCCGGTGGTCCGCTTTGCAACCTCGATAAAGCAGAGTGTCCCGGGCTGTTGTGGCCGGTGGAGAGCTGCGGGCTGTGGCCGACCGTCCCACCGAGCATGGTCCACCCCCTCCAGTCAGAAACCTGTGGCCTTCGCTGCGTCCATCGGTGGACAGGATGTGTCTGCGGATCCTTTGCAAAGCCAGGCACGGGGGCGTGCGACTGGAGGGGGGGCTTGAGCCAGAGGGACCCCATTCCGCAGCCTGAATCGGGGCCACAGCGCAGGAGGTTTCCCCACCAGCTCTCCAGAGCAAGGCTGTGGCCACCATCTTCCCGCCGTGCATTTTAAGAAACTCCCAGCGTTGGTCATCCCACAAGCGCCCAGCACCACAAAGTAGATGCGTCCAACTGACACACCATCTTCCCTTCGCCCAACTCTCTCTCATGTTGGTCCCGCTGCTCTTTCTGGAAGGCGTCTGCGGCACCACACTTGCGCAGAACAAAGCGTCGAGGTTGAGCTCGCCACAGCATGACCACCATACCCCAGCCTCCCAGGCCCCCAGCCTGCCTTCCCTTGCGTGACCTTCTGGGGAGCAGGGACTCTACCCCCCAACTCTGAGAAGCCTTCCTCTGGCGTCTTCATCATCTTGGCTTCCAGGGGGAGAGTTCCTGGTCTGGATGGAACGGCCACCATATTGGTTGTTGGATCTCTCTCTCTCCTGTTTTCCTTTCTTTTCCTTTTTCAAACTCTCCATGGGAAGGCGGAATTGGGCGACTCCCCAGCTGAGTCCGGAACGACGAGGAGAAGGTGGCCTCAATCGGTGCCGATCCAGTGCCAGGGGAGAGACGGCTGCCGGGGGCTTCGAGGATGCAAGGAGCATTTTGAAGCCAGGCTGGCAGCCCGGTGACCAGAAGGGGACAGCTGACAGCCGTTCCAGAATCTCCGCTCTCGTGCACCCAGCCCAGACTGCAGGCTCCACGCCAGTCACCGAAGGACGCAAATCCTGCAGGAAAATCTCCTTTTCTGTACACCCAGGCTATGCATTGAAGAGTTTTCCACTGTAGACATTTTTACCCAGATGAAGGTATTTTTATACGTTGACAATAGGAAACAGTGACCAATTTTCAGAGTCATCAAATCTGGAACAAACCAAACGTCCCGTTTTAGCCACCACCGCCCTCTGGCGACAAAGACCACCGTGGGGGAACACACCGCTTTTTACTGAGACCCACCCACGGGCTCCCGGCGTCCACGCGGCCTGCGACTCCCAGACACTAAATCCGGCTTTAGGGAGCGGGATTGGATGAGCGCTTAGTATGGTCTTCTGAGCACGGACATCCCGTCGCACCGAAAGCTGGCGGACCCGTGAACAGCTTTGTCAGGTTCACGTCCTCGGACGGTCGAAACAAAACAGAAACCCACAAAACCGTTTCTATGAGAGATTCATGAACTTTGTTTAAAATTTTAAAGAAAAAAGAACACGTTCTGTCAACGCGTCGCTCAATACAGAATTGTATAATAATGTCTGGGCGTTCAGCTTGCTTTGTTCTGGAGCTGGGGGGCGGGAGGGTCCTCAGAGTGTTTAACGGTGTTTTTAAAAACTGGTTTCTGAGTGATTTCGCCACCACGGAAACACGAAGGCACGTCACATAAAAATTGCGATTACCGGCTTCCTTTGAGAACCGTAAAATCTGGCCACACCACGGCCAAGTTCCGACGTGGCCACCGCCCGCCGAGGAGTGGCTGCCCCCTTGAGATGGGAGACTCGCTGCCGTGTGCCTCGGCTCTCGCCCGCGCCCCCGCCCGGGCCCTGTGGACGCCTCGGCTGGCCGTCGTGCTGTGGGCCCAGCCAAGGGCGGCGGGGGGGCTGCGCTCCATCTCTCCACCCAGGGCGGCAGCGGGTTAGACCCTGGGTTCTGCTACTGAGGAGCCAAGATGGCGCCCTGCCCCCAAGTCAGTGGCCACAGGCCGTGGCCCTAAGACCAACCGGTGTACAAGCCGTGCCCACCGGAGGGAAACGTGTGGGTGGTCTCCTGGTGGGAAAATGCCATGAGGGGCTTCCTGTGACCAGTGAAGCATCGCCCTTTCCCAGCTGTACAACTCGGGCCTCAGTTTCCCCATCTGTAAAAAGGTGTCAGAGCTGCCGGTTCAGAAGGTTGCGATGAGGAATAATCATGTGTGTGGAACCGGGAAGACAGTGTGGCCCCCGAGGGGCCCATGCTCCTTACTGTCAGCATGAGCTGGGCCCGGGGTCGGGGGGAGGGGCTGGACCAACCCGTGACGCTGAGTCCCTCTGAGCATCAGGCTGCAGGAGGTTGGTTTCTTCTTAACCAGTAATGTCAGGAGAGTCCCCAAAGTGGCATCAAACATTACTCATCCATGAGCCCAGGCCACGTGGCGTCCCAAGACAGATCTTTCCGCTGTGTCTGGAAACCTTCGACCACCTGTTTTTCCACACGTCCTTGCAGTGGGAATTAAGGATCCACTGCCTCCCCCTGGGCTAGGAGAACGAATTGCTCCAAACCCAGGGACCCCTGGATGCCCGAGCACCCCATTAAGGCGGGGAGTGTAGTGGTGGGTTAACGGCCAAGGCCATCGGCCCTGGAGGTCCCGAGCTAGCCATTAAGGGTGACATTTCTGGCAGGCCCGGCCTGTGCTCAGAGTTGGAGAGGAGAGGGTGGGAGTCAAGAGCTCGGGGTGTGGAGCCAGAAGACCTGGTCTCAAGCCTGGCTCCACCTCTTGAAGCTGTGTGACCTTGGGCAAATGCCTAAACTGCTCTGTGCCCCACTTTTCCAAGCCATCCAGTGGGAGTGATGGGAATGGTACCTTCCTCATAGGTGGCTGTAAGGGTTCAGATTAAGGAAAGCCAAGGACTGGCCCTTCAGGCCCTCGGTGTGCAGCCCAGGAGCTCAGAAGTCAGAAATCCCCACATGTGGCCCATGGCGTGGGTGGGGCGGGTAGAGGAGGAAGGGGCATCTGACACACAAGCCCCTCAGAACCTGTGGAAGCGGGTGCCCCCGGGGTCCAGGAACGGACGCTCCATTCTGGGCCATGGGCCTTGGTGTTGGCACTGTGTCTGCAATCACTGCGCCTCTGGAGTGGAAATGCATCGAAAACACAGAAATGCAGGATTCTGGACTAGGGACCACGGGAGAGCAGAGTGGAGAGCCAGAGAGGAACGAGAAGGCAGGGAAGGCATGCTGGAGGAGGCGGGTTTAGATCCGGGGACAGAGGAGAGCAGAGAGCCGAGCTGGGGACAATCGAGTGGCTGTTCACCCAGGTAATAAGTACTTTTTGAGGACCTACTGTGTGCTCAGTGCTTCGATGGCAGAAAACACGGGACGTGAAACAATGGATAGCAGGGTCCAGGAAGGCTTCCTGGAGGAGGGGGCATCTCAGATGACACCTGAAAGACAATAGGAGTTAGAGGAGAAGCAGAAGAGCGGGGCAGAAACAACAGCAGGCAAGACGTGGGACAGGGACAAGCACGTGGGGAAACAAGTCCACAGGAGGCTGGAATTGGGGTGGAGGCAGAGGGAGGAAGAGGGACAAGGGCCAGATCCGGAAGCCCCTTGGGACATGGTGGGGAATACGCGTCTCTCCTGAGGGCAGTGGGGAGCCATGGAGGGTGTGAGAGGGGGTGGCTGTGGTCCGACCTGCACTTTTAGGAGGTTCGGAGGTCCATTTGTCTGGAGAGATGGTGGGCCAGAGGAGAGTGGCAGGGCCCACTCCCCCCACAGACCCTGAACCTCAGGCCTCTGTGGTCCTTGCCGCCCAGCCTGCCCTCCTTTTCCTCCTAGCTCAGCTCCTCGCATGGGGCCAGCAGCCCCGCCTCCCATCACCTCCTGGGGACCGAAAAAGCCAGACCTCACCTGCAGCCACATACCGGTCGCTATGGAAACCAGGCTGCCTTCGCAGACTCCCTGAGGGGAGGGGACAGGGAACGCCACCCTGAGTGACCTTGGCCAGGTGACTCCCCACCCTGGGGCAGTTGCCCCACCTGCCACAATGAGAAGACAAAACCGCTGATCTTTAATGCTCTGTGACCACCACCCCCCGAGCCTCTCAGGGGTCGCACTGGCTTTGAACTCAGCCGGCCTGGGTTCGACTCTCGGCTCTGGGGTAATCTAGGCCCTTCAGCGAGACTCAGTTCCCCTGTGTGTAGGACGGACGCCATCCTAGCAGAATCTACCTGTACTTGTTGTCTATTACAGCCTCACAAGTCACGCCAAAACCTAGTGGCTCGAAACAATAAACGTTTCCCTCTCACCTCTCGGGGTGGGAATCTGGGAGTGGCCGCACTGGTGGTTCTGGCTCCTGGTCTCCTGAGGTCACGCTGTCGGCCAGGGTGCAGTCACCCGAAGGAATCAGCTTCCGCGACGGTGCCCTCCCTGGCTGGCCGGCTGGCACTGGGGGGGGGGCTGATGGCTTCAGCTGCCCGCGTGTCCCCACAGCATGGCAGCTCAGAGTGGGCGAGGCAGAGTCTGTGCTGTTGTCCACCACCTAGATTTGCATCCCCACTGTCGCTCCCACAGTATCCTGTTGGCCCCCAGGCCTGCCACGGTTCAGGGTGGGAGGGGTCCGCACAAGGGTGTGGACAGCAGGAGGCAAGGATCACAGGGGGCCGGCATGGAGGCTGGCCGCCACACTGCTTAGAAGTTTCTTGGAAGATTCAATGAGCATTCCTGCTCAAAATGCAGCTTTCTAGACCCCGCCCCAACCTACGGACCCAGAATTCCTGGAGCGAGCGCCCAGGAACCTGCATTTTTAAGAAGCCCCTCAGGGGACTCTGGCATCATAGGTCTCGGTAAACGGGAGGCGATCCGAATTTGTGTTGCTCGGCCCCAGTGGGCGTGCCAGGCCCTGGGAGGCTGCTGGACAAGGTGGGAGTACAGAACACACGTTCACTGGCACCTCAGCGCCATTGGGAGCGGCTGGGTTGAAAGGAATTGGGGTCCACTTAAAGATGTGCAAAGGGTCATCGGGAGGACCCAGAGGAGGCCTTGTGAGATCCACAGGCGATGTCAGCTGGGCTTCAGCCAGCGCAGTCTGTCTCGATCTGTTCTCTCTCCAAGGCTGCCTCCTACCTAACGGTGACTGTTTCCCCCACTGCGAAATTCCCGGGAGCAGCTCCGGCCCAGCGGCTGGGCTCAGGGCGGGGAGGCCCCCTGCAGTGTGGGGCGGGGAGGCAATGATTCACCTCTGTGTCAGCACGGTGCCAGGCCTGGGTGTCCACGCCGGCCGGCAGGCCTGGTCCCTGCTCTCAAGGAGCTGCAGCCTGCAGGGCCTGGGGGCGCTGCCCAGGCTTTCTCGGCCCCACCACTCAGGAAGCAGTGACGCGGTTCTCTGGACGATGAAGAGAGGGCAGGAGCAGCGGGCCCAGGACTCCAGAGCTGTGCCTGGCGAGACCAGTGCGGCCGTGGCCCCGGGCGCAGGCAGACCAGCAAGCCAAGCCAAGGCGGCTCTGACCCTGGGTCAGAAGTGAGCCACCATTTGAAACCCTAAGTAAAAAACAGTTCAAGGGCATACCTTTGAAAAAGTCTTCATCAGAAAATGCAAAATCTGCAGCAGGGCTTAAGGAGTTAATCATTTCACTGCCGTCGGGGAGTCTCATCTTGGGTGCCACGATTTTAGAAATTGGGACAAGTTTGTGTAACATGAGGTAAGGTGATGTGGGGAGTGGACAGTTGGCAACAGATCTAGCCCCATTCAGGAGCACACAAGGCAGGGCCGGAAGTGGGGGGAGAGTGCGATTCTTTCAATATTTGTTCAGTTAGAAGAGGAGGGACCTAAGGCTTCCAGGAAAAGGGTGGAAACAGCAGCCGCCTCACTGTCCCTTCACCCCACTGAGCTGACAACAGCCCTGCAGTTGGTTACCCAGAGCCATGCACTCAGGAAGCCTCTGGCTGCAAATTACAAACTAAAGTCCCCCTCCAAGCTTTCAACAAGGACATTTATTACCTCAACTAAGAAGATATCCAGAGGTGGGGCAGGTTCCCAGACCCACTGGTTCCACAAGTCAAAGATGTTTTCAAGTGTGTGCTAAACTCAGTAGGGCATCTTTTTGTTGGCATGGCCTACTTCATGATCACAAGACAGCTGCCACAGCTCCAGGCATCAGACACAACTTCACCCCTAGAGAACAATGAGGAGCTCTTCTTTGTGTCTCTTTTTAGAAGCAAGAAGACCCTTCCACTCTAATCTCAGTGGCCAAAATTGGGTCACAGAGCCACTCTTTAGCAGCTAAAGTTTAGCCAATCCCTGCAAGGCAAATAGGAGCAGCACAACTGATTGAATTTACTAATCATTTAGGGTGGGTGGACATTGGCAGCCAGCTCGTAACTTCTGGCCTGATCGTCCTCCTTGGGGTTGTCATCCCCTGCCCCAGATGGCTTCTCAGAATATTCTTTCTGAACACATATAACCTCCCCACAAAGATTCTGGGTGAAGACCATTTTCTCTACTTGTCATGCTTCTGGGGTGTTTCAGTCCTGCTTATGCACGTGCCCGGAACCCCTCCCCGGGGTCAGAGGGAAACACTGACGTGTCGGCAGGTCGCTTGACAACACTGAGGCACCGACCAACTGGCGTCCCCTCCCCCATTCAGTTGGCTCCCAGCAGGGGAGGGCACCCCTCGGGGGCTGTTCTCTCCTGCTGCGCCCCCACTCTGTGCCCGTGCCCTGTGGTGGCTGCGGTCACAATGCCACAGGCAGCCCTGACTCAGCCCGTGGCCATGTGGGGAGCCACTTCCCCAGAACCCATCTGTCAGCTGTGGTCCCGGGAGAGGTGGAAGGAATTACTCAGCACGCACTGGATGCTCACAAGTGGAATGATTCCCTGACCTTAATATTTTTCATTTCTTGTTTTTGAACGTGTGCGGTGGACCCGGGACTGAAGGTTGCTCATGCTAAGCCACAGTTTTCTGAATGTGCGAGATTTTTCCAGACCGGGAGACATGTGACCCAAGCTCTGAATCCACATCAGGAGGACCAGTCTGTGGTGCTGGGTGACCTCCGGCCATTAGCCCAGCCCGGGATGAATCTGAGAGCTGATCCAGGCCCTCAGCACCCCCCAACCCACCCACCCTGTGCTCACAGCAGACATTACCAATCCATCGCAGGCTCTTCCCCTCAGAATCCTCCTCTCTCAGGCCCCAGGCAGCCCCACGCGCTGATCGCTGCGGGGAGCCCGGTTTCTCTTCCCTTCGGGGACCCTGGCGTTTCTCCCAACTATAGGGCTTCTGCTCACCGTCAACTCGCAAGTCCTCACGTTTCACCTGCGCTGTCTCCCCTCTGAAAAGGAGCGCTGCCGCTCCTCCTGCCCGCCCGTGTGTGCCCCTGGAAGGCTCTGCCCTCTCCCACAGGATTCCAGAGGTGCCCGTCCCTGCTCGACACTCTCCAGCTGTGCGAACACGGCAGCCTTCCTAACCTCTCCAGCTTCGGTCTCCTCCTCTGCGGTGGGGCCAGCCCTGCCCTGGGGGCTGTGAGAACGTGCCTGGCAGACACCCCCCCCAGGGCTGCTGCTGGCTCTGCCAGGGAGACCCATCCACCATTTTGGCAGGAAAAAAACGGCACGCCAGCCATCATTTGACAAACTTCGGTTTATTTTATTTTAGCTTTTACAACCCCCCGGGCAGGCTGCCTGATATCCTCCCCCAACCCAACTCCAGAGGCAGCCTGACCCCATCTTGTGCTTTGGGGGGGCAGCCCCACCCAGCCCCCGAGGGAGACCAGGGCATTGTACCTTTAGAGCTTATAAACCTGCACCAGGCCTGGGCCAACGCCTCACCCCACCAGCTGGGTGTGGCCAGGACTCGGCGCCGGGACCCCCAGACCCAGAGCCCCCAGCCAAGAGTGGCCCTCCCCCCTCTCAGGCCTCGGGAAAGCGGGAGAGGAAGTGGACAAACCTAGAGGCAGCTGCCGGAGAGCCAGGCTGGCAGGGAGAAGGCCAAGAACCAGGTGAGACTGGCCAGGTGCCTTTGTCTCCAGCCGAGGCTCTGGGCCCTCCCCTTGGGGCAGTGCCACCTATCCCCGTGCCACCCCTAGCCAGGGCCAGAGCCAGCGAGAAACAAAAGCACTGAAAACACAAAGCGTTGTTGCTAGGAAAAAACCACCCAAAGTATTAAAAATTAAGTTAGGAAGCCCAGTCAACTGCGCCCGCAGTCAGCTGGTGCCGGCAGACACACGGACAGCCCCCTGCTCCCAGAGCCGGGCGCCAGGCAGCGGGAAGGGGCTGAGTCTGTCCCTCACCGAGAGGGACTCTCTGGGGAAAGAGGTTGGGGCAGAGGTGTCCTCAGGGGGCCCCGGTGTGGGGCCCTGAGGACTGTAAACATGACCCAGCGTGAGGGCCAGGGCATCCCAGCCCCGAGACTCTCCTGGACGGAGAAGGGCCACCGTGGTGAGCGGGCACAGTGAAGCGGTCGAGATCCGGTCCCCCATCGGGATTGCCGGAGGGGGACCAAGGGCACGAGCTCAGAGAGGGGCTGGATGGAGGGAGAGTGTTCTGGAAGGCAAACATGGCTTCTCAGCCGTGTCCTGGTCCTCCGGGATCCGTACCTGAGCCCTTTCTGGGCAGCGAGTCAGCTCTCGGCCCCTCCTCCCCAGCGGAACCTGCTGGAAAGTCAGCTCAGGCCAGGCTGCCCAGCCCGGGACTGGAGGAGGTGGGGCAGCTCCCAGAGGGGCCCCCCCCAGCACCCCCACCCCCACCCCCCGGCAGGCAAACCGGGTAGGAGGAGTGAAGGATGCAGTGGTGTCGAGCTCGAGGGCTGCCACACCAGGGCAGACGTGGCCCGGGGCCAGAGGGCGGCTCCTGAGCACCTCCAGGGCTGCCAGAGCCCGGGGCAAAGTCCCGCCTGCCCCACTCCAGGCCCGGGACACGCCTGGAAACCCGCCCTGCTGCGCCTGGAGGCCGCCGTGGAGGAGCCCTCCCCTGTCCCTGCGAGGCCCAGGCCCACTGGGCACCTGCCTTTGCGGCCACACAGCCTCAGCAGCACCCAGCCACCCCAGCCGGGGCTTGTCGCCAGCAACAGGCCTTTGCTGGGTGGGTGGGCCCAGCCTGGGCAGATTCCCTGGAAAGCAGCCCTCGGCTTCTGGAGGCTCCTCCAGGCCCTGGGTTCTTGGAACCAGACACGTGGCCGCCAAGGCCCGGCTTCCGCAGCCACATCAGCATCCAGCATCTTCTCAGAGCTGGAGTCCCGGAACCCAGGCCGCGCGGGGACCCCCAAGGCCGGCCTGGCCCCCACGTCCCCCAGTCTCCGGGGGCGCGCTCAGGGCTGGGCGCGGCCCCGCAGCCAGAGGCTCCGCAGGGCGCGCACCTCGCGGCCGTAGCTCTCGTGCAGCCGCGCGAAGGCGGCGGGCGCGCTGGGGGCCGAGGCGCGGCGGCGGGGCGGCGGCGGCGGGGGCGCGGGGCCGGGCGCGGCGGGGGCCGCGGTGCTCCAGGCGGCGCGGCCGTTCTCCCGGGGCGCGGGGCCGGGCGGGGGCGCGGCGGGCGGGAGCGCGCGGGCCGGGGGCGCGGGCGCGGGGCCGCGCACGGCGGCCAGCTGGCGCTCGAGCTCGCGCACGACGAGGCGCAGGTAGTCGAAGCTGGCGCGCGACAGCGCCTTCACCCAGCCCTCCAGCGCCGCCTGGCTCTCGGCCGCCAGCTCGTAGGCGCGCGCGCGGGCGCCCGCGAAGCGCACGGCGAAGGCGAACTCCTCGGCGGCCTCCACCAGCTCCACCGTGCAGCCCTCCAGGATGACGACGCCCGCCGGCTCGCGGCTGGCCGCGTCCTCGAAGTAGAAGAGCATGTTGCCGCGCAGCACGAACCAGCGGCGCAGGTAGGCGGCGGCGCGGCCCGCGCGCTGGAACAGGAAGCCCGCGCGGTCGGCCGGCGCGCCGCTCGTCGCGTACGAGGCCAGGCTGCGCTCGTTGAGCTTCATGGCCGCCTGCCTGCGGGGAGCCAGGGTCACCCGCCGCCCCAGCGCCTCCCGGGGCCCGCGCCCCTCCCCCTTCCGCGGGCGGTGGGGGGGGAAACTGAGGCTCAAAGCGCTCCAGGGCCCGCCCAGGCTCACGCACGCGGCCCTGCAGAAGCAGAGCCAGGACCGGAAGCCCCGTGGGACCGGCCCCAGAGGCCAGGCTCCTGCCCCTCCTGCTGGCCTCCCGCCCCAATACTGCTGGGGACCCCTACCCACTGCGTGCCCCCCATTTCGTGCATCTCAGCTCGCTTAATCTGGCGGCCAAGCCAAGCTGGCAGGGACTGGCGTGACCGCACGTGACAGATGGAGAGACAGCACAGAGAGGTTAGAGACTCGCCCAGGGCCACCAAGCTCGTTGGGCGCAGCTGACGTTCAAAGCCAGGCCTCATTCCAGGCAGCTGTTTCCATCATCCCCGGGACCAGACCCGCTGCCCTTCGGTGGTCCCCAGCGGGCGCCAGCTCTGCTGATTTCCTAGCTCAGCTCTGACGGCCCCCATGAAATGTGGGTGTGAACAGACCCCACTTCAGAGGATTGGAGGGCCTTCATTCATCAAACATTTATTAAGCACCTACTGCATGCCAGGCACTGGGAATACAGCAGTAAAGAAAATGGGGAGGTCGCTGCCCCCGTGGTGCTCACGTGCCAGTGCAGGTGAACGGAGCAGACAGTTAACAAACAGATGAAATACATCTGCCAGATGGTCTTACGTGCTGTGGAAAGTCTGACAGGGAGGGGGTCAGGAGTGCTGGGACAAGAGGAGTGTTTGATTTCAACAGGGGGGTCGAGAAGGCTGTACTGAGAAGGTGACATCTGAACAGAGACCTGCAGGAGGTGAGGAAGGGAACCCCTGGGACATGCCAGGCAGAGGGAACAGCAAGTGCAAAGGCCCTGAGGTGGGAACCTGCTGCTGGTGTTGGGGGACAGCCAGGAGGCTGGTGAGGCTGGATCCAAGTGAGGAAGGGGAGAGGTGGTGGATGCATTCAGAGTGACAAAAAAGACTGTTATGAAATAATCCAGATAAAGGGCCCAGGGCAGGGCCCACACTTACAGGCAGGGGATGGGGAGAGCACTGAGGAATCTATGCACTTGGCCCCGTGATTTTATCCGCCTTTGCCCAGGGCAACACTGGCCAGGCAGGACTTGTCAGGAGGTGGTACAGGGTGTCCAATGTGGCCACACCTTTCCCTGGGGTTTTGCATGGCCACTTTGAGGACCCACCTCGTGCTCCTGCCTCACAACCCCACTCTACATAGGACAGTAGCTACATTTCTCAAGAGGCAAAGTAGGTCAAGCAGCTAGAATGCAGCAGGTGCTCAATTAATGTTCTTTCCCAGCCTGCGTGGTGCCTTACTCAGGCCTTGGAGGAATGAGGTATGGGTGGTGGCTCTCCTGGGAGCGGCAGGTCACAGGGGGCCCAGCCAGGCAACCTGACCCAGGGCAGAGGGGGCGATTGCTCCCTCATCTCACTTGCCTAGGCAGTCAAGGAAGGCTTCCTGGAAGAGGCAACATGAGCCATGATTTAGTAACAGAGATCAGCCTGTCCTGACCTAGCAGCCAGGACAAGGCCAGAGCCCATGAAGGCTCAGGGTCTTTAATCCCTGCTCTGCCTCCCCGAGCTGTGTGACTTCAGACACGGGCTGCCCCTCTCTGAGCCTGAGTTTCTCTCTCTGCAAAATGGGACTCATGCATTCCCTCCCCCCCACAACAACTCCCAGGTGAATCTGGGCCCGTTTCCCTCAGGAACCACCCACCCTACTCACCCCATTTCCCTCCTGCCTCTCAGGCCACCACTCACCTCGCCGGCCTCTGCCCAGCTGTGGTCTCGACTTGCTCTTCTCTGGACTCAAGTGTCAGCTCTGCAGTGTTAGGGCTGTGTGATCCTGGGCAAGCTTTAAGCCTCTCTGGGCCTCTGTTTCCACATCTGTAAAACAGGATCACAGCAGTGCCTAGGTCAGGGTTGCTGTGATGATGGCACAGTGACCATGTGGAAACACTGAGCACGGAACCAGGCACCCGGCGGTAGCTGTTGACATTCTTCTTGGCCCCCAAGTGCTGCCCTCAGTGCTTTGAACAGATGGCCCTTGGTTCCCCTGCACCAACCCTGATCACTCATCACGTCCAGCTGACCCCCTCCGACCTCTTCCCCCTCAGCAGGCCCTCTCTGCCCACTGCCCTCCCCTTCCAGGCCCCGTGATGGCTGCCCAGACGGCTCCGGAGCCCCTCCACTGGTCCCCGGCCTGCGTCCTCGCCCCTTCCAGGCCATGTTCTCCAGGGCAAGATCCTAACTCCCTCCCAGGCCCCTCGCCGGGCCCCACTGAGGGACCCTGTTACAACGAAGCCCAACCACAGCCTCCTCCGCCCTAAACCCCCCATGGCTCCCGATTGCTGAGGATCAGGCTCGGTTCCCCGCAGCCTCCCAGGGCCCCCCCCCACCTCTCGGCCCCGCTGTCACGCAGCTCCAGCCACCCTGGCCCCCTTGCTGTTCCTCATACACACGGGGCATTCTCCCACCTCGGGGCCTGGGCCGGGCTGTTCCCTCTGCCTGGCATGCCCTTCCCCTATCTTCCCACGGCTGGCTCCTCATCCTGCAGTTGGAACTCAGGGAGGCGGGCCCCACCCGCCCTGTGTCCAGGGACCCCCGCCCCTCTCCTGCACCCCAACCGAAACTCACCTGCGTCATCTCTGCCTGCTTGAGGAGGCAGGGGACTCCCGCGCTTGGCATGTAGTTGGCGCTCACAGCCCTGTGGAACGAATCAGAGTTATCGTCCCACAGCTCTCAACAGCCCGAGACGGGGCTGCGCCCCATCCTGCATTCACCTGCAGAAACTGAGACACAGAGAGGTCAAGCAACTTGCCCAAAGGCACAAGGCTCTGCCCAGAGTCGCATGTTCTAGGCACCCCGCCCAAAGGGGCTGATCTTGAGGTCCCCTCACGCTGGGCGGCCCTCCTCCCTCTGCTGCCCAAACGGGGCCAGCCTGCCCCCCGTCACCGGTGGCATGGCACCCGGTCCTACCCATGGCCCCGCCAGCTCCAGCCCAGCACGAAAGGGGGGCAGGAAGCAGCAGGGCCCCTGGGAGGACCCGGTCCCGCTTATCTCCCCGCACTCACGCTGTTTTCCAAGAAGTTCAGAGTCCGCTGATTCAACGGCCGGCAGCCGGCAGGAAGCTGAAGGGGCCAAGTTCTCGCCTCCTCCAGGGTGGGCTGGGGGCCTTGAGGAAACCACCTCACCTTTCCGAGCCTCAGATGCGCTGGGGAGGGTGCAGTGGGCTAAATGAGGGAAACCCACTGGCAGCTACGGGAAGGCCCCAGGACGCCCGCACCACGGTCCGGGCTCGCAGCCCCTATCAGGTGAGGGTAACATCCGGCCCTCGGGGCGGCTGGAATAAGTGAATCCTGGAGAGCCATTTTTGCAAGATGCTTCGCAGGGAGTGAGCGCGCCCAAAGACGCTGTCTAAGGGCTCCAGGGACACAGCTGGCCCAGAAACCAGCACTTGCAGGAAACGGAGGCACGGCACCGTGGCGCTCACTTCAAGGAAAGAAGCCGGACCGGCAGGTCCTGGCCTTGGATTCGGCTCCCACCAGGGTCCCCCAGCAGTGGGCCTCGGGGAGAGGGGGTGTGGCAGGTGCAGGCCGAGCGACACGTGCCGCGAGCCCTCGAGCGCGCCCGCCCCGCCTGCCCGGGCAGGGGCCGGGGACCGGGACCCCCGCAGGCTGGAGGCGGCCCCGCAGAGGCTGGTCCTCCGGGTCTCGCCCCGCTCCCGGCTGCCCTGCCCCTTTGTGTGGGGTGTCCCCTAAAGGACAGCCAGAGCCCCACGTGGGGGTCAGCGACCGCAGGGGGAGCCGACGGCGGCCTGTGCGCAGGGTCCCCCGCGGCCGAGGTCCCCTGTGGGGCCGGGATCATCGGCCCCGTCCGCCCGGCAGCGGGGGTCCCGAGTTGGGGAATCACGCCGGAGTGAGGCGCGCGAGGGCCGATCCCCGCGCCCTCCGGACGGCCGGGGACCCCGAGGCCCACCCACGCGGCCCGGCGCGCGCCCCCCGCAGGTCCCCCGGGCCGGCCTTACCTCGAGGCGCGGCCTAGGGCGGCGGCGGCACGGGAGGAGCGGGGCCGGGGGGCGGCCCGGCCATGGCCCGGGACCCGCTCGGGGGCGGCGACCGCGGCGGCGCTGCTTTGTCTCCGGGGCGGCCGGGCCGGCGCAGCCGCGGGAGAGCAGGGCTCGGACGGAAGGAGGCGGGGGCAGCCGGACGGTCCACCGCCCGCGGGCGCGCCCCTTTAACCCTTCCCGGCCCGCCCGCGCCGGGCCCGCCCCCGCGCTCGGTCCGCCCCCGGATTGGCCGGGGCCCCGGCCCGGCCCGCCCCCGGATTCGCCACGCCCCCCTTGGGCCCGCCCCCGAAACCACTCTTAAAGGGGCCGCGACCGGCTCAGGAATCCCCAGTGCCCTATTCCAGGAAAGAGGATTCGGTTTCGAGGCTCCACGCGCTTCCAAGGCCTAAGTAAGGACAGGCGGCGGATTCGCCCGGAAAAACATCGGGGTCCTGGGCGGGGGTGCTCGCTGAAGCCCTGGGCCTGGAGTCGCAGCTCCTCCTTGCGTAGGGCTGGCGGATTTAGCAAATTTAACACCCAGCTACATTTGAAATATAACTCTGCTGAAAATTTGTGGTTTCTTGGAAAAAGCTGAATGCAGGACATTCCGGGCGTTCTGACGAAGTCAGTAGAGGACCGTACTAGATGTACAGGATGCCTGGCGACCCCCCCCCCCCAGCTCCAGGTGAGGCGGGAAAGCTCTGGAGTTGGGCAGGCTTGGGTTCAAGTCCCACTGAGCCGTCTGTCACTGTGGGGCCTTAGAGAAGTCACTTCACTTCTCTGGGCCGGTTTCCTCATCTGTTAATACAGACAGTCGCCGGATATGAAGTTCACGGCAGACAGTAGGTGCTCTCGACAAATAGGAATTGCTGTTCTTTATTCTGCTTAGAAGAACACAGCCCCACCTCCCTGGACCTGCTCTTCCTGCTTCCTCCCCGCCGCCCTCCAGGCCTCCATCACTGTCCAGTCCTGGCTTGAAGGCAGCAGAGAAACAGGACCGACCAGGATCATATATTCATTCTACAGCCTCTCACTAAGCACCTACTGTGTGCCGACACTGTTCCAGGCACGGTTCCTGAGTCAGTGAACAAACAAATAAGTTCTGGAAGTGATTCCTGTTAGGAAGACTCAGCTATGGCAGTGGGGTAGATTTTAGACACAGTGGTCAGGGAAAGCCTTTCTGAGGTGCAGAGACCTAAAGGAAGGGAGAAGGGAGCCCTGTAGGTCTCTGGGGGTAGGGTGTCCCAGGCAGAGAGAATGGTAAGTGCAAAGGCCCTGAGGTGGGCCCATCCCAAGCATGTTTGAACAACAGAGAGGAAGCCAGCGGAGCTGGGACCGAGTGAGCAAGTGGAAGAATAGTAGGAAATGAGGTCAGAGAGTATCGGCAAAGCCAGGTTGCTTAGGGCCTTGTGCATCATGGGAAAGATTTGCTTTTACTCTGAGAAGAATGGGGAGCCATGGGAGGGTTTTGAGTAGAGAAGGGATGTGATCTGTCTTAGGTTCAGCACGGTCCCTGGCTGCTGTGGGGAGGATGGACTGCAGGGAGCAAGGGTAGAGGCCCCAGGAGACCAGGGAGGAAGGTATTGCAGTTAGTCCAGGCAAAAGATGATGGTAGCTAAGAGCAAAGCAGAGGCGGTGGAGGTGGAGAGAAGCAGTTGAATTCTAGAGCCTGCCTGATAGTGAAGCCAGCGCAGAGGAAAGCGGGGCCACAGCCACGACGTGGAGAGAGACAGGTACCTGGTGATATCTGATATCTGCTGAGCTCCCGGATCCAGCTATACCTGATGCTGCCATAACTCCTCAGCCAGGAAAGGCGAGCTGGGATTTCCCCCGAATCTAGATGCTTGCCAGTTGAGGAAAATGCCAGGCACAAGGGCATTTGGGCTTTGGTGTGGGTAAAACTTCCCAGAGGTCTGTGAGTCTTGGCTCTCAGAGCCCCTCATGCTAGAGTTGAGATTTGACCTGGGTGAAAAAGGCAGAAATCGGAGCAAGGCCCTGGCATCTTTTAAAAATTATTATTCCTTATTATTTATTTTTTAATTGAGGTGAAATTCACATTAAAAAATCATTTTAAAGTGAACATAACGTATAACAGGAAGACGTGTTGGTAACACTGAATTATATAATTGAAATTTGCAAAGGCAGCAGAACTTCGATATTCTCCCCAAAACAAATCTGTATAGAATGATGAACGTGTGAATTAACTAGAGGGGAGGAACCCTTTCACACTGCAGACGCGTATCCCATCGTCACGTGGATACTGGAAATATGTTACAATTTTGTTCATCCATTACACCTCAATAAAGCTGAAAATAGATTTAAAAAAAAAGATACAGCTTCCAAATTTGAAAAGACACCAGCAAAAGTAAAAGCAAGTGGACAATTGGTGGCATTTAGTCCGTTCACAAGGTAGTGCAGCTACCGCCTCAGTTGAATTCGAGAACGTTTCCATCACCCCAAAGTAAGAGCCTGTCCCCGTCAGCTTCGCTCCCCGTCCCCTCCCCCAGCCCCGGCCACCACCTGTCTGCTCCCTGTCTCCAGGGGTTCACGTGTTCTGGATGTTTCCATGCGTGGAATCACACAGCACATGGCCTCTGGAGTCTGGCTCTGTTCACGGAGCATCACGTTTTCAGGGTCCGGCCCTGTTCCAGCGCGTGTCGTACCCCGTTCCTTTGTGGCTGAATCCTGTCCCGCCGTGTGGACATGCCGCCTCCTTTGTCCTTTCATCGCTGACGGATGTTAGGTTGTTTCCAGCCTTGGCTGCTGTGACCAGCGGAGCGTCTTTGTGGCTGGCGCCTGGAGCGGGCTGGAAAAGGAACAGTGTTCAGAAGGACTGGGAAGGGGAATTTGAGAACCAGAACTGGGTCGCGGCTGCCGTTACCAGTCCTGATGGTGTTCCCTCCAAACCAGTCTCGAGCCCGTCACTTCTCCATCTCTGCCACCACTTCCCTGCCCCAGGCCACCGTCGTCTCTCGCCCAGTCGGCTGCATAGCCTTCCCTCAGGTCTCCCTTCTGCCACTCTGCCCCTGCACCCCCGAGTCCATTCTCCACCGCGGGATCCTAGTAAAACTGGAGTCAACGCGAGTCACGGCACTCTCTTGTTCAGAGCCTTTCTGTGGCTCCCTGTTGCCTCAGGGGCAAGTCCAGACTCCCACCCGGGAGTGGCAAGGCCCTACTTGTCCTGGCCCCTGCCCGCCCCTCCAGCCTCCCCACACGTGGTTTCCTAGCCCCACTCCCTCAACTGCAGCCTCCTGCCACGCCTCTGTTCCCCAAATGCACCGTGCTCTGGGCCTTTGCATGTGCTGGTGCCCCTTCCAGGACTCCTCCTTCAAGCCCTCGCTCAGCCATTGTCTCTTCCAGGAGGCATATGAGCCCCAGCCCCACCCCACTGGGTCGAATGCCTTTGTTTCCTCCAGGCAGTCAGTCTTTCAGCCAACACTTAGGGAAGCACTTCTGTGTCCCAGGCGCGGGGTACACACGGCAAAGACAGGCAGGGATGCGTGTCCACAGCAGCGCTACTCACACTAGCCAGCATGTGGAAGCAGCCCAAGTGTCCACCAGTGGGTGGGAAGATAAACAGAATGTGGTGCATCCGGACAGTGGAATATTACTCAGCCCTAAAAAGGACTGAAGTGGCAATGCCCACTAAAATGTGATGATCCTCGAAAACATTATGCTGCGTGAAAGAAGCCAGTCACCAAAGGCCATGTGTTGTGAGAGTCCAATTATGTGAATTGGCCAGAATAGATAAGTCCAGAAAGACAGAAAGAATTTTGGTGGTTGCCAGGGCCTAGGGGGAGGGAGGACGGCAAGTGGCCACTTAATGGGCGTAGGGTTTAAAAAAATGGGTATGGGGTCTTCCTTTGGGGTGATGGAGATGTTTGGAACCTGATAGAGGTGGTGGGTGCACAGCATTGTGAAGTCGTAAGTGCCACTGAATGGTGGCCTTTAAAGTGGTTGATTTTATGTCATGTGAATTTCACCTCAATAAATGGTTAAAAAAAAAAAAAAATGACAGACAAGCTCCCGCCCTCGCTTCCCGGGGTAAACAAAGGAAGCAACATCTACAGTACACGAGCCGAAGTTTGGGGTCCGGAACCACCGCAGGGACGAGCACGTGTGCTGTGAATGAGGACGGCGGGCCTGCCGTTTTAGCGGGTAGGGGCCGGGGGAGACCTCCCAGAGAAGGTGCTTTGGGGTAAAGACCTGAAGGAAATAAGGGCACAAGCTGTGCAGCTATCCAGAGGGAAGAGCATTCCTGGCAGAGGGAACAGCAAATGCAAAGGCTCAGAGGCAAGAAACGTATCAAGGAGGCCAGTGTGGCTGGAGCAGAGGCAGCAAGAGGGGAGGAGAGATGAGACCCAGGAGGCCTGTGGGCTTTTCTCAGAAGGCTGGGGAGATGAGGAGGAACTTGCTAAGGAGATAAGAAGCCACATGAAGTTGGAGAAAAACCAGAAGCCATTTGGTGGCAGCGTACCTGGTTTGGGGACTGCCCAGCCCATGACACCAGTCTCCCCCCTGTGAGCAGGCGGGGCCCTGAGCGCAGGGAGTCTTGTCTGCTTTGTTCTCTGCCGCGTCTTCAGTGCCCGACACATCGTAGGGACAGTCTTCCCAGGAAGGTGCCCACAGGACCTGCCATCTTGCACCCAGCCCTGTCCTCGGACCCGCCCTCTTCGCTCGGCCACCAGCACCACTGGGGTCCCAGGCCAAGCTTCCTTCCGCGGTGGCTGCCCCACCCCAGCAGTGGGCAGAGGCCACCAGCCCCGGGAAGGAACTGAAATTGTCCTCCACCACAGTGCGCTGGCCAGGCCCCATGCGGGGAGGGACCCGGGTCCCAACTTCGAGGGTCCTCCCTTGGTACCTGCGCTCCACCAGCTGAGGCCCGGGCCTGGGCGAGCGAACTTTGCTGAAGGCGTGGGACCAGGAGGGTCTTGCCGGCTCCCTCCAGAGCATCCCGAGGAGGATGGGAGAGCCCGCCTTGAAAGGTGGCATTGCTGACTCCTCTCCTCGTCCCCATCATCAGCTATGGGGCGTCTCATGCCCAGTCCCCAAACCCTCTCCTCTGCCGCCTGCAGACCCCCGAATTCCTGACTGCTTTCCCCCCAGGAGCGATTTAAACTGCCTCGGAGTTTCACCTGCTCCTTATTAATAACCAGGACGTACTGCACGCCGGCACAGGGCCGAGTTCCTTTGACCCAGACCATCATATTGAACTCTCCAGCCGAGGCTCAGAGAGGGTGAGTAACATGCCCATGGTCACACAGGAAAAGGGCAGAGCTGGGGCTGCCACCCAAGCCTGTTGGATACCCCCCCATGTTCCTAACCACCTAGCCACCTCCACTTCAAGTCCGAAGAAACCCCTCCCGGTACCGTCCTAGCAAACCCCACAAACTCACAGCCCCTTCCCCTGACCCCAGCCGAGCCCCGACCGGAGCGCTAGCATGGCTGCCTCTGCCGTGCGTGTTAGGTGGAATGTGTTTTCCTTCCTGCTGTGCCAGGTCGGGACCTGAAGGGAGTGCTGGCCGGCGTGGCCCCTGAGCCACAGCCCGGACTACAGAGTGCAGGGGGAGGTCTCGCATTTCCCGTGAAGCCCAGACTCACAAATCAGCGTGGGACCACGCTGCGAGCTGGAAATCACTTAATGTGCAGCATGGTTCCCATCCCCACTCTGCCATTCTCAAGCTGTGTGACCTTTGGGAAGTCACTCACCTCTCTGTGCCTTGGTTTCCTCATCTGTGAAACAGAAGAAGGAACACCCCCCCCCCCCCCATCTCATAGGTGCATGAGGGACTTCAAGAAGAATAGTCCTGCTTACTGAGCACGTGCTGTGGGGTTTGCTTCTCACGACAACGCTGAGAAGTAGGAACGATTTTGCCATCCCCATTTTACAGAAAAGAAACCGAGATGACATGGCTAACCTGAACTCAAACCGCAAGGAAGTGGATTTGAACCCAGGCGGTCTGGATTCTACACCTTGCTGCCCGTTAGGTAATGACACAAAGTCCTCAGAACGACACTAGCATAGAGTAAGTGCTCAGTAACTGTTCCGTGTTACTACTTTCTGCTCACAAGTTTTGGCTGGCACTTCAAACATCTTTGAGCAATAAAAAAGTTTTAAAATAACTAAGTCATTATCTGGGAAAGATGCTGTTTGGGGGTAAAGAAAATCAAAATATAAGGCCCTTGGGGAAAATTTCTAATGTAAAATTTTTAAATTAAAACTGTTAATAAAAACTAAAAAGTTTTGGTGCCAGACCTGGGTTCAAATCCCGGCTTGGAATCTGAGTAGCTATGTGACCTGGGGCAAGTCACTTCACCTCTCTGAGCCTCAGTTTCCTCATCTGGAAAAGGGAGATGACAAGGGTTGTTGGAGGGTTCAGTGAGCTTCGAGGCCCTCGCTAACTTGTCACTGTCTGTTTATTTAAGGGTTCGCTCGCCGACAATCTGTTTCCCGGCACGAGAACAGAGACAGTGTCTGTCGTCTTCGCCATTGTATCCCCAGTGCATGGGACAGGGCCCAGCACGTAGTGGAGGCTCAAAAATCCCAGCCTGCTGGGCAGAGTGTCCTCCTGCCCCCATGGGGCCCCAGCTCCTCTCAGCCTGCCCAACTCCTGGCTCTCCCAACTTCCAACCCCAGGACCATACCCTCGTCTCCTGTTTCAGGTATGAGAGGCCCATGAGGCACCTTCGCATGATATGGCAACTGGGAGGACCCACTGGTGTTCTGTGGCAGGAGTCTCTCAGTTGCCAAGTGGCTAAAAGCTGCACACAAACAGGCTTCAGCCACAGAGAGATTGACTGACTCACATGGCTGAGAAATCTAAGGGTAACTGCTTTCAGGTATGGCTGCATCTAGGTGCAAAGCCCGTATCATCAGGACTCAGTTTCTCTCTGTCGGGTTTTGCATGGCTCTGAGTGGATTCATTCTCAGGCCACATGGCCCCCAGAAGCTCTGAGCTTATGTTCTCCCAGCTCCAAGAGGAGTGGAATGAAACATTTTCTTATTGGACTCTTCTGCCCAAGCCTGGAGTTGATTCTCACCGGCCATGTGGCTTCACCTGCCTGTCTTTGAACCAATCATTGGGGTGGGGACGAGAAGGCCGTCCCCAGGGAACATGTTGAACCGAGATTTCATAGAAAGTCAGGTGCTGTTAGCATAACAAGGGAAGTCCAGCAGCCACGCTCATGGGAACCCATTTCAGCAGTGAGGGGAGCCCAGCTGGGGGAAGATGGAAATGTGGGGCTTGCTGCTCTCCACACACCCCTCCGCCCTCAGCTTCCTGCTTCTGCATCTAAGAGTATTGCCTCGTACTTCCCTCTCTCCTCTCCTCCTCTATCCTTGGCCCTGTGACTCCTACTGCCTCAGAGAGGTAAAGTAACTTGCCCAGGGTCACACAGCCAGCATATGAGGCAGAGCACACCCAGGCAGCTAGCCCCAGCGTCCTTCTCTGGGCCCAGGAATAAGCAGAGTCTGACCATTCGCCTGAAGTACACCCAGCCCGGCCCCAGGTAGCTGAAGGGAAGTGACTCAGCGGCCTGAGGCTCTGCAGACACTCCTGTTCAGTCTGGGTAATTCAGGGCCCTGTCAGCCCTCACAGCCCCGCAGAGGACCCTGCGGCCCCCTTCCCCTCAAGCTTCCTCCTGCCGCGGCTGCATTTCCCCGCCCCTCCAGCCAGTTTCTGCCCCTCTCTGTGCAGGTCAGGGTCCTCCTCTCGGAGATGACCTGCTGGCCCGGCGGCATCTTCCTGTGCCGCCTGCGCCCACGGCTCACCCCGGAGCCGTGCTCAGTCACCCGGTGCTGGCGAGGGGCTCAGGGTGGCGACGGATCTCAGAGCCGCCCGGCCGTTCTGCAGGCGAGGAGTGGCCCACACTCACGTCACATGCTCTGTGGGACCATCCCTGGGCTCTGCCAGGTGCGGGCAGGGAGACCAGCTTCCCAGCCTCCTGCAGCCCATTTTGGGGGTCGAGAGCAGCCTGCGGGGGGGACGGGAGGAATAGAGTGGGCGCAGCCCCGACGCCCTCCAAATCCTGCCCCGTGAGCTAACACTTTTGTTGTCACGTTTTTTGATTGAGGTGACATTCACATTTCCATTGTAAAGTCCATTTCAGTGGCACGTGGGACATTCACAATGCTGTGCCACCACCTCCATCTACTTCTAAAACGTTTTCATCACCGGAAAGGAAACCCCACACCCAGTAGCTGTCACTCCCGTGCCCCTCTCTCCCAGCCCGGGCACCCACCATCCACTTTGTCTCTGCGGACTTGCCTGTTCTGGATGTTCCACGTCGCTGGTCTCATACACGTGCGGCCTTCTGCGTCGGCTTTCACTGAGCGCCACGTTTCGAGTTCATCCACGTGGAGCAGGCGTCCTTCCCTTCGACGCCGCGCGTCCTCCATTGGTTTGCGTGGCTGAGGATGGCCAGCTGCCGTCTGTGCACTTGTCCGCTGACGGGCGTTTGGGCCGTTCCCACATCTCGCCCATTGTGGCTGCTGCTGTGAGCGTTCGTGCGCAAGTATCCGTTTGAGCACTGTTTGCAATTTTGGGGGGTTTATACCTTAGCTGACATTCGATGCTTCTTTTAACGTAGCTGGGAGGGGAGTGTGAGCGGTGCTCGGTCGCCTGCCCCTCAGCGTAAAGGAAGCTGACAATAACCCGCGTCACTGATCGAGTGTCCCGTGCTAAGTGCTTTGCACACACAGTCTCATGGACCCTTCAGCAGTGCTTTTTTTAAAGATTTTATTTTTTTATTTTTTTTTCCTTTTTCTCCCCAAAGTCCCCCCAGTACATAGCTGTGTATTCTTCGTTGTGGATTCTTCTAGTTGTGGCATGTGGGACGCCGCCTCAGCGTGGTCTGATGAGCAGTGCCATGTCCGCGCCCAGGATTCGAACTAACAAAACACTGGGCCGCCTGCAGCGGAGCGCGCGAACTTAACCGCTCAGCCACGGGGCCAGCCCCCCTTCAGCAGTGCTTTTTGAGGGAGGCACTTGGTTCATCCCCATTTTCGCAGAGAGGTCGAACCAGCGGGGAGGCGCCGGAACCAAGGCTCCCATCGTGAGCCTGTGCGTTAGAGTCACCATCCACCAACAATCACCAAGGACCTACCATTTCATTTTGTCTCAACACAACGTCTTGAGCACCGTTATAATGTGTGCCGGGTTCCTGCCATGAGCCCAGGTTCAAAGATGAGCGGAACTGCAGCCCCACCCTGCAGGAGCTCAGAGTCTGGGGGTACGCAGCTGAATGCATGAGTAATTGCAACATTAGGGATGAGCCCTCTGTCCCTCGGACGCTTGATACAGAGGAGGCAACGCCCCCAGGGAACCCAAGTAGACCTCAGGTAAAGGGCACAGTTCAGGTGTTTTTGAAGGATGTATAGGAGTTTGCCAAGCAGAGGAAAGGGAATCAGAATGCCAGGCAGTGAGAACAGGACACGGGTCTGGAAACATGAAACAAGGGACGGAAAGAAGTCTGGTGTGACTGGAGCGGAGGGCATTTGGTGGGTATTTTCAGGAGGTGAGGTCGACAGGGATGTGGCTGGGAAGGGCTTGGAATGTCAGGCTGCCGGTATGAGTTTTGCTCAGAAGGTCACACAGCCACGGAAGGTTCAGAGCAGGGGAGAGACATGGCCCATAATCACATTCGTGCCTTGGAAATAAATAATAGGCATTTGAGGAGCACTGACTGTGTGGCAGAGACCTCAACACGAATCATTTGACTTAATTTTCACCACAATCCTAGGAGGTCGAGCCATCCCTTATCCCCATTTTACGGACGAAGAAACTGAGGCTCAGAGAGCCCAAGTCACTTGCCCAGGGTGACCCAGCACCAGAGGAAGAAGCCGGGCATTAAACCATGTCCCAAATCCGTGTTGTCGACCTTGGTGGCCGTTTGACGGTGGATCGGAGGCCCCAGACCTGGAACCGGGGTGGGGCATCCAGGGGGGCTCCGGGAGGAGGGGCCGAGGCTTCGCGCGAGCCTCCGCCGCCCGCCATCGCGGGGCCACCAGGGGGCGCCCGAGCCCCGCGTTACCGCCCGCGGGCGCGCAGCCTGGACCGGGCCCCGCGGAGCCGGGCCGCGCGGGGCGGCCGCGGTAACCAGGTTGTCCGGTCTCTGCGGAGCCATCGGGGCCTTTAATTACCCGGGTTGGAAGTGCCTAATTGTCTGCGGGGCCGCACGCCACTGAGTCACTTCCCCTCCGAATCCACATCCCCCCGCGGAAGAGGGGGCGGTCCGCGTTTGCGCGGCAGGGCTGGGGGCCCCGGGGGTGGGCGTGGGGCGCGCGGCCGCCGCGGGCGATTTGGGCCAAGGTCGGAATTCTGGACCCCGAGTCCTGGGCCGCTTACCAGCCTTGGGACTGGGGCAGGTCACTTCTCTCCGTGCCTCAGTTTCCCCCTCTGTCGAAGGGAGGGAAACAACACTCTCTCCTTCCTACAGTTGTTGGGAAGACTAAATCATTAATCCATGCAAAGCCCTCAAAATAGCACCTGGCACATAATGTCCAATAATGATTAATTCTGTTATTACCCCATTATTATTATTATTATTATTTGGGCGTAGTAAGTCGTTGAGAGCTGTGTTCTGCGATCGGACAGGTCTTGGGTCCAGGAGTCTGCTTCAGTCGCTGAGCAGCCATGTGACTCTGGGCACGTGGCCTCCGATTCCTCTTCCGAAAAGTGGGGTCGTTCCTGGCAGAGCCCTCACGGCAGGGATGGGAGGGGGTGTCCTGCTCCCCGGGAGGTCTCGGCTCCCGTGCAGACTTCCGCAGATGGAGTCCAGATTGTAAAGCGCTGCCTGCTTTCCTGAGGCGGCCTGGGGCGGGTTTCGGAGTGGAAGTCGCTGGGAGGGTGGAAAGGGGAACCGGGTGCGGGGAGGAAGCTGGACGGAGCGGCCCGGCACCTGCTCGCCCCTGGACCCGCCCGGGAATCCGGCGGCGGAAAGAGGAAGGGCCGCTGACAGAATTCCTTCTGGCCAGGACTCCCCTTCCTGACCCTGCCAGCCTCCGCTGGGCCCCGATGGGCGGGGAAGGGGCTGACTGGACACCCCCAGAGCTGTCTTGAGCTCTGTATTCGTTATGTGCTATGTCATAAATTGCTCTGCAACTTAGTGGCTTAAAACAGCATTTATTATTTCATATGGTCCCGGGAATCTGGGAGCTGTGTAGCCGGGCGTTTCCGGTGCAGGCTCTTTCCTGAGGTTGTAGCCAGACATGGGCTGGGCTCCTGTCATCTGAAGGCTGGACTGGGGCTGGAGGAGCCACTTCAAAGGTGGCTCATCTGGGGCTGTTGCCCAGAGGACTCTGTTCCTTGCTGGCCGTCAGCAGGAGGCCTCCGTCCCCCACCACGTGGGGCTTCTCCATAAAGCTGCTGGAGCGTTCTCAGACGTGGTGGAAGGAGGAGGGTTAGAGAGGAGAGTGACAGCAGCCAGGGGAGGGGGAGGGGGCCTCCAGGAAGTGAGGGAAGCGAGGGATGGGAACATCAGTTGGAAGGGCATCCTGGGCAGAGGGAACAGCCGTGCAAAGGCTCTGAGGCAGGAGTCGGAGGTGGTTTTGAGGAGTGGTGAGGAGCCCAGTGTGTTCCAGGGGTCACTTGATAGAGTGAGCATGCAGGACGTTCCCTGAGTGCCTGCTCGGGAGCAGACGGCCTGCACAGTCTCACTTCCCTTCACCCTGCTACTGTCACGCCCATTTTACAGACTGCGGCCACTGAGGTTTAGGATGTGGAGTCTCACACAGCAGCACTGGGATGAAAACCCAGGCCTGGAAACCTCCAGCACCAGCGGTCTTAGTCCATTTTGGGGGGACGTAAACATTCAGTCCATTGCATTCCGCCCTTGGCCCCCCAAAGTTCACACATGCAAAATGCGTTCCATCCCAAGAGCCTCAAAAGTCTTAGTTCCTTCCGGCATCAACGCAGAAGTCTAATGCCCAAAGCCTTCTCTAAGTCAGTCATGAGTGAGACTCAAGGTGCCACCATTCTGCGGCAGATTCCTCTCCAGCTGTGAAATCAAACGTGCGCTTCCAGAATGCAACCGCGAGAGGACGGGCATAGGACAGAGGTGGAAAAGAAGAAAGGAGTGGCAGGTCCTGAGGAGTCCAAAGCCTTCAGGCTCTAGAATAATCCTCTCTGGCCAGATGCTCTGCCCTCCAGGCATGCTGGGGCTGAGTCCCGCTTTCCAGAGCCCCTGGGGTGTGGGGTTCTGCCTTCTGGACACATTGGGGTGGCGTTCCTGCCTTTGAAGCTCTGCTGGGCAGCGATTGGGCCCCCAAGGTTCTGTCCGCCCCCTGGCTTTGCTGGGCACCGCCCTGGTGGGGACTCTCCCTGGTGACCCTGCCCTCAACGTGGCCCCTTGCCTGGGTTGTGAGCTGGCAGCTGCTGCGAAATCTAGGTGGAGGCAGCCATGCCCGCACAGCTTTGGAGCACAGCCCACGCCGCTGGGGGCTTGCTGGAGCCACAGGGGGCGCTGACCGGGACCCACCCGGGCAGAGCCAGCAGGGGTGGCCCCTCCTTTGAAATCGTCCTGCCACCCAGACCCTTGCATTCTGGGATGGGAGGGAAGCCCCAATGATCCGCGAACCGCCTCGGGCCTCTCCCCTTGTCCTGGACCGGCTTCGTCTGCAGCGCTCCTCTTCCCTCTGGGCCCTCCGCAGAATGGCCCGTAGGGGTCCGTCCCGGCAGTGCAGACGTTTTCCAGCAATCACCCCAGACTCCTCCAGCCTCTACCCAGCACCCAGTTCCAAAGCCGCTTTCACAGTTATGCGTGTTGACTACAGCAGCACCCCACGTCTGGGTGCCAGTTTTCTGTCTCAGTCCACACGGGTTGCTATAACAAAATACCGTAGAAATTCCGCTATGAGTAGTTTATAAACAACACAGTCTATTTCTTGCAGTTCTGGAGACTGGGAAGCTGAGATGGAGACGCTGGCAGATTCGGTGACTGGTGAGCGCCCCCCGTTCTGGTTCACAGACGGTGCCTTCCAGCTGTAACCTCACGTGGCAGAGCTGGAGGGAGCCCTCTGGGGTCTCTCTCACAAGGGCACTAATCCCATGCACGCGGCCTCTGCCTCCTGCCCCAATCACCCCCCTAACACCGTCGCCTGGGGGTAAGGATTTCAACGTGAATTTGTGGGGGGCTGGAAACATTCAGTCCAGTGTCGCAGCCGTTGCCCGGCCAGGGGGCAGCCCCGGGCTCAGGCCTGCTCCTCACCTGTGGCCCAGACCGTGTTCCCAGCAGGGGGAGGACGGGTCTGCAGAAGCACACTCCACAGCTGTGGACATCGAGGCCTCCACGCACCGGCTGGTAACCTTGGGAGGAGTCTTTGCTCTCCAGCCTCAGGGTCCCCATCTGTACAATGGGCGTGAGGGTCTGTCTCCCACAGGGCAAGTCTCTGTGACCAGCATGCTCCACAGCCACCCCTGAGGGATGTACGACTCACATCCACTTACAGTCGTGCCTCGATTAACAACAGGGACACATCCTGAGAAATGTGTTGTTAGGCAATTTTGTCATTGTGCAAACATCAAAGAGTGTGCTCACACGAACCTAGATGGTATAGCCTACTACACACCTAGAATATGTGGTACTAATCTTGTGGGACCACCATCATATATGCAGTCCGGGGACCACCATCATATATGCAGTCCGGTGGCTGAAGCACTGTCATGTGGTGCATGCCTGTATAGATTGTAATCAACACTCTCTCTCTCTCTTTTTTTTTTTTTTGGTGAAGAAGATTGACCCTGAGCTGACATCTGTGCCAATCTTCCTCTATTTTGTATGTGGGACACCTGCACAGCATGATGTCGGTCTGTGCCCAGGATCCAAACCAGTGAACTCTGCCGCCAAGCAGAGCGTGCGGACTTAACCGCTAGGCCACAGGCTGGCCCCTAATCAACACTCTTTATTGAGCACATGCTATTCGGAAGTGCTGTCCAGCCTCCCAAGCCCTTAACGTGAGTTTTCTCATCAAATTCTCCCCATGCCAGTGAGGTCAGCCCTGTGACTGTCCCCATCTTACAGATGAGGAAACTGAGGCCTAGAGAGTCCAAGTGATCATACAGCTAAGAAGATGCAGAACACAGACTTCTAAAGCCATCTGGGTGACCCCAGAGCCTTGGTTCTTAATTAGGGGCCCCTCTGACAATGGCGTCCTGTGCTTGAAGGGTGTCTTTGAGAGATCCTGATCAGGGCTAATGACTCCACTTTTCAGGGCTCGGTTTCCTCACCACACGATGGGGATAGTAATATCAACAATAGCGCCTACCCCGGGCGGCCGCGAGAGTCGAATGAACTAACGCATGGAAGATGTCAGAGCTGCGCCGTCCGGCCCAGGAGCCGCGGGCTACGTGTGGCTCTTTACACGTTACTTCATTAACATTAAGTAAAGTTAAAATTCAGTTCCTCAGTGACATTGGCCACGTTTCAAGCGCTCAAGAGGCTCATGTGGCAAGTGGGGACCATATTGCACAGGGCAGACAGAACATTTCCATCATCAGAGGAAGTTCCACTTGTCGGAACTGGTGTGGAGCAATGCCTGGCCCGCAGCAAGGCTCAAAGACTGCTCACCACGTTATTGCTAATCCTACATCATTAGCTGTTTAATGATAGTATCGTATCTATTACTCTTAATCCTATTCTCGCCTATTGTTATTTTTATATTTATTATTACTTGTCCTGTAACTATTAAGTGCTGTTAGTCCTAACTATTATATTACATTTATTGTTAATCTTATTACTAACCTGTTGTTATTTTATATTTATTATGCTTAATCTTGTAACCATTAGCTCCTATTATTACCATTTATCCTAGACTTGTTAGGTGTTATCATATTTATTGTTACTACTAATATCCTATTCTTATCTAATATTCGCTATTAATCCTGTAACAGTAATTATTTTTACTATTAATTAGACTTGTTTATTGTTATGTTTTTATATTTATTGTTATCAGTCCTTGTGTTGGCATCCTGTACTGGTTAACTTTTGTTTTGTTATTAGTGTTAACTGTTAATGTCACTATTAACAGTATTAAGCAGTACCTGTCGATATGGTCGTTGACTATTGTTTCGTTGCTGCTATTAATCCGGAGAGCCTGGGCCGGAACCGGGCAGGCAGCAGGTGCCCTCGGGGTCAGCGTCTGTCCCCGCGGGGGGACCTGCTGGGCGCCGGCGCTGCCCGTTTCGGGGCAATCGGCCTAAACCTCTTGCTCGCCCGGCGGCCTGTGAAGGGGGAGGAGCCGCAGAGATGCGACCGCGGGCTGAGCTGCGAGGCTCGAATCTAGGGCAAGGCGGCGGCAGGGGCTCCTCGGAAACCTCTCGCCTTTCTAAGGAAAACAGAAACGAAGGTGCGACGTCTCCATCGCGGAGAGCGCTGAAACGAGAAACTGGACGCTGGAGGGGACGCGCGGCGAGAAGAAATTCAGCGAGAAAGGAAACCGCTTCGGGCCTCAGAGAAATCTGGCGAGAGAGAAGCCTTGCACTGTGATTAAAAAGGGGAAGAACCACAAGTCTCCATTTAAGTCAGCAGAACTGCTGTCTGGCAGCGAGAGGGAAAGTGCTTGTGGCTGGCAGACTTCAGCAACCATTTGACAACTGCTGTGTACCCGGCTGCTCTCTTGGTACCACCTGACAGCTGTGTGACTGCAGGCAACTTACTGCTCTCTCTGGGCCTCAGTCTCCCGAAGTGGAATAGAGAGACAATAATGTGGGGCGATCAGTTTACGCCTCCTGATACCTTCCCCCTCCCCTCGTCCCACACCCTCGGATGCTGGGTCGCCTCCTGCAGGCTTTGCAGCTCAAATCCAAAGGTCAACAGGTCCTTCTGCTCAAAACCCTCCATGGCTCCCTATTGCCCTCAAGGGAATTCTCAAGCTCGCCACCAGGACCTTCAAGTCTCCATGGGACAGGCCCGCCTTTCTGACTTGGGCTCTTCCCATCTATCACCACTGCCTTCCCAACGTTCCTCGAACACACGGAGTTTCTCACCTCCGGACCCCTGCACTGGCTGTTCCTTTGGCCTGGAGCACCTTTCCCTCAGACCTCGTCACGCCTGGATTCTTCATGCCCTGGGGTGGGGGGAGGGGTGGTCTCAGCTCAGATGTTAGCTCCTCAGGGTCGCTGTCACCGAGCCTCCAGTCTGACGGCCCCTTCCGGCTCTCCATCCCTTAACTCTTTGTCCACCTTCATGACACATTATCCCATTTATTTATCTGTGCTCCGTGTCCCCTCCCCAGAGTGTCAGCTCCGGGAGGGCGGGGAGATTCGTCTGTCTGGTTCACTGCTGTGTCCCCAGCATCTAGAACAGTGCCCAGCACACAGTAGGTACTTAACACTTATCTGTGGAAAGCACACGGTTTGTGGCCAGCTCTTTCAAGGTTATTGGACACCAAGGACCCTGCAGCCGACCAGCCTCCTTCCCCCTTCTGCTGGGGTCTGGAAATCCCCACCTTCTGGGGAACCCCTTCCTGTAGCTCCGAGGGCAGGACTCGGGCCTGACGGTCTAACCAACACTCACAGAAAGCGTTTTCTCTTGGGCCAAGCCGCAGGCCGCCTGCCTTCACGCATGAACTCATTTCGTCCTCACGCCCCCCAGTGGAGCGGGTACTCTTATTATTTCCATTTCCTCGGTGGGGAAATCGAGGTATGGAGAAGTCACGTCATATGCCCACATCTAGGAAGACGGGGAGGCAGCGGAATGGAGGGGCGCGCTGTCTGGAAAGGGGGTGACCCGGCCCCTGCGGGCTGGGGGCGTGGGCGACCCGTTTCCTGTTGTGGGAGGGAGGGAACAGACATTCCTCTCTCCCCGACACCCGGGCTGGCTGAGCGTGTGCACCACCCCAGACTCGCGGGGACCCCGCTGTCAACCTCACGCCACATCAGGCCCGGAGAGAAAATGAAAGTGGCCCCCAGACAGGGAGGCCCGGAGCGCATGGGCGTCCGCGGTCTGGGAGGGCTTCCCGGAGAAAGGGGCACTCCCGGCGCGGGGGACGGGCGGCTCGATGGAGGGCGGTCTACACGGGGGGCACAGACACGAGGGTGGGGACGGAACCCGAGTGGGGGGCTGGGGCCGCGGCGGGTCGGCGCAGCGGCGCCGCGGGTAGCCGGGGCCGGGCGGGGCGGGGATCCTGCCCCGGGTGATGAAAGCTGCGGTCGCTGTTGCACGGACAGGTCCGGCGCGCGCAGATAAGGCCCGGCGGGAGGGAGTCGGCGGGGCGCGCCCCCTCGAGGCCAGGCGGCTCGGCCCGGCCCCGCCCCGGCCCCGCCTTTCCTGGGGCCCCGCCCCCGCAGCCGGAGGCACCGGGTGGCCCGCCCCCCCGGCAGTTCATTCCCTTCTTTAGGCTGCGCGGTGCAAAATCGGGTGGGCGAGCTGTGGGCGTGGTTCGTCCAGGCCCCGCCCCTCCCCGGCGCGCGTTGGAGACCCCAGGACCCGGTCAGCCCCGGAGGTGCAGTGGCGGTGGGCGTGGCAAGGCCCGGCCCCGCCCCCAGGACCTGCCCCTCCGGCCCCGGCCGGCTCGCGGAGGTGGGCGTGGCCTCGCGCGGCCTCGCCCCTGGGCCCCGCCCCGCCGGACCGCCCCCCCCCCCCCCCCCCCGCCCCCCGGGGCTCGGCGAGCGCAGCCGGTTCCTCTTTACATAACGGCGCGGGGCGGCATGGGCTCGGCCGCCGCCTCCGCCCGGCCGCCCGCCCGGACTGTCGCGGCCCGCGGTGGCGACGGCGGCGGCAGCAAAGTTTCCCCGGCGGCGGCCCGGGGCGCATCCTCCCGCAACTGTCAAGCGCTGGCGGCGGAAATGATGAGGCGCTGGCCATTTTCCGAGCCCGGGTTTCCTGCCTGAGCCCCGCTCGATAGAGCCGCGAGCCAGGAGCCGGCGCGCGGAGAGAACGCTCCCGGGCGGGGGCCCACCCGCCCCCTCGGGGTTTCGGGGGGCCGGAGGCGCGCGACGCCATGGGCCGGCCGGGCCCGGACCCCCCGTGTCTCAGGTAAGGCGGCCTCCCCGGCGCTGCCCTCCCCCGGGGCCGGAGGGCTCGGTCCTTCCCGGGTCTGCGCGCTCACCCCCGCCTGAAACGCTGTCCTGCCGCTTACTCAGGTGGGGGCGCTCGGGGGGACCCTTCCCCGGCTCCTGCGACACCCTCCCGGCCGACACCCCACCCACACACGTGCTGGGATGGAGTGGGGAGCCAGGCGGTGGGGGAGGCGCCCGCAGAGGCTGCGGCTCCTACCCCCAGGCCACCCCTTAAAGCGGCCCCGCCTGTCGAGGCAGCATCCCCCTCGACTTGTGTCTGGTGGGAGGGGTCGGGGGGGGTCACCGCTCGGTACCTTGAAAGTGAAAGTAGTGAAACTGAGGCTGCGAGATGGAAGAGCCCTTTGGTGCGGCCCCTCCCTACTGCCCCAGGCCATGTGGCTAAGAGGGAGTCCCCGATTCCAGAAGCCCCTCTCCCCACTTTCTGCATCACCGAGGTGAGCCTGGCCAAGCGGCCCCATGCCACTGAATTTGGGGGTTCCCAGAGGTTAGGGATCCCAGAGCTCAGGTCTCTTTGGCGGGTACCCTCACACCCCTGACCTGGGCCACGGGAAAACCCTCCCACCAAAAACAGGCTGGGGGTGTGTTGGCGCTCTAGGTCAGGGGCCAGCTGGGAGGGTATTTGAGAGGCCCTTAGTGTCTGGTGCAGAAATCCCCTCCGTGCCCTCCCTCTGGCCATGGGGGCTTTTGGGGCGGTGGGGACTGCATTTGAGGAACTGGGGAGGGGTCCTGCCTGCCTGCTTGTCCCGCTTCTTTTTTTTCTTTAGTTTCCTCATTCTCCTGTTTCTCTTCCCCATTCCCGGGCACGATGATGTAGGTGAGGAGGTCATTGCCTGCAGCTGGGGGCCTCCAGGGAGAGGCATGGCCAGGCCTGACTGAGTGGGAGGAAGTGAAATCGGGCTGCGGGTGGGGGCTTTGGAGCAGAGGGCCTGGCAAGGCCGGGTCTGCAGGGCCAAGGTCCAGCTTTGGGGCAGGAGGGGCCGAGATCTGACCTACACCCCCCTTGCCTGGGGCATAAGCATCCCCTGACCCCTGCCAGCTGCCAGGCGCAGCTGGGACAGCCAGCCCATCCTGCCTCCCCATTTACAGCCCAGCCCGGGGCCCCTGCCAGGGCGGTGGGCGCATGGGTCTCCAGGGTTGTGGGCGCGAGTTGTGTCTGGATTTCCCATCACTGACCTGGCTGCCAGAGCGGAAACGGCGCTGGAGGCTCCCCGGGGCCTGTGGGGGCCAGAGACTCAGCCCTGATGGGGGGAGAGCAGGCAAGGCCGCCTGGGCGGCTGGGGTCAGCAGATGAGAGGCCAGGGCCCGTTGGGGAAGTTGGAAGGGTTTTTAATACGGTTTTTCTGAGCCTTTCCCACAACCCCCTCTATGGGAGGGGAAATCCTTCTGAGCCAAAGGGTGAGCATTCCTAGAACTTCGTGAGTCCCCGCGGGCCACGGCGTCAGCCGGCGGTATCCGCTGCTGGGGTCTGAGGACCTTCAAGGGGCTCAGCAGAGGAGGGTCTGGAGACTTCCATTCTCCCTCTGTCTCTTTCCAGCTGAGGTCATGGGCAAGTGACACTTAACGGACCTCAGTTTCCCGCTATGCGAAATGGGGTAATAACAAGTTCGTGGTAGGGATTTAATAAGTCAGTGTGTGAAAAGCACCTGCTGCCTGGCAGAGAAAGGTCCACGTACAGGTGTGGGGGGTGATTTTATCGTCACCACCGTTAGCGTCGTGGTCAGTGTCGTGGAATGTCGTTCCTCAGCTTCCCTGGAGTGCCTCCTGCACCTGCAGCTCTCGGGGTCCCGAGTCTGGGAGAGGAATTCTGAAGACCCAGGCAGGAGGAGGTGATGGTGCTTCCTGGCCATGCGGCCTTGCCTGACCACGCCAGCCTCAGTTTCCTCATCTGTCAAGTGGGTGTGATAACAGTACCTGTGTCGTAAGGTCGTTGGAACCGTAAAGAGTGAAGTCACAGTGTTTAGAACGGCTTGGTCAGGAGGAGTGATGAGGAGCAGTGAGGAGATGGGCATTATCTGGTTCGACACGGATGTCAGCTCTGCTTGTTTCCTTCTGATTTTCCACCCCCACCCCCACCCCTCTGCACCCTGGGCTTGATCTTTCTCCGATAAACAGGACTTCCTAACCCCCGTCAGATCCTCTGGAACCTCTCCAGATACGGCGGTTCAGCCTGTGGGGGCCCGTGGACGTCTGGGTCCAGCTGGGCCACCTCAGGACACCCTCCGCCTCCTGAATGGAGCCTCCCCGAGGGAAGACGGGGTGGGGCTGGGGGCACTCGGAGGGACCTCCCAGTGGCCAGTCCCAGTGCTGCCCACTCCGAGCGGGGAGACGGAGCACATAAAGCTGGGCCTGGCACTCAATTAATAATAGGTATTATTATTGTTGTTGTTGTTATTACAAGAAGAGGCCTTTCCTGTTAAGCTCTCTCTTTTCCCTGGTAGCAGCATGGGCTTTGGGGCCAAATCTGGGTTCTGTCAGCTTCTAGCTGTGAGGCCTTAGGCAAGTTACCTGATCTCTCTGGGCCTCACTTGGCCAGTAGGGGCCAAGAGTCCCCACTTCCCCAGGGTATATGTCTGTATGTGAGCTCGTATGCAAAGGGCATGGGCCTGGCACAGAGTAGGGACTCGAACTGTGTTGGCTGTAATTGCTATGGCTGTGTGACCCTGGGCTTGTCCCGTAACCTCTCTGAGCTATGGTTCTCCTCATCTGACATGGGAGTACTAATGACTACAGGATAGGGTTGTTTTGAGAGGAGGTATGCACGGGGCCTGGCATGCAGTCAGCGCTCAGTAAGTTTGAGCTATGCTATTAATGCCCAAAGCGGGCTGGCACTTAATTGCCAGGTTTCCTGGGAGAACGGTCCCCAGGGCCCGGGTGCCAGCATCCTCAGCTGGGCGGGGCAGGGAGCCACTTCCATCTGGCAGACAGAGAAGCCTGCCGTAGAGTGCAGAGGTGCAACCCGAGCGGCTGGTTCCCAGCAGACCCTGTTCCCAGCTCCCACCCTCCCTGAGGAAACTGAGGCGGGCAGGCTGCCCAGGGGAAGTGACTCAGCTGGGGTCACTCGCTGAGTCAGGCCTAATTGGACCCAGGAGCCCTGTGCCCCAGCTCCCTCTCTTCCGGCCCCCCTCCCAGGTCCCTTGGGGACTGGGCAGGTCCAGAGGCCACAGCTGGATACCTGCTCAGTTGGGCCCTGAGGCCTGGGCGCCCTGCGTTCCTCAGTCGGGACTCCAGGGTTCCCCTGGGCGGCTCGTCTTGTGTCCCTCCTCCCAGCAGGGGCAAGGGGCACTTCCCCGGGAGAGCGGGTCCTCCTGGCGTCCCGGCCCCGCCTCGGCCGGAAACCCGGCAGCTGAGCAGATGGCTGGAAGGTTTTTCCTCCCACGCCACCCTGACAGGGGTCGGCGAGGGGGGCCGGGCTGCAGGCTTCCTCGTGAGCCAGGCCCGGAGCCCCTGGGGGCCTGCCCGGATGTGGGCCCCCACCCTGGCTGGCTGGGGGGAGCCTGCCGCTGCCCCTTGTGTCCCCAGGGAGGCCTGGGAGGGAGGAAGTCTGTGCCCTGCTCACCGGGAGCTGACTCACAGGGCGCCTGATGGGGGGCTGGCCTTTCGAGGCGGGGATGGGGGTAGGACGGGACACAAAAGAGGGCCTTTGGCACAGAATCTGCCCTTTGAGAGCTGGCACTCTGGTATCTTCTCACAGGAGGGCCCAGAGAGAGTGATGAGTGTGAGGAGAGATGCACAGGAGCGGGAAGCTTGAGCACACCCCTCCCGATACTATGAAGTGGCATGGTCAGCGGTGGGGAGGGGGTTGGGGGAGGTCCTCACTTGAAGGAAGAAGTCCCATGCTGAGACAGGCAGGGGGTGGCGTTCAGAGAGTCTTGGCTTTCCCCACTCCTGGCTGGGTCAGTGGCCGGGGTGTCAGGCTGAGGGTCGGGGCAGAGGCAGCTGGAGGACAGTTCCTGTTCTGGCAGCCTGATAAATGTCCCTGGACACTAGGTGACTTCGAGAGGGTGCGTCAGGGCCCTGCTGGCTCCGCTGGTCCAGAGCAGAACCCACCCCTCGGCCTCCCCAGGGCCCCGGGGCCCTTGCTCCCTGCTTGCCCCAGGCTTCTCCAGTCTGACCAGTGTGAATGGTGTGGAAGGGCAGGGAGCTGCCTGCCAGGCCATGTGTGTTGGCGTCCCCTAGCTCTTTGGGCCTCCCTGGGCATGGGGTCCAGGCTGCTAGAGAAGTTGGTGCTGTGGGTGGGAAAGACAGAAACGCTCCCTGTGGCCCGGAGTCAACCCCGAGGCCTCCTGGAGGAGGTGTTTCCCTCCGAAGGTGTGAGACTTCCTGCCCAAGTGTCTGTGAGCTGGAGGAGGGCGGGGGCTCCAGACTGGCTCATTTTAACTTCATTCACCACAGTTTAAAATCTCCCCAAGCCTTGGCAGGTGGAATTCCCCCAGGTGGGTAGAGGCCTTCTTTGCACCTGAGCCTGATGATTAAGGGAACCGTACGCTCCCCAGGTTCGCTCGTTACACAGGGTGATGGGGCAGAGCGGGGCTGGGAGCCCCCGTCTCTGGAGCCACGGCTTGGAGTGGGCCCCACAGCTCAGAGCCAGGCTCTTCCCTGACTTGACAGCAGCTCAAGGATCCCCCAGGATGGACAGGCGTGAGCGGGGACAGCAGGCACGGGCTAAGGCTTCATGGCCCTCCTTTGTGACCCTTGGCTGACTCTCCGGTGGACACAGTTGTTCTGAATTCAGGGTCATGAGAGGCAGGATCCCCCGGCCCGGGCCCTCAGATGGGTGTGGGGCGCGCTGCCCTGTGTGTTTGCTATGAGGCCTGGGAGGATGGGCGACACCAGGGTGCCCCAGGACGTGGTCCTGCCGCTCCACATCGTCTCATCCTCGGCCCTCAGCCTGGTATGGGGTCAGGGGAAATCCTAGAGCCCCCACAGTGGGACCCCTGCCCCAGGAGCCCAGGCTAAGCAGGGGGACAGACCCCCCGGATTTACAGGCCCTCTGTGTCCCCCTGGCTGCCCAGGCCCCACATGCTACAGGGGGGACAGAGTGCCCCAAGAACCCCTCCCCACCCCCCAACCTAAGCCTGAGGGCCCCTGGGAGTCCCGGATGATGATGACCGCTTCCTGCCAGCAGCCCTTCGGCCCTGACCCCTGGGCCGGCCGGACCTCATCAATCGCTCTCCTCCCGGCCTGGCCCACAGTAAGTGCTCAGTGAGCGGCTACCCACTGGGCTGTGGCCCAAGGAGGGGACCTCCTTCCCTCGGCCTGGCTGCTCGCCTGGCTACGCCACCTCCCCAGCCTGGCCTCCCCCGCTAGGGCCACAGTCGAGCGCTCTGCTGGCCATTTCCTGCCAGAACTGCCTCTTCCCTGAGAAGCCCTTTTGTTCGGGCCCCCGTGACACCCCCTGCCCGGCCCGGCCCACGAGGCCAGGCTCCCTGGAGCTCCTTGTGGCAGGCAGGCCTGACCTTCTCCGGAGCTGGAGGGTCTCTGTTCTAACAATAATAGTAACAAAATAGCAACAGCCCATGTTTCCCCAGCCCTGTGCTGAACGCCTCAGAGACATCACTTCTTAGATGCTCCTGGCGCACAGTGAGGGACAGACATCAGCCCATTTTACAGATGGGGATGCTGAGGCTCAGAGAGGGAAGCACCCTCTTCTGCATCACACAGCGAGGAAGTGGCGGAGGTGGGACGTGGACCCAGGTGTGGTTGGTAGCTCCACCATGCACAGGGCGTCCGGGGGGTGGGGGTGTCTCGGTGGGCTTCTCAGAGCCTCACTGCCTTTCCTGTCGGTCTGTGCGGTCAGGAGTGTGACTCCAAGAGCATGGCTGTCAAATGGCAGCCGCCTCAACCCTAGGAGCTCACTAATTCATAAACTGCTATTTCTGGAGCGCCTGCTCTGGCCAGGCCCACCCTGGGGTGTGAGCCAGAGTCAGATGCCTCTCAGCCCTCCGAGCAGGGGGATGACCAGGGAGCTGTATTGCTCAGGTTCTCTTGCCAGTGGAGCAGGCCAGGTTCTAATCCTGCTCTGCCCCTCACTGGCCGTGGGACCCTGGGCGAGCCACTCCTCCCATGCCTCGATTTTCTCATCTATAAAATGGGTATTACACAAGGCCTCCTCCCTCCAGTGGGGATTAGGTGAGTAAATATGCTATGCACTGTCCAGCACAGAGCAGGGGACCTAGAAAGCCTGAAATACGTCATTTATTATTATTTCTGGTTTTAAATTTTTATTTATCTTTTTAATTGAGATATAATTGACATGGAACGTTCTGTTAGTTTCCAGTGTACAACATAATCACTACATTTATAGTGGTGGTCCTTTCTCAACATACACAAGTATCGGATCCGCAGGTTTTAAAGTGTGTACCCTGTGGCTATTTTCCTGACTACCTGGTGGGTCTCGGGCCTGGTTGGAGGAGGGTGCCTCCTGACTCCAGCAGGAGCGGACTGAGACCTTTATATCCCCTCGTCTGGATCCCACTCATTCATTCAACAAACAGTCACTGAGAAGTGAATCCTCCTTGTAGGCTGCATTTGGGCACTGATCAGGCACTTCGGGGGTGCCTTCTGTGTGGGGCTTCCTTAACCACTAGCTGTGGGAGCTCTCCGGGCTCCCGTTGCTCCATCTGTAAAGTGGGAGCAGTCATCGGCCCCGCCCACTGGGGCTGCTGTGAAGCGTGGGAGCGCTGGCGTTCCGCAGAAGCAGTTAGAGAAGCGTGTGCTGTGGAGCAGGCGCTCTTCTCCCGGGAGCTGGCGTGGCCCTGGGGGGAGGGCGCCCTGCATCACCCGGGCTGTGAGGCAGCGTGCTGTGGGCAGCTGTTCGAACGAGGCTCCTGCCAGGGGTTGGCCCTGCAGTTAGACTTGGGGACTCTGCCATGTGCAGTGGACAGGGACAGGTCTTCCAGGCAAAGGGACAGACAGGGACAGAGGGAGGCCCAGGGTGCCCACGAGGTAGGTTGGCCCAGCAAGAGGTGGCTGTTGCTGGCTACTGGCTGCCACGCATCTGCCAGAGGAGCCAGAGGTTGCAAATCCAACTGACCTCTTGCATTCATACATTCATTCATTCAGCAGGCATTTATTGAGCTCTTGCTGCATACTGGGAACTGGATGGGGCAGGGAGCGGCTCCTGGCTCATGGAGCTCACAGTCTGGTAGAGAGAGAGTCGCTAATTAAATAGTCACAGCTATTGAATGATGGCACGTGACCAGCATGCTGAAGGACCAGTTCAGGACTCGGCTCAGCGTGTGAGCTCAGAGAGGGCTCCTCCTGTGTGAGACTGTAAGCCGCTGAGAGCAGGCAGGGCAGAGGGGACTCCCAGTGCAGTCTCCCAGGGGCAGCCGGCACAAGTGGGCACAGATCACATGGGGTCTCATAGGGTGGCAGGAGCTTGGGTCTGAGATCTGAGAGCCCTCTGGTCCCCCAACCTAGAGGACAGTGCCTGCCTCACTCGTGTCAAGGTGTGGGTGTGGTGGCCCATGTGTGCAGGTAAAGCCCTCTCTTTTTAGCTGCAGGGGTGTTTTCTTGGCAGAGTGTGGGGTCAGGGGCACCCGTGGTCCCTCTCCCTTCCCTTCTGCCTGGCACCTTTTATTGGCTACCTACTGTGTGCAAAGTGCCCGCTGTGTGCAGGTGCCAAGGACCAATGGTGTGCAAAAACGTCAGCTGTGTGCGGCGCGCCCTCCCAGCTGGAGCAGCAGCGCCTCCTCGGCGCTGTCTGGGGCGTTCTGCTGCAGTCAGCTCCAGGGTCTCCACCGTGGCCTGGAGATGGCAGGGGCAGCCCTCATGTCCCACAGCTGCCTGCAGGTCTGCCCAGCGTGACAAGGTCGCACAGAGAGAAGGAGCCTGTGGAGTCAGATGTGGCTGAGGGAACCTCAGTCTCCAGGTTCAGCTCTCCACCTTCAGTGCCCTCTCAAGGACTCCTTACAGCCATCCTAGGAGAGGGAGACCATGCTGTCCCCGTTTGACAGATGAGGAAACTGGGCTCAGAGAGGTCCAGCCAGGTGTGAGGCCACACAGCAAGTGTGTGTGTAATGTGTGTGTGTGTGTGTGTGAGCCCCAGGAGAGCAGGATTTCTGTCTCTCTGGTTCACTACTGCATCCCCAGGGCCTCGCACAGTGGCTGGAGCACAGGAATGTCCTAGTGATGGGGGATGAATCAGCAGTCACGATTCTGTGGTCCTCAGCAGGGGCCCAGGCCCAGCCAGGCTTCCCTGGGAGGAAAGACAGTCCTGATGGTACCTAGCGGCCCGGGATTCAGCACCGTGGACAGCAGAGGTGGGGGGCTTCTGGCCTCTTCATCGTGTGGTGCCTGGAGAAGGGTCCTGTGTCCTGCGTCCCCCCACCACCCCTGGCGAAGGGATGGGCAGGCAAGGCACTGTCAGTCCTGACATTCCTCTGTCAGAGCAGGAAGCTCCTGTGCACCCCTTGTGAGTCTTGTTAATTTTTCCTTTTTATTCGTTGTTTTACATTTATTTTTATTGACACCAATAATACTCTCTCATTGTAGCATTTCAATAACAGGACAGCAGCTAGCCCATGTTAGGCTTCTCCTAGGTTCTGAGGCCTTTGCATTTATTCACTCAGTTAATCCTCATGACACTCCCATGAGACAGGTACAGCCATGGGCCCCATTTACAGAGAGGGAAATGAAGGCAGAGAAACCGAGTGACTCGCCCACGGTCACACAGCTGGCAGGTGGTGGTGCTGGGATCTGGGCCAGGCTCCAGGCTCTGTTCTGAACCGTGTTTTCTAGGGACAAGTAGTAACAGTCTGGCTTGGTTACTTTTGCCCGCAGCACCCAATTCTGGTTCCTCCCCACAGGTCACCCCTGTTTCTGGAGGGGTCTGCCCCAGCACGGCCCTCCTGCCCGCCACTGTAATACACTTCTGCATACCAACATGCGGGAGTTGGGTTTCTGTGTTGGTGTAAATGGGATCGCAGTGTGTGTTGTTCCACGCTGTGCCTTTCCCTTGGTGGGATCCTTGGGTATCTCCCCGAGGTGGTGGCAGACGTCTTCCTCATCCTTTCCCACCGTGGCAGAATGCTCCAGCCTGCGCCACAGTTTCTCCCATCAACCTCAGTCTGATGGGTTGAGGTCGCTGGAGCGGGAAATGTCTGGTCAGGGATTGTCCCGCGCATCACTCTCTGCACGTGTGAGCAGGGATTTCTCCAGAGTCCTTAAAAGTGGAATTACCGGGTCTGAAACTGATCCTGCCGAATTGCCCTCCCAAAAGGCTGTGGCCCTTAACCGTAGGGCGAGCCTGCAGGGCTCACCGCCCATGGCCCCGCGTCCACCAGCGCTGGGTTTGCTGAGAGATTTCCGATTTTTGACGTTGTGTCTGGTGAACGACGCGTCCCGGAGGGGGTCTGGAGTCATCATCTGCTCACCTGCCTGCTCCCTCCCTGTCGCCCACCCCACCGTGTCTTTCAGCCTGGCCGCGCCACCTCGCTCTCCGCCATGAACGGGCCCACCCTGCAGCCCTCCTCGGCCTCGTCCGCGTCCTCCGCCTCGTCGCCCGCGGCGTCCCCGCGGGGCTGGAGCGAGTTTTGCGAGCTGCACGCGGTGGCCGCGGCCCGGGAGCTGGCCCGCCAGTACTGGCTGTTCGCCCGCGAGCACCCGCAGCACGCGCCGCTGCGCGCCGAGCTCGTGTCGCTGCAGTTCACCGACCTCTTCCAGCGCTACTTCTGCCGCGAGGTGCGCGAGGGCCGCGCGCCCGGGCCGCCGGGGCGCGACTACCGGGAGACGGGCCGCGGGCCCCCCGCCAAGGCCGACGCGCCCCGCGCAGAACCGGGCCCGGGCCCCGGCGCACCCAGCCTGCCCAAGGCCCGCAGCTCGGAGGAGCTGGCCCCGCCGCGGCCGCCCGCGCCCTGCGCCCTCCAGCACCTGCGCCACAGCCTGCGCCACTTCTTCCGCCGCCGCTCGGCCGGGGAGCTGCCCGCCGCGGGCGAGGCGGGCGAGGCCCCCGCCAGGCCCGGCCTGGCCAGGAAGCTCCTGCCCTGGAGCCTGGCTCGGGAGCCGCCGCCCGAGGCCCTCAAGGAGGCGGCGCTGCGCTACAGCCTGGCCGACGAGGCCTCCATGGACAGCGGGGCGCGCTGGCAGCGTGGGCGGCTGACCCTGCGGCGCGCCCCCGACGGCGCGGACCGCGTGCTGGAGCTCTTCGACCCGCCCAAGGTAAGCACGGCCGCGCAGGCTGCGCACTGCGTGAGCAGTACCCAGAGCGCGCACATGGGCAGGACGGTGACAGGTTTCCAGCAGGTGCCCGCAAAGCGCCCAGAGGAAATCACGCCTTGTGAAAAGTGAACTTTTTCTTTTAGAATAATTTTGGGTTACAGAAAAGTTGCAAAGATAGTGGAGTTCCCTTATATACCGCACCCAGCTTTGCCTAGTGTAACCTGTTCCCTTACTGCCTACACGTCTTCACTAAGGAACCGACCGTGGTGCATTGCTAGTAACTAGACAGTTTTTTTGGATTCTGCTAGTTTTTTCCTCATGTCCCTTTTCTGTTCCAGGGCACCATATTAGATTTAGTTGTCAGGCCTCCTGAGGCGCCTCTTGGCTGTGACAGTTTCTCAGATTTTCCTCATTTTTGATGACCTTGACAGTTTTGAGGAGTGGGGTCAGGATGTTGTAAAATGTCCAGGGACACCATACATGGGTGTCACGTAGGCTGGTGGCAGGTTGGTCCAGGGTCCTTGAAAACCTTGACCCAGACCGATCATGACAAATAGGAGGTTTTCTCTAGGGGTTTCAAAACCATCATGGAGTTTCTTTGCGCCTCCCGAGCTTTGTGGATGTCTTATTTTCTTTCAAGTTTAAAAAATGTTGTCTTTTTCATTTGCAACCAACTGAATTCCAGCTGTGCAGTTAAGGCCGAAGGGTCCCTGGGTTTCACACACCTGACGAACTCCATCTTTGATGGGTGCATCAGGTTGGTGGAACCATGTGTCTATCATATAATTCCTTTCTCTTTGTGGTCCTACTATGTGCTAGGTAGAGAGTGAGCAAAGCAGACGTGATCCCAGCCCTGGGGGCTCATAGTCTGGGTGGAGGAGACCAACAGTTACTCATTCATTCAACAGGTGTTTATTGAGCACCTACTACATACAGATGCAGGCTAGGTGCTGGGGGAACTGGCATCTCTGTGGGGGCTAGAGAAAGGATAAACCTACCAACAAACGTGGAATTGCCAATGGCATTTTGTGTTCTGAAGGAAAGCAGGGGGCCTCTGGGCGGATAACCGAGGGGCCCTAATTTGGTGGTGGATGGGGTGTTGTCAGAGCATCCTCTCGTGTGAAGTGACCGTCTCTGTCAACTTCATCGGGAGTCACATGCACACGCTGCAGTGTGTGAAGGCATCTGAAGCTCCGTGAGTGCTCCCGTGTTTGTGGACACCCAGCTGACCCGGCACCCCGGGACCCCCTCACGCCTCTCCACAGCAGCACCCCCCATACCAACTCCCACCCCCACAGGTTAAGTTTCTCTGTCCTTGAACTTCACATAAATCGGAGCACACGGTGTGTGGCCTCTTCTGTCTGGCTCCTTTCAGCCAGTGTAATGTCTCAGAGATGCATCCACGCTCTCCTGTGCATCAGCAGTTTCTTTGTATCACTGAATTGTAGTCCCCTGTATGGATGTACCACAGTTAGTTTATCCATTCCCCTGTTGATGGCTATTTGGGTTGTTTCCACTTTGGGACTTTTATGAATAATGCTGTTATGAAATCTGCATATAGGTCTTTGCAGAGACAGATGCTTCCGAGGTTGATTCCTAGAAGTGGGCTTCCTAGGTCAAACAGTAAGCGTGTCTAATTTTATAAGAAACTTCTAAACTTTGCCCAAAGTGGCTGCGTGATTCTGTATCCCTGCCAGCAGGGAGAGTCTTCACGACAGCCCTGCTAGTGGGTGTGCGCTGGTGTCTCAGTGCGGCTGTAATTTGTATTCTCTGATGACTCACAGGGTTAAGCATCTGTTCATCTATTTATCGGTCATTGGAATTGACTTTTTTTGGGGGGGGGGGCACTGAGGAAGACTGGCCCTGAGCCAACATCCATGCCTGTCTTCCTCTACTTTATATGTGGGATGCCTGCCACAGCATGGCTTGCCAAGAGGTGCCATGTCTGAACTCAGGATCTGAACTGGCAAACCCTGGGCCACCGAAGCAGAACGTATGAACTTAACTGCTGCGCCACCGGGCCGGCCCCTGGAATTGACTCTTGTGAAGCACTTGTCACTTCTATCGAGCTGTCTGTCCTTTTCTTACTGATTTGTGTTTATATTTACTGGACACACACTCTTTGTAAAGGAAATGTCATCTCTTGATCTGTGGCTTGTTCTTTTACTCCTTTAATGGAATATTTTTAGGAACAGAAGTGTTTAATTTTACTGAAGTCCAGTTTATCAGTTGCTTTCCTTTATGGCTAGTGCTTTTTGTGTCCTGTTTAAGAAATCTTTGGGGCCAGCCCTGTGGCTGAGTGGTTAAGTTTGCGCGCTTCACTTTGGCAGCCCAGGGTTTTGCCAGTTTGGATCCTGGGCGTGGACATGGCACCACTTGTCAGGCCACGCTAAGGCAGCATCGCACGTGCCACAACTAGAAGGACCCACAACTGAAATATATACAGCTATGTACTAGGGGGCTTTGCAGAGAAGAAGCAGAAAGAAAAAAAAAAAAGACATCTTTGCCTACCTGGATCATGAAGGTCCTTCCTTCTGTCTTCTGGCAGCTGTATTGTTTGGGCCTTCACATTTTGGACCAAGATCCGTCCCCAGTTAGTTCTTGTGTATGGTGTGAGGTCGGGGGTGGCGTGGGGTCCGGGGTGGCATGGGGTTGGGGTCGTGATTCTCCCGGTGGTTCCAGCACTGTCTGCTCGTGTGGCTCTCCTTTCCTAGGGTCGCAGTGCTGCTTTCGTCCTCAGTCCAGCGTCCCTCTGCGTGCTTCTGGACTCTCTCCTGTTCCACTGGCCTATGTGTCTGTCTTTACGCTGACACCTCACTCTCTCAATCGCCAAGTTTCACAGTGAGTCTTGAGGAGGTGACTTTTGAACTGAGATCTTAATCCTGAGTCAAGACTCTGGGCGTTCCAGGCAGAGGGAACAGCAGGGGCAAAGGCCCTGGGATGGGCGGCTGCTTCACATGTTTTGAAGAAAGAATAACAGAAGAGGCCAGTGTGGTGGGAGCACAGGGGAGATGGGGAACAGGGGAGTGTGGCGGGCAGAGGGTCCTTGAGGAGCCAGCATTTTATTGTGAACACCACGTGAAGCTGTCGGAAAAACACCGTGTTCTCATCATTTAAAACAAGTCTCGAGGGTCTGACAGCACAGAAGGCAGAGAGTGCCCCAGCACATGGTCTCATCTGGGGAGGGTGCGGGTCCCTGTCAAACTCACTTTACAAAACAACTTAGCTGCTTAAAATAAACCATCTTGGGAAACCTGGTGTCAGGAGTCAGATGGGCCCAAATTTGAACAGTGAATTCGCCTCTTTCCCAGCTCTGGGGCCTTGGGCAAGTGGCGTCACCTCTCTGAGCCTCAGTTTCCTCTTCTGTGCAATGGGGCTATGCATGGGTCTCGCCCCGTGGGGCTGCGGTGTTTGCTGGGGGAGCACATCGGCTGAGTGCCTGGCACAGGGACGTGGCCAGCCCTCCTTGTTCTTGTCGTGGTTGTTCTGGGAATGACCTGGGTGGAGAACACAGATGCACTTCCAGGCCTGGCTGGGAAGCACATCGAGGCCCCTGTTCTTCTCGGGCCCGGACTGGGGGCCCCAGGCAGAGGCCTCAGGGCTCAGAGTGGTGTTCACTAGTCCAGGCTGCCTGGGGCTCTGCCGTTGGTTTGGGGTGGCTGTGTGACCCCAGGTGTCGCCCACAACCTGAGCAGCCCTGGTGAGGCCTGTCCCAGCCCCTCCACAACGTGTCTCGCCTGACAGGTTCCCGTGGGTTCAGAACCATCCAGGGCCGTTCCTGGATGTTTCCGGGAATGTTTGCCACTGTCCAGTCTCGGGGCCGAGGACACTCAGACTGTAAGCCTCACGCGCCTGCCAGGTGGGCACCCCCGGCCTCTGACCTGAGTTGTCTAGGGGATGCTCACTTTGGGATGGCTCCCGTGACTCCCCCGCTTCAACCAGAAGGACAGGACGGTCTGACGGCCGGTGGGTGGCGAGGGGCTTGAGCTCTGGATTTGCACCTGAGCTGTCACCTGAAGGGTCCGCAGCGCTGGCCCGAGAGTCCCTTGCTGCCCAGAGTGGGAGGAGTCTTGGAAGACAAGAACTGAGACAGGGTAGCTGCCCAGGGACATCACCCAGGCCTCCGCCAGGCAAATGCCATCCAGAATCTGTGGCCAGGGGCCGGGGGCTTGTGGCTCAGCCTCGCCTGGAGCAGGCTTCCAGCTCAGCCTCTGACCTGCAGTGTGGGCCTGAGCTGGTCACTTCCCCACTTGGAACCTCAGCCTACTCATCTGTGAAGTAGGGGCGATGGCAGCAGCCACTCAAGGGACCTTGTGAGGGCTGTGTGGGAGGGAGCTCCTTGTTACCGGGGGTATCCAAGCGGAGGCCACAGCCAGGCTGCTGCGGGGGGGCTGGAAGGCAGCTGCCGGAGACATCTGTGGCTATTTCCCAAGGTCCGACGCTGGGTAGAGAAGTCGTGGTTTTCTCTGGTTTCAGTGGCATCCCTGTAGGTGGGCAGGAGGTGAGGCGACCCTCCCTTCCGCCGTGCACTGGCCCTCAGGGAGGCTGGGCATTGCCACCAAAGGCCCTGTGGCAGGAGGTGACGTCTGAGATGAGAGAAGGTGCTGAAAGATCTGGGTGAAGGAATCCTTGGCTGAGGAAATGACACGCGCGAAGGCCCTGGGGTGGGTGCGAGCCAGGAGACTTTGAGGCACGAGCAGGTGGCCTGGGCCTGGAGTGGAGGGAGCAAGGAGGGTGAGCTTGGGAAGGTGGTGGGGCTGGGTTCGGTGATGCCTGGGGTCCACGGTGAGGACTTCAGGTTCCACACTGAAAGCAGTGGGAGCACTGGGAGGATTTAGGCCCAGACAGGCTGAGGTGCTTGCCAACACCACCCACAGTGAGAGCCTCTGGAGGAAGCCTCTGGGGCTGCCTGTGGTCTGGCGTCAGGCTGGCAGTGCAGAATGGGGCATGATTCTTCCCCTGGAAGACCCTCTATCACCACATCCACTGGTCCTGTGGCACCTCCCCCCTCAGGCATCTCTGAGCCTGGGGCTGGGCTCGGAGTGGGGAGCACTATGTCCACCACCTTGAATGGGCACCTACTGTGGCCAGGCACTGCTCTAGACGCTGGACGAGTCCTTCCCATGAAGTTGAGTTCACTGGCCCATCTGACAGATGAGGAAACCGAGGCTGGCAGAAGCAGAGGGACTCCCTCAGGGTCACACAGCGAGGGAAATCTGAACCCCTGAGCCCATGGGGCCGCTACTGCCCAGCCGCAGCCACACTGTCCAACCAGCTCCCTCCAGCCGGGCCAGGCCCGACACGTGCCATCCCACTCAGCAGTTAAAAGAAAAACAAGAAAGTCGATTGGTTGCCAATATTTAAAAACATAAAATGGAGAGACTTCACAAAAGAATCCAGATTTCTGTTTCTCTTAGAAAATCAGTGGGTCTGGCAGTGCTGGGCAGCATTCCTGGGAGTGGCGCCTGGCTGGGCCCTGCCGGAGCTCTGCAGCAGGGGCCTGCCCTGGGGTGGTGGGGGTCCCGGTGGGGGAGAGATTGCAGAAGCGGCTGCCGGGCCAGGGGTGGCTGGTCGGGGCAAGGCCTTCCTGGGAGCTGGGACTCCATTTTCAAATGGAGCATAAACAGGCTGGCCAAGGCCCTGGGCCAGCCCTTTGCTCTTTTTGGCCTCAGTTTCCCCATATGTCCAGGCCTGGGTTAGCTGGAATGTTCTCAGAGCCCTGCCAGCCCTGCGGGGTCTGGGGGCTGAGCTTCAGTTCCTCTCATCTGTACAGAGAGGGAGATAACGGAGTTCTAGCTACTGTTGAAAAATAACTCTTGAGCCAACATTTATTTGGCACTTGTTGTATGCCAGACACTTGGCTGGCCTGGCTGCATTTAATCCTCCAGCAGCCCTCTGATGGAGCTGCTGTGTTACTGCTATTTCACAGATGGGGAAACTGAGGCCAAAGAGAGGGTAGGCGACTTGCCCAGGGTTGCACAGCTCTTGAGTGGCCAAGATGGGACTGGAACCTGTGCCAAAGTCTGCAGGAGGACTTGCTGTCACCCTTGGTGGGGTGGGGGTTAACCGGCAGCTGTCTGGGCGGAAGCATCTGTCTGGGGCACCAGGAAAGGCTCCCTGTGGCCATCTTGTCCAGTGCAACCATTTCACAGATGGGGACACCGGGGCCTGAGCGCCTACCTCAGCCAGTGTGCCCTGCCCTTGGCCTCTGCTGCCCAGCCTGGAGAAGAGCAAGGGGAGGGGTGGGAAGATACCTCAGGGGACAGCATACAGCCCTGAGCCCCCTACCTGTACCACAGTCCTCCGATATCCCCAGGAGGAAGGGCCTGCTTGGGACTGGCTGGGCCTGCTGGTCCTAGGAGTGGCTGTGGGCTGGGCCTGCGGGGCAATGTGGTTCAGAGCCTTCCTACTCGGTTCCTTCTGAGCTGGGTGTCCTTGGGCAAGTGACTTGGCCTTGCTGGGCCTCAGTTCCCTCATCTGGAAAATGGGGATGGTCCCCAGCCTGCCTGTGGGGCAGTGGCCATGCTGGGGAGGCACAGATCTGGGGGGTGCCGACTGGGTGGGTGGGGGCAGCCCGGCCGTGCATCCAGCAGCTGACACTCTGGGGTGCCTGGAGCGAGCCCCGGCCGCCTTCAGGGCAGAGCCTGAGGACCGTGGGTGCAGCGGCCTGGGCAGGTGGCCTGGTGGGCGGGAGTCCATGGCTGGAAAGCCTGGGGCCCGGTGGGCTCCTCTCCAGGGCCCGGGTGGTACTGTCATGGTGCCGGCTTCACAGCTGAGGAAACTGAGGCCTGGGGTTGGGGCTGCATGGAGTGTGGGAAGGAGGAAGCCGACAGAGGCCGGCGGTCTCCTCCCCTCCCGGAGGCAGGAGCGGGCACCGGGGCTGGGCAGGAAGCGGTGGGTGGCGCAGCCCTCTGGCCTGTGGACCGGCTGGAGCCCTGCCTCTGCCGCTGCGCCGTGCCCTCGGGGCCTCGCTTCCTCGGAGGAGCAGCTGGGTGATGCCCCTTCCCGGGTGCCCAGAGCTGGCCCAGCATGCCGGGCCCCCACGAAGCTTAGCTGCTGCAGTCATTGTTATTTTCATAGTTGTTTTCAACGTGACAGGCACCGCATTTGACACATCTTAAGGAGTCACCACAAACCCTGGTAGTGGGGACAGTGATGAAGCCATCTCACCGATGAGGAAACCGAGGCACAGAGACGTAGAGAGACTTACCCAAGGCTACACAGCTGGGAGGTGGAACAGCCAGGGCCAGGAGTTTGTGTTAAGGCCCCAAGACAGGTGGGGAAACCACCCACCTCCACCTGCAGCCCAGTGGATCTTTGAGGGCCACACAGAGCCCCGACGTCCCAGTGGGGAGATAGACAGGATCGTTCAGGCTGGTGGCTCCCAAGTCCCACCCTCTCCGGAAGGAGCACAGGGTTCTGCCCTGGGCTGCTCTGTGACCCAGGTGGGCCCCGGCCCCTCTCTGAGCTATGAAATGGGCAACAAGCAGCTTGAAGGGGCCTTCCAGGACTGGTGGGGGAAGGCAGGGGGGTGGGCAGGACTCCCGTGGGCCCCCGACCGCATGCAGCGCCCCGCGTGCCCCTTCCTGGGGTTCCGTGTAAGATCACTTTTGAAAAGTGCTCTGCCGCTTAGGAGAAAGCCCCGACCGCGCTGGAACCGCGGGCAGATGCTATCGGCGCTTCCTCCAAGCTCCAGTTCTCTGAACCCACCACTAGAAGTGGCCCTGGATCCAGTGGCGGGAGGGCAGCACTCGGCACCCATGCACCAGCCCCTCCCGCGCCTCCAGCCCCCCGGGCCTGTTTGCTGTCGCTGGCCTCTTGGAAGCTGGTCTTCTATTTTTGCTTGTTTGGGGGACTAGTGAAGGGATAAGACCATCACTGTAGAGTCTGGCCTGTGAGCTTGGTGGTTGGTGGCTGGGGAGAAGGGCAGATGGAAAGGTTTGGGTTCAGATCTTGGCTCTCGTTGTCCTTGTTATGTGGCTTTGGGCCGAGAACTTGGCCTCTCTGAGCCTCAGTTTCCCATTCTGGAAAATGGACTGTCAGTACTCGCCTTGCTGGGTGACTGAGTCAAAAACAGGCTCAGGGAGGGCCTGGCCTGTGTCTCCACCTTGAGAGGTGAAGAAGGGGCTTCCTGCATAGGAAGTCACCAGATCCCAGAGGTGGGTCCCCAGACGCCCTCCCTGGGGTGGGCAGCAACCTAGCCGGCCCTCCCAGTCACTGACCTGGGCACCAGCTGACAGCCGGCAGGCTAGGCAAGCCGCTGCTGGAAATCCCCCACCCACTTCTTCGTGAATGGAAAAGGAAACCAAAATGCTCGTGCAGAGATCTCTGCCCTCTGAGCGGCTGGCCCTCACTGGTGGGGGAGCTTCCTCCCTCAAGGCAGGAGGGGCCACCTCAGCTTCCTCTTTGAGGCCCCACACCCCTTTTCCCTATCTCCCCTCTGGGCTGGGGAGGAGGCCACTGTTTTCTTCAGGCTGTGGACCCCACTGACTGCTCAGCCTCTGGCACCAGGGGTGACAGCATACATGGGGGGCGACTGCAGCCACCTGGCCTCTAGATCCCCCCCTACTTGCAGCTAATGCCTGGATCCTCCCATTATGGGCCTGACTTGAATCCCAACCGTGGTCGAGGTGGGGGTGTTTGAAGTCCCCAGTGGTGGCAGAGAGAGAAACTTCTCTCCAGGGAACCATCTGGAACGGGGGGGCCCTGCTTTGTCTCATCTCAAACCTTTGTGTAATCTAGGAAACCGTAACTTCCCGAGGGCCTCCACATTTGAGTTCCTAATAGTTTTGGTTTTGTTTTTTCAATTAATGAAGGTCATGGCAGGAATTACAGAACGGTAACTGAGAAAGCGCCCCCAGCCCATTACCCAGAGAGAAGCAGCTTTTCCAGTGGGCAGTGCCTGCGTGACCTTCTTTCTTGTATTTCTGGGTCTGACTCCCCTTCGGCTGGCCTCAGCCTCCCCGCAGCTGTCAGCTCCTGAGCCATCTGGGTGCCAGGCAGGCTGCAAGTACAGGTGGGAACTTTCGGACAAAACCCCAGCCCTGTGGGACTGACATTCGTCATACTGTTTTGTAACCTGCTTTTGTTCACTTAACGTGTCTTGAACATTTTTCTGTTTTCATAAATATTTTTCTAGAATGTTTTTGTTTAAAACTGGCTGCACAGTTTTCATGTGCACAGATAGGCCATCATATATTTGTCTATTATTATCTAAACCCCTATTTCATTTCTAACTTTCTTGCTTGAATAGATAACCTTATGACGAACATCTTGTACACATCTTGGTGCCCATCTCTGATGATTTCCTCAGCTGAATTCCTAGAAGGGGAAGTGCCGGGTCAAAGGCTGTATGAGTGCATCTAACACTTTCTCTCTCTCAAAGCTTGAGCGAGATATAATTTACATGTTGTAAAATCAACTTGTTTAAACTGTACAGTGGTTTTTAGTATATTTACAGAGTTGTACAACTATCATTGTGATCTAATTTTAGAACATTTTCATCAGCTTTGAGAGACCTTGTACCCAAAGCAGTCACGCCCACTCCTCCCCTCCTGGCCCCAGGCAGCCACTCATCTGCTTTCTCTCTCTATGGATTTGCCTATTCTCTTCTTTTCACATAAATGGAATAGACCATATGTGGTCTTTTGTGACTGTCTTCTTTCCCTTAGCATAATGTTTCCAAGGTTCATCCATGTTGTAGCATGTGCCAGTATTTTGTTCCCTTTTATTGCCAAATAATATTCCATTGTATGCCTACACCACATTTTGTCTGTCCGTTCATCAGTGGATGGGCATTAGGTGGTTTCCACTTTTTGGCTGTTATGAATAGTGCTGTGGTGAACACTCGTGTGTGGACAGATGTTTTCATTTTTCTTGTATCTAGGAGTGGAATTGCTGGGTCATGTGGTAACTTTAACATTTTGAGGAACCGCCAAACTGTATTTCAAAACGATTGCACCATCTTACATTCCCACTGGCAAGGTCTGAGGGGTCCAGTTTCTCCACCTCCTCAGCAATACTTGTTGTTATCTGTCTTTTTGATTGTAGCCATACTAGCAGGTGTGAAGGGATCGCACATGGTTTTGATCTGTATTTCCCTAACAGTAATGATGTTGAGCATCTTTACATGTGCTTACTAGCCATTTCTAAGGCCTCTGATATAGCCTTTTCAAATAGCCCTTCCAAAAAGCTTACTCCCACTTATCTTCTCATCACCAGTGGTGCCAGCTTGGATATTGTTTTAAAAACCTTTGCCAACTTCTAGGTGAAATGGTTACCTTGTCCTTTTTTTTTTTTTTTTTTTTTTAAGGATAAGCATCTAAGACTTTTCTTTTTTTTTAAGATTTTCTTTTTCCTGGGGCCGGCCCGGTGGCGCAGCGGTTAAGTTCGCAGGTTCCACTTCTTGACAGCCTGGGGTTCGCCGGTTCGGATCCTGGATGCGGACATGGCACCGCTTGGCAAAAGCCATGTTGTGGTAGGTGTCCCATGTATAAAGTAGAGGAAGATGGGCACAGATGTTAGCTCAGAGCCAGTCTTCCTCAGCGAAAAGAGGACGATTAGCAGTAGTTAGCTCAGGGCTAATCTTCCTCAAAAAAAAAAAAAAAAAGATTTTATTTTTCCTTTTTCTCCCAAAGGCCCCCGGTACATAGTTGTGTATTTTCAGTTGTGGTCGTTCTAGTTGTGGCATGTGGGACGCCGCCTCAGCATGGCTTGCTGAGCAGTGCCACGTCTGCGCCCAGGATTCGAGCTGGCGACACCCTGGGCTGCCGAAGTGGTGCGTGCGAACTTAACCACTCAGCCATGGGGCTGGCCCCAACCTTGTCCTTTCTGATTACAAGTGGAATTGACCATTTCTCTTTTTTTAAAACATTGAGATATGATTCATATAACATAAAATGCACCACGTTAAAGTGTAGTGGTTTTTAGCATATTCACTGTGTGTGCAACCATCAGCACTAATTCCAGAACATTTCCCTCACCCCAGAAAGAAACCCTGTACCTGTTAGTAGTCAGTCCCAATTCTCGTCCCCATTCCCCAGCCCCTGGCAACCTTTAGTCTACTTTCTGTCCCTGTGGACTGTGACTGTTCTCTCTCTTGTGTGTCTTGGTCATACAGATTTCTGTGACTTCCAGGCCATTTACTTGACATGCTCTCCTTTTTCTTATTGACTTGCAAGAGCTCTTTACATGGATATTAGCTCTCTGTCACGTGTTGCAAATGTTTCCTTTTGACTTTTCAATTTTGATCCTGAGTTTCCTGGCCTATGGAGGTTTTTAAATCTGCACAGTAAAATAGTGATCTTTTCCTTTGTGGTTTCATTCTTTGCTTTTTCTTCTTAGAAAGGCCTGGGATCAGATAATTACTTAGGTTATATTCCAGTTTTGTCTTTGTTTTATTTTTCACTTTTAATTATTCAGTCCAGCTGGCTTTTATTCTTTGTGGCTGGTGTGATTTCCTGTTGTTTTCTGATGTCAGTGAGAGGCTGTGTGTCAAGGCATATCGCATAGTAAGTTCTCACTAAACGTGGGCTAAAGATAATAATAGCAACGTGTCTTGGCTGTTTGGGCTCGGAAGGGCAGAGACCCCAGTGCAGTGGCTCCAGCTGTGGCCTGGCCAGCTTCTGGGGCTCCTGGCTCTCGTCCTCGCCTCCATCAGTCCAGCCCGAGGTTCTCTCTGCTCAGCTGCCTCGAGCCTTCCTGTGTCCCTGTGGCCCCTCGAGCCCCAGAGGCCCTCGCTGTGACCTCTTCTTCTGAATCATCATTCTTCGAAGGCAGGTGGTGGCCACCGTCAGGACCTGGGGATCTTGGTGGTGACGAGCCCCCCCTCCCCTCTGGCGTACTCCCCCACCAGAGGCTGGTGACAGAAGTTGTTATTTCTTAACCACAGCTTTTTCCACCCTGCCGGGCGGGGCAGATGTTAGGCCCAGGGGCTGCAGCTGAGGGCTGTGCTGCTGGGGTGAGGGGCTTCCCCCAGCCAGCCGGCTCTGCGGCGGGGCTGGGAGGTGGGCCTGCCATTCAAGCTCCTGGGAAGCTGGCCAGCTCTCGGACCCCTGGTCCTGTGACACCCACTGTGATCACCCACAGACTCCAGTGGGCCCATCTGCTTTCCTCAGGGCGGTTTGTCCAAGTCCGCAGAGCACACCATCCTCCCAGGGGGCAGTGCCAGGTTTGACACCAGGTGCACCCCCCTGCGTCCTCCCACTCAGGGGCCTGGACACGTGGCGTGGCCTTTTGGAGCCATGGATTCCCCTTCTGTCTGGAGGGGCTGACCACAGCCCAGCACTCGTGGCCTGCGTTGTCTCTGGGACTGAGGTGGCCGGGAGCAGCACTATGAGAGGAAGGCCTGGTCTGGGTAAAGGTGTGGCCAGGGACAGGGCACACTGGGCTTGGGGCTCTGCAGCCACATGGGGGTGGGGAGGACTCCTGGTGGGGATGCCAGGAGCAGGATGTGGGCGCTCACAGCATGGGCTGGTGGCAGCTGGCTGGCAGCGGGCGATGGGGTGGGGCTGGCTGGGCCCGACCGGGCTCTGGACCCTGAGCCGTCGCCGGCCTGTGGGGTGCCGGTGGAGCCTTCACAGTCAGAGCTGCCGCTTCTGTCCTCAGGCGCATTTCAGGCCAGCCGGGACATAGGGGATGACTGATAGAGGCTGGCTGCTGAGAACCCGGGCTGCCTGCTGACTCTTCTCAGGAGCTCGGCTCCAGGGTCCAGGCAGTGGTTTATCCTAATTTGCCACCCTGAGAGCCACAGGTTTGGGCCAGGAATGGTGCCCTGCGTGGAGGGCACGGTGCGAGTAAAGGTGTGGAAGGGAGAAAGCCTGGGGGAGGGGTCAGCACACAGCCCTGGCCAGTAAGGGTGGGGGCGCTGGCTCCCCCCAATTCCTGCTCCTGCGAGGCCCTGTCCCAGGCCATCCCCCCCAGGTGGGTCCAGGGGGTGGCCTGGACTTCTGTTACTGCAGGGGAGGTGAGACCACTGGTGAAGGTGCCAGTGGGTCCATTAGCTCCTTGGTTCTCTTGTTCATCCATGCCCACGAGGGGGTTTGGGGAGTGTGGGACTTCCTGGGTGTGGCCCCCCAGGGGCTAGCCTCAGGCGGAAGTGCATGCCTATCCTCACAGCTGGCTCATGCCCATTCGGCCAGTAAGTGTGAACAGGGCCCCCGCATCTCAGGAGGGGGCTCTCTCTATGGGGGTCTCTGTCTCTGTGGGGGAGGCGGCTCCAGCATGTGAGAGGAGCTTTGTGTCCCTGCTGCTGTGCTTGTGTGTGTGTGGTGGTCTCCGTCTCTCTGAGAGGGGGCTTTGTGTCTGTGTCACTGTGAGTCTGTCTTTCTGACATGTCGGGGGGACCCTTGTGGGCTTGAGGGGGAGCTCACTGCAGGTGGGGCTTTAGAGAAGCCCCCAGCCCCCGTTTGTCCCAGCATCTCTGGCTTTCTAACCCCCCAACAGGACCTCTTTGGGGCCTTGAAGGGCCCAACACTAGGGGAGGGAGGGCAGGCCCCCCAGTGGGTCTCCCGCCCACTCAGGGTGTGAACTGGGGGTGCCACCTGCTCAGGGAAGGGAGGTGAGGTGGTGGGGACTCTGTCTCTGAGAAGGGTTGATATATCTGGGGGTCTGGGTTTGCCTTTCTCTGGCTCTGGAGAGATCTCTGTTTCCGGCACTTGGGGGCTCTTGCTTGCCAGGAAAGGGGGGAGCTGACTTGATCCATGTGAGGCTTCTCCCGTTCCCTTCCTGCTCCCCTGTGGGGAGAGGGCCATGAGGCCCCAGGGGGCAGGCCAAGGGGAGAGCTGGTCCAGCGTGAACTGGGCGAGGCTGGGAGACTCCCATGTACTGGGGACGACAGGCAGGTTCGCTCACGGAAGCGCTGAGGGTTCCGCTGTCACCTCCATTTTACAGACGCAGAACCAAGCACAGAGAAGTGACGTGATTTGCTCATGGTCACCCAGAGAAAGGTGGCTGAAGCAGGATTTGAAGGTCCCGTGGGGGTTGGTGTGGGGGCCCTGGCTGTGGGTAGAGGAAGGAAGTGACCTGTTGGCCTGCAGTTCCAACATTTGTTCAGCCCCTGGCACTGGCTCCTCGCCTTCAGTTTGCCCCCAGAGGGGCTGGGGACAAGGCAGGTGAGGAACTCAGCACTCCTCCATATCTGCCTCGCTCCCCACACGGCTGCGGGCTGGGGCCCTAGGCACGCACCCAGCCACTCACCCGTCTGACAAACCCTCTCCAAGGACCGGACCCGGTGCTGGGCCCCAGCTGGGAACAGGGTCTGGTGCCCTGTCCCCACCCCGAGAGGAACTCCCAGTCAGATGGTGGGGGCGGCTGCATCATCAGGAAATTATGGCCGGGCCTGATAAGCCCCGCGCCGAGGGAGAGGCACATGAACCGCACTAACCACGACCTGGTGATCAGAGAGGGCTCCCTGGAGGAGGGGAGGTCTCCTCTGCCAAGCCCCGCACTTTGGGTCAGGCAGGGCATCGCACGTGCAGAGGCCTGGGGCGGGAAGAGCACGGCCTGCATGTGCTGTGGGCTCCGGGCTGGGCCCCAGCTTGACTTGGCCCCTCCTCCATGGCCGGGGACATGGATTCTGCCTCTCAGAGCCTCCATTTCTCCATGTGTAGCAGGAGGCTGACAACAGTGCTGTTGGGGGGTGTCCTCTGCCCTGGCCAGCTGGAGCCCTGGGACGCCCAGCCCACAGCCCCGACTGCGAGGCCTCCATCCTCGCCCTGATCACACTACCTGAAGTATCCCTGTCACTTCCCCACAGCCCTCACTGGGAAGGCGGGTCTGCAGGGGGCCACACCCTGTGCCCGCTGGTCTTCAGCACTCACGACACTTGGCAAACAAAAGGCCTGTGGGGGGGTATTTGTTGTTGGAATGAAACTGAGCACCCACAACCTGCCAGACACCACGCGGTGCTGAGAAGGCCATGTGAGAAGAGTGAGTCCTACAGAGCTCATTTCACAGGTTGATAAATGCAGTGAAGGAAGTAATGGGGGCTCTGTGATGGTAACTGTGTGTATGTGACACTGTGGTCAGGGAGGGCCTTCCTGAGGAGTGACACTTGAGCTGAGACCTAAATCTGAGAAAAGCCAGATTTGTGATGTGGGGGAATTGCCTTTCAGAGAGAACGGCAGGTGCAAAGGCCCTGAGGTAGGAGTGTGCTTGGTACATTTAAGGAACAGTGGAGGCCAGTGTGGCTGGTTCAGTTTGAGCAAAGGGACAGTTGATTAGGTTGAGGAGGTAACAAGGTCTAGACTGTGCAGGGTCTTGTGGGCCATGGTGAGGATCCAGGTTTCTATTCTCCATGAGATGGGGCCCACAGGAGCATTCTGAGCAGAAAAGGGCATGGGAAATGGCTGGATTCTGGACACGTCTGGGAGCAGCACTGATGGACTGACGGATGGCAGCTCAGTTTTGATGCTGCCCACTTCCCAGGGAGTTCGGGAAGTCCTCCTGTTCTGCCTGCTCCCCTACGGTAGGGTTTCCTGTGAACACCCCCTTCACCCAGCGGCTGCCGAGGCTGAGGCCACTGGCCGGAGCCCACGCTCCCAGCGTCGCTGTTCTGCCTCTGTGGGATGGACTGTGCCTTCTCTCCCCCAAGCCTCCTGTGGCTCCCTGGTGCCTGGAGGAGGAGGGGGAGACGGCCCTCAGATGCCAGTGCGTTTCCCATCCACCCGCGGGCCACGTTAAAAGGCAGGTCCCAGGCTCACTTCCAGAGGTTCCAGGCTAGCCAGCTGTAGTATTCTCTGGCTCGTGACCAATGCCCCCAGGAGGTTTTCTTGGCCTTAGCTCCTCATTTGTGAAGCAGGGATAAAACAGCAGCCTCGTGGGCTGTAGGGGTCATGGGACACTGTTCCTCAGGCAGACAGTGGTCCAGAGCAGGCTGTCATGGGTTTCTACCAGTGTTACCGTACCTGACTCTGGGACAGTGACCTTCCTACGTCCTTGGTCCTAGCACCTCCATTCCTTGATAGGATGCTCTTTCCTGTGAATTGGACAGTCCAGAAGCGCTGGTGGACAGCCACTGCCCAGGGCCTGGCACAGCAGGCGCTCACTGAAGGGTGGTGTGAGGGTCTGTCAGAACTGCCCCTGCTGTCCTGTGGATTCGTCTGTACTTGCTGGCCTCTGGGTGTTGGTTCTCGCTATCCCCTTGGCCTCCGATGCCTTTCCCTCCACCTTCTCCACTCCCTAGTGTTCAGCAAACATTTATAGCCACTTACTCTGCGCCCTGCTGAAGACTCAAAGATGGCATGGGGGCAGGGAGGCCTTAAGCTGGGGGTTGAGCAGCAGGGAGACGGCTGTGGAAGCTGCTGTGGCTACGCAGGGCGAGTGACAATGGAGGAAAGCTTCCTCAGGGAGGGGCTTTTTGCTCCTGAGCAGATCGGTCTTCCTAAGACTGGGTTCCTAAGGCGGAGTGCCCATTCCACCTCGTGCCATCCTCCCTGGACCTTTCCACGCCCACTGGGAGTGCCTCTGCAGACTGTGTCACCAAATTCTCCCAGGAGGGTAGTGGCATTGTTATCCCACCTTCTAAAAGCGGAGACTGAGGTTGGGAGAGGCGTCACTTGTCTGTGGAGGAGGAGGCAGAGTTGGGACTCAAGGCCAGAACGAATTCCCAAAACACAGGATGGGGAAGTTGCTGTGTGGTGGGTGTGTGGGCTCCAGAGAGGTTTCTGAGCAGGATACTGGGGGCCAAAGTCTGGGGAACACCTGGGTTCAACAGGTGTCTGCACCAGGACTGCTGCGCACATGAGTCTCCGTGCACGAGAGGCTGCCCTCTGTTGCACAATCTGTTTGCACTGGCTGCCAGGAAACTCAGAGATGAATTTGTGGCAAGTGAAACTTTGGTCCATGTTCTAGCAGTTGTCTCGCTCCTGCTCTGAGTACCCCTGTAACTCAACTGAAATCTTTTTTGGAACAAGATGGGGCATTTTCTTTTTCTTGTTCGTGTTTTAGGTTGTTGTTTTGATACCAGTCAGTAAGAGCTGATTAAGCATTTTCCATAATGATGTTCCATCTGTTTCTTCATTCATTCATCCAGGCAGCCTCCATTCTGGGCTCTAGGCTGGGATGGGGTGACTCAGCTATCCATTACTGGGATCTAGAATTTGCTCTGATCCTTTAAATTTTCAGGCCCTCATCCAAGACTACCTCCCATCCTACCCCTCCTCCTGGGAGGCCAGCAGGATCTGCTTACTGCCCCCAGGTTACCAAAGAGGAAACTGAGGCCGCAGTCAGCACCATGCCCAAGCTTCCCAAAGGCAGGAAGTGATGGAGCTAGGCTCATCCAACCACCTCCAGAGCCAGGCCCCAGGCCACTGAGATGCCGACTGGAGGGCACGGGGGCCTCGATGTGTGGCTGGGACCCAGACCTCTGGCCGTATACTATGTCCTACTTCCTGTCCCACTGCAGCTCTTTGCAGGAGGGAATGAGGCCACAAAGCTCAGGGAGGCAACTGCCAGAGGGCTGGTGGGGGAGTCTCGGGACTTCCACGCGAGGAGTAAAGGCCCCTCCAGTGGCTGGGCAGGGCACAACGGTTGGAACAAGGCCACTGTGAGGGCCCAGCCTGTCCATCCCATGGGGCCCTCCATGTCAGGCCCTCGGCCACCTAGGTGTGAATGAGATGTCTCCCCTCCAGCTTCCTATGAAAGAGGCAGGTCAGAGCTGGGTCTGGCCCAACCAGTAGGCCTGCTTCTAGGTATTTAACATGAGTTCCAGATCTGTACATCCATTCCCACACCTCCACCTTGGAATAAGCCCAGACTGACTCCCATAGCCTCAAGGCCCCCTGGGGACTCCTGCAGCCCACGAATCCAGTCAGCCTCCTTAAACGCCTGTGTAGTTCCCCACCTCAGGGCCTTTGCAAGGGCCCTCCTGGCACCTGGGAAGCTCAGCCCTGTTTCCTCTGTAACTGAGGTTGGCCCTTCACTGCCTCCCTACCACTCCAGCTCCCATCGGCTTCTCGCCCTTCAGGTCTCCTTCCTGTTGGGTATCTGTCTCAGAGCTTCCAGGAGTCAGGGACTGTGTGTGTTTTGTTCCTGCTGGGGCCATGGCACCTGGAGCTCAGTGCGAGCTTGACCAGTCCCTCTGCCGTGGTTGTGAGGGCCCCACTCAAGATGGTTCTGAGCACACGGCAGAGTAGAGTGCAGCCGAGTCCTTGGAACAGCCTGGAGGGGCCATGCCTGGCCCCAGCACATGCATGTGGCCCTGCCCCTTCACACACACGGAGCGGCAGCAGGGGTGGGACGGTTCCCAGGAGACGGCATAAAGGAGAGCAAGGCCGAGAGCGACAGGAAAGGCCTTGTTCCAGTCATCACTCTCATTCTCTCCAGGCAGACTCGAGGCCCCAAGCCCTGCAGGAGGGGGTGAGGGACCCTCGGTCCCTGGGAGTTGGGGAGGACTGGGTGAACGTGTGGGTTGAGGCACAGCTGTCCATACCCGGCTCCAAGAGATGACAGACCTGGAGCCAGCCTCCGCTGTCTTATGCAGAAGCCCATGGAACTTCCTGCCCAGTTTTACTGTCCACTGAACAGACTAACTGTCCTTTCAGGGCTCAGCCTGCCCTCTGGCTCCTTCATGTTCTTGACCTTTTCAAAACAGACTCAGAAGCATGCAAGTAGGTCATTGTGTTGTCTGCACGGTCACATTGGAAGTCCTTTTATTTTAATATAAATTACATTCCGCTGTCTTCCCTTTCTCTTAGGTATGTATGTAGGTAGGTTCTATTATGTGGAATTTCACTGCAGGGTATCACAAACAGGGTCTGTAAGGTTGAGAGAAAGCAGGTGTGCCCCGAGCTTCTGGGTCCTTCGGAGGGAAAGCTGTAGTATTTAACACTGTAGGACTGTAATACTGTCACACTGTAGCTTGGCTGGCCTCAGACCCCAGCCTGGAAATTTAACAGTTGTTTGTCAGTCAGGCATTTCTTTCACTTGCAGTAGCTCACCCAATCACCATACCAACCCTGTGGAAACAGACGGACTACTAAATACCTCCACCTTACAGATGACAAAACTAAGGCATGGAGGGCTGAGCCGCTTGTCCAGGGTTATACAAGCGGCAAGGTTGGAACTGAACCCTAAGGCCTAGAGGCATAAGAGAATTATACAGCTCTGATAAAGTCAGCTATAGAAATGTGAGGACAGTCAGAGCAGGTCTGCACCTTTGTCTTTGAGCTTCCGGGCAGCCAGAGCAAAGAAAGAAATGAGTTATTCCCACTGGAGTCATAATGGCCATAAAAAGAAGCCAGCTTTTTGGATGCTGGGAGTTGAGAAGACTTCCTCCCCAGGAGTGGGTGCCACTGGATGTGGGGGGTGACATTCTACTGTTTGTACCACAGATATACCTGGAATGGTTTGGCTATTTTGATCACCCAAGCACAGTGTGACTCTGAGGTGGGTCCAGAGAGCAGCTGATTCCTGGCCTGGTTTGATCTATGAGGCAGGTAGAATAGAGAGCATGTGAGAAAAAGGGGAACGTGAAGCCCCCAAATGTTCCTGTAGCTGCTGACACAGCCCCAGGGTTTGGATTTGGGTTTCTTCATCACAGCTCTATCCCATCTTATTACTCAACCAGAAAGGAATCCACTGGTCCCTTCATAGCAGCTAGTGCTCCTGAGTCCTGTTCTGGACCATCCAGCTGGGCTGTGGCCACCAGTGGGGTTGTCCTGTCCCCGTGTTCTCACTCGCCTCTCCAATCTGGGCCAAGCCTCTGTCATCTTCCCCCATCAGGCAGCACAGTAGTTAGGCACACTGGCTCGGATCCTCTGCAGGCTGGGGCTCAGACCTGGCTCTGCCCCTAGAGTTGTGTGGCTCTGGGCAAGACAAGTAGGCTGACCTGGGTGGCTCTGACACAGGCTGCTATGAAGAGTCAGGAAAGAACCCGTGTCATGCTCAGCCAGCAGGCAGATGGTAGCAAGGAGGAGCTTTTCCATAATCTGTGCAGCCAGGGCTGGCCATGGGTGACGAGGTGGAATCCTCTTCAGCACTGCCTGCCAGGTCAGCAGTTCCTCAGCTGCTGGGGGTGGAGCTGGCATGGAAGGCCCCACATTCAGAGTGAAACCAGTGGCTTTGCTGGTTAATCTCACACTGGGGCCTGGGCTCAGAGCGGAACTGAAAGGAAGACCAGGCCTGTTCCCCTCTTGGCCTGGCCTACTTCCTCCCAGTGATCCTGAAGGCCCGGAGCCAGCAGGGAGGGTGGGGGGCCAGGCAGGGCCAACTGCAAAAGCAGGAAGAGGAAGGAAATAGCCCTTTGTACCTTACCCATTTTGCCGACAGGAAAGAGCAGCTCTGAGAGGCTGGCTGGCTGTGAGAGCTGCCAGGAGAGCAGAGGCCCCGTTATCCATGCACTCCAGCGCATCCAGTGTAGGTGGGAGACTCCTATGCTCCCCACCTCTCACTGGCTGAGAAACTGGGGTGTGGGGACGTGCAAGAGAAACTTGAAAGGTGAAAACATCATGGCTGGTGCTGGGCACTCAGGGCTGGGATTTACTAGTTGTGCACCCTCTCTGAGCTCATGCCCTCATCTGAACATTAGTGAGATGATGCAGCAGTGTTTGCTAGAGTTGCTGCTGCTCTCTCCAGACTTCTGTGTCCAACAACCAGGGCAGGACTGGGAGCGGGCCTGGACCAGAAAGAGCCCCAGTTTGCCCAACCCTCTCCTGCTGGGCTGCCCTCTTACTTCACTGTTCTTCAGCCTTCCTGCAGGTGGGGGGCTGAAGGCAGGCGGCCTGGCCCCAGGGTCCCCGTCCTTCTCTCAGAGATGCTGCTTAAGCATATGGCTTTGGGGATCAGCTCTTGCACCACCTTTGAAAAGGCAGCCTCTGCTCAAGGTGTACCTTCGAGGCAGAGGAGGGTAGTGGTAGATCCCCCAAAGCCGCACTGTCACCAAGTTGCCTTTGGGTCTGCCTCTTGTTCCTACCTCCCCACTCTTGCCCTGTGCTGGCTTGCTAGTAGGGGCTGTGGTGTTTCCCAGGTGTGCCAGTCTGTCTCTTGGCCTTTGGGAAAAGAGCTGCTGGAGGGAAGGGGCCTCCTCTGTCTATTCCCCACCTCAGCTCTGGCTTCTTCCCCTGTTCCTATCTTCTTTTGGCCTCTGCTGGAGGCAGCCATCAATCACCTTGTGACCCAGAGAAGATCTTAGCAGTCTTGTCACAAGAGGAAGTGAAGGAGATGGGGGGCACTTGAGGGGTGACCTCCCTTCTAAGAAAACTCCTACCCTGGAGATGCTGGCTCCTGGGTTCTAGGGTACCCCCCGAGTCTCCTGCTCCCTGGCAACAGGCATCTGCAGGGTCAGCCCCTGCTCCAGCCAGGTTCAGTCAGGACCTAGGAGAGGAACTCTTGCTGGAAAAGAGGTAGGGAGCCATCTCCCGCCTTCTCTGAACCCTGTGTGTGGTGGATGTCGGGGGAGACTCCTGGGCCCAAGGTTTTATGTGGGTTTCTGGCTGGCTGCAACTGGGGCCAGCCATGCCAGGTTTTGCCCCTTTGGGCAAGCCGGCAGAAACCCCAAGAGCCTGTGGCTAAGCTACTCTGCCAACTCCACCCTACAGCCAGCTCCACCCCTCCTCGTCCTAAGACCTGAAGGCAGCGCAGATCCGCTAGGTGTGGGAGTTGGAGGTTCCAGGCCGTATGCTTTGGATAGGGGTTCAAAACCTGACCTCTTCTTCCTCAGGCAAATCACTTCCCCTCCAGCATTTGAGTTTCTTCTCTTTAAGATGTGCTGATTGTATCTGCTTCTTAGGGCTGCTGTTAGGCCAGGACAGACCTGTACTCGAGGAGAGCTAATAGCACGACAAAGCCTGGGCCTCCGGCAGAGTCAGCACCGCAGAGGGAAGCATGGCTTGGCTTGGATGCCCTCATGTCCTCTGTCTGGGCCTGGTGGGATGAGGGGGGTCAGCAGCCAGTGTGACCTGGTGGGGCGGGGAGCTCTGTGCCCTAGCTCTCAGCAGGCAAACACACACACGAGCTGGAATGGCCGCTGGTCTACGTGAAGCAGGGAGAGGGGGCGGTGGGGACACTGCTTCAGAGGCCATAGGTGAAGGGCCCTCTGCAGGCCTCTGCAGCCTAGAATGCCAGACCTACTCCAGGCTTGGGGCACTTGCTCAGCAGCACCACAAACACTCTGCAAGCTAGGGAGTCTCCCTGGGGAGACTGCAGAAAAACACAAAGGCCTGGGTGGGCGAAGGGCCTTCAGGGATAAACCTGGAGTGTCCTCTTTGGTCTCCTAGAGTTCAAAGCCCAAGCTACAAGCAGCCTGTTCCAGCATCCAGGAAGTCCGGCGATGCACACGCCTCGAGATGCCCGACAACCTCTACACTTTTGTGCTGAAGGTAAGTGATGGTGCTTTCCACACCCAGGTGTAACACATGCACACCTCAGGAATCCCACACAGCTGTTCCCTTTATCTCTGCCAGGTGAAGGACCGGACAGACATCATCTTTGAGGTGGGAGATGAGCAGCAGCTGAATTCGTGGATGGTTGAGCTCCGGGAGTGCACAGGCCAAGGGTGAGGCCTCAGACCCTAAGGCCCCACTGGTGACATAGCTTTTACTGCTACCCCTGACCCACCCAGATCCTTAACCCCAGCCTCTTCTCCAGCAGGCTGGAGAACACAGACCCAGAAATGCATATTCCCTCAGCCCTAGAGGCCGGCACATCCAACTCTCCAAGGGGAAGCACAGATTCCTTGAACCAAGGTGAGTGGATCCGCGTCTTTGTCCTCCGGGTTTGTTGGAACCCAACCTCAGCCCAGGATATAAGGCCTCACACGGGCTCACCATCACCCATCTTCCAATCAGGTGCTTCTCCTGGGGGGTTGTTGGACCCAGCCTGCCAGAAAACAGATCACTTCCTGTCCTGCTACCCTTGGTTCCATGGCCCCATCTCCCGAGTGAAGGCAGCTCAGCTGGTTCAGCTGCAGGGTCCTGACGCTCACGGAGTGTTCCTGGTACGGCAGAGTGAGACCCGGCGTGGGGAGTATGTGCTCACATTCAACTTCCAGGGCATCGCCAAGGTATGGGGCAGGGCAGGTGGGGCTTCCCCCATTCCCCCAAGTTCAAGGCCCTTAGGGGTCAGGGCCTGAGCCTACTGTTGTCTCCGGCAGCACCTGCGCCTGTCACTGACGGAGCGGGGCCAGTGCCGCGTGCAGCACCTCCACTTTCCCTCGGTGGTGGACATGCTGCACCACTTCCAGCGCTCACCCATCCCACTTGAGTGTGGGGCTGCCTGTGACGTCCGGCTGTCCAGCTATGTGGTAGTCGTCTCCCAGCCACCAGGTGTGACCCTAATGCCCCTTGATAAAGGGGGTGGGTGGCACAGGGAACTGGGTAGGGGGTGGAAGCTTGCTGCACACCCAGGGGCATAGAGATCTCGTTTCGTGTCCTTCCAACACTTGCCCCATTAACACTGATGGTGTGGTCTCTCTCTTGGTCACTTGTCCCCCAGGTTCCTCCAACACTGTCCTGTTCCCTTTCTCCCTGTCTCACTGGGATTCAGAGCTGGGCCTTCCCCACCTTAGCACTTCTGGCTGCCCGCGGGGGCTCAACCCAGAGGGTCTCCCAGGCCGATCCTCTCCCCCAGAGCAGATCTTCCACCTGGTGCCTTCGCCTGAGGAACTGGCCAACAGCATGCGGCACCTGGAGCCCGAGCCTGCCAGTCGAGCCCGGGACTCAGACTACGAAATGGACTCCTCCTCCCGGAGCCACCTGCGGGCCATAGACAATCAGTACACACCTCTCTGACAGGCAGTGAGGAAGCCCAGGCCTCACAGACGCCCTCAAGGAGCACAAGCAAGCAGAGATGGGAACCTGTGAATGTAACTGTCTTTTCCTCCTTTCAGAGAGAGATTTAAGGGACACTGTTAACAGCTTGTTCCAGTTTGGATGTGACCCTTCTATTAGGCCTGTTAAAGGGCCTCCTATAAGTTTCATCCATCACCTGGCTTTCTCCTTATTGTTTACAGATGTAGTTCTTGTTCACAGATGCCACTGGCTCCTGCCCTGGGTCCTGGACCAGTCCCCGTTACTCTGAGAGGAGACGGTGGGGTGAGGGCCAGAGCTGGCAGTGGAAACTCATTCTCTTTTTCACTGACACTGTCACAGATGATGACAGGCTTTCTACTGGGTGTTGGGGGGGTCATCAGGAAGCCCAAAACACTAACAAGCCCTGGATTCTCATATGGTTTTCCCTTTGTAGCTTCAGTCCATGTGGTAGGGCTGCTGTACCCACACCACAGGTGACCACAACTATCCTGCTTTGACTCTCAGCTTTAGGACAAGCTCTGGCAGATGGACAAGCTAAAGGTCAAAAATGATTTTAAACATTTTACCTCAGATTAATTTTTCAAAGGATTCAGGTTTCAAAACTAAACCATTGCTTATTTCATTGCACTGTTTGAACTAATACCCATGTGATTTTTGTAGACAGCTATGCAAACCCAACTTGACTAGTTCCCGGTCTGCGCCAGCACACCTGGCTTCCTTGTCTACTGCATTCTCAGGACAGTCACCTGCTGCTGAGTAGCCACTGTCCTTCCTAAATGTAGAGAAGTGAAGCATGTCACCCTCAGGGAAATTCAGGCAGTTACTGAAATAGGAGGCTGGCAAGGAACAGTTCTACCCTGGTGCCTTACGAATAAAAACTGGATTCTGGTTTACAGCAGCTCTATGGTGCGAGTTAAAACTGAGGGGTGAGGGGGAACAAGCAAAAGGGGAAGGGCTCCTGAGCCCTTTCTAGTAAATGCTTCCCAACAGGGCTGGCTCAGAGCCCCTGAAGCATCTAATGGCTTATTATAATTATCCCACAAGGTTTTAGGCTCATTCTTGAGCCAAAATGGAAGCTAGGAATCTGGTGCCACAGCTAATGAGAAACTCCTTTAATAGCCCACAATCAACATTCTGTTCCAGCTGGTTACTGCCTCATCTGATGAAGAATGAGTGTGCATGTACACACGGGCACACACCATCTCCAACATCCAGGGAGGTCCTCCAGTCAAATCGTCATCTATACTTGCCTTTCACAAGTGATACAATTCATAGGGGGGCTGGCTCCTCCCAGAATTTTCACACAGAGGCTCAGAAACAAGGGTGGCAGTGACAGAGTGGAGTCTGCTGCTCCTGGCTGCCGCAGAGTCAATACAGCCACCAGGCTCACCGAAGTGGCTTCTAGGAAACTGGGAGTTTAGCACAGCTCAACATTTATAGATACATCAATCAGAGGCTAAAATTAAACCTTGGCCTAAAACTAACTGCTGACTGCCTTATCTGGGGGTAAGGGTTTGGTCTGCTCCCTCTAACCATTCTCTACTTCAAGGGGTCAGAAGTCAGACTTTTGCTTCTAGAATTTTCTGTGGTTTTTTTTGGTGGGGAGGGGGAGAGGCAAGCAGCCACCTCTTCACTTTTAAACCAATAATCCTGGGTGTTTTCACCGATTGTAAAGCAGGTCTAACCCTGATCCAGATTTGTGGTTCATTTCTAAGGACACTTGTCTTCATTTCCTACACATCAAGTAGGTTTCTCTAAGTAACAAATGCTAAGCAAAGTGTGAACCAGATGAGTAAGCACTATTCTGGATTTCTCTTTCAAAAGAGAAAGCTCATCACTGAAAGTCAATGCTGACAAGTCACTGTTCCAGATTTGCCCCTTGTCTGCACAGAAAAGGGGTCAAGTAGACAATGAACCAGGAAAGTTCCCTCCCTCCAGCCAGAAGTGGGGGACATGACATCTTCAAACCAGGGGCACTCACTTCTTAGCAGCCTCTCAATATACAATTCTCAGGTAGTGCCAAGACACAAGCCAGGCACAGCAAACTAGCAGTTCTGACCCACTGACCACAAAGTTCAAGCTCAGACTGACAGAATTGGAAGTCACCCACCTCCAGACTGCCTCGGTGTCAAATGTTCAAGAAAAACCTTTCCTTTCTAAACGTGTCCCAGTTACCAGGACAGCTGAAATACATTCCAACAAAAAGCTCCCTCATGGCCTGGGAGGAAGTGACACTAAGCCAATGCCTTTTCTTTCTAGTAGAGCAGGTCAGGCTGAAGGAAAGGGAGCAGTGGGTCCCTGGGCTTGATGCCCTCATAGGCAGTGAGGCAGTGACCCTGCTGGCTGCAGCCAGCCCACCGAGGTCATAGCACATTCCACCACCCTCCTTCCAGTCCCGATGTGACTGCTGCTGGCAACAAAAGGCCAAGCCAGCAGTCTCCACTGAGAGCTCAGGCTCTGAGTGCCAAATGGATAGTGAGCATCATGATCCCTCCAGTTATCTTTAATTACAGACAACAAGGATAGCGTGACAGCTGCCAGCACCATCACTTCCTTCATCTGACTTTAATGAACTTTTACAAACTAACAGTCACCAGCACCAAAGAATTAAGTCAACTAACCTGCCTTGAATTTAGACCAGCAATCCATATGGCTTTATCTGGTATAAATCTTCTGCCTTTGATCATTTCTGGACCGTGCAGGAAAAAGGAATAGCAATCATTAAAATCTTAGGCCACAGAACACTATTTTTACATAACAGTTTCTTAACCTCAAATCAAGGCCTTGAACCCTTCCCTAAGGGTTGCCTGAGATTCCTTCATGCTTTTATTCAGGGCTGAGTCTCTTATCGCAAATGTCATGTAAGCGCTAACATCTCCCACAGGCTAGAGGAACTTGATAGTATATTATCCACTGCCTCTTAACAAGGACACATCTGACATCCAGTGTTTGGTTGGAATAAACAGCACATTGTAATGACAACACAGATAATGGATTCATCTTGTACCATTATAGGCAGAAGGTATTTGGCAAATTTTTATGTATTGTTTATGTACTGTACAAGTAACTTATTCTTGAATAATGCAAATTTTGCTATAATGTACAAATTGCTACATGTGAATTAAAAAAAAGTTTTCACAATCTTGACTTTGTTGCCACAATATTTAAAGGCTCTATCTATCATGACTATGGTCTTTGCAAAATCCTTGCCCTGCTTAGACACTTGCTTTTCGTTTGTCCTCTTCCCACAAAATGGGGACATAACAGACACTTATGAGTCTACAGCAATAAGCTGCTTTGTACATCACTGCATCTATTCAGCTTTTCTGCCCTCTGTATTTCTTTATCACAGTTTTAAGAAAAGTGTCTCCTGCCCTCTACTGGTAAAACAGACAGATGCCTGAATCAGGACAACTGACTAACACTCATTTGGGTTCAGGAGATATTAAAAAGGAAGCTTACAGAATCAGCATCATGAGGATGTGGAATTTCAGTGCTGCCCAACTCTGGCCAGCTTTCCTCCTTCTGAAGCAGACCTCTATCCACCAAAGAGAATATTTCAGTCTTGTCTTTTTCTAGAGATACCTTGAACCAGAACTAAAGGTGAAGAAGAAAAATCATTTGACAACTAACCTTCCAGGATATTAAGAAAACACACTCAGCCCTCCTGCCTTGATATTACGTATCCTATAATAGAAATAGCTTATACAAACACACACTAACTTGATATCAGTTTTTAAAACTTTTTTTATTTTTTAATTTTTTTTAAGTTTTTATTTTATATTATCTACAAAGTAAAAGTTTTTCCCTTAACTTAAAAGTTGAACCACTGTAGACAGTGATCACTTCATCAAACTTGATTTATAAATAATAATCCGTCAGTTTGACGGTAAGAATTTACTGAAACTTTGTCAAGTTTAGTAAAAGGGCGTTCCAAGTCTTGATTTTTTTTTTTAAGCGGTAATAGCAGCAAGAATCACTCTTGTTACTTCTTTTGCTAGCTGATGTGTTCATGACTTTCGAGGGTCATTAAAAAATAAATAACTTCCAGTTTCAGCAAGCAGAGCTGGGGTACTTGCGGGACTCTGAAACAGCGTATGGAATTATGGAACAGCCCACAAGTTCCTAAATGCCTCTACTCGGTCCAAATGTCTTCCACTGCAAGTGAACTGTTAGCATTCCTATTGGATGTTACAAGAAATCAACATATATTTTTTTAAAAACAAAATAAATGAAATTCTAGTTTTCTGTGCTTCCAGTTGGTAGAAGCAGTAGAAGGGAGGAGGGAATTTGGCCTTTCGGTTCCTCCAGGGCAGCCTTACAACTGCTGTTGGTGGTGGGCTTGTACTGTAAAAAAGAAAAGTGAATATTTAAACAGAAAACTGGCAACACCGCACATTAGCCTAGTGTCTCTGCAGCACGTGACTGTAAACTATCCTTGTGCTAGCTGAATAAGACTCAGAATTTAATTCACTCTTTTCCCCTCCCATCTGTACCAAAAAGGGGAAGGGTAGGTGGGTGGGTACAAACAAACCAGTCAGACGTAAAACCACTTCAGATAAAACTCCTAGAAGACTTGTTGCTCATGGGGTAGGAAAAACGGCCTTAACATACCCCCTCCCCAAATATTAGCCAAGCACCAGTACTGCTTTCAGAGTAACAGGTCAGACTGAAATGTCGCCATGGCAGCCATCGAGTGTTAGAGCGCAATCACGGGCATTCTCTCCCTGTCAGGGTGTAGGCTGGAGCTAAGACTACCCTCAAACCGATCCATACACAGCACTCTCTCATCAGTAGTATTCTCCAGAGCTACAATCAAACTCTGCCATGGTGGTAACCCCCCACATGTCAGACTGTTGGGACTCAGGAAGGAAAGCGCTGCCCTGTCCCGCCTATCGTAACAAGGAAGGCCAACTGAGTCCTAAGCATGCATCAGCTACCCAGACTGCTGCTGCTGCTTCTCATCAAGCCAGATCCCTGCACCATCAGAACACACACAGACTCGGCTCCTGCTGGAAGCCTCAGGCCCTGACACTGAACTGATCGTCACAGTCCCTACTGTGCCACTCTGACGAGTCTTGCTAGTTCTCAAATGTGGGGCTCAAAGCGCTGGCCCTGCCTACCATTCGACCTGTGCGAGCAGAATGCTTTGGGGTGCCCGGCGGCCCCTGCACACACACGCCTCACCTGAAGGGTGCGTCATATAGGGGAAATGCGCTGTTGTCGAGACTGGAATGGGCTGTAGTGCACTTTGAGCGAGGGCGGCCTGGGGACCGCCGGGTGGCTGTGTCGTCATTAGCATCATTGGCGCATGGGCAGTTGGATGAGAAGGAACCATTCCTGACTGTACATGAGCCTGAAACAGAGAGCTCTTTTACGCATACAGGCAACATCTCCAGCTTACACAACATGTCAACTGTGTTCCTTTTACTGGGCCAGGGCTCTCAGGAAAGGGCAACGGTCTTTCCTCTGGGAATGCTCCCTAGCGGATCATCAACTGACCTGCAGACGTGCTTCACCTTGTAGCAGATCCTGCAAGGCTGAGGGAGCAGGCACCCAGCAAGCCTGGGTAAAAGTCAGGGCTGCAATGTCCTAGCCTCCAACATTTCTCATCACTCGATTCTATATGTGGAGCAAGGTCTTCACAAAGATCAGACCCCTGACCCAAGGGCAGCTTTCTCAACTTAATAGGAGGCAAGATGCAATGATGCTTCAGAACCTGGCTTCCATGTGGGACCTGAAGTAGTTTTACAGATAACATTCCTTTCAAATAGGAAAGCAGATTATTACCTTATAAGCAGGGACCGTCAAATTCTGCCCTGTGGATTACTCAGCCTTTGCCTTATTTCCCCTCCCCCTCAGCTTCTGGCCTGCTCATCAGCACACTTCAGTGAAGAATGAGTCAGGGCAGTGAGAGAAGAGACTCTCAGGCCCCCTTACTCTGCTAAAAGTTACACTGATGGAGCAGGAGGAGGAGGTTGCAGGTAATGGCTCCAGTGAGATGGGGAGGGATAATCTGAAATTATCTACAGCCCAGTGTCCCTGTACCAAGTGATAGTGACTTCAACCTGGTCTCACTGTCTAGTTGGAAAGGTTTTAGTGAGCCGAAATAGCTGGATCCCAGCTCTGCAGAGATTTGGCAGGGCCAGGAAGAGCCCTCATCTCCTGCCTCCCGTGCCGTGCACTGTTCTAGACCATGATAAGCCTTAGATGAAATGCTGTTTTTATTCTTACATATTCAAATGAGCCCATGGCATATCTGGGCTTCGCTATAAGCAATAACCTTTTTGCTCTTTCAACACAGAAACACAAAAGTGAGGTTTTAGGAACCCCAACTTACATGTAAATTCACATACCTACTTAGCCACCAGCCTCTGCTAGACATCTACAGGACCCCAGCTCTCATGAAGCTCCTGATTCAGCCAAACCATGCCGGCCCACATCTGACCAAATCGGCTCCCTCCCCACCGTCAAAAGCAAATCATCCGCTGCAGTGCACCACACTACAGACCTACACTTGCAGGGGAGGACGCCCACACTTCCCAGAGCTGTGGAACTAGATACAAGGTCGCCTTCTGAAAGGTAGCTCCAACTGAGTGGCATCTCCAGCCCCCACCACGCCAGAGCCTCAGTGGCGCACTGTCTGACATGAAATGGAGTTCCGTGAGGCAGTCTAGCTTAGACCCGCCTAAGAGTTCTGTTCTGAAAGCAGCAAAAAGACATCGAATACAGCCACTTCACCCATTAACAGCTCCAAGGAGGGCCTCAAGGACAGTGTTAGAGCCCAACTGCAGTGCAGCTCCTTCTCCTCAGGAAGACAATCCAACTTGGCCCTGGATGGCACTGGACTTTTGTCAGCAGCTGATGCAGACAGCAACCACTGAGATGCAACCACACCTCTCCACCTTTAGAAGCTTACACTGGAGGTGAGCTCCAAAGCGCTCCCAAAGCTGCTCTTTAAGAAAAATGGGAAGGCCTGGGCGCTTCCAGCTTCTACTTACACCGCAACAATGTACAAGGTCAAGCCCTTTCAAGAAGTACAACATATGGTCATAGCAGATATGTAGATAGCCAGGGAAAACAAGTGGAGAGATTTCTCTGGAACTCATGTCACTAACATTCAAGCTGACAGGCCAGGGTAGTCAACTCAGAGAGCCGAAAATTTGTGAAGGCCCACCCTCCCTGCCAGACTTCTTCTGTGTGTGGGGGGGTGGGAGTGTGTCTGGATGAGAGAGAGAGAGTGAGGGAAAGAGAGGGAGGGAGGGAGAGAGAGAATATATATATGTATACATATATATAGCAATGAGGCTATATAAACATAGCAAAGCAGACACAGAAAGGAGAAGGACCGAGAGGCATTCCAGAGTCAAAGATATTTTTAAGGTCTCAGTTGGGAAACGTTAAAGGACTGACCAATCAGCAACTTCACTGATCCCATTACAAAACCACACAAACATTCATGTAGGGCCAGATCACATGTATTTAAGTGGGAGAAGGGAGACAGGCAAATGGCATCATACACAGGGTCTCCTAGCTTGGAGAGCCTCTAGTTCTTTGCTGCTTATGTGATAACCTTCATATTCTACTTGGTCTTCACAGAAAGTTGGCTAAAGCTGGTTTACCTGAGGTACGTGGGCCATGTGGGGTGGATTGGTATATGCCGGCTGAACATGAGAAGGATGAATCGTAAAGACGGTCTGTTGTGCTGCTGGGAAACTATTTTGTGGCGACTGCGTATTGGAGGCAGGTGTCATGGAAGGTGGGGTTGGCGCGAGCCCCGCGTGGTAAATGGCTGACTGCTGCTGTGGACTGGCCAGATGGAGAGCCTGGGCGGCCTGGTGCTGATGGTGCTGCAAAGCATCAGGGAAGAACTGAGAAAACCAGTTCTTTAATGAAAAACAGTTAAGGGTCACACACAAAGCTGAACTTTTGCACATGAAAATAGGCTCCACTTGGGCCCATTTAAATGAGGGGCAATGCTAAGTACAAGAGAATGGAGAGGGTGGTAAGAACAGGGCTAGGGGGGCCTCCTGTTCAGAGACATTCTTTCTGGGGTGCAAGCCTGATTCTCAGCCTGATAGTTACAACCCCCCACTAAGCAGCGGTAAAATAAGACTACTGCCCCAGGGGATGACAGATGTCAAGGAGATCCTTAAATGCCTCTGTTAACAAACACGATTAAAGAAACTAATAGGAAAAAAGCTCATAAACATTAGGAATGAAAAAAAAGGCATCCCATACACATTCCTTACTTTATGTTAAATCAGATTTTTCAATATTGGTAAGGTTCCAGAACTTATCCAATCACCCCAATCACCTTATTCTCAGTATGTATCTTAATGTGACTCAAAAACCAACCAACCCAACCACCCCAGAGTCACAGCCTGCAGAACTGTATGCTGGCTCCACGGGGCAGGGCTGCCAGGTGTTTTGATCATGTAGTACCTAGCACCCTGCCTTGCACTAGAAAAAACGTTCAGTTAATAGAATGAGGAAGCAGTTCTGTGAAGGCCTCGGAGTTTCTCCTTACCTGAACAGGACTGGGTGCAGGATGGCTTCCACCATGTTGGCTTTGCTGCTGTCCAGTGGGGGTAGCTGAAGGCTGAGGATGTGGAGTATGTGGGTGTAGGGTAGCATTAGGGTGCGCATACTGCTGAGCAAGGGAGCCAGTGGAAACTAAAGTGAAAGAAAAAGCAGTGTGTAGAATTGACATGCAGGATGATCTTAACTGCTCTTCTATGCCTCATCAACTGAGCTTTCTTGATGCTCAATGCCTAACTTATGTTGTTACCAATCTCTATATTTGACTCCATTTAAATCATCCATTTTCTCGAAAAAATAAGTGTGAAGTTATTGCTTAACAATCAGACTAGCATTTATTCATATAACACAGCTTACATTATATTAAAATTTAACTAGTTTAAACTTACTCTTAAAACAGTCACTAGGTTTTCCTGAAAAGGCAACTTAAAAGCATAGGCAGAAACAATTTGAACAATCTCCCTCTCTTTCATACACACACACTTACTTTAGCTCAAGGCCATCATCTGGCTAACCTCACCATGCTACTGCCCTGGAGCTGGCACAGTGACCCGTGGGCAGACAGTATAGGGGCTGCGTAAGGTATGTGGCAAAGTCAGGACTCTATCTTCAGGGCGAAATGACCACAATCTCTCAGCTGATCACAAAAGTTTCTCTGACACTCAGACCGTTCCCTGGGCCCTCCCTCTGTAAGGCACTTTCACCTCTGCTTTATAAAACCTAGTAGATGGAGTTACCTTAACTATGTAGAAAAATAAACTCCCTTCAAAGCGTCTCAGCCTTCAGAAAGATTTTATTAGAGTAACTTCAAAAGGAAATATGATGGGCCAGTTTAAGTAAAAATGTGTTTATTAAAGATAAGAACCCAAAGCCAATTTTGTGAATCTCAGCACAGACCATACCTTGGTAGAAAACACGGAGATTAGGTATAAACTAATTTGTTCACTTCTTCCCCAAATAGCAATTTGAGAATCAAAAGCACAAGAAGATGGGTTCACTGCTTCCAGTGACTATCGATAGCACTGATACAAATCTAAACATGCTGTGACAATGAGCCGAGGACAGTGTTCTCAAGAGACATCTCCAGCAACATGTGACTTCCAGCCTTCTCTCAAATTAGTCCTAAAATCCCCGAGACGCTAAACCCATACATAGAAACAATTCCAAAATAGTTCTTCATATGATGTGTTAGCAAATACGGACACAGGGGATGAATAGAAAGCAAGCATGGCTTTGGGATCAGACACCCCACCTTCGGCAGTCTAACAGACAAGGCTGCCAAGAGTCACCAACATAGATGACTCTGGGTATGTCCCACATAAATGTTATGCAGAGAGTTAGGCACACAAAGCAATTCTGTAATGCTTGACACTGTAGGGCCAAGGGCCACCAACACTCCAGCCCAACTGGTTATCTCCCCAACTTATGCATCTTTTAAAAGAGGGACGGGTGAGGTGAAGAGCCAGTGCTAGGATCACCTGTGCATCCACTGCCAACACCATAGCAGGTATTAACATCCGTTAATACCCAGATTAGATTAAACAAAGCACTTCTGTTTATACATTGGGAAATTTCCCTAACTATAAGAGTTAACATACACTGGAACATATCAACAAGGAAAACTGTGGCAATATATCCTCTGGGTGTTTTTAAGAAAAGGACTGTTTTCTGGGAGCTGGGAAAGATAATGTGCTAACTGCTTTCCTGAGTTCCACAGTCCCATGAGTCCATAAAAGCAGTCAGTGTCTTCCTTCTAATTTGCTGGCTTATTAAAAGGCCATTCTTCACCATTATACTCATTAAGTTAACTTTCAGATCCCCCAAAACTGTCTAGGCACTGACTGTGTCTAAAAGACTTGATAAAGTTTGAACCTGACTTTGTTCTTGTAAAAATCTTACACTTATTTTTCAAATTTATTTTTAAATAATTAAAAAAGCTACAAGTAACTGGTGGCTGCTGAGTAGATAGCACAATTTGTACCACATTTCCATCATCACAGAAAGTTCTACTGGATAGTGATGTCTAGAGTTATTCACGCTCCCTTATTTTCAAACCATGAGCATTAAAACCCTCCCTACCCGCAAGTTTCTTAAACATTTCATTTGTAACAATATTAAATCTGGGAGAAAGCAATTTCCAAATCCCACATTCTATTTATGAGGTTTCATAAAGACAGAATACAGAATCTCAGAGTTAATATTTATTTAGTTTGTTTGTTTGGTGAGGAAGATTATCCCTGAGCTAACATCTGTGCCAATCTTCCTCTATTTTGTATGTGGGATGCTGCCACAGCATGGCTTGATGAGCAGTGTGTAGGTCGGCTCCCAGGATCTGAACCCACAAACCCCAGGCCGCCAAAGCAGAGTGCATGAACTTAATTCACTATGCCACCAGGCCGGCCCCAATCAGAGTTTCTATTCATTTTTCAAGCTTTAAGAAATTTTTGTACTGAAAAGTTTTAAAGTTCACTTTTAATTACCTTCTAAGCAAAATATTAAGGAAATAAAAAGTAACAATAAATTAAAAAATACCTCTGGCTGGGTGCTATGCTAATTTTCACACATAAAAACATGGCAATCATAAAGAGAATAATTATATCCACGAAGTCTCATAATTAAGTTATTCATCAATTAGAAAAAATGTTAAAATCTTGAAATTTGGAGAAAATTAAAGATGAAATATTTCTTACTATGCAAAAGGCATCTCTATGATAGTTTACCAATATTGAAAAGCTATGTAAAACAGAGTCTTCTAATCTATATCTCATTTGCATTCATGGCACAAAGACTTCAGGCAACCCAAGCTGAGTGCATCTGCAGGCTTTGTTTAAAAACTCCTCCTACCTACACATTAGTAAACTACCATGCATTTTAAGAAAAATCAAGCAGATGTACACCATAAGCTGCAAATAAAATTTAAGCAGGCTTAATTAGAAATATTTTCCTTTGTTCATCTTCTTGCTTAAAAGATATTTTGCTAAGCAAATACCTTATTTAGGAACTTTTCCCCCCCTCAAATATGAAAATTGAGTAGCTAAACGGGAAAAATGGGAAATTTACATTTAATTCAATATTATTAACAACAAAAATATAGTTGGGCTCCTTGAAAGGCCAGTTAAGAAGCAGACAAATAAAGCTGGGATGAGAGGAAAACTAAACTGCCGAGGGGGAAAAAAAAGGTTGGAAGGGAAGAGGGAGACAAGAGAAAGGAACCAAGATAGAGTAGACGAGGGGAAAAATATAACAGAATCAAGGAAAGGAAGAAGGAAAGCGAAGGGCAGTAAATTCTGGGCTTTACTGAGCTACATGCATTATTTAACTGCTTTAACTATACATGCTCATTAATTTTGCTAAAGATTCCAGAGAGGTTAAAAATAAAGTGAATTTTCTTCAAAATTCTGATTTAGCCAGTCAATAGTTACACTTCTATCTATAAAACTCACGTTGCCTTCATGAAACCTGAATTAGGTCAAGCTAGCTAATCAAAGAAGCACTGCTTTTTTGGGCCAGGCCTGGCCCACAAGTTTCCTACTCACTGCGATCCTTGATATAAATGCTTAAAACTCTAAATATACGATTTGTCAAATCCTCCTAACACTAACCACATTCCAAAAATAGTTTCCTAGGCCATGGTCTTACTGAAGCCAATTCAGTGGTAAGGCTGTGTGTTTAATTTGTAACTACATTTGTTCTTCTGACCTTGGATGCACAAGTCATGAGAGATCACCAGCACTGCAAAACTTTAAAAATGAAACAAAACAAAATCTCCCAACTTTTAAATTTGATGTTAAATTCAGAGAAAAGGAAATGAAGGAAAGTTGAAAACTCTTTGAAAGGGGAGTAAAAGGCAGTAACTAGACCAAACCATGACAAAACGGCTTGGGGGTGGTGGTGAGATGGTACAAAGCAGCCAATTAAATTATGAATAGCAACTCCACGGTTAGTTTCTTTTAACAAGTACTGACATTCTCTTTTAGGGGAAGTTGTGATAAGGCAGTTAATGCTTAGGTGTGATGATTAAGGACCTTTTAGCTACTTACCAGGAAACTGATTCCAAAATTACTAACAGAGACAGTAAGATGGTGAGGATAACTACATTTGAGACCTCAAATTGAGTACATAATAAAATTACTGACACTGTCTTTTACATACTATATCACATCCATAGTCTCCCTTTAATAGTATATATATATATATATGTGTATATATATATACACACACACACAGCAAGACTCCTTTTTAAAGAGCATCTATTAAAGGATTAAATTTGTTAACATTTCCTAGCACCAAATAAATAATACATACACACTTATTTTTGGATACCAAGTCATGGCACAATTAATGAAAATTTAAAACAAAATGTTTTCAAAAATCTGGCATTTAGTAGACTCAGACATTGAGTCATTCTAAAATAATTCAAAATTTAGTCTTTAAATAAAATTTTAATCCTTAATATCCTCTAGAATATAGCATTTCACATAAAGTGACACATATTACTGGCATAAATTTCTAAAGGATTTCTGCACGTTAGTATTTTTCCCATTGAAATACCAAAAGTCCATGACTAGCCTTATTTAAAAACTGCCCTACCAATAGGGAAAACACACCTTACAAGTTCATTTCCAAAAGAAAGCCCTGCCCTGACTTTCTCCTTTTAGGAGCAATCATTTACCTTTTCACTGGTGGTGAGAGGGGGCCCGTATTGCCAAAGATAATCTCTGGTAGAAATCGAGCTGCTAGGTCACGCTTTCCTGCTTAAACTCAGGACATCCTAAGGTGTCTGCTATCTGAGTATTTTAAACCTCCAGTCATGCAAAGACTGAAAAGACAGAAATGTTTCTCCCCTAGTATTTCAATCCTATTCAATCAAAAATCCCTATAAGGATAAATTTCTTCTTAATAGGATACTAAAAAAACTAACATTTTAAGTTTTTTATACTAAGCTTGTGGCTTTTTTTTTTTTTTTTAAAAAAAAGCCATTCAGGAAAAGTTTCTCTGAACAAGGAAAATATTAAGCATTTCCAAAACAGTCACATGTTTGCTTGGTATGCAAAAATTAACTTCTGAAACTCAATTTTTTATTAACTCCAGCTTTCCTAAGCTGGGTTATATTTCATTTTTTAAACTCTCAATTATTTGTGGATATACATACTTTTAATGATTTTGTATGGCACAAGGAAAATATTGCTCAACAAGTCTACTCCCTTAACATGTATTCTTTAAAAAGTGTTTTACTGTTCAATTAAAATTAGTATAAAAAAACCCAACTCACTGGCAAAGTAGAAAGAAGGGCTTGTCTCCTTGTTGTATGGTAATTTGGGACATGCTGAATTTGGGAAATAGAAAGGTAAATTAGCCTTTTGAGGTGTGCATTTTCCTAATTTTCTGGAAAGGTTGACATATTTAGTAACTTTTTTGTATTCACGCATAATTCATTTTTCTTATTTTACAAGAGATGACAAGCACTTTAAACACTGCTACAAAATTAAATAAGATAGGGCTGAATCAAAAGACACTTTTCTTCTGTATTGGGATGTCAAGTTCCACATGCTGACTCGCTTAAATGAAAGAAATAAAATTATTATCTATAAAAAGACCAACATGACATTCCATTGAACAATCTTGATATAAATAATGTACCATAATAAACCAATATTTACCAAGTTTAATTCAAAAGACAAACAATTTTGCAAATCATTATTAATAAAAATGTCATTATTCTGTAAGATGCTCATTGGGCATCTGGTAGTGGATCCAAAAATTTAAAAGCATAATATTAGTAGTATTAAACATGGATATGATATAACTTATTAAAATGTCTACATACAGGGTTGTGTGTGTGTAAGTACACTTGAAAAGGATATGCACCAAAATGTTAACAGGTGGAAGGATAACAGGTGCATTTTATATCTTTTTGCCTGCTGTATTTTCTAAAGTATCTGCATTCAACTATCAAAAAACAAACCAAAAAAGGATTCTGGATCTAACTTCCTGATGGCTTTAGTTAGCAGAGAAAGCTTCATTATTACTGTTTTTGAAAGGGAAAACAACACTGCCATAAAACATAATTGACATGAATTAGAAGACTAGATGGTAAGCAAACAGAAAGTAACTTCTTGGGAGGGGCAGAGGCAACGATGACAGATCAAGGCCAAAGAGATAAAGTTTGTGGTCATGATCCTTTCTAAAGTAGCTGGAAAAAACCAAGGTCAACAATCACTTGGAATGTCTATCCACAACTATTGCTTTAACTGTTCAGTAATCTGTTAGCATATTTATAGTAAATATACCAACAATTTAAAAACAATAATCAGTCTCATTTTGCAGTTATCAGTGATCCTTTCTATTCTCAAAGCCTTTTGCTATGGCCATAACAATTAATGAAAGGCAAAAAGGGTGACATCTAATTGTCACCAACATCTGGATGCATATTCCTTTGTTTGTATAACAAGTTTTCAAAATCTAGATAGGGCATAGCTTAATAAAAAAAAATAATTCATACTCAAAATATTTGGTTCCTTTGGGAATATAAAATATAAATTGTTGGAAATGAGTACAAAATTAGCATTTCCATGCAACAGTTTTGTCTTAGTTTAAAATAATGTACTTAAAATGTGTCTATATTCAGTATAAGCAGAATTTGTAAGATCTAAAATAATTGAAATAAATTACCGAACAATTAACAAACTTGCTTTGGCAGATAAATTATGGCTTATGACAGCAAAGAACAAAATAATTCATTTCCTAATGTTCTTTTTAGGATATGAAGTATCCAAAAGAGAACCTTGATTAACCAGCAACAATCATACCAAGTCCACAGCCGTCCCCTGGCCTGCCCTCACCAACAGCCATCAATTAAATACAACCCGTGTCAATTACAGGAGAGTAGTTCAGATTTGATTGAGCAACTGTCTCCTGGCATTAAAGAACTGGCTTTGATGACTAGTTCAGTCAAGATTTCACTGGACATTAGTCTAATGTTTTGTTTTGTTTGCAATATTTCCTATTTACCCACACTTAAATAGACTTCAGGGTCCAAGGCCAACTGCTTTTCAAATGGACATGCTCTGGGAAGGTTGTTATAAAAACCATTAGTGCCTCAAATACAGTCTTTACTTTATAGGCTGTTTCAAACCAATGAACATCCATCCAAAAGACAAAGCCAGATGTTGGCAGTGAGTGCATACACTGAAGAGGAAGATCCTGCTCAACGTCACAATATCACTACCCTGTCTCAACAGCACGGGCACACAGTTCGCTATTCCCTCAAAGCAATGGAAATTTTAGCTCAAAAGTTTCAGATCTTAGTCCAAGGGGAATGTGCCAGAAAAAGGGAGGAAAGAAATGCTTTTTTCCGCTTGTTAAATCATCATGTATTCTCCAGAAATGTACAAACAATAATAAAGAACTTTTCACCTAAACCTTTTAGCAAACTGGAAAATTGTTGAAATGTATACAAACTGCATAAAAGCCAGTGTGATGAATCAAAGGTGCCTTTTCAAACATACTTAGTCCTGGTTAAAACAACTAAAGACATGACTATGACAGGGATCATAACCAAAATCATAAGCCAAATCAGTCTGTCACTATATTTTTCAATTAAATTACAGATGGGTCTCTTGAAAGAAACGCTTTCCAAAATGTGGCAATTACATCATTTTATTTAAAGGGCATAATCTACAATAGAAAGTTTTAAGTGATAATATGGAAAATTAAGATCAGACTTAAAAGTATTTTATAAAAATAATGCTGTAATCTTGTAAAATTCCTATCATTAGTGAACCTCTGTGACAGGAGCACGCCACCAGGAAGAAAGCGTTAAGCGGTGGCTCATGGCTGACAAGGATAACTGTTGCTGCCGGAGTCCTATTGCTGGTAACCTACAAAATGTGATAAACTGGCATCTAAAGTTAAAAAAAGGAAAACCTTTACATTTTTAGTCATTCAAAAGTTTAAAGAGGTTTAAAAAATGAAATGTCCAGGTAGTTACATGCAATTGTAACTTCATTCACACAGTGGCACACTTTTCAATTGCATGAATAAACTTAAATTTCTCTTCTCCCACTCCAAAAAACTGAAATGCCAATGGGAAAACCAACGTGACAGTATAGGAGTTCTCAGAAAAGTTCAAAACAAAACTTACATCTTAATGAAACTGGTACTAATTAAAGGTGCATTCTGAAAAATTATTATAGTATGGGACAACCTCATTCATTCCATATTACAAGATATAAGTGGAAATAGTATTTAAATTCTCAACATTGAAAACCATATTATTTTAGTACTTTCCACAGCTGCTACATTGACCTGTACAAAGTTCTCTAGCCACAAAACTAAGATGGTAATTTCTGATTATTGTTCTTCTATACATTGTTTAATTTTATACAGACTACTTCTCGTTTTCATTTTACTACTGCTTATATTGATTAAAGTGTGAATCATGTCTAAAGCAGATCTATCATTACACAATTTTGACCACTTAAAATACACACAGCATGATGCAGAAACACAGTAGCATTACAACAAATAGCAAGAAAAGTATGTAAGGCCAGTGACGCCCAGAGCAGGCAGTGAAGCAGAATGTTTTGCTGGACAGTGCTTTCATTACAGTAAAACTTTCTTGCATGCCTTAGGCAGGGCACACCAAATAACAATACTATGAGGAAGATACCTCTTTCCACAAAAGATGCTTTCCATTACGTACATCATTACATTTTAGTTAAAGTAAGGAGAGACATTTGAAGATAGGAATTTCAGGAACAAAAGTAGGAATAACTTGCCAAGACTTCCAACAGGTCAGAGACAGAAATGGGTTCATCTTTTCTTTAGATTCTTGATCCTCAATGTCATAAAAGGCCAAGTTACTCCTAAACAGAGTATCTTTTCAGAGCTTTAAAACAAATTAAGAATAGTCACACACACTGAAAAAGACACACGAAGTGCTTCCTACCATACATGGCATGCGTCTGCTCGTGAGCCCCGTACTGAGTCGCGGAGGAAGATACTAAACCAGGCTGGGCGTGTGTTGGTGGTGCCATCATTCTAGCATTACCCTGTATTACAGGACTATAGACATGAGGATGCTGTGTTCAAACAAAAAATAAAGAAAAAGTATTAAAATATCAAATAGAGTCATGCATATTTTAGTTAGATGTCTTAACTCAATGGTTTCCACATTTCCAGAAACAACTCTAAAAACTCTAAAACTTTTCTTGCTTATTTCCTTTGAAACACTTACGTTAATCAGCAACCTTCTAATACATATTAAAAAGGCCCCCTAAATCCTTAGCTATCTACCTCACTATAACACAAAGTGCAAAATATAAAGGAAAACCCCTTTACCATATCAAAAGGTAAAATTAAAAGATATTTAAGTGGAACAAAAGTCAAGGTTTCCGTCATGTCAACCTTGCAGCCTTACCTGAGACTGGTAATGTGGCACATGCTGAACAAGAGGCTGATTTGGAAACTGCTGAGGACTGTAGGCAACGTACTGTGTGGAATAAGCTGGGGGGGTGGCCACAATTGGGGGGCCTGCTGCTGAGGCTGGGTGCATCATGGCGCTCTGATGATGCTGGTCTTGCCGCTGTTGGGGCATATTTGGTACTGCAGAAAAAGATGACCTGGTATTAGAAAACAGCATCTCAGCCTAAAATACATGAACATGGTCCACGAGGCTCTACATGATTTTACCCTCCTGCCTGCCCCTCCAACGCCATGTTATACCACTCACCACCACCACTTCAGCCACTCTGGGCTATTTTCATATCCCATGCTATTCCACAAACACTGATCCACAACACCCAGCTTGGATGATTCTGACTTGTCCTTCAGGTGTCAGCTTGAAAGTAACTTCCTCAGAGACCCTATGATGATTCCCACACTTGCTCAGGTCCCTGGCAATAGACACTCATAGCACTAAGAAACAATGTTTCATTCATAGTACTTCTCAGATGATCCCTGTTTGATACACCAAATTATGCCACTCAATAGAAGGGCAGTGGATTTATTCAAATAAAACAAAACACAACAAAAAAAGCCAAAACAGACACAACACTAATCTTAACTCAATCTTTCTTAATTTCCCATCACTGAATTCTTACACAACTGCTGGCTCTTTCTTAAACACAGCATAACACAATATCATGTGGCAGGTTTCTAAATAATATCTCTTCTAAAAATTACTTTGTCTTTTATTATTTCACATAGATTTCTGCATATGGTCCTCCCCCTCTAAAAGCTCTAGCTAAGAATTTAGCTCAACTGTCCTCCTCTTTGTAATGTCTTTCCCCAGTTCCCCCCACAAAAGCTACCTGCACGCTCTGTGTACTTTTCCTCACGTCTGTTACGGCATTGACTGTTGTCTATGAGGGGTTTATGGTGCGGTGTTAACTAAGCTACTTGAGGGAAGTAATCATGAGCCACTGCTTACAAGGTATGAGGCACAAAAATGTATAACTTGGTATGTTCACAAAACCATCAGAATTGATTATACAAGTAACTGCTAATTTAGAGGTAGAATTTGGTTTTTATTTTAAATATTTGAAATTTTTTGCTAAAAAATTTAATGACTTGCTGAAATTTAGGAGAGTTAGTTACATATTGTTTTATTTATTTAGAAAAGCAAGCTACAAAACAGAAGAAACCAACACAGTAATATTTTTCTAAATTTAATTTTGAGATTCTATATTTCAGTAAAGAAAAGACACCCCAAAGTAAACATAATTTTTATCAAATGAAAGTTTGTTTAATCAAGCTTACTGAGTTTAACCTATTCACCATCACTCTTTCTTTTGATACTTGATTATGACCCTTACATATAAAAAAAAAAAAAACAAGAAGCTAGTCAAGTTTACTGTCTTTTTTTAAAATCAGAAATTTTAGTTACAAAAAAAAAAAGTTTGAATACAATCTTCAAAGATAAAAAATTCAATAATACAAAATGAAATTTCCCCTTCCAATCATTTGCAAACCATTCTCTTCCCAAAGAGTAAACAATGAATGTAGCCTTTTGGATAATCTTCTATGCATATGCACATATGCACACATATGTGTACCTTTGATTGGTTGGGGTTTTCTTAAAGATTTTATTTTTCCTTTTTCTCCCCAAAGCCCCCTGGTACATAGTTATATATTCTTTGTTGTGGGTCCTTCTAGTTGTGGCATGTGGGATGCCGCCTCAGCATGGCTTGATGAGTAGTGCCATGTCTGTGCCCAGGATCTGAACCAGTGATACTCTAGGCCTCGGAAGCGGAGCCTGCGAACTTAACCACTCGGCCACACGGCCAGGCCCTGGTTTTTTTGTTTGTTTGTTTGTTTTTGTGATAGCCTTTTTTATTTGGTGAAGAGATTGGCCCTGAGCTAACGTGTTGCCAATCTTCTTTTTTTCCCTTCCTAAAGCCCCAGTACATAGTTGTCTATCTTAGTTGTAAGTCATTCCAGTTCCTCTATGTGGGATGCTGCCACACCATAGATTGATGAATGGTATGTAGGTCCATGCCCAGGATCTGAACTGGCGAACACCAGGCCACTGAAGCAGAGTGCATGAACTCAACTACTTGGCCACAGGGCCAGCCCTGAGATATACTTGGTTTTATGGTGGTAGGGTTTTTTTCTAAACTGAATCTACCTTAACTTAAACTGCTACCTACCTATCTATCTATATATGTATTTATTGCTTGCTGAGGAAGCTTAGCCCTCAGCTAGCATCTGTACCAATCTTCCCCTACTTGATATGTGGGTTCCCACCACAGCATGGCTGACAAGTGGTGTAGGTCTACACCTGGGATCTGAACCCAGGCTGCTGAAGCAGAACATGCTGAACTTAACCACTATGCCACAGGGCCAGCCCCTAAACTACAATTTAGAGGGATGATATTTTAGCCATTTCCTTATGTCAATGGGTTTCAACTAAGACCAATTTTGCCTTTCAAGGGATATGTGGCAATGTGTGGAGACACTTTTGGTTGTCACAATTAGGGGAAGGGGAGGTTGTTACTAGCATATAATGGGTAAAGGCCAGAGATGCTAATAAACATCCTACAGCACACAGGATACCCCCCCCACAACATAAAATATCTGCCCCCAAATGTCAACAGTGCTAAGCCTAAGAAATTCTGCTTTACCTTAATCAAGTCCTTGACTTTGGCATATTTTCAAACACAACTCAATTTTTCTCACAGGTTGCAAAAGAGATAATACTACACTATGTACCAAGAAGACAAAGAAGTGGTTTTGTGCAAAGGCCCTGTTATCACGCAGGAAAGATATGCTTTATACAATACATGGCTGCATTTCAGAAGCAAGTACTTCACTCTGTCCGTTATTTGACAAAGTAAAGCTGCAGGATATAAAATTAACATAAAGATAGCAACAGCCTTCATATATAGTACTTCATAAACTGACTTCATAAGTAACTACCTGGAAATTGCAATGGAAAATATGACCTCGATTTATATTAATAAAAAAATATATATTTAAGGCAAAAACTGAAGAAACACACAAAACCTTTAAGAGAAACTTAAAAACACTGCTGAAAAGACAGAAGCAGGTTTAAAGCAGAAAGGCATAATTTGTTCTTGGATAGGAAGACTCAATAGAAAACAGCAATTCTCCCCTAAGTTAATTTATAAATTATAAGTTTATAAATTTAATGTGACTCTAAAAAAATGCTGACTTGCAAGCTGACAAGGACAACACAAAAAAGGAAAACTACAGGCCAATATTGCTGATGAACAGAGAGGCAAAAATCTCAACACAATTTTGGCAACCCGAATTCAGCAGTACATCAAAAGCATCATAGATCATGATCAAGTGGGATTCATACCAGGCACACAGGGATGGTTCAACACCCACAAATCAACCAACATGATACACCACATCAACAAACTGAGGAATAAAAAACACATGATCATCTCAATAGATGCAGAGAAAGCATCTAACAAGATCCAACAGCCATTTATGATAAAAACTCTTAACAAAATGGGGATAGAAGGAAATTAGCTCAACATAATAAAGGCCATATATGACAAACCCACAGCCAACATCATAGTCAATGGGCAAAAACTGAGCGCCACTGCCCTGAGAACAGGAACAAGACAAGGGTGCCCACTATCACTGCTCTTCTTCAACATAGTACTGGAGGTTTTGGCCAGAGCAATTAGGCAAGAGAAAGGAATAAAAGGAATCCAAACAGGGAGGGAAGAAGTGAAACTCTCGGTTTGCTGACGACATGATCTTATATAGAAACCCCCAAAGAATCCATCGGAAAACTAATAGAAATAGTTAACAACTACAGTAAAGTTGTGGGGTACAAAATCGACTTACAAAAATCAATTGCATTTCTGTACTCTAAAAACGAACTTACAGAAAGAGAACTAAAGAATACAATTCCATTCACAATCGCAACTAAAATAATACAGTACCGAGGAATAAATTTAACCAAGGAGGTGAAGAACTTATACAATGAAAACTATAAGACATTACTGAGAGAAATTGATAATGACGTAAAGAGATGGAAAGAGATTCCATGCACATGGATTGGAAGAATAAACATAGTTAAAATGTCCGTACTACCCAAAGCAATCTACAGATTCAATGCAATCCCAATCAGAATCCCAATGACATTCTTCATGGAAATAGAACAAAGAACCCTAAAATTCATGTGGGGCAACCAAAGACTCTGAATTGCTAAGGCAATCCTGTGGAAAAAAAACCAACAAAAATGGAGGTATCACAATCCCTGACTTCAAAATGTACTACAAAGCCAGAGTGACCAAAATGGCATAGTAGTGGTACAAAAACAGGCACACAAATCAATGGAACAGAACTGAAAGCCCAGAAATAAAACCACACATCTACAGACAGCTAATCTTTGACAAAGGTGCCAAGAACACACAATGGAGAAAAGACAGTCTCTTCAATAAATAGTGCTGGGAAAACTGGACAGTCACATACAAAAGAATGAAAGCAGACCATTATCTCACACCATACGCAAAAATAATCTCAAAATGGATCAAAGACTTGAAGATACGTCCTGAAACCATAAAACTCCTGGAAGATAATATAGGTAGTACACTGTTTGACACAGAACTAAAAAGGATCTTTTCGAAAACCATGTCCTCGCAGACAAGGGAAATAAAAGAAAAAATAAACAAGTGGGAGGTCATCAGACTAAACAGCTTCTGCAAGGCAGAAGAAACAAATCAAAACAAAGAGACAACCCACCAATTAGGAAAAAATATTTGCAAATCATATATCTGAAAAGGGGTTAATCTCCATAATATATAAGGAACTCACACAACTGAACAATAAAAAAACAAACAACCTGATCCAAAAATGGGCAGAGGATATGAACAGACGTTTTTCCAAAGATATACAGATGGCCAATAAACACATGAAAAGATGTTCAACATCACTAATCATCAGGGAAATACAAATCAAAACTACACTAAGATACCACCTTACGCCTGTTAAAATGGCTACAATCACTAAGACTAAAAATAATAAATGTTGGAGAGGGTGTGGAGAGAAGGGAACCCTCATCCACTGCTGGTGGGAATGCAAACTGGTGCAGCCACTATAGAAAACAGTATGGAGATGCCTCAAAAAACTAAAAATAGAACTACCATATGACCCAGCTATCCCACTACCGGGTATTTATCTGAACAACTTGAAATCAACAATCCAAAGTAACATATACACCCCTATGTTCACTGCAGCACTATTCACAACAGCCAAGACCTGGAAACAATCCACATGCCCATCCACTAATGACTGGATAAAGAAAATGTGGTATTTATATACAATGGAATATTATTCACCCATTAAAAAGGACAAATTCATCCCATTCGCAACAACATGGAAGGACCTGGAGGGAATTATGCTAAGCAAAATAAGCCAGACTAGAAAGACAAACACCAGATGATTTCACTCACATGTGGAATATAAACAAACCCATGGACAAAGAAAACAGTTCAGTGATTACCAGGGGAAGGGGGGTGGAAGGTGGGCACAGGGGGTGAAGGGAGAACCTGTGCGGTGACAGTCAAGAAATAATGTACAACTGAAATCTCACATTGATGTAAACTATTATGAACTCAATTAAAATTTAACAAAAAAACAGAAAAGAAAAAAAAATGCTGACTTGCAAACTGAATGTTAAAATCCTCATTGGTCAATCTTTAGAGGATAATAGGAAACCAACTGATTATTTTGAGCACTACCTTGAAATGACAGGCATTTTAGTTGCCTTTCTTGCACAAACTATACCTCACAGTAACCAAATAGCCTGACGAGGTAAAGTTTTTCTCTATAGAAATATTCCACCTAGTAATTGAAGAGGGATGATAGAAAGAGAATGTCATATTTTGCAACCCTTGATGGCATAATGGAGGTAGGGCTAAACAATGATCATCAATGGCTGCTAAAATAGAGAAAAGCTGGTAGCACATGTTATCCTGGATAGATAAGGTGGCCAAATTACTTCTATGATCACAAAAAAGAAAGATGACATTATAGCACACACATCATCCATGAAACATCCAGATTAAGTTTAAAAAAAATACAAGCTAATCTTACTAAGCCTCTCTCATCTACTGTCAATTTACAAGGGTTGCAGGGGACAGAGGACCACTTTAAACACCGCCACAGGGCTGCAATCCATGAAATTCAGCTGGTGGGAAAGAATACAAGACAAACAAGCTAGATACAAATAAGATGTGAAGGGAAAAAAAACTAAGGGGAAAATTATAAATTGAGAGACTTATGATTAAGAGAGTATATCAATCAAAAGAAAAGTGTGGACTGTGGATTGTAGCTCAACAAGCTAATTGCTAAAAAAAAAATTTATAAGACAATAAGGGAAGTTTGTACTTTGGATATTTCATAGCAAGAAATAATTGCTAATTTTTCTAGGTGTGAATGATGGTACTGTTAACTATGATTTAAAACAAAGCAAGAGTCACAACTCTTAAAGACACACATTGAAATATTGATGGATGAAATGATACAATGTCTAGGATTGCTTCAAAATAATCTAGTGACGGCAGGGTGTAAGAGTGAGGATATGAATGAACACAATGGCCATGAGCTGATAATGTCTTTAAATTTTCATAATAAACAGTTACCACAACATGAAACAATTTTTAAAAAATGACTTAAATACGATAAACAAATGTAACCTGTAAACCTCATTTGGATCCCAACTGGAACAAATTAGCTCTAAAAAAACATATTTTAAAAGTAGCCAAAGAAATTAGAGGGTATTAGAGAACTACTGTCAATTCTTTCCAGGTGTGATAATGGTACCGTAGGTGTTTTCCAGGTGTGATAATGGTACCGTAGGTGTTTTCCAGGTGTGATAATGGTACCGTAGGTGTTTTCCAGGTGTGATAATGGTACCGTAGGTGTTTTCCAGGTGTGATAATGGTACTATAGGTGTTTTCTAGGTGTGATAATGGTATTGTAGGTGTTTTGTTTGTTTTTATTTAAGACTCCCCATCTTTTATAATTACAAAGTGAAATATTTACAGATGAAATAATATATCTGGGATACGCGTCAAAATAATGAGGGTGGAGGGACATTGTATATGAAAAACATTGGCCAAGAGTTTATAATTGTTTAAAGTAGAGAGATGAGTACTTTTATCTTACTGTATGAGCCTAACTGCTTATTTGTATGTTTCAAATTTTCAACAATAAAAAGGTTTTTAAAAGTCAACTGATTTTTTTAATTTAGTTGTCAAGCTGAATATCAAGCTCATATAGAAAAATAAACAAAGAAGAAAAGTCAAGAAAACCTGAAAAAAAAATCATTGTGGGGAGTGGTTGGATGGAAAAGCAGTCCTCTCAGATAGACAGACTACAACTCATCAAGTTTTAGGGATGCAGCTAAAGCAATGATTAGGAATTTGTAGCTTTAAATGCTTCTATTAGAAAAGAAGCAAAGAATACAAAAAAGCATGAACTCTAAGAGAAAAACTTGATAAATGGGACCTCATCAAAATTAGCAACATTGGCTCTTCAAAAAATAAAAACTAAAAAAAGAAAAAAAACCTTGCTAAGAGCAAGACACATACTGGGAGAAAATATTTATAATACCTCTATCTGATAAAGGACTTGTATCCAGAATATATAAATAACTGCTACAACTAATAGTAAGAAAACAAAACCCAATGTAAATAAAGCAGAAAGGTTTGAAGAGACACTTTACAAAAGAAGACTGACAGCCAACAAACGCACACAACATGCTCGTGATCAGTAATCATCAGGGAATGCACATTAAGACCACAGTGAGGTATCATAACACACCCATCAGACTGGTTAAAACTAAACGACAGACAACACCAAGTGGTGGCAAGGACATAGAGTATTTGTAACTCATAAGCAGCTGATCAGTTGGAAAGTAAAATGATACAAGCACTTTGTAAAACAATTTGTCAGTTTCTTATTAATTTAAAAATGCACTTACCATACAACTCACTAATCCCAATTCTGAGTATTTAAGCAACAGAAATGAAAGCAAATATTCACACAAATACTTATACACAAATGCTCTTAGCAGCTTTATTCATAATCACAATAGCCCAAAACTGGAAATGACCCAAACACCCATCAACCTGTAATGGGTAAACTGACTATGGTGTAATAATAAAAATGGAATGCTCCTCAGCAATAAAAATGAACCAACTGATAGAAGTGATAACATGAAATATTCTCAAATTATTATGCTGTTTAAGCCAGACACAAAAAACCATATACTATATGATTCCATTTATAAAAAACTAGAAAAGTTAAATCTAATCTACAGTATGAGAAAGTAGATCAGTGGCTGCCAGGAGCTGGAGGGAGTGAAGCAGAGTTTGACAAAGAAGGGGCACAAAGCACAATCTTTACATCTTTAATGATGAGGCAGTTACAAGAGTAAATACACTGAGCAAAATTCATCAAAATGTACACTGAAAAGGAATACATTTTATTGTATGTAAATTAGAGTACAATAAAAGTGGTTTAAAAATTTTTGGATAGCCACTTGGAAAAAGATAAACTGGATTCATACCTTATACTGTGTACAAGATAATTTCCAAATGGGTCAGATATAAATGTTAAAGAAAGGAAGTTACATAAATTCTAGAAGAAAAGGCATATGAATTCTTTTACTACACCAGTGGGGAAAATCTTAAAAACTATAAGTCAAAAAATCCAAATGTAAAATTCAGGAGAAAACTATAAAACTTCTGGGAAAAAAACACAGGAGAAAATCTTTGCTACTTTGGAGTATGCAAATATAGGAAACAAAAGCACAACCACATAAAAAAATTGCTAAGTGGACTCCAAAGTTTAAAACTTCTGCTCTTTCAAAGATATTTTAAAAAGTGAATAAATAAGCCACAGACTACAGGGAAATGTTTAAAATACATATATCAGAAAAAGGGCTTGTGGGGCCGGCCCAGTGGCGCAGCGGTTAAGTGCGCACGTTCCACTTCAGCAGCCCGGGGTTCGCTGGTTCGGATCCCGGATGCGGATATGGCATCACTTGGCAAGCCATGCTGTGGTAGGCGTGCTACAAATAAAGTAGAGGAAGACGGGCACGGATGTTAGCTCAGGGCCAGTTTTCCTCAGCAAAAAGGAGGATTGGTAGCAGTTAGCTCAGGGTTAATCTTCCTCAAAAAAAAAAAGAAAGAAAAAGAAAAAGGGCTTGTATCAATCCACACTCTTACAATTCAATAAGACAGACAACCCAATAAAAAAACGAATGAGAAAAATCTTGATAGACTGATACGTAGTAATTTCTAGGAAATATGATGTCTTAAAATAAAAAAATCTCCCACAGGTGCAGAACAATACATATAGTATGCTTTCTTTTGCATATGATGGAAGAAAAATAAATATCAACAAGGATGCCAAGATAATTTAATGTCACAAGAACAGTCTTTTCAACAAATGATATTGGGGCAACTGAATATACACATGCAAAAGAATGAATTTGGATCCCTATCCTCATACTATACACAAAAACTCAGAATGGATCACTAACCATTAGAGCAAAACCATAAACTCTTAGAAGAAATCATAATAAATCTTTATGACCGCTGAGTCACCAAAAGCACAAGCAACAACAACAAAACACAAACAAATTGAACTTCCATCAAAATTAAAAACTTAAGTGCTGCAAAGGACATCATCATCAAGCAAACAAAAAGACAATGTTTTTTCATCCCTATATCTGATAAAGGATTTGTATATGAAATATTTGTATATGAAATATATAAAGAACACTTAGAATTCAATAATCAAAAGACAACCTGATTAAAAACTAGGTCAAATATCTGAATAGACATCACTCCAAAGAAGATATGCAAATAATCGATCAACATCATTAGTCACTAGGGAAATACAATTAAAAGCATAATGAGACACTGCTTTATAGTCACGCACCGCGTAATGATGTTTAAGTCAACGACAGACCGCATATCCAAGCAGTGGTCCTGTAAGATTACAACCATACAGCCTAGGGGTGTATTAGGCTATACCATCTAGGTTTGTGTAAGTACACTCTATGATGCTCACACAATGATGAAATCGCCTAACAAACCATTTCTCAGACCATATCCCCGTCTTAAAGTGACGTATGATTATAAAACCACTAGGATGGATACAACCAAAAAGATAGACAATAGCAAGTGTTGGTGAGGATGTGGAGAATTGGGACCCTTGTACATCAGTGGCAGGAATATGAAACGGTATAGTCATTTTGGAAAACAGTGTGGCAGTTCCAACACAGTAACTCCACTCCAAAGAAATGAAAACATAAGTCCAAACAAAAACTTGTACACAACTGTTCACAGCAGCATTATTCATAATACTTAAAAAGTGGGAACAATCCAAAGAGGCATCAACTAATAAATGGACAAATAAAATGTGGTATATAGCCACACAATGGAATATTATTTACCTATAAAATGGAATGAAGGACTAACAGATGCTCCAACATGAATGAACCTTGAAAACCTTACGCTAAGAGAAAGAAGCTGGTCACAAAAGTATTTCATTCATTCATACGAATATCCATAACAGGCAAATCTATAGAGACAGAAAGTAGATTAGCGTGACTAGGGTATGTATGTGCACGATGGGAGGCGGGGAGGAACTGCTAAGGGTACAGGGTTTCCTTCTGGAGTGATGAAAATGTTCTAAAATTGACTGTGATGATGACTGGACAGCTCAAAATAGACTAAAAATCATGAACTGCATCCATCAAATGGATGAATTTTATGGTATATCTAAATAAACCTATTTAAAAAAATAGAATGTATACTGGCAGAACAACAAATGTTTACTTGCAAAATAAACACTGTGAGGATAAATAGAAAATAATTTTAAATGATCACCTGCTGATGATGGAAGGACCATCTACCTGCTGGGATGGAGGTGATGAAGGAACATACAAATGGAAGAAACTGGGATAGAAGCAAGACTTTCCTGAATGATCTTTTTATGTAATTCTCACTTTGAAAGTATACAAATATTTTGCATGTGAAAAATAAAATTAAAATAATAAAAAAGCTACCCCTACAAATGAAAACAAACTTGATCAGATAAACCCACCTTTCAAATCACTGACATGACTTAGCGACTGTAGAAGACAGTATTTTGGCACTAACAAGGGTACCAACTCCTCACTCTGAAAACTAGCACTTAAAGAATTCTTAGCGAAACAGATACAAAAGAAAAGTAATGCTCCAAAGAAATCTTAAATTATTTTCTGTAGTCTAATAATCAGACAACAAATATTTTGAAAATATTTTATACACATTACAGGAAAATGTAAGAGAGTCAGCCACTTAGCTGGCCCCAGTGATCCTGCTTCCTGGCATTCACATCCGTGTGGAGTGCCCTCCAGCACCGCAGCAGGTCTGCTCTGCATGGCAGAGCTTATGATGCGTCGCATCCAAGGACAGGCTGTAAATGCACTGCGGCTTCCAGCGATGTTGGTCTCTCTGAGTACTCATTTTGGGAGAAGCCAGCCGCCAGGTCAGCCTGCGAGCAGCTCTGGGTCTGGAGGCAGATCCTCCGGCTGCAGGCAGCCCTTCAGATTACAGCTCTAGCCAACATCTTGTCCGCAACTTCATAAGAGACTTCGAGGCAGAACCACCCCGCCACCCGCTCCTGGATTCTTGCCCTTCAGAAACTGTGTGAGATAATATGTTTGTTGTTTTAGGCAGCTAAGCTTTATGGTAATTTGTTAAAAGATAGATAATAAAGTTACTAGTTTTTACAAGATTTTCAGTGTAAAAGAATAAGGGATGCAAGCAAAAAGTCAGTAAAAATCTTGTAATGTTAACTTGAACTGACTATATCAATATGAATTTCTGAATTTCTGGGGAAAAAAAAAAAAGATATTTCCCAGTTTTGTCCACTGAAAAGGCCTAGAAGCAGTAACTCAACAGCAACGAGCATATCCAATTACCACAAAATGGTTTCTAAATACTATTTCCCAGCAAAAAGAATCAGGGTTCCTTGGAGGAATAGTGATCCAGGTCTGGGGTTAGAAACAGATGAGCCTCTTATCTGCAGCAAGAAGAAAGGAAGCTGGCAGAAACAAATGAGTAGTACCAAAGGGAAACAGGAACCAACTTGAAGAGAATGCCATTGATCAAAGATGGGACAATGGGAGCTGCAAAAAGAATAACTGATTGTCTGAAACACAATAAATACATAAAAGCATACAAAAATCTGTGTATTCATAAAATACATACATATATTTTCAATAATAATAAAAGAGAGGGGTGAGAGTCACATCCAAAAAAAAGAAAATTTCACTGGCCACTATTCAAAGTAACAAGGGCACCAACTCCAACAAAATTGGCACTTAAACCAATTTTAAGCACCTAAATGTAAGCATTTATACTAACTTTTCTGTACAAACTATTGCAGAATAACCAAATAGCCCGAGTTGAAAAGAACAGTCCCTTACAGAATGATTCGAGCTAATAAATGGAGAAGTAATGCTAGGAATTCAGAAATCATCATTTTTAAACTCCTAATTGCAGTGGTTTTCAAAGTCTGGTCCCAGACCAGGAGCATCACTAGGGAACTGGTTTTATAAATTGCACTAGAAATGTAAATTCTCATGCTATGTCCCAAGCCTACTGAATTAGAAACTCTGGGGATGAGGCCAAGCAATCTGTGTTTTTAAAAAACTCTCCAAGTGATCCTGATGCACACTGAAATTTGAGCACCACAGCCCTAACGAGAAAATGATGTTAAGCATCATCATCAGTGAATTAGATGAAAGATTAACAGAAGACTTTATAACTGGGGAGGGAGGATCAGGCTATCACCACTTGAGCCCTTAATCAATCTTTTTTTTTTTGAGGAAGATTAGCCCTGAGCTAACATCTGCTGCCAGTCCTCCTCTTTTTGCTGAGGAAGACTGGCCCTGAGCCAATATCCGTGTCCATCTTCCTCTACTTTATACGTGGGATGCCTACCACAGCATGGCATGCCAAGTGGTGCCATGTCCTCACCCGGGATCCGAACCGGCGAACCACGGGCCGCCAAGAAGTGGAACATGCAAACTTAACTGCTGCACCACCGGGCTGGCACCCCCCTTAATCAATCTTATCATAACTCAAAGTAGGACCAGATATTGTGCCCCTCCTGAACGACAATAGAGAGCACTCACAACCATCTATTAAGTCTTCTTACCTCTCCCCACAAAAACAGTTAAACCTGAATGTAATCAATGACAGCACACGAAGTAAAGAGACAAATCCAGAATGTAGGACATACTACGTAACAACCGGTTTCTGCCACAAAGCAATAGCAAGGGAACCACAAAGACATGTAATAAACTCAATAATGTGTAGATGTTATTTTGATCCATATTCAAAACAAACCAACTGTAAAAATATATTCTTGACTCAGCCAGCGTAACCTGATCATAATGGATATTAAATGATAAAAAGGAATTACTGTTTATTTTATAAAGTATGATAACAGCACTCTGGCTACCTAAGAAAAACGTCTATAACTTATAAAAGATATACACTAAGTATGTAGGAATGAAATGGTATGATGTCTGGGATTTGTTTTAAATACTTCAGCAAAGAAACAAAGCACACGAAGTAAATACGGCAAAATCTTGATAGCCCTCGAATATGAATGATGGACAAAGCAAATATTTAATCATCTCCCACCTTCTTAGCATGGCACATGTTTACAGCTCATGTTCTCTGCAGTGTGCCTGTTCTATCTTACTAAAAACACCTCTACAAAACTGGCTGAGGCCCCCTCAGAGTATGTAATTCTCCCATCGATGAAAATGACAGTGCCTCCTGAAGGTAAAGTGCATCTCTCACATAGAGAGCTGTACTGTAGTGCTTGCTTTCACTACACTCATCTTTTATATTTTAATATAAAAAATGTTCTCATTGCATTAAACAACCATTGAAATAGCAACATCAGGCAGTAATTAATATATGAACACCTTAATATTAACCTCATTCAAAATGGCACTAAAAGAATTTTTCTCTCTGGAATATTTTCAGGCCCTCAGAATAAGATTAATTCTACAACTAGATAACTTTATATTATCTAAGCTAGAGTTCTTTCATCAGGTTCCAGTGTCCTAAGGCAAAGATAAAGGATATCATACGAATCAAAGAAAAAACCATTAAGAGTTTTAATTATTAACATCCACAAATTATGATTACTTCAAACACTAAGGAATGCTCATTAATTTAAGAAGTGAAATTTTTGTGTCAGGAGGGTAATTATTGGGCATTGATAAATGCCTTTTTTTTTTTTTTTTTAGGAAGACTACCCCTGAGCTAACATCTGCTGCCAAGCCTCCTCTTTTTTTTTGCTGAGGAAGACTGGCTCTGAGCTAACATCTGTGCCCATCTTCCTTTATATGTAGGACGCCTACCACAGCATGGCTTGCCAAGCAGTGCCATGTCTGCATCTGGGATCCAAACCAGCAAACCCTGGGCCACCAAAGTGGAACGTGAGCACTTTGCTTTGCCATCAGGCTGGCCCTGATGAATGCCTTTTTTATATAAATCATTGCACTTTTATTGTCTCTCAATAAAATGACAGCAATTAAATGCTCTCAATTGCTTGGATGGTTAAAAAAAAAGGGGCGGGGCTGGCCCCGTGGCCGAGTGGTTAAGTTCGCGCGCTCCGCTGCATGCGGCCCAGTGTTTCGTTGGTTCGAGTCCTGGGCGCGGACATGGCACTGCTCATCGGGCCACGCTGAGGCGGCGTCCCACATGCCACAACTAGAAGGACCCACAACAAAGAATATACAACTATGTACCAGAGGGGCTTTGGGGAGAAAAAGGAAAAAAATAAAATCTTTAAAAAAAAAAAAGGGGGGGGGTCCCTTTAGCATTTTTCAACATTAAAAGATTTCTTTTTAAGATAAATATTTTCTTTTATGAAGGCTCTTTAATCACACAAGTATGGAATCCAGATTACACAACTTGATTAGGGGCCTGCCCTGTGGTCGAGTGGTTAAGTTCGCACACTCCGCTTTGGTGGCCCAAGGTTTTGCTGGTTTGGATCCTAGGAGTGGACATGGCACCGCTCATCAGGCCATGTTGAGGTAGTGTTCCACATAACACAACCGGAGGCACTCACGACTAGAATATAAAACTATGTACTGGGGAGGCTTTGGGGAGAAGAAGAAGAAGAAGAAAAAAAAAAAAGACTGGCAACAGATGTTAGCGCAGGTGCCAATCTTCAAAAAAAAAAAACTAGATTATACAACATTCTCATTTTAAAGATGAGGAAACATCCCTCTAATAGGATTTTTGAAGTAAGCTGCCCTCTGCTCAACAAGAAATTCTGGAATTTGGGGGAATAAAATTGTATGTTAGTATAAAATAAGAAGGTCAGCAACCTGGTAAATTAATTTAGCAAACCCTCTTTTCAAATTTAACAATGAAAACTTTAAAATTCAATTATTCTTTTTGAAGAGGATCCTGAACAATCACAACTGATGAGCATTTCTTCTACCTTGCTTTTGTTCATATAAACAAAACAGTGCGTATTTCAAGTATACAAAAGGTATGCTTCTGAATACCTTACGTACTGCTGGGCATCAAAAGTCAATGCACAGCCTCATCACAAGTCAAAGCTGGACCACAAATATTTATTCATTATAAACCGAGTTACTTAATTCATGCAGCATGCAGACTACAAGCAAACACAGCCAGGATTATTCTCACCTTTACCTGCTCTATATGTCTTGGCTTGATTCACTGGCATGGGCGTCATAGGTATAGGGTATAAAGGCTTCAGAGAATTGGGGGGAAAAAAAAAAAGAAAGATTAGGCTCTCAAGATAATAAGACTGTACTTTACCACTCTCTCTTAGTTGTATATTGCTGGGGGGCTAGCTCTGAGGTTTCCTGATTCTCTGTGAGTCATCAAAACATAAAATCACACCCACAGCTGAAAGGACAAACCTCAAACTATAGTAAATCCAAGCCATCCTTCTCACCGGACGATATTCTCAGATTTAGGTCCTTATACTAACAACACCGCAACACTGCACACCTGCCATCTTCAAATATTTCTATTATGCCATCTATCACCGCCTCAAGTCACTGCACAGCTACAGAGTGCTTGGTGCCAGATACAAACAACTAGGGAGGGTAAACGCACATCAAATTCTATGACTTACTTGCACGCCTGGGCTCACTGGGACTGGATACATCATATTTGGTGCAAAACAAACAGGTTGAGTATAAACTGGAGTTGGCTGCTGATGACCCACCATAGATGGGCTGGGTTGTGCTTGAGGACGAGGTGAAGTTGGGGTGGTAGAAGGCTTTGGCTACAGAAACATAAATCAACTATCTTAAGATGAAAAGCTAAATATTGTTGCAATTTCAAGACTGATTTTCCCCATCTTTTTAAGTTTTACTCACTTTTAATTAGTCCCTTTCAATGAAAAAAAACTTACGGAAAATAAAATTCCACATTTCAAATAAAAGAAAAAACACTTTAGTAGACAGTTAAAGTAAAATTTTGCAAATGAGCCAACAATACTTTTTTTTTTTTTGAGGACGATTAGCCCTGAGCTAACATCCGTGCCCATCTTCCTTTACTTTATATGTGGGATGCCTATCACAGCATGGCTTGCCAAGCAGTGCCATGTCCGCACCCGGATCCGAACCGGTGAACCTTGGGCCGTTGAAGCGGAACGTGCGCACTTAACTGCTGAGCCACTGGGCCGGCCCTGATCAACAATACTCTTAAAAATAGTAGTGGTGATTTTAAGAAACCAGAAAATTAAAAAATAAATCTACTTACAGATTCAGTAGAATAATAACAACAGTTTTATCTATGAACCTGAGAACCTACCTAGTCATCTTCAAATTCTGAGTCAGAAAGATTCAAAGATTTGCCCCAGATCACATCTAATTGATGACAAAATAAGGATCTTATCTATGGCTCAAAAATATCCATTAATGACCACGTAAGAAAAAGGAACTTAAAAGTTGTTTTAGACACTATAACTGAATTCAGACGGCAGGTATGGAAATAAGAATAGTTCTGCTAACAATAAATTTATTTTTTTTAGGGACTAGATTACTTCAAAGAGAGAAACACACTTACCTGAGAAAAGGAACGAGGGTTGAACTCCTTTGCATTGGGATTCAGGGTTGATTTCCTCACTTGCCTACACCAGAAAAAAAATACAAGGCCAGTGAAATCTGCATGGAACTTATGCTTTTCTAAAGTCTTCTATATCTGATAGTTTTTTAAAAAAAATCCCTAAACATATATTAGATTTAAACAATTTTCACTAGAAGATCATTAATCCTCTTCATTAAAACATATATACATATTTCCCACTCCTTAATCTGATAAAAGACTGGCTAAAAAAGGACAATTTTTTAAAAAAGTGTAATATACAATGCTTCTCTCAAAGGCAATCAACAAATATTTAAACTGAAAAGACATTAGCCTCTTACAAAACTTCCTTAAAAGCAATCCTTAAGATACCAATTCTGTAGCATGTGGTATTTTTTATTTTCTTCTCCTTTTTTGGAAGATGATTAGCCCTGAGCTAACATCTGCTGCCAATCCTCCACTTTTTGCTGAAGAAGACTGGCCCTGAGCTAACATCCATGCCCATCTTCCTCTACTTTATATGTGGGATGCCTGCCACAGGATGGCTTGATAAGCAGTGGATAGGTCTGCACCCGGGGTCCAAACGAGCCAACCCCAGGCCACCAAAGCAGAGCACATGAACTTAACCACTACACCACTGGGCGAGCCCCCATGTGGTATTTTTTAATGTGATAGTGTTTCCTACATGATGTATCTTGGGAAAAATCATTACTGTAACAAAAATTTTTGCCTCGAATCAAGAATAAGAACTCCCCAACTTATCAACAAGCTGCAACCCAAAAGTTCATTGGTAACTGAGTTCTGTGGAACCCAGAACAAATAAATCAACGGTAGTTAGGTTAGGTTCTGAGGCTAGTCCACAAAAGTCTATTTAGTCAATAATATATTGGACATATAGAATTAAGTCTATCTTAATAAATCTAACCATTAACTAAAACATTGTCTCTACGGAAAAGACACTGAATTCCAAGTGGGGACACCAGATACTTTTCTCTTCTTGTGGTGGCAGGTCTTAGTCCTAGCAGCACAGTCAGGAGGTGAGTACTGACTAGCATCCAACAGATATGAGTCCAAAAGCCAGTAATGTTTCAACTCCCTGTACATTTACAGAACAGCTTTTCTAAATTATGCCTAGGTTTTTTTTGGCATGGGGTGCAAAAATGAGGGAGGACGGAAGAGGTGTAATGACCTACTTTACTTAAGATGTTATTTGTTTAGACTAGTTGTTTTAAGTTGAGGGCTGCTTATAAAGCAGTTTAAAAGTCCAGATAGATTTCTGAGTTGGAAGGCCCTGGACACCTTAAGAAAAAGGTAAATAAGTAAAATGATGTGCTAAATTCCAGATTTACTCACTCGGCTGCGTCTTTCTTCTCCTCTTTATCATCTTTCTCTTGTTTACATCCTGGGCTGGAAGTCTGAACTCCTTGGGATGTGACCTCAGGTCCCCTCTTGTGCTCCGTGTTACTGAGGATTGAAGGGGAAATGCTGGGGCTGCTGGGCTTGCTGCTGCCACTGGTGCAGTTGCTGCTGCTATTTTCAATGAAAGAATCCTTAGCATTTGGTTCAATTTTGTCTTTGATCAAATCTCTTGATTTTTCTCCCTCTCTATTTTTGTTTAGCAGTTGATCCATAGATTCAGAAGTAGAACTTGGCTGTAACTAAATAAAGGAAATAATTATATTTAAATATTTTAAATAATTCTAGTAATCAATTTGCTCCATGAGCACAAGCAAATATTATTTGCAAGCATAAAATATATTGAATAAGTTTTCATACATTGAGTAATGTTTTTATTACAAAGCAACAATAACAAAATGTCTGTATAACACAATCATAGTCATCTAAGGACTCAAATGTCATAGCCTCAAAAGTTAAATACTTACTGAGTGCCCACTATGTGTCAGAAACTGTGCCTGCTGGGTATGCTTGGTATGGAAAATATGAAATAGTTCCTATCCTCCCAAAGCTTACCACCTGGGTGCATTCAGACACTTAACAACAAAATGGAGTAAATGCTATGGGATCCTACAGGAAAAAGCAACTTACAGAAAATGAAGGCTTTTCAATGGAAGTATCATCTACTCTAAAGTGTGAGAGATGAGGGTGGGGGGGGAGGCGGTGCAGTTTGGACAAGGGAATAGTCTAAGCAAAAACAACTCCATGTTTAAAAATCCAAGGGGAATGGAGAAGACGGCCTCGTTTTGAAACAGAAAAGCACTAGTGGCTGGAGCAAGAGTGGGCACACAGGCAAGAGTGAGTCAAGAAACGACAAACTCACCCAAGAGGAATGAGAGGATAAAAAAACTTGAAAGCTCTGATAAGGACTCTAGCTTTTAATTCTCAGGATAATGAGAAGTCACTGAAGAATTTTAAGCAGGTATAGTACTGAGCAGCTTTACAGTTCACAAAGATGAGCACAGCAGCTTTGTGAAAAATGAACTGGAGGAAGCCAAGTGAGAATGAAGAGAGACCATTATGGAGGCTGGACTAAGACCTGGGCCTGGCCCCGAGGACTGGTGGGTTGCAAAGTCGGAAGCAGGTAGAGTCAGAGGGAGACCTGACTAGACGTGCTGGTCAGTTAGACCTTCTAAATCCATAAGTAAAGTAGGAAACCACAAAACACCAGTACCATCAGGAAGAGCAGAAGACAAAGACGTTAGTGAAATCAGTGATGGGTTTTTAAGTCTGCAGACCAGAAGAATTCAATGCTATTACTCTCTGAAGATGATTTCAAGATGTCATACTCCACAGAAGAAAGAAAACAAGGACAGCTGAAGGAAACGACAAGAAAAGGAAAAGAAAAAGGGGAGCAAGTAGAAGCAGCCAAGGTGGAAACGAGAACAAACACAAGCAGCAGCCCCGGGCAGCGAGAGTAAGCTGAAGAGCAACTGCACAGCAGAAGGGGTTGCAAGACTGGAGACAGACCAACCATCTCTAAGCCCTGGGAGGAGCAAACCGGTGTCAACTCTCACCACCGCGGCCCCTAGCATCCTGGCAAGCGGCACTATGCACCTCAAGCTTTACTGCATCACCAACACAGTTAGAGAGCCCTCACAGAGATGAGGTCAAGAGGTGAGAGGGACATTTATTTGAACTTAGTAACAATTTAAGTCACAATACAGGCACTTAACGTTTAAGCCAGCATTTGTTCACAAAAATCTTTTAGTAGAGGCTACACACGTAATAGACCAACTGCATACTGCATAAGACTTCTTGAGTGTTTATCACAAGGGTCTCTGACTGAGGGAAAAATGATACTTGTTATTGTTATTCATACAATGCAAACATATCTACAGTACTCACTATGGGTTGGACACTGTTCTAAACTACTGACCAACTCATTCATTTAGTGGTTACGACAGCCCTATTTGATGTAGATCCTATTATTGCCATCTTACAAAGGGGGAAACTAAGGCCAATTCATGCTTTTGAGCATTCTGATATTTCCTATCTGCAGTATACTAAACCTAAGGGAAAACAGATTCTTTTCTCCCCCACCCCCTGAAACTGAACCACTTTTTTTCCTTCTATTGAGATATAACTGACATATAACATATTAATTTCAGGTATATGACATGACTCAACATTACGTATGTACTGGGAAATCACAAATGTCTTTTGTTTTGTTTTGTTTAAAGATTTTATTTTTTTCCTTTTTCTCCCCAAAGCCCCCCAGTACACAGCTGTATATTCTTCGTTGTTGGTCCTTCTAGCTGTGGCACGTGGGACGCTGCCTCAGCGTGGTCTGATGAGCAGTGCCATGTCCGCGCCCAGGATTCGAACCAACGAAACACTAGGCTGCCTGCAGCGGAGCGCGCGAACTTAACCACTCGGCCACAGGGCCAGCCCCCACAAACGTCTTGTTAATACCATCACCACACAGTTACAAATTTTTCTTCTTATGATGAGAACTTTTAAGATCTACACTCTTAGCAACCTTCATATATACAATACAGTACTACTGACTATAGTCACCATGTTGTACATTACAACCCATGATTTATTTGTTTTACAACTGGAAGTTTGGGGGCCGGCCTGGTGGCGTAGTGATTAAGATTGTGTGTTCCACTTTGGCAGCCTGGGGTTCAGCGGTTTGGATCCTGGGCGTGGACCTAGGACCTCTCATCAAGCCATGCTGAGGCGGTGACCCACAGAGAACAATAGAAGGACCTACAACTAGGATATACAACTGAGTACTGGGGCTTTGGGGAGAAAAAAAAAAGATGAAGATTGGCAACAGATGTTAGCTCGGGGCCTATCTTCCTCACCAAAAGGCATTAAAAAAAAAAAAAGACAAGCGGCTCCTTAAAAAAGTAAGTAAATAACTGGAAGTTTGTATCTTTTGTCCACCTTCACATTTTCTATATCACATTTTCGTTATCTATTCATCCACTGACCAACACTTAGGTTGCTTCCATGTCTTACCTATCATAAATAATGCTGCAACGAACATAGGGGTGCAGACGTCTTTTCGAGTTAGTGTTTCCATTTCCTTCAGATAAATACCCAGGAGCAGAATTGCTGGATCTATTTTTAATTTTTTGAGGAATCTCCATACTGTTTCCCATAGTGGCTATACCAAGTTACATTCCCAGCAACAGTGCATAAAGGTTCCCTTTTCTCAGCATCTTGGCCAGCACTTATTTCCTGTCTTTTTGATAAAAAGTTATTCTAACAGGTGTTAGGTGATATTTCATTGCGGTTTTGATTTGCATCTCCCTGATGATTAGCGATGGTGAGTACTTTTTCATGGACCTGTTGGCCATCAGTCCGTCAACTTTTGAAAAATGTCTATTCCGATCCTCTGCCTTGATCAGGCTGTTTCTTTGCTACTGAGTTGTATGAGTTCTTTGTACAGTTTAGATATTAACTTTTTATCAGATATATGATTTGCAAATATTTTTTCTATTCTATAGCTTTCCTTTTCATTTTGTTGATGATTTCCTTTGCTGTGCAGAAGCTTTAGTTTGATATAGCCCTAGTTGTTTATTTTTGCTTTTGTTGCCTTTGCTTCTGGTGTCAAATCAAAAAAAATCAAGGCCAATGTCAAGGAGCTTACTGCCTCTTTTCTTCTAGGAGTTTTATTGCTTCAAGTCTTACATTCACGTCTTTAACCCAGTTTAAGTTAATTTTCATGTATGATGTAAGATAGTGGTCCAGTTTTCCCAATACCATTTTTTAAAGGGCTTGTCTTTTCCCCATTGTATATTCCTGGCTCCTTTGTCATAAATTAATTGGCCATATAAACGTGGGTTTATTTCTGGGCTCTCTATTATGTACTATTGATGTATGTGTCTGTTTTTATGCCAATACTGTGCTGCTTTGATTACTAAAGCTCTGTAATATAGTCTGAAATCAGGGAGCAAGATGCCTCCAGGTGTGTTGCTCTTTCTTAAGATTGTTTTGGCTATTCAGGGTCTTTTGTGGTTCCACACAAATTTTAGGATTCTTTGCTCAATTTATGTCAAAAATGCCACTGGAATTTTGATAGGGATTGTACTGAATCTGTAGATTGCTTTGGGTAGTTTGGACATTTTAGAGGAAGAGTGAAATTCTTATGTAACTCAAACAACAAGAAAATGTGGATTCCCAGTACAATTTTGGGTCATCTATATTTTGGTAATAGGAATTAATATTGAGTATATTTTATGTGTCATGTATGATATTAAACACTTTACAGACGGCATCTCATTTAATTCTCACCAAATTATTATGAACAATTATCCCATTTTGGCTTAGCAGATAACATGCCTCGAAATTATACATACGGTGTGTGTAGGGCAAGATTTAAAACCCAGATCACCTACTTACCTCCAAAACCCACATCATTAATTAACCTGTAACAGATCAATTATTAGCAATTCTTACAGAAATAAAGCTAGCAGCACCCTGCACACAGCTATGTTAGAGTCTGAAGATGGCGCTAAAGAAAAAAAAAAAGAACCCAAATCAAAGAGTACTCCTATTTCTGTCTCAATGAAAGCCCAGAGATTTTTGTGAACCGCCCCAGTTCAAGGCCAGGTGCCTGTCAGGAGGGTGGCTCTAATGATTCATTAATTGAACACTGTAGTATAGATTATGCATTCGCTACTGTCCAAAGCATTACTAGGAGCTTATAGACACTGAGAGCCAGGCCTAGCTTTTACTAGCCACGTGACTCTGGGCAAATTATTTCACTTGTCTTTGCCTCAGTTGCCTAATAAACACACTAGGGATAATAATAGAACCTGCTTCAAAGGGATGTTAGGACAATAAAGAATTTATCACATAAGCACTTAGAAAAGTACCTGATACATAGGAAATACTCAATAAATGTAAACTAATAATGCTATTTTATCTGAAGAGAATTATAAAGCTCACCTTCAAATATTTTTAAAAGCCATTTCTTTGCTTTCCAGTATTCACTTACAAACCAAAAAGTTATCCATAAGAGACTTCAATAATACTTCTGATTATTCAGGCCTCAAACAGAAATAAGACTAGAAGTCCTAAAGAGAGAGAGTTTTAATGCTGCAACTACCTGGAATTTAAGAGTCAAGTATTAAAGAAGGTTTACAGACAGCTGAAACTGATGAGAGCGAAAATGTTTTCTAGTAAACGAAGAAGTCACAAGCTTTTTAAAATACAGTCATGCGTTGCTTAACGACGGGAATATGTACTGAGAAATGCGTTGTCAGGCAATCACATCAATGTGTGAACATCATAGAGTGTATTTACAAAACTTAGATGGTATAGCCTACTACACACCAAGGTTATATGGTACTAATCTTACAGGACCACCATCATAGATACAGGCCATCACTGATTGAATGTCATTGTGCGGCGCATGACTGCACTAACTCTAACTCTGATCGAGACAGTGTGGTACTGGCATAAAGGATAGACACACAGATCTTCAGAGGAGAAATGAGAATCCAGCAATAAACCCTCACATTTGCAGTCAATTGATTTTCCACAAGGGTACAAAGACAATTTAATTCAACGTCTTTTCAACTGATGGTGCTGGGTTAAGTGATATCCTCATGCAAAAGAATGAATGTGGAACCCCATCTCACACTATATAAAATAATTACTCAAGGGGCCACCCTGTGGCATAGTGGTTAAGTTTGGCATGTTCTACTTTGGCAGCCCAGGTTCGCAGGTTCAGATCCCAGGCACAGACCTACACCACTCATCGGTGGCCATGCTGTTGTGGCAACCCATATACAAAATAGAGGAAGACCGACACAGATGCTAGCTCAGGGTGAAATCTTCCTCAGCAAAAAAAGGAAGAAAAAATTACTCAAAATGGATCAAAACCCTAAATGAAACTCTTAGAAGAAAGTAAGAGCAAATCTTTATGGTCCTGGATTAGGCAATAGTTTCTTAGATATGATACCAAAAGAACAAGCAACAAAAGAAAAAATAGATAAACTGGACTACATCAAAGTTAAAAAAAATTTTTTTCCCCTTCCCCAAAGCCCCAGTACATAGCTATATATCCCAGTGGTAAGTCCTTCCACTACTTCTATGCAAGCCACTGCCATAGCATGGATACTGAAAGACAGGTGGTATGGTTCCGCACCCAGGAACCAAACCCGGGCCATCAAAACAGAGCACACTGAACTTTAACCACTAGACCATCAGGGCTGGTTCAAAATTAAAAATTTCTGTATGTTAAGGGTCAACATCAAGAAAGTGAAAAGACAACTCACAGAACAGGAAAAAAGATTTGCAAACCGTGTATCTGATGTGAGACTTATACACAGAATACATAAAGAATTCTTACAACTCAATAACAAAAAGACAAATAATTTTTAAAAATAGGTATTTCTCCAAAGAAATATACAAGTGGCCAATAAACACATAAAAAGATGCTCAACATATTACCCATCAGAAATGCAAATCAAAACCACAATGAGGGGCTGGCCCAGTGGCACAGTGGTTGAATCTGCGCTCTGCTTTGGTGGCCCTGGGTTTGTGGGTTCAGATCCTGGGTGCGGACCTACACACTGCTCGTCAAGCCATGCTGTGGTGGTATCCCACATACATGATAGAGGACGACTGGCACAGATATTAGCTCAGGGCCCATCTTCTTCACTAAAAAAAACCCCACAATGAGATATCACAAGGATGACTATAATCAAAAAGACAATGACAAGCATGGTGAGGACGTGGAGAAACAGAAACCCTCACATGCTGCTGATGGGAATGTAAAACAGTACAGACAGTATAGCTGCTTTGGCAAATAGTCTGGAAGTTTTCTTCAAAAGGTTACAGATAGAGTTACCATATGGCCCAGAAATTCCACTCTTTGGTATATGCCCAAGAGAAATGAAAACATATGTCCACACAAAAACTGTACACTAATGTTCATAGCAGTATTATTCATAATAGTCAAAAAGTGGGAACTCAAAGAGTTATCAACTGATGAATGGATAAATAAAATACAGTACACCCATACAATGGAATATTACTCATCCACAATAAGGAATAAAGTACTAATAGATGCTCCAACATGAATGAACTTGGAAAACATCATGCTAAGTGGAAGAAGCCAGTCACAAAAGGCCACATGTTGTATGATTCCATTCATAAGAAATGTCCGGAAGACGCAAATCCACAGAGACAGAAAGCGGACTAGTGGTTGTCCAGGACCAGGCGGAGGGGGAAGGGGGATTGGAAAAAAATGAAGAGTGACTGCTAAGGGGTTTGGGGTTTCTTTTCGGGGTTAAGAAAATGTGCTAAAATTGACTGTGGTGATGGTTGTACAACGCTGTGAATATACTAAAAACCACTGAATTGTACATTTTAAATAGTTAAATTGCATGATACGTAAATTAGATGTCAATAAAACTGTTACAAAAAATACACTAACTCATATCCTTCGAAGTAAAAATATTTCTTTCCTTCATAACATAACAAATTCACTGCAACTGTACTGTAACAAGGGACTAAATGATTGACTGTAAAAAATAATGCTGAGGAAACAAAAGCAAACAGGCAAGAATACCTATAATATGCTAGCATTTATATCAAATTGAAGACTGCAACACAGTATCATCTAGTGCTCAGGGATCTATTCACATGCAGTGTGAAGAACCTGGCAGGAAGGAAAGCCTTCCTTCTGGCAGCAGGATGCAGCTGAGGAGGGCAAGTACACAGGAGGACTTTGTGTTGGTGTGTGTGAGTATTAAGATGGGAAGTAGGAATCTGGGCATTCAGTCATTATTCTTTGTATCATGTCCATGAGTTAACCATAGCTTAAAAAATTAAAACAAGTTCACAACTGTTAATAGCATTAAAGCTGAAGAGACAAACGTGCTAAAGTATGAAATAATATGTTATATTTTGAATGGTGCCCATAAGTCAAGAATGAAGGTATCAGCAAAAAACCATTAATTTTTAGGAAGCTAGAACATAGGCTAGGAAAAGGTTGCCTTTTGCCATTGATTCATTCATCTAAAAAGCCAATCAGTTTTTCAAAGGCCAGCAATCAGATTTTCTCCCTCTAAGAAGCTAAGCTTCAGGATGATTTCTTGAGTTGGCCTCAAAATATACGTTGATAGGCAAAGTATACTATAGTAAACATTGTGCAAAAGAATGAAATAGTCATCCAGGAGAGATTAGAGTATATTCAGGAAGTCTTAAGATAGAGAAATGATATTATAGAAAGATGTCTACTACAATACATTTGTGCACAAAGAGTAAATCTGCAACTAACTCAGAACACCAGGGTCCAGTACATCTCCCACTTGCCACATCACATAATTAATGCCTTGGCCTTGCTCCACTCTTCACTGAATAATCAAATGAACATTAAATAATAACTTATGTTATGGTGGCTTCAAACATCAGAATTATATTCTCTTTCATTTGATATCTATATCGTACCTATCAAATCTCATGATTTTAGTTACCCCACTTAAAGCATAGGCAAAGACAACTTTAAGAATGTTTAGCTTTCTACACATACAGTTTGATGTTTCTGGGTGTGTATATATACTGCATTTTTTGTAAATAGATGATATAAAAATTCTTAGTAATGTTTAATATTTATTTTTAAAAATTCTAATTCATTAGTCAATATACACTTACCCTAAAATCATTCTTAAATTTCTTTAAATCATCAATCTGTTTTCTATGTTCAGAAACAATTGGTGATATACCTGTATAAAATTAAGAACTGTTAGATACAGATTTATTTCGAATCTTTAACTTACAAGTCTTTCAGGATGGGATGTTAGAACTGAAAATAAGCTCTATTATCAAAACAATAAAAAATTTCAATTTATTAATTACAGATTTTGGCATTTGTCAAATTAAGGATTTAAATAAGCACAGTACTAAGAAAAAGTATTGACTGAAAATATTCTGTATTGGGCATGAGATGAGACATACTCTTTCCTATTTCTAGACTTATACCTGAAGACTTTTTAAAGCTCTAACCTTTATTTTCAGCTTTTGAGAAGCCAGGTGATGTCTCATTGGGCTTCATATTTTCTTTATTCCCTGCAGGAGAGTTCTGCCTCTGATCTTGAAGTCTGGAATCCTTAGCTAGAAAATAATTTTTTTTTTTTAATTCAAAGTTAGATGGAAGTTAGGAATATTCAACAACTTTGATTTCCTACATTTTTGGGAAAGAATATTTCCATTTAAACAGAGGCTTTTCTCCTTTGCAGACATACAAAACACCAATAATTTTATTTATATTGATATTTACTACCCAGGAAAGTTAACCCTTTAACAAGAGACACTCAAGAATACCATATTAGAAATTAATAGTATTAAACAACTTCATTTACATAAAAATTTAAATGTCCGGTCAAATACATACCTATGAGTAAAACAACATAGCACCTTTCATATAATGTCAAACCTCTAACACTCAACTTCACAAACGACATTATGGATGTAGCAGCCCCTTCTCACATACCCTCAATAGATGGGGTAACAGCTCTGTTGGATGCAGGACTGGCAGGCGTAGGAGACGAAGCTGGAACAGGCATAGCAACAGCTTCAGCTGGAATAATACCAGCTTGGGGAGAAGCAAGAACTGGCCCAGTAGGAGTATTTCCAATACTGTTCTGTCTAGGAGACCTGGGTCTGTGAGTTTTAGGGGATAATCTTGGAACTAGAAGAAAGAGAAAAGTTCCATTACATTCTCAGCTCAAGTGTCACTTCCTCCAAGAGGCTTCTCTGAAGATCTAGGTAAAATAGTCTTATCCAACCCCATCCAGGTTACTCTCTATTCCATCACGCTGTTTTCCAGTGTCTTAAGTGTAGTGGTGGTGATTGAGAGTACAAATATCTCAAGAATAACAGCAATTACTAATACCTAAGTAAAACTGTAGTTTTTTCTCCTAACTAAATACAGTAATTCTAAAAGGCAGTATTTTAAATGAAGTCAGAAACTGGATTTCTAAGGCAGGATAAATGCCACTTCTTAAGAGAAAGAACATTCTCTACTAAAAAGTGCGACTGTTTCCATAAAACGGGTAGGGGAAGAGCCCCGAGAAGTGGGCTTATTCGTTCCTCCTTCAAATAATAAACTCAAACACCTGTTAGCACGTTGCAGCCAATCATATATGCTCTTTCTTGCCACATCAAGATCCACCCTGCAGTAACTAAGGAAATCAGGGACCCAATTTAGCCAAAAGGGGAAGATAATCCAAGCAGGGGTTCATATTCCACATGATTTCAAAATAAGTACCTAATGCATTTCATATTCCATTATAAACCTATTTGTAGAGCTCAGATTCAAAGGTTGGAGAAAATGGTTCAATTTGCTTCACTTTAGCAGTTCTTTACATTTTTAAGTCACAAAGGTCATGGAAGGAAACTATTACTCAACAACTATCATTTTCTAATTAGCATACAAAGCAAACCTCTAACAGTGTTCTGCACGAATCCCTAACAACTAAGTTTTTCCCTTCACTTCTGTAATCTTGTTTCTCTGAAAATTCATTTTCAGATCATCTGAGTAACATCAAATGATTAACAGTACAACTGGAGAAATAAGATTTTAGAAATTCTATTTTTTTGTTAATTATTTCCTTATAATTGAAGACCAAAGAAGAAAATAGAAAGTGCAAAGGAACTTATAATAAAATTATATGTACATGAAGCTGAGCAGTGTACATCAACTAAAGACATTTAACAGAGTTGGGAATATTTTTGTTTGTTTAAGCTTAAAGATTCTTTTTCTTTTAAAGGTCCTATGCACTGATTAAGATAGATTATGACCAAAGAGCGTAACTATTACATGCTGCAACTCTCCATGATTATTATGGAAGCAAAACATTAAAAAGCAGTCTCAGCTAATTCTAAGATCTCATTAAAGTATATTTTTTTACACTTTTACAGCTGCTGTCAGCACATTCCTCATACTAATCACAGATAAAACTTAGGTCCCTCATGTGTGTTTGATATTCCTTATAAGGGAAATATAGTCAGAAATTAGTGCCATATACAGATGCTATAGAAACACACAGTACTGTAAGCCCAAAACAAATGTTTGTGGAACAAATTACCAAACAAAGCTACTAAGAAGAAATGAAATACGGTCCCTCCAAATGGTGTTACATACTGTATTTACCTTGTCTGTGAGGGGTACTTTGTACAACTATAAAGTATACACACTTATGAACCTCATGAATCTCATCACAAGTCCACAAAGTAGACTAGGCAAAAATTACTTTACTCATTGAGAAAACTGAAGTTAAGAATGATCACACGATTTGCTCTAACACAGAGTGAATAAGTGGTGGAGCCCAAAATAAAAATACTACAGGTTTTTCAATTCCTGGTTACTCCACTATATTTTATACACTTGTACTTCCTCAAACAGAGCTTAAGCTCAGCCCTTTCTGTATTTAGTAGAATTACAACAGGAACACTGTCATTATGCTCCAAGCCAAGTGTTACCTACCCCCACTGACCACTGATGACCACGTGCCCCCCGCAGGACTGGTCCTTGCTGCTGGAGGAGCAGCTGCTTCACTTGGTGGGGTATGGGATACAAATTCTAGGCCACTGGAAATGGAACCCCTCCCAGCAGAAACTCTGTGATTTCGAGGGTGCCGCTGGGCCTTTGGGGACATTCTTGGAGGCCCTAAGAAGGGAATAGGGAACATCACATAAATGTCACAATGTCCATCGGTATTACTTTTCTGCTAAATATACACACTCCATTTACACACACACACACACACACACACACACACACACACTCCTCTCTCTCTCTCCAGTTTCTCCTTGGTTAAAAAAAAAAAAAGAGGAAAACGCCATAGATATTTCTGGCAATACTCTTCAAGAACTATTTTGTGGAATGCCACAACGTTTTATAAATAAATTTTATTTCCCTTTATTTTAAAGAAAGGGAAGGATGAAATTGGTGGTAAGAAATCAAACAATAAGATGTTATAACTCTTCAAAGATTTTAGAAATTTGTTTAATATTCATTATTTGTAGGCATATATAAATAAAATGTTAATAGAAGTTATGGCTACATGATGGAATGATTTTTATTTTACCATATACTTTTAGCTTTTCCCCTCAAATTTTCTACAATATATTACTTTTAAAATTGGAAAAAAATATTTTTAAACAAAAACTATTAACCCCTATATTCCTCTTTGTACTACTGAAATATATGTACATACCCTTCTTAAATTTCTCTAAAATCTTAGTTTATCTACCTCTTTCCCACGGTGATCAATTTTACAACCTATGACTTAACACAGTCCTCACTTGTAAGCAGTTTCCCAGACTTAACAGGTCGTGAGCTGAAAATTCTACTGTTAAGGCATGACCTGAAAGACTAAAGTGACCGACATTTGGGGAAAAAATTTGCACTGTATGAATTGTCAAATTTCTACATCATTAATTCTATTACCCCATTAGTGATTTCTATCTCCAAAGAAGTCTACTGTACTACAGTTTAAACAAGACAGTCAGGTGGAAACAGTGAAGGGAACGGCTCTCACCAGAGAAGGCTGCCAGTGCTAACTGAGCAAAACCCGCTCTTCTTGTCCAAGCCGAGACTCCTCACTCTCACCGTGCTGTCAAACTCTTTAGAATGTCAAATTCATTTGTGTCCTCAGTAGGAATTTAATCATGGACACAATCTTAAAAACAATATTAATGTTATATTTTATAGTTTTCAACTGGAGATATGATTTATATCAAAGAATGATTTAAGAATTGGGTATCTGAATTATTTATACATATTTTTTTACATCACTTTATAGAAAAAGACCAAGAACATAGGTTGGCATAGCTCAACGAAATCAAACCGTAACTTTAAAAAATTCATTCTTTTTGATAATATATAAAATACGGAAACAAAGTAAACTTGACTGTATGAAACACAGAAAACCACTATATTTAGTAGTTTTAATTTTGAAGTTCACACTTAAAAAATGCTTCAATGTCACCTAACGACATGACTAGAAAACTATTTTAATTCAAATTGGCTAAGAAGAAAAACTGAATCGCGTAGCATCCCTGATGCATTCTGCGTGCAGTCCGTCCTTCCATCTTACTGTAGTGAAGGCGTTCACACTCACTAATGAGTTGTGTGTTATCTAACATATTCTCATGATATTAAACATCACTTACTCAGACAACAGAGCACAACAAATGCTTCCACAGAATTTAACTTTTCATTTAGCGGCCCCCATTACAGGCACTTGTGAGTAAGGACGTCACCTTGAGAATCAGGGCACTGTGCTGTTCAAGGGCAGCAGCTTTAGTCAAGATCACGAGACCTCCCTGCCTGGATGGCAACAATTTATTAAAAAGCAGCCGACACAGTTCTGTCCAGGGAAGCAGCTTATGTCAGACAGCTGTATTAGTCTCAACATAAACTATATCAACTGCAACTTTAATGAACAAATCAGATTAAAATTTTAACACATACTGTGAAATAATGTCAAAAGAAAATTATCCTTCAGAAAGCAGGTTTTTAATTTATGCACTGCATGTAAATTACAATGTGACCTTTCTACAACATGTCCATGCATTTGATACGTAGCAATGGTGGATTTAGAATCAAATACAGAATGAGAATTACGAGGCTTTAGTCTTTTTTTTTGACATGGGCAACACCAAAAAAAACCCCTAAAGATTCAAAGTCATACGTGGTTTTTATTAACAATTTTATCTTAGATCAAGGACTTCTTCTAAATTAAACCAGATTTTCACTATAAAATATTGCAAGGCTAATTGCTTTAAATTCCCCAAACGTAAAAGCAAACTCTATATTGTAATCTAAGGGTAGACACACAAAGGTAGCTACACGGAATGTCCCTCTCAAAAAGGACCCCTAAACCATCACTCCTGCCTATGGCCAACACGTAGGCTCCCTAGAACCTTGGCCAAGGTAAGCGATAGGCTCTACAAATAACTGCAAGACTGGGTGAAGGAAGCTCCCTGTCTGCATTCATCACTGTGCGCAGTGTAAACTGGGAGAGGCAGCCCTGGGCAGACCTTCTGGGGCTGTAAAGGAGCATCATTACCAGGCAGAGATAAACCCCATCCTTACAGTTCAGGGTAGTTCATAGCTTCACACAGCATTTATCAAATTTCTCTCTAATGAACAAAAGGTTAATAGAAATAGTTTTAATAAACTAAAGTTAAAACACGGAAATTATAGGTTATTAAATAATGAAGAGGAAACTATTTTGTAATTATAAACTCACATAGGAGTTAAACAAAGACAAACAAAAACATGAACAAATTGTGGTATTGTACCTTCTGAAGACATGCGTTTAGGCATAGTAGAGACAGGAGCTGGAGAACCATGAGCAGAGGGGTGAGACGGGGGTCTGGATGGCCGCGAGGGGGGCCTGGAGGGCGGCCGTGTAGGGGTGGCTGCCCGAGGTGGAAGAGAGTTGGGACCTGACTGGTAGCGAGAAGGTGGGCGAGAGGAAGGAGATGGGCAAGGCGATGGCCAGGGAACACCTGACAGAACAAATGATATGAAGGAAAGTATAAAAACTAAAGAAAAAAATGAGGGAAAAAAGTAAACAGAAAAAAAAGTAAAATGACAAAAATGATTTCTTGTACATTTTAACCCTTTGAGGACAGTCATTTGATTTGTGATAAGTTTTAGCATAACTTAACTGACATAAATTCACATTTTACTTGAACCTCCTTAAAATTAAGTCTGTTTAAATGAATACACGTTCCCAAAGGGTTAATTAGGATCTACACATACTACTGAAGAAGACAGTTAAGACTTTGCCTATTAATCCTGCTTCTATAACTGTTTCTCAGTAACCAACTTTTAAAAGGAGTATAACATATACTAGATAATTTCACACAATAAATCACAAAACTCAGGAACAAGATTATTCACTATATTAGTTTTAGCTTTTGAAACGTAATGAAAATAAGCAGCAGCTATTATATCTCATTAAAAATGCTGGTTTCTTATGACCATGTGTGATTTTCATCTAGTTTATACTTGAACGTAAGGTTCAAGCAAGTCTATTTAAGTAGAAAAAAAATTACTTCTACTATTTTCTAGAGTCACAGAAGTGACAAAGGTTAATATTCATTGCCTTTTCCAAACACGTTTTAATCTTATCAAACCAGAAAAAGAAGGGGGGCCTTCTAAATAATTTATGCAGTTAAACACTTATTCAAGAGACTGCTTAATAAACAGTGCAACTACAGAGCAGTCATCACCAAATAAACTGACACTGATGGATATGCGCAGGTCAAAAGACAGCTAACATATAACAGGACAGATCACTTACCTTAATCTTAAGAAATAGTCCAGGTCTCCTCTCCATAGGGTTCCACACACTTGAGTATCATACATTTCCCAGCCCCCTTCAGGTTTTTACTTTGAAAGTTCTGTTCACAAACAACTACAATTCTTTACTCAGTGAGCAAAGAAATTTCACCCCCAATACTAAGTATAGAAAATACTCAAGAGTGTTCATTTGGAGAGGAATTCTGGAGAAAGACTCAATGAAAACAAATGAAATTGGAAACTTAGTGTTCTCTATTTTTCTAACTTTCCAAACTTGAATACCTAAAATTGAAGGCTCACTTGTTCCCCTGAGCTAATAACATACTATCACTATTATTAATTACTGTATTTCATACTGTCTACAGTACTGCTGTCCAGTATCTCTGACTTGTATGAAAGATCCATGACCTATCAACTATATTCAACTTAGATTCAGAGGTAAAGGAGAAAAATATCTTTCTACTAAAGATGCAAGTTTCTTTTTACTTTACTTTAGCTAAACTACAATATCCACCCTTACACTAAGACCTGTTTTATTGTTTTTTTAAGCACACTTCTTTCTTCACCTTCTTCACGTGACTCTTGGTCATGTCTTACACTGAAAGTTACCTCAAATCCTTTCTTGAAATAAGCAGAATATAAACACATAAAAACAAACAGCTAATGAAAATGAAATGTATACTAACTACTAACTGTTTCAAACAGATTAGGATTTTCCATATAAACTATGCCTAAATCATTTTATCATCCAGTGTTTTTAAAATTGAGAACGTACCCAAAGTTTCCAATTTCTTTATGTGTGGAGTGTCCTTTGGCCAAATGAATGTCTTTGGTTAAATTTAGCACTTTATCTTAATACTCATGTATTTCATCATGCTAAATACTGCATATGCCAATAACTTATATTCACTTTCACTAATTTTACTAATTTGATATCCACAAAGGCAAACTTTAAATAATTTTGAAATGAAAACTACTCCACAGAAATCGTTAAAGGTGTGCATTTTCTTACCAACTACGTAAATTTGTAAATATTTAGAAAACTATATATTTGATTGAGGACACTGACAAATTTGGTCAAAATACTTGCCTCCGTTAACTACTCTTTGGTCTGAACCAGAATTCGGGTTGAAATCTGAAGTGTGAGAGGTGGATCTTGATGGCATGGAGCCCGATCCAGGCTGGCCCATACGCGGTGAATTCTGTCTCCCACTTCCCCAGGATATGACTTCTCTATTTCTTTGTCCAGGAGGAATATATTTATTTTCCCTGAAAATGAGAGATCCTCTAAATCATTTTATCCTAAAAGGTACCAGGCCAATGAAACATATCTAAAAGTAATTTTGGCAGAAGGGAATGCTTGCTGTAAAAAGGTTCCACACTAAACAAACTGCCTCACTCCCAGACACCCCTATTCTTTCATCTTACCCTGAGCTCTAGCCTCTGGCCTTTCCTTCCTCTCAGATTCTCCTCCTAAGCACAAAGTTTAACAGCTGTGTGTTCATTCTCATCCTACTTGGCCTCTTGATGGCTGATTCTATCCAATCACGGTCTGTCTTCTTGAAACTTTCTTCTTTCTTGGCTTTCTCTACTTTGTTTTCTCCGAGATCTCTTCTTCTCTCTCCGGCTGTTCGCTGGTTTTCAATGGCTTCAATATCAGCAATGCTGATGAATCCCAAATCCCCACTGCCAGTCCCACAGTCTCAATATCTCCCACTAAACACTTTCGTTCAAATCACCAGACTCTAAGCTGTGAGTGCCTTGAAGACAAGAAGTCTATCTTACCCTACCAGGTATGTAGTAGGTGTTTCTCAATATGTTTACGAATAAATGAATGAAAGACCGGTGAGCCCCTCAAATACAATAAACTGTACAAATGGACTCAGTGTATCTCCCCTCAAACATGCTCCATGTTTTCTCTCTCCATTACCAGTACAACTATAAATCTGCTTAGTTACCAAATAAACCTCAGGGTCACCCCTGGTTTTTCTAACCTTTCTATCACCAGCTCTGGTCTAGCTGGTTGCCAAGTTCTCATACTTGAACTATTTCAATACACTAGCTGGTCTCCACATTTAGCCAGCTCTCAATGTCCCAGAGCTCGTTCATACCATCCCCTGCCTACAAGGTGCCCTTTAACAGGACCTGCAGTCCTTCACTACCTCTATTCCTGTCACCAGCTGCCACCACTGTACCCTCAACACACACCCTATATTCCAGACATATGAAACAACTAGCCTTTTCTTGAGCTGGCCAGATCTTTCACATGTCTTTTCACCACGCAAGAAGTTTCTCTCTCTTACTTCTCTTTGAGTGGCAGACAGATCTATCTTATAACAAAACATCACCTCCTCTGTGAGGCTTTCTCTGATCCCACAAGTTATGCTAGTTCCTCCTCACTCTGGATGTTCCTAGTACTTTGAAGACACCTCTAATCTAGCAAATCATATTGAACTGTTACTATGTTGTATGCATCCCCCTACTGCATCGTTATTTTTTTTATGAGCTCTTCCAGACCTTGGCTTTCTCATCACTGTATATCCAACACTTGGCTCCACAAAGCTGACAATTAAAAAATATTTTCCAAGATTACTATAATCTTTTCTCTAACAGAATCTTAAACCAGTTCCATTTGCATTCTCTACCTAAACTATGTTAAAGGAAGATGAAATATAATAATAATAATACACCTTCTCACACAGACCTTGAGTTGTGTATCCAAAATACTGCATCATGATTTCCTTTAAATACCTAGTGTTTATGCTGTGGCCCTCACGTTCACTGGAATTTCTCTGAACTGCAGTGTATTTTTCTTCTTCACTCCTATCATCATTTTCCAGGGCCACTCGGGCTTTGTACTGGGCACTTGATTCAATTTCTTCTGCTAACTGGTTTGCCCTTGCTTCTCGTTTTAAAAATTCTTCTGAGTTATCTCTTTCTAAGGGCACCCTGAAACATGAGGAAAAGAAAGAGCACAGTGAGTATTTTAAAGTGAGAGTTTATATATCTGTCACAATCAACTGGGAGTTTAGAGTTTGAAAAGCTAGTAAAACAGTAAGAGAGTTACAGTGATCTATTTATTTATAAATCAAAATTTGAATTTTTTCCTGTTACCTTTTCCCTAGAGGAATATAACATTTCCAAAACTGGCTAAATTGACTATTCCCCCATAACCTCCACACTTGCAAATTTAGAGTTTTTACAGCTTAAAAGCAAAACAAAAACAAAATTTGAGCATAACACATTAGGATATAAGTAAACTACATTTACTGTCTGTTTTAATAGGAATTTATCAGCCTAGGCAGTAACAGGATAATTCTGTCAAATGATTGTTTAACTTAAAACCCAACAGAAACATTTATCCAACATCATAATTTTAGTTGATGAAAATCAAAGACAAATGCACTAAAATGAAAGCAAAGTTTTAAACTTACGTATATGATGATAAACTGCTATCATATGTAGACACTACACCATAATTTTCTTCATTATACCGAAACATATCATTGGGATCCCATCCATTAGACTAGAAGAAAATGAAGCTCATTTTTCAAAATGACAAAGTATTTGTCTTCTTTAATTCAGTTATAATCAGTATCTACATTAACAATATCTACCATAATATACTAGCAAAATCTAGCAAATTAAAAAAAAAAAAGGAAAAAACTTTCTTTAAAAATGTTTTAAGGAAAAGCTTTTTTTCTACATATCAGCCCCTACAAGTTGGTAAATAACTATACAAAACTATTACTTCAGAGGTTATTAAGCAAAAGTTTAGGGCATTTTAGTTACTTCATAAAATACGAGCATTCAGGTCAGGGTTCTCACCTTTCCCTACTCCCTAATAGCCATTTTTCTATAGAGTATTTACCTAAAATCTTCTTGAGTTGACTGATCATCAGGTCTGTGCAAGACAAGGAGTACTTTCTGACAGCCAAAAATATTTCTAGTGTTTTGGGGGAAAGAGGGAAGAAGCTGAAGCTTTCCCTGCTGTATCACTATTTCAAGGTAGGAGCATGGTACCAGATCCCTGCCATCCTCCCCTTTCTCCTGGGCAAGCTCAAAGGGAAGCAGCAGGAGACAGTGAACAGGCAATCACGACAAAGTCACAAGAGCTGGGTTTTAGAACAGGTTTTGCCGTTAGAAGTTGTAGGTCCTCAGCAACGGCCTTCTTCGCCTTGGTGCCCTAACCTGTAACCTCAGTGTAGGTAACTACGATTCTGTGAGAAAACCACCACTCTCTAAAGCTAGACTGCATTCTTTAATCTGTAAGAATCAACGAATAGCAGAGGCTGGAAGAATCTTCGCTGATAAATATTAGTATCTGGGTAATCACTTCTCTCTCTAGTGTTTCAACTCCTCTTTTAAAGCCTGACTCGTAGAAGGGGGCAAAACACAGCGCGTAATCATTATCCATCTCAGAAGAGAGGAAACAGCGTCCTCCAAGCAGTGTTGACGGCAATTTCAACACAAAGCTTGCCTCTGAGGTCACCCATCAACCCTGGGCCCTTCTGTGCTACTCCAAATAAGAATATAATGTAATTCCACCACTAAAGCAAGTCCTTAGGCCTAACACACATGGGCAGGAAATCAGTTGCCTATGGAGGCTTTAAAATTACTTAAGTAGTATATGCTCCACGTAAAAAAATCTAAACTGTGCAAAAAGACATCCAGTAAAAAGCAAGTTTTCCAATCCCAGTGTGCATAGATAACCACTATTAATAACTTCTTGAGCACAATTCCAGACATTCTCTATGCATATTTAGGAATATGATCAGTATGATCAGCTCTCTTCTTTTATAATTCAAACAGGATCTTCTTGTTTTGCAACTTGCTTTTTCTTTTAATAAATCTTGAATATCTTTCCATATCAGAATACCATTTTTTCTTAGTGGACACGTAGTATTTCAACTGAATGGAGGTACAATAAATCTACTTAACCCACATCCTACTGATGAACAGTTAGGATGTTTCCAATTTTTCACTATTAGGAACAATGCTTTGTGGGGCTGGCCTGATGGCTCAGCAGTGAAGTTTGCATGTTCCACTTCAGCGGCCCAGGGTTCGCCAGTTTGGATCCCAGGTGTGGACCTACACGTCGCTTATCAGGCCACGCTGTGGCAGGCATCTCACATACAAAGTAGAGGAAGACAGGCATGGATGTTAGCTCAGAGCCAGTCTTCCTCAGCAAAGAAAAAAAAAAAGGAGTACTGGCAGCAGATGTTAGCTCAGGCCTAATTTTCCTCAAAAACAAAAAAGAAACAATGCTGTGAAAAACACTCTTATAGATAACTGCATGTCTAATGGCTAGATTAGAGCAAAAATAAATTTGCAGAGGTAGAACTGCCGGACCAAAGCATACGTGTGTTTTAAATTGTGACAAACATTGCCAGAATGCTCTCTAGAAGGCATCCATCAATTTACCCACCTCACTTTCAGTAGGTGTGCCTACTCCTCCACATCCTCCACACAGGAGACACACTGCACAGACCTGAGGACCTTTGCCTTAGGTTATACATGATTCTTTAAAGTCTGAAAATTAATAATGATGTGTGGCCTATGTATTTCCAGTTTTATAACTGGACAATGACTTAAACATTAAACACAGATTTGTTATAAAGACTTCTCTGTAATATTCAACGGAAGATGCTTCATTCAATCCAAATTTTGTTACCTAAACACTCATTTTGGCAAGAGACTTTGCTTTATATCTCTACACTTTAGAGACATGATTTACAGAATCCCAGAGTCTTTTTTTTTCTGCTTTTTCTCCCCAAATCCCTCCAGTATATAGTTGTATATTTTAGTTGTGGATCTTTCTAGTGGTGACACATGGGATGCTGTGTCAGCATGGCCTGATGAGTGATGCCATGTGCGCGCCCAGGATCAGAACTGGCAAAACCCTGTGCCGCCGAAGTGGAGTGCACAAACTTAACCATTTGGCAACGGGGCCAGCCCCAAGACAGAGTCTTTATTAAGCATTTGATTTACGGATGATGCATTATGAGAAAAGTAAAAATAATATATGCCAAGAGGCTTTTTACCAGATTTTTGTGGAGAATGATCCTAATTAAGACCAAGAAATTTACTTACTGTTTTAATTCTAACGTAACCTAACTATATATCTTAATGAGTACCTCTCCCTCAGACAAGAAGCCTAAAAGTCGTACTCTGACCTCACCTCTAGGTAAAGTCAACAATTAAGACACTACTTTCCTTGGGCTGCCTTATTCTGTAGAGCATTCAAAGCAAAACATAACGGCAGTTTTGTGGGTTTCCAGTTTCCCAGGGATTCCAATTTAAATTTGTAAGTTGCTTATTATGACTTACTGTAAAAACACAGAAATAATTCATAAGCATCCCAAAGAAGCATTTTTCCGTATTTATTGCCTGGGGGGAAGTCTCTATTTACAGAATAAAACTGCTGCTTTAAAATATTCACCACAACAACAACATACTTAAAATTAAAACCATGTGATAGGATGTCATACCACATCAGAAGACCAAAGCCTAACATTAATCAAAAAGATTTCACTTACGACATCATTTTCCAAAGCCTCCAGTTCCTCACTGGTGGTGAGTTCCCCGGCATCCCAGGGCTCCAGGTCCTTCTCCTTGTGTTCACCATTCACTTTAGCACTGATAGCAGAGTCAGTAAAAGCATCTGCAAAGAACGGTTTTGGTTGAAAGACCATACAACTGGAAAATGGGCTACACGAACACACATAAATTATCAACGTGTGCTAATAATGATGGAAAGTGAATTTCTGATAAACAAAGGATAACATTCATTAACAGTATGCTTTCTGATGTGTGAAGCTTCTTCTAAAACTATAATCTTCAAAAAACTTAACTCAGTAAATGGCATCATAGATGATTATTAGTGAAAGTATGTTTTTCCCATATAATTTTAAGCCACATGAAATACGTTTTATTCATACATCATTAAATTACATGAAAAATAATTACTTTGTGTTATAGAAGTGATCCAGAAAATTTCTATCAATCCACCTAGCACAAGATCTCTTTTGTTTAACAGACCTACTAATTAGATATACCCTCAGAGCTCCTGCAGCCAAACATATGCAGATTTTTTAACTTTCCGAATCCATGTCTATATGCACGGGTCGGTATTCTATGATACTCTTGCCATTAGTAACTGAAGCACTCTAAGTGACCCATCCCTCCAAAGAACCCATTTTTCCCTCAAGCCACTCTGTTACAAAGTTCAGGCCCTGCAGGGTTACCTCTCCCCAGAAGGTTCAGGTGGCAGGCCTACCTGGACTTCCTATCAATACTTCCTCTCTTATTGTGTCCTCTCTGCTCATGTTACTGAGGAGCAGTAGCTAGTAAGAGAAATGTGGCATCAGTATGTTCAGCTAACAAGAACCATCATAGCTGCTATCCAGCAAACGGAATTTTTCTCTAGTTAGGAGTCAGGGCCCAGCTAAATAAAGGTTCGCTTGGGCAATGATAGTGTTTACGAAATGCTTTGGAGACACAGGCTTGCATTTAAATGGTGGGACCCATAAGGTGTCACCTAGCTAGCATAGGGCTAGGGAGTGATACTTCTGCTGATCTGGCTCTGCTAGACAGTACTGACTCCTAGTCATTCAGCCCTTGTGCTTACTGCAAGCTGCCACCTGGAAGGAAGAGGACGGGAAGAACTAATAGCTGTGCCTCCTTCAAAAGAGACAATTCCAGAAGGATTTTTGATTAGGCACTGCTTCTATAACTGTCATCGGCTCCCTAGTGAGCAAGGTGATGCCAAAACAAGAAATTTGAGCCAGCAAATTTAGGCATGGCACCACAACCCTAGCTAGCTCTTACCTCCTCTCACCCGAGACTAGGGGTAGATGAGTGGGTGTGGGTGTGTATGCACGTACACCAAGGATTAAAAGCATAATTACACCCATGGGCCTAGCTGCCAGCTCTACCAGCTGCACAGCTCCCAGTGTTAGCAATTATAAGAGCCAAGAGCGTACCGAGGGGGATCTCCAGGACAGCAGGCCTCAGCTAGGGATGGGATGGAGCATTCACTGCAAGATGACTGCATTTTGGAAAAGTTCTCTAAGAGGTTCTAAGAGACTGACGACATTTTCACAATGCAATCTTCAGCTAGAAGCTGACGGCCCTAAAAACTTGGCTTTCTATGACGCTCGCCTGAGTCAAGCTCTACTCTATATCATCTGAAAGTTACACAAATTCTTGGTAAAACTTAATTCTGTCATGTTCACTTTCAAGAATTTGAAATACCCTACGAAAACATCAAATAGTAGCTTACGTTAGGATGCTGAAATTCTCTACTTTAATTCTCACAAAATTAGAACAGAAAATGAGACTACAGGAAAATTTCAAATCAGTTACGTTATCTTCTGCAAGACACAACAGGATTATTAATTTATATTTAAGATCCTGTTGATGTTTTAATGACACTAGTTTTTGAAAAGTATGTATTTAAGCGAATAATGTATTTCCTTCAGTGGAAACTCAGCATTAGGGAGAACACTCTTTTTACTCAAGAAATTAAAAGTCAAAGCAGCAAGATTTTTTTTACAGAACCACATAAATGGACTTTTTCTCATTGAAGGGTCTATGTATGTGTACGCCAAAGTATTTAGCAAAGATTAGGGACTGAGCCAACCTGTCCTAAAATTGAAAGATTGAAATATAAAAGAAAAACAGTGTAAACATACTTTTATCAGTATTATTCTAAAGAAAATCAAAAAGGATCTCTGAATAGGAGTGAATGTAGAAAAGCAAGCATCTAAAACTTCACTGAACCAAATTTTACTCTTTTGCTCACAATTTAGGTTGTATACTTTTTAATACAACATTTTTATCTTAAATTTTCTGTTTACAATATAAACCTAATAAAGGAATTAACTATTTACATGTTGTTACTTAAAATTATGGTTTTCTTTCAAGGTAGAAATAGGGGAAAGAGAAAACACAAAAGTTATGTTTCTATTAATAAGGAATGATATTCCTTGATTTTAAAATTTCCCCCAAAGAAAGTCTCTTTTTAAAGATGAGCAAAGAGTTTAGGGAAAGATGTACATAAGATGTGCAGAAGTGAAGTGTCAGCACAAAATGAGGCTACAGTGTCAGGATGCTGGGAGAAAACTCTGGTCATAAATTCTGTATTTCAGGTCAACATTGTATCGTTAGCTAGAAGGAAGCAAGACCTGGATATTTCATTCTACACTGTCACCAATATCCACTACCATCAATTCTGAAAATGCTATTTTATTAACAGCCATGTTTGGATTTTGGAAAAAACATTTTTAGTATTAAATAGTACAATGTTGTAGCCAGGATTTCTGCAAAGAAAATAAACTGCTATACTCTAATTGCAATAGCGGGAATCTGTATGTAGATTTTCCCAATGCCGTTAAGTCAGAATATATTAATTTTCCATTATCCTCTATGGTAAGAAACAAAAGTATCAGAAAAGCAAGATGCAAGAATACAAAGCGACTGTTAAAAAACCGTTACCTGTTTTTGAAGGAACTACAGGTATAGAAAGAAAAAAGAAAAACAAAACTTATCAAATGAGAAATAAAGATTTAAAGTCTTCAAGTGCTTCATACCCTGACTTATAAACATCCAATTTACAAAAATCTCTAGACTAGAGGGAAAAATGGTACAATGTATCTGCTGACATCCACCACCGCCCCGCCCTGCCCCCACCCATCCCCCTATGCTACCCTATAGCAGGTGCGGTCTTAACACCTTCCCCTTCTTTTGATTCTGGGCAGAAAGTGAGTCATTCTGGGCCAGTGGTGCCACCTGGTGGTGACCGGAAAGAAAGGTCTGAACCAACGCACCACTTTCTCCCCCAGCCCCAGGCTCCGGAAATAGGGTATGTACTCTGCTCCCCAATTTTTCCTCTTCCACCTCTCAGTCAATAATGACTCTGAAAAAACCACTTGGAGTTGTCTGAGAATTTTAATGAATAGTAGTGAAATAAGCAAAATGCTAGTGATATACTATGAATTTATAAATTTAAATTTATTAAAACTACAAAATGACATAGTTAGATGAAATTTAAAAATTATCAGATTTAACATCAGAAACCCTTGTTTTTCCAGAAAAGCCTTAACAAGAATCCTCAGCTACTCATTTTCTCTCTCAATTAAATATGCTTTTTCTTACTGAAACTCTAGATTAAGAAAACATTTCTATATTGTTCTGTTTTGATCAATTATTAATATTCTGACATCTTTTCAACTACTTTAAAAAATATTTTCTCACCATATACTATGAGTTATATGTGGACCAGTCTATACACAATGGAGTATAAGTCACGGTGGGTACCCACCTGGTGACTAAAAGACCATTTATTCCTTTTTTAGCATCTACTGAGTACCTACAGTGTGCTAGTCACTGAGTGTGGATGAGCGGGGGATTCCTATTTGACTAAGACACAATCCCTGCCTTTTCCTACAGGAGTTCCCAGGTGTGGGAGAGTATTATAGACATGAAGCAAATCTTTTAGAATCTAACGTGAAAACTGCTAAAATATAATTAAGCACAAAGTCTGTGGAACAAAAGGCTGTGGCTTTACAAGTAACAGCTGATCTAAGCCTTCAAAAAAACAAGCAACAATTAAGAAGGGGGAAGCAAAGGGACCCAGGACAGACTAGAGCAGCATTAAAAATAAAATTTTTCCTACTTGTACACAAGCCCATAGGCTTATCCAGGGAAGCGGAATTTGGGGCCAGAGATTACCTTTTTATTTTACACTATGAGAATATACTAAACTATGTATTTTATTAGATATATAACATTAAAGAATAGCATAAAGAAACAAGATGAGGATAATAACACAGTAAGGGCCCAGGGGATGTGGCCAGGAACAAGAAAACCAAGGGGACAAGTGAGGGCATTGGCTTCAGGCAGGAGGGAGAAAAAAAGAGAGGACTGCAGGGAGACGGAGCACAGGGAGCTTCTAGATCAGGGATTCTTAATCTTTTTCTTTGATCCATGGACCTCTTTGGAATTTTAGAGAAGCCTATGGATTTAAATGTATAACATACACAGGAAATCAAAGGAGACCAATTATACTGAAATGCAGTTATCAAAACTAAAAAGCAAATCTGTGCCATAGTAATAAATATGCTTCTTTATCAACGCACTAAACAATAACATGTAATAGCAAATTGAATAAGTACTGTGATTTTAAAGAGGTGATGAGGGGCCGGCCCAGTGGCGCAGCAGTTAAGTTCCCACGTTCCCTTTGGCGGCCGGGGGTTCACCGGTTCGGATCCCCGGTGCAGACATGGCATCACTTGGCAAGCCATGCTGTGGTAGAAGTACCACATATAAAGTGGAGGAAGATGGGCACGGATGTTAGCTCAGGGCCAGGCTTCCTCGGAAAAAAGAGGAGGACTGGCAGCAGTTAGCTCAGGGCTAATCTTCCTCAAAAAAAAAAAAAAAGAAAAAAAAGAGGTGATGAGCACAAGTAATATTTCAAGATATCCTCATCTACACAAACAATATGAAATTAACTGAGTTCTACAGGTGCTGAAGTCACAGATACTGCTAATACTAGTGGTTTGTTGCCTACATTAATAATGGAAAGAAATGTTAATTTCAAGCAAAGATTAATGAAAATAAAGACGTAATATTTTTTCCTATCCAAGTTCATCAATGCCCTGAATCTTTTCCATGAACCATTTGGGACTCCACGGATCCAGATTAAATACTCTGCCTATTTGTTCTAAAAAGCAGGAAGAAAGAGCATTCTGCCATGGATAAAAGAAATGAGGTAGACAGAGTAAGGAGACTGGAGGGGGTAGTCATTAAGCTTGCAGAGACAGGTAAAAAAAGGTCTGCTGAGCTCTCCTGAAGCTCTAGCAAGAGCTAGAAACCCTACATTCCTAACCAGCAACCACGGTGGGATTTTCCCCAGCCACACCCAGCAGGCTGGCTACAGGAGTAAACAGAAAGGAGTTTAAAAATGGAAGGCCAGAGGAGGATCAAACAAATGACTTCATTTTTCCATTTTAAAAAATGGAAGGCCGGGGAAGGGTCAGAGAGCCCCATGAGGGGCAAGAAGAAAGAGAGTAGAAGAGTAAAGGTTAAGTGGGCCATGGTCAGAGATCTTGGAGGACATTCTAAAAGAGAATTAGTTACAAGTGATGATAAAGTCATGAAAGTAAACTGCTAAAATGAGATGGAAATTAAAGGTATTAAGTAACAGAGCTTAGGAGGCTAAGTTTCCACAGGAATAGTGCTCTGTTCCAAATGATCAAATTGAAAATACATTTTGCAAAATCTACCATTTGCAAACTAACATTTGAAGATACAGGGTCCTAGCCACAAAACTATGGGCAACTTCAATGCATCCGAAGGTATATACCTCTCTGTTTTAAATACCAAGAAGTTACAGTTACACAACAAAATACACGAAAGAATAGCAGCACCTGCCTATTAAAAAAATGCAGGAGCAGATACCATCCACTTTGAAGGACCACAACTACTTTCTAATTGTAATTCTGGGCCTATCAAGCAGAGCTACTTAATATTTAAAATGTTGGGAGTGGTTTATTTGATACACCATGGAGACGACAGTTACAATTCAAGTCTTTGAGGTTAGATCCATAAAATCAGTCCCAAAGTTTTTCCTTCAACTGGAAACTTTTTAGGAGAAAATGAATGAGTAACAGCTAGTGTAAACTATTAAAAACAAAACATAGCTCATTCTGACCTCACACATGGTAGGGTCGGGGCAGGAAACAGGTTCTATATTTGCAGCACACGCACACCCTAAACAGGCAGAGAGCCTTCCCTACTTGTCATCTCTTCTTGTCTCAGCAGCTGAAACTCTTGGCCAAACACCAGTATTTAAAAGTCTTTGTGTAAATAAAATAGGAGCCAGTGGTGGCAAAACCATGACTTCCCACTAGATGGAGATGCTACCACAAAGGAGAACACACTGGTGAGCAAAGTCATACGTCACCTAACAACATTCTCCAGGACAGGCCAACACAACAAAATTAAGAACAAAAGGCCAACTACGCGCATTTCCACATTTTATACAAAATTTTAAATACTTTTAACAATAATTTCTTACCTTAATAGAAAAAAAAAAGTCATTCTTCCAAACAGAGAAGAACTAACTAATCATATCTTTGCCTCTAGGGCACTAGAATAAGGAAAATGAGTTTTGTGACTCCTAAGTAGAAAGGGGGTTGTTTTTACCCTGGTTAGCACAAAAATAAATAAATGAATCTCTAAGATATGCTCTTTTAATCCTATGATTTCAAACTGAAGTTAATTTCATACTATTCTTCACAAATATGTACACAGATATAAATTCATATATGTGTACATTTCTAACACACACAACAGCTAAGTCAAATGAATTATCTTAGAAGACTTTCAAATAGCCTGTATGCATGCTCTGATTCTTCACTCCCTTACCTGTGCTTCTGACTTTTTTCACCTGTATTACAATCATTTGGGCCTTATCTTCAAAGTTAACACTTGAGATTTTCTTTTTTATATTTCAAAAGAGTATTAAAACGCCTACTAGCAGCAACCTTCTGTCAGAAAAATATCCTCTGGATATGTCACGTTGTTAGAAAGCCATTTTTAGATTCAGCTAGGAATAAGCGCTTTCTTGAGTTTCCTGGGAATGAATGGTAATTACAATTTAAATCGCCTACGGCAATATATCTATGTAAGAAATAACTAGTTTTTCCGTGGTTTGGGTGTAGTGAGTGTAAAAATATATTAAATTTGTAATGAGTGTAAAAACATATTAAATTTTAAAAATATCAATTGAAAGGATGAATATATGAGTACCTACTATCTGTAAGGCATTATGCTAGACACCATGGGGCAGACACATCCTAGCGCTATAAACATGATTTCTAAATTCCAGATAATTGCAATGCATTGGGACAAAATACATTGACAAAAAGACATTACACACTGCTTTGTAAAGCCGAGTGTTGAGTGCATGAGGTGGACAACTGGTTCTCTAACTGTGCTCCACAGAACCCTGTGATTTCTTCAGGGTACCTCAGCAGACAGAGGGAAAGCTGCATAAGTAAGGTTCTAGGACCCCCTCCACTCCCCTTCCCTCCCACTGCCTTGTTGTAACTAGGATTCAGCATGAGTCTTCATTGGGGGTAGGCAGGATAACTATTCTATGCTAAAAATAAAATGCAGTAAAGTTTAGCAGCCATTGGCATAGGCAATAAAAACAGACCACACTGAGAGGGGAAAGTCAGGGAAGAAGCTAAAGAGGAAAGGAGATTTGAGCCTTGTTAAAGAGAACTCTTTAGTGGTTACTAAGGGGAAGAGGGTTGGGGCTTGGGCACAAAGGGTGAAGGGGTACATGTATATGGGTGACTGACAAATAATAATGTACAACTGAAATTTCACAATGTTGTAAACTATCATAACCTCAATAAAAAATAAAAATAAAAGTATCTAAAATTCTAGTGAGGAAGGGAGGTATTTAACGTGGAGAGTAAACCTGGCAGTAAGATAAACAAGTTCCAAGATGGAAATAGGATATGTCTAATAGCATGCAGAAAGTGACACCCTGGGTCAAGAAGTCCATTAACATTGAGAATAATGAGGTTGAAAAAAGAGAAGTTCCACTGAGAAGGGCCCTGAATGCCAGGGTACGTGTCCCAGCTTTATTCTGCAAGCAACAGTGGCCACTGTAGATTTCCGAACAAGGGATGAGATGATATCATAAAAGCAATACTTAAGAATTTCCTTGTGCTAACATCCAAGACTGACTAGAAGACACAGAATCCGGAGGAAAAGTTAATTGTGAGATTGAAGTAACATTTGGATACAAACTATCGATGGGAACAGAGAGGAAGAAAAGAATGTGGATGTGACATTACCAAGGAAAAGTCTACAGAACAAGGTACAAGGAAGAAAACAACAACTTTCTTTCCAAACTTAAGCCAAAAGAATCTTTGCATCTGTATTATTTCACCAGAAGCAGCTGAAGAAAGAATGGATGAAAAGAATGTGACTCTTTTTTGAAAGTTCACTATCATGAGCTAAAAGAATATATTCAGCTAAGCTTGGCCTCTAAAACTCAATCTATAGCAAGTGTTTCGTGTGGCCAGTCTTGCAGTAGAGTGAATGACCATGCTACTTTATCATTTGCTTCAAAGAAAGAAAAGTTCTTTGCTTTTATCTACAGAAGCTGTTCCATAAAATATTGTTACTTTGAAAATACCAAAAAACACAATAAAAATCTCACCTTCCAAAATAATAATTACAAAGTTGTTTCGGCTTTTACAGAGAAAAAATTCTACAAAGCAGACATGCATAAATGGCACTGAGTATCTGTGGAAAATTAATAAATCAGCAACAGGTGCAGAGCAGACTGGCTCCAAGTGTGCTCTCAATTGGAGGGGCTCGAAGTTTAATGCCTATTCTAATAGGGGTCAAAAGGAAGGTTGAGACTTGTTGGACATGAAGACTATAAAACAGATTGCTCCAATCTGAAAATGAAATTAAGAAAAAATTCTATTTACAATAGCATCCAAAAGAACAAAATACATAGGGATAACACTACCAAAAGAAGAATAAACTTATACCCTGAAAATTACAACAGAATTTTGAAAGAAATTACAAATGACCTAAAGAAATGGAAAGACATCCCATGTTCTTGGACTGGAAGATTTAACACTGTTAAGATGGTAGTACGCCCAAATCGATCTAGAGATTCAACGCAATTCCTATCAAAATCCCAGCTGTCGGGGCTGGCCCCGTGGCCGAGTGGTTAAGTTCGCGCGCTCCGCTGCAGGCGGCCCAGTGTTTCGTTGGTTCGAATCCTGGGTGCGGACATGGCACTGCTCATCAGACCACGCTGAGGCAGCGTCTCACATGCCACAACTAGAAGGATCCACAACGAAGAATATACAACTATGTACCGGGGGGCTTTGGGGAAAAGAAGGGAAAAAAAAAAAAAAAAATCTAAAAAAAAAAAAAAAAAAAAAAAATCCCAGCTGTCATTCTGCAGAAACTGACAAATGATCCTAAAATTCACACGGAAATGCAAGTGACCCAGGAGAGCCAAACAATCGTAAAAAAGAACACACTTTGAGGACTAATACTTCTCGAATTCCAAAACTTACTACAAAGGTACAGTAATCAAGAAAGTTTATACTAGCATAAGGTCAGACATATAGACCTAAGTAACAGAAGAGAGTCCAGAAATAAATCTTTACATTTATGGTCAATTGATTTTAACAAAGGTGTCAAGGCAATTCAATGGGAAAAGAATAGTCTTTTCAACAGACTGTGCTTGGACAACCAGGTATCCACATGTGAAATAATCAAGTGGGAACCCTACCTCACACTCCATACAAAAATTGACTCAAAATGGATCGTATATCTAAATGTAAGAGCCAAAACTCTTAAAATCTTAAAAGGAAGCAGAGAAATAAATCTTCATGATCTTGGATTAGGCGACTTTAGATAAGACATGAATCGCACAAACAACAAAAAAGAAAACATACGTAAATGAGACTTCATCCAAATTAAAAACTTTTGTATTTCAAAGGACACTATCAACAAAGTAAAAAGACAACCTAAAAAATGGGAGAAAATATTTGCAAATCATATGTCTGATAAGGGAAAGACTGGTATCCAGAATATATAAAGAACTCTTATAACTCAGTAGCAAAAACACAAATAACTCAATTTAAAATATGGGCAAAGGATGTGAATAGACATTTCTCCAAGGAAGATACACAAATCTCCATTAAGCATATGAAAAGATGCACATCATTAATCACTAGGGAAATGCAATCAAAGCCACAATAAGATATTACTTCACATCCACCCACTAGGATGGCTAGTCAAAAAGATTTAAAAAAAGAAGAGGGGCCGGCCTGGTGGCACAGTGGTTAAATTCCCACGTTCCCCTTCAGTAGCCTGGGGTTCACCAGCTTGGATTCCGGGCGCAGACCTATGCACTGCTTGTCAAGCCATGCTGTGGCAGGCGTCCCACATACAAAGCAGAAGAAGATGGGCACAGATGTTAGCTCAGGGCCAGTCTTCCTCAGCAAAAAAAAGAGGATTGGCAGCAGATGTTAGCTCAGGGCTAATCTTCCTCAAAAAAAAACACCAGAAGAAAAAGATAGACAATAACAAGTGCTGGTAAGGATGTGGAAAAACTGAACTCTCATACACTGCTGGTGGGAGAGCAAAATGATACAGCATGTTGGAAAACAGCCCAGGAGTTCCCTCAAAAGATTAAACAGAGTTACCATATGACCCAGCAATTTCACTCAGTTACATGCCCAACAGAACTGAAAATGTACACCCACATATTTGCACATGAATGTTCACACCATTATTCACAATAATCAAAAAGTGAAAACAATCCAAATGTCTATCAACTGATAAGTGGATAAATAAAATGTAATACACCCATGCAATAGAATATTATTCAGCAATGAAATGGAAAATAAGTACTTATACATTCTACAGCACGGATGAATCTTAAACACATTATATACTAAGTCAAACAAGCCTGTCACAAAAGGCCACATATTGTACGGTTCCATTAACATGCAACGTCCACAATAGACACATCTATAGAGACGGAAAGAAGACTGGTAGTTGCCCAGGGCTGGGGAGGTTGGAAGCAAGCGGGGAGTGACTGCTAAGGGGTGTGAGGCTTCCTTCCGGGGTGATGAAGATGTTCTAAAACCGACTGCAGTGATAGCTGCACAATTCTGTGAACATGCCAAAAAAACCCCAAAAAACTGAGGTGTACAACTTAAATTGATCAATTGTAATGTATGTGAATCATACCTCAATAAAGCTGTTTTTTAAAAAAATCCAATATTCCTCTCAACAGTCCAGGTAATGAGGACTAGGTGACAATGATCCCAAATAAAAGAAAATTTACCTTATCGAAAAGCAATTCAAAAGCTAGAGGTATTTCAGGGCTTGAAATCTTTTATTTCTACAACGCTGTCTTGTGACACAGCAATGAGGAAAAATGTCAGTATTAGAACAGACAAAAACTTCTTTGCAAAATTATGTGGCCTAAGAGGGAAAAGATACATCTTCTGGGAAACTTCGGATTAGCCAAGAGCCTAGGCTGTCTTGTCTTGATGTTATCAGAGGTGTGCGATTCCAGAGATGGACATCCATAAGCGGTATCATTCTGCTTTTCAGGATTTGGGGCTTGGTGCCTACTATATTTTCTGATGGTTCAAAATAATACAAATATCAGTAGGAAGAAGTTTAAGGTGGGAAACGCAAATTTAGTCTGTCTAACCTTAGTTGAACTGGCACTCATTTTGACAACTTTCAAGTAATAGTGGTCACAATAGTGGTGACCCCTTCTGTCACACATACTGCTCTGCATCCGAATCAACAAATGTATATTTGACTGACAATAATCTATCAAAACAGGGATCATAACCCTTCATGATCATCTGCTTTACGTTAACCTGAAATAAAGCTACCTAAATAACATCTTTGCACATTGCCTTGTTTAAAGCTAGTAATAAAAGACAGGCTTTCTCACAGACAGTGCTTATCGGCCTCAGAAATGGAATCACACTGCTAACTTATAGTTTAGTTATTTCTTCTCTTTTTAAATGACAACCAAATGGTAAAATTAGAAAACTTTGAGGTACAAAGCCTCAAATTCCTAAATCCCTGTAAGAGAAAAATTACATAAATTAGATTTCGTGTGGTCCTAAACAATTTTGGGATCTGACAACATTTAGTCATACGGAAATAAAGATTGCGTTGCTTAAGAGCTTCCTTAGAAAGACTCAAAAGGGTTGTTGTCCACTTAAAAGCAGAGCAATACTCTTTTACAAAGTCTACATAACTTCAAAACGCAGCATTTAAAAAGAAAGGCAGCGGCGGGGGTAGTCTTCTCTTCCTGATAGCTACATGCAACTACGAAGAAAACACATCACCTTCCATCACCTTCCGTTCTCTGACAACAAAATAATATACCCTAGAGCAGTAGTTACTTTTTTACTGTCGCCGCCACAAAAAAAATTTCTGAATTCTATAACTCAAAATAAATTTACCACTCAAGGAAGAAATGACAAAGCCCTAGCAAGAAAACTGAGATGGAGGCCATCAAGGACAGCTAAGAGTAGGCAAGAAATCTAAAGGATGTCAGCTTCAAAAGTGCAAATACAATCGAGGGAAAGCAGCAGCAAAGAGCTCTAAAAACACAGCCAGCTGCCTGAAGAAGTTCTCTCCTGAGCAAGGAGCAGCTCCAAGGAGGACAGTTCTGTCATGTTAAGAGTCCTTCATTTCAGTCCACACATCGCCTGCTGTGCTAAAAACAAATTAAAAACACCATGGTCATCTAGTTAGAATCAAACTAAACCAGCCAAATCATTTTCTTTTGTTTTTTCCTGAGATCTGATCTTGAGACCTTGGTGCCCTTTTGACCAAAGTATGGAAAGAATCAGTTGACATGGAAAAGCAAACCCCAAAGTACTGTTCTTACTAAAAATACAGTTTGCAACTTAATTTGTGTCTCTGTCCCTCTTACAGAGCCCAATGGAAAAGCCCAGAATATGACTAGGAAATAGGACAGACATCTCAATCAATGCACCATTTAGAAAGCACACAGGGTACAGGGCTTCCACAATAAATGATCATACAAATGATTTTGATGCTACAATATTTGATCAGAAGTTTGAATGAAGTGCTTGGAGCCTGTAGCTCTATTTAAGCAGCACCAATTTGCACCAGGACGCATTAATAATGAAGAAACCTCATAGTCTTCCTACATAAATGAATCATTAAATTTTTTTTTTTTTTTTTGAGGAAGATTAGCCCTGAGCTAACTGCTGCCAGTCCTCCTCTTTTTTGCTGAGAAAGCCTGGCCCTGAGCTAACATCCGTGCCCATCTTCCTCTACTTTGTATGTGGGACGCCCACCACAGCATGGCTTGCCAAGTGATGCCACGTCCGAACTGGCGAATCCTAGGCAGCCGAGAAGCGGAACGTGCGCACTTAAGCACTGCGCCATCGGACCAGCCCCAAATCATTAAAGGAGATAAAAATAGAAAACAATTTGTGAGATAAAAATATATCCTACTTAAATATTAAAAAGCAATAGTTCTTATTTTCCCTACTAATAAACTCGGTTTGTGAGATATACAAGTTGGATTCTCTAGTTAAAAATTTAGGCAAAATATTTTTAAGATAAAATATTTCATCTTAGTTTTACTAAGCCCACTATGTAACATAAAAGGTACTATAATTAGTGATTTAACATTTGAAAAGCAATTTTCTTAAAACCTAAACTAAATTAAAATTTGAGCTGAAATTGTTCACAAATTTTATCATTTAAAATGTTGTTGTATTTGACTTAAAAGTCAACCAAACGGCAGACCCGGTAGCATAGTGGTTAAGCGTGTGCACTTCGCTTCGGCAGCCTGGGGTTCCCAGGTTTGGATCTCGGGTGTAAACCTACACGCTGCTCATCAAGCCATGCAGTGGCAGCATCCCACATACAAATCAGAGGAAGACTGGCTCAGGGACAATCTTCCTCACAAACCACACCCCCCCCCAAAACCAACCAAGTATCAAGGGAAAAAAATTTAAACCCATAAACCAGATTCCTTTGAAAGATCTGACTGAAGAAGATCAGTAGTCAAGACTCCACAGAATCAAACACATCAAATTCTACAGCAAAGCCAGATTAGTGCAACACAGAAGAACAAGAGAAGAATGGAAACCACTTTGTGAGGCCTGCTGTATTCAAAAAACAAGGTGATAGGGGCCGGGCCCGTGACCAAGTGATTAGGATTGCACACTCCACTTCGGCGGACCAGGGTTTCACTGGTTCAGATCCTGGGTGCAGACATGGCACCACTTGTCAGCCCACACTGAGGTGGCGTCCCACATGCCACAACTAGAAGGACCTGCAACTAAAATATACAACTATGTACTGGGGGGATTTGGGGAGAAAAAGCAGGAAAAAAAACAACAAGGTGATAGATTCCACAGAAGGTTAGATTTCTGGTTCCCACAGTATCTCCAGAACAGATTTTAAAAAATTTTCAGAAAGATGCCAACAGAAAGATATACTTTTGGGGTAGGGTATCAGGAGGAGCACATTCTCTTTTCAAGCTTCTCTATTGGGTTCCTGGTTCAGAACCCCATTTTGAGGGGGGAGGAGGAGCCTTTAGTCTGTGCCATCTGAAAGAATGAAAGTGGGGCTAATCATCATTCGAGAAGTTTCTTATAAAAGGCATTGTTTTCATCTCAAAAGTTAAAGAGAGAGAGAGAAAGGAAAAGGGAAAGAAAGTGATTTGGTAGAAAATTTAGGGCAAAAAAAAAAAAAAAAAGAGAAAATCCAGAAACATTCAGGAATCTTTGAGAACTGAACTGCCAATACTATTAGCCAACACAGTAGTCTTTTTACAACTTACTCTCAAACCTATAGCAAAACTTTTCAGAAACAGGTTAAGGAGAAGTTAGTAAATGAAATGAATTCCCAATTCTTACAGCTGTACAAACACTTTTCTGTTTCCTTGGCAAATATATAAAACATTTTACAGATTCCAACTGTTCTTTTCTAATATAAATTAGAAGAACAATTGTTCAAGTGTACACGCTCCCTTAAAACCCCTTGCCAAGACTGACCTGGGTAAAAAAAGCAATCAATTTCTATTTACAGTTAGATGGAACAGAAATTAAAATGGAGACAATTTATCCACATTCCTTCACTGCCCTGCTTTATTACCAGTTTTAATATATTTGCTGTTTATCAGACTCCACTGAGACTGTGCAGAGCAAGAGAGAAAATAAAAGTAAAACCAGACAATAACTGGGTATCACTCCGTTACCAAGTAAATTGTCTTCCTGAAATGTCCTGACTCACTGAAATCATCTACTAGAGAGAGCTCAAGAATGATACTTCTGGGGGCCAGCTCCGTGGCATAGTGGTTAAGTTTGCGGCCCAGGGTCACAGGTTCAGAACCCAGGCGTGGACCTACATCACTTGCTGTGATGCCCATGCCGTGGCAGTGAATCACATACAAAATAGAAGAAGACTGGCACAGATGTTAGCTCAGGATGAATCTTACTCAGAAAAAAAAAAAGGGGGGGGCCTGGCCCCACGGCTGAGTGGTTGGGTTGGCATGCTCTGCTTCAGTGGCCTGGGGTTCACCAGTTCAGATCCTGGGCACGGACCTACACACCGCTCATGGAGCCATGCTGTGGAGGCATCCAACACACAAGAACTAGAATGACCTACAACTAGGATATACAACTATATATTGGGGCTTTTGGGAAGGGAGGGAAAAAAAAAGAGGAAGATTGACAACAGATGTTAGCTCAGGGCCAATCTTCCATACATATAAACACACACGCGCGCACGCACACACACACACACACACACACACACACACACACACACACTGAATCAAAAAAACCAAGAATGCTGCTTGTTTTTACTTAAGCCACTCCACTAGCAGAGTCATTTTCTGATTCCCTCACTATTATCAGTCAGTGTTAATCTTTCTCATTTTGGCCATTTAGGAGGCTGACAGATGAAAAATCATATTCTACTGCTCCGAAACTGCACTTCTTTGATTACTACTGAGATGGACCATCTGTCCATATGTTCACTGGTCATTTGTAATACCACTTTTGATCTATTTTTCCCATTTTGTAGTATGCCTTCTAAAATTTATGGTACTTTGGGACACATCTAATTTTTTTATAATCAAATACATCCATCTTTTATTTCACTTTATGAATTTTTGCTTTCTTATAAAGTCCTTCCCTATCTCAAAATGATATAAATTTATAAAACTGCTCTAGAACTTCTATAGATTTTTTAATACTTCTCTCTTTAACCATTTAGGTTTTCTTTTGGCGATAGTGTGAAGTAGGAATCTAATTCCCCCCAAATGTTGTCCCAACACCATTTACTGAATAATCTGCCTTTACTCCAGATTTAAGGTGTTATCTTTATCATATATTAACAAAATGCCCAAATGAACTTCGCCTGTTTTGGATTCTCTATTCTTTGCCACTATGGCAACTGTTTTAATTCTAACACACTTTGATGGTTAGTAGGGCAAGTCTTCCTTTTTGACTCTTATAAAAAAAAATTTTCAAAAATTATTCTGTGGGCCAGCCCAGTGGCGCAGCGGTTAAGTGCGCACGTTTTGCTTCTCGGTGGCCCAGGGTTCTCCAGTTCGGATCCTGGGTGCGGACATGGCACCACTTGGCATGCCATGCTGTGGTGGGCGTCCCACATATAAAGTAGAGGAAGATGGGCACAGATGTTAGCTCAGGGCCAGTCTTCCTCAGCAAAAACAGGACTGGCAGCAGATGTTAGCTCAGGGCTAATCTTCCTTAAAAAAAAAAAATTCTTCTGTTAATTCATATTATCTTATAAACTTTAGAATCATTTCGTCAATTTCTACAGAAATAGAAATACTATCTTTAGAGATTACTTTGAGGAGAACAGACAACTTTACAGTGTTACATATTTCCATTCAAAGTATGGCATGTTTCTCCATTTAGTCAAATCTATTTTTACGTCCTTCAGTAGTGTTTTTATAGTCTTCAGCTTATCCACATATAGTACGCTTATTTCCATACACTTTAAATTCCATTCCTATTGTGAATATTATCATTTTCTTTTGTGCTGTCTAGTTCATTAATGCCAGCCCTGGTGGTCCAGTGGCTAAGATTTAGCACTCTCACCACCATGGCCCAGGTTCGTTTCCCGGTCAGGGAACCACACCACCTGTCTGTCACTTGTCATACGGTGGTGGCTGCATGTTCCTATGACGATGAAAATTATGCCGCCGGTATTTCAAATACCAGCAGGGTCACCCATCGTGGACAACTATCAGCGGAGCTTCCAGACTGAGACAGACTAGGAAGAAGGACCCGGCCACCCACTTCTGAAAAAACTGGCCATGAAAACCTACAAACAGCAGTGGAGCACTGTCTGACACAACACCCACAAGGTGAGAGGACGGCACAAAAACACCAGGCAGGGTCCCACTCTGCTGTGCACAGGGTTGCTAGGAGTTGGAATCGACTAGATGGCACTAGCAATAACAAAGCTAATTAATGCTGTTAAATAAAGAGAAATCAATAGTTTCCATATATAGCTTGAATCAGACCACCTACTCTTATTAGTACTGAACAAATTTTTATTTTGTCTGAATAAAATTCTACTTTATGCTAGAGGTTTTGCTTGCTTGTTTTTTATTTTCTTTTGTTTTTAATAAACGAAGAGTCATTGTTTTGACCTTGGCCTACACATGAAGAATACAGCAGGGAATTTCTCTATGCTCTAAAAATGTATAGAGAAACAGAATTTTAATAAATGGAAAGAGGCCGTATTTTAAGAAATATGCAATACTTTCCTACAGTCTACCTCTATCTACTGTTTAGCTTTCCATCTCCTGTTCCACTACAGCTGATCATGGTTTTAAATCTCAATAATCTCTGTGCCACCTCTGTACTGGTCTCAGTAAACGCTAGTCTCTATTTACTGCTTGGCCCCAGCACGGACACATATTCTTCTCTTACTAGCTGACAGCAAAGCTGAAGCAGCAAACTTTCTAAGGGTTCAGGCTTAACAGAAGATATTAGAACATGGAGTTACTTAGAGCTAGCTCAATGGAAAAGCTACTCTCAAAGCCCACAGGCCCAAGCCAATCCCCTTATAGGGCTCTCCTGCCCACCTACCAGGATAGCCCCCAGCCATAAGACCAACTGCCTATCCTTCAGTCTATCCGCCTACCTACCACAGGGACTATCCTCCATCTTGAACAAAGGGCAAGCTGTCGATCCTGAACTTGTCCAGCTTTAGAACCGCCTGCCTGTTCAACTTTAGCACTTCCTGCCCATATACAGAGCCTACTACACTTCTAGTGCTAAGAATGTGCCCACTCAGCTGCAAGCCTGTGGTCTGTCTGCCCTACTAGAACAGCACCCATGAATGAATTGGGAACACATTTAGTCTTCTCAGAATCCAAGGCTTCACAGGCCATATCCTGTTCTGGGATCTGCCTCTTCCTTAGATGACTGGCATGGCATTCCTAATGCCATGCCCTTCAGAAGAGATCCCTGTGACTCACAGGACCTTGCCCTATCAGACCTACAGGACAACCACATGAGAACACAATAACACAAACCAGAATACAATAATCTGTACAATTTTATTTCTCACTGCTCTCTAATCACACACTCACACTCCAACTCCCTCCAGCTACTACCACCTACAGAATTCTTCATGTCTCTGAACTCTATGTGGAATTCAATGCCACCAATTTCAACATTCGATTTTTACTGAATTCTTTCACATGCCTTGGTATCACCAACTCTGAAAATGCCTAGAACAGAGCTTCTTAAAATGGAGTACATGAACTCCCTAGGGAACTGTGAACACCATGGAATCAAATGTAAAGTCTGTGTCTGTGTTTTTTCTAGGGTGAGGGTATACAGTTTCGCTAAGTTCTCAAAAGGGACCCAAAATAGAAGTCTTGAATTTCTCTGTACTGTCCATAGCAACCAGCACAGCAATGAACACATTCCAGAGCTAAATATCTGTTGGCTGGCTATATATATATATATAAGACCACTTACAGCTTTTTCATTCTTTACATAAAATAGTACTTCTTTAAAAGTGTGCGATGGCTCTAATTTCACTCATTCAAAGGACACTTATATTGAGCCTGTAATATGTGCCAAAACACTAAACTAGTCTCCTAGGATAAAAAAAAATATAGTTTTGGGGCCAGCCTAGTGGCACAGTGGTTAAGTTCACACATTCCACTTGGGTGGCCTTAGATTCGCCAGTTCAGATCCCAAGTGTGGACCTATGCACTGCATATCAAGCCATGCTGTGGCAGGCATTCCACATATAAAGTAGAGGAAGATGGGCACAGATGTTAGCTCAGGGCCAGTCTTCCTCAGCAAAAAGAGGAGGATTGGCAGCAGATGTTAGCTCAGGGCTAATCTTCCTCAAAAAAATAAAATAAAAAACCAGTTAACTATTGCATTTATGTGAATAAAACATTCTTTTTTAAAAAATGCAGTATCCACACAAGGAGCTCAAAGTATAATGGAGGAGACAGAAACATCTGATTCTAATACAACATGGTATGAGGGCAATGATAAAGAGATGCTGGGGAGGGGGCTTATACGTGGTAGCTGAGATTATGAGAGTATATAAGCAATTGATACGTGGTAAGAGTAGTGGGCAAAGAAACACTGGGAACACAAACACATTTAAGGGCAGTGTGAAAGAAAAGAAGCCCAGGAATGAGGCAGGGAAGGAATGATTAATAAGACATATGAAAAACAGAACAGCAGTTTCTCAAGGAGGGTGAAATCAACAGTGTCAAATGCAGCAGTAAAGACTAGCAGTAAAGGATCTAGCAATTAGAGGTTACTAGTAGCCTGAGAACTTGTTATACTCAAGTTGTGAGTATAAAAGGCAGATTACAATGGGGTGAGGAGTCAGGAGAGAATGAGAGTTAAGAAGTTTAGATAAGAAAGGAAGAAAGACAGGGCCAGCCCTGGTGGCCTAGTGGTTAAGTTCGGTGCACTGCATTTTGGTGGCCTGGGTTCAGTTACCAGGTGTGGACCTACACCACTCATCTGTCAGTAGCCATGCTGTGGCAGCAGCTCACAGACAAAAAGAGGAGGGTTGGCAGCAGATGTTAGCTTAAGGCAAATCTTCCTCAGTAAAAAAAAGAGGAAAGATAGGAATAGCAACTAGAAGAATTCAGGACAAAAAGGAATCCTTTTTAGGATGAGAGGAATTTGAACAGGTTTTTCAGGCCAAAGGGAAAGAGTAAGCAGAGAGGAAGAGGCTGAAGAGTCTGGAACCAGAGTAGTGATATGAAAGAGTAAGACGAGGCCAGCCCAGTGGCACAGTGGGTAAGTTCACATGTTCCACTTTGGCGGCCCGGGGCTCATGGATTCGGATCCCAGGCATGGACCTATGCACCACTCATTGAGCCATGCTGTGGCAGCATCCCACATACAAAACAGAGGACGACTGGCACAGATGTTAGCTCAGCAACAATCTCCCTCAAGCAAAAAGAGGAAGATTGGCAAGGGATGTTTGCTCAGGGCCAACCTTCCTCACTAAAACAAACAAAAGAGCAAGAACCCAGGAATGGCAGAATGGACAGAGTCAAAGGCATGACTGGAGAAGCTGGGATTAAACAGGAAGTGAGACATCCCCTCGACTAAAACCAAAGGAAAGAGAATAATGACGGTAAAGGGGAAGATAAATTTGTAGATGGGGGGGGACAGAGAGTTGATGATAGAGATCATTCCAATAACCAATTTTCTCACATATGACTTTTCATTTATTATGACAAAGGAGTTGGTAAGCAAGTGATTCTTCAGAATAAATCCAATCTGAATTGTCACAAATAAGAAATTAGATGATATTATACAGTATTAGATTAGAGTCAAAGCATGAATTTAGACAAAGTATGTTCTGTGCTATTTCCCCAAAGCCAGTATAGTATGTATTTTTGATCAGCCCTAATAGCCCAAACACAGTAGGAAAAAAGACATAGGACTAGAGTTAGCAAATTTCTTCCATAAAGGGCCAGACAGTAAATACGTTTTGGCTTTGCAAGCCATATAGCCTCTATTACAACTACTCAACTCTTATCACTATAGCATGAAAGCAGCAATAAACAATACATAAACAAATGGGTATAACTGTATTACAATAAAACTTTATTTACTGATGAGTGGATTTGGCCCATAGGTCTCCAGTTTGCTGACCCTTGTTCTCTAGGCTGAGAACACTACAAAAGACATAAAGGAGAAGAAGGAAGCGTGAGGAAAAATGGAATAAGGAAGTAGAAGAGAAGCCACAAAACTAAAATACAGTTGAGTTGGGGTATTAAATCAAAGAGCAAAATACGAATAAAAGAGCAATAGGAAGAGCAGGAAGATAATGAAAAGAAAAAAGATGAGAAAGAGACAGTGGAAAGAGACAGCAAACCAAGTAAAAAGCAGGCAGAGATGATATACTATTTAAGGCAGACAGATGCAGAGACAAAGGCAGCTGATGCCCTAAAAAATAGGTAGCAAGATGAAGAGGGGAAAATGAGAGCATCTCAGATCTGTCTGCACTGGAATTCAAATAAAGAATAAAACACACTAATTTTCTAGTGGTAATATGATGGTCTCTTCTAATAATGTGTGCAAAAGGAATCCACAGTTTACAAAACATAGAGCTACTTTTCATTTTGCCCATAAATCAAACTGGTACATATATAACATTCAAGAGATCAAATGAAACTTACTCACTGTATCATAAGAAAATATCAACTAATTCTAGGTCCCTTATTCATTTGCACATGTGTATGACTACGACCACATAAAATTCACTGAAATCAGTGAAGTTAGTATTAAGAACTTGCCACATTTACCTTACTAACTTTAAAAAGCTTCGCCCCAAATAAAGCCAAAGATCAAAAAAAGAAAAGAATCTTGAACAATATAATAATCTGCATATTTATACTGTGAGAGAATTTTGCTTTTTATTTTTTGCTTTCTTTGTGGGGAAATATTTAAGGTAAATGCAGACTTATTCTGACATACCTCGGCTAAACAACAAACGAGACCACATACTTTGTCACTACAGTACAATGCTTAATAACATGACTTGGGGTCAGCGAGTGCTGAGTTTGCGTCCTCACTTTACCAAGTCACTTAACTGTGTCTCTATTTCCTCATCTACAACGTGCAGATAAGAATCATACCCACTTCAGAAAGATGTAGTGATGATTAAATGAAAAAAATACATGTAAAACATTTAGCACAGAGCCTGAAACATAGAATGTACACATAAATTTAGATAATAGTATCAACCTTAAGACTTTGACAGTAGTATTACAGAAGAGTATTATAGGATAAAAGCTCAGAAAGAAAACAAATTCCCCTTTTCTTTTAGGAAGCTCCAATGTAATATTAGTAGTTTTGTTCTTATCATTCATTCACTTCTGTTAATCCTTAAAAAACCCCTCAATCCATCTGCCTATTTAAGACGTAGAACAGTCGTATCAAACTGATGCCAGTGCAGACTACTCAAGATCATCTCCACTCTGAGAGAGAAAGAGCACTGTGAGGCAAAGAAACAAAGCACAAATCCTCAAGACCCACAGAACAGCCATTCCCAGGACCTTATCATTGAAACCCACAGCTCACATCCCTGACTGCACCTCAGAATCACATACCCAGAGCTTCACCCAGGCTAATTATAATTGAGCCACAACTTCTAGAAGTGAGAACTAGAGACTTTTTAAAACTCCGTAAGTGACTAAAATGTGAACCCAACATTAAGAATCATTGGTTAAACCCTACCTTCCTTTATTCAAGGGGACTAGAAATCTGAGAAAGTCTTTAGCACAAAATAATATAAATCTAAAAACAGTAGTAAATGCCTTAATTTTTGGAACCAATGAACCAAGCCAATTAATTACTCTAAAAAGGTTTCTCTATACTAATAGTATCTCCAAAATAATACTTTTAAGGAGGGCAACTTCTGCCAGGATAGTGTTAAGAATCTGGCTTAAGAGACCTGAAATCCTAAACACATGACTTAGCACTATTTTCAGGATACTATGCAATGAACACAATGGTATAATCCACTAAATCATTACAGTCTTTAAATAAAATACCTGAAGTTACTCCTCTGTTGGATGTCCTCATCAAGAAAACTGTACTTTTATGTATATAGTAAGATATGTCCATCCCCTTACGAATACACTGAACACTGTCAAAGCTGTTGCTCTGATCTATATTTTCTCAGTTTACTACAATGAACACAAATTACCTGAGAAATAAAGACATAACAAAACAATACACAAAATAAAAATTTAAAGACATTAATTTTGAAGAGGATCAAAGAAGGGATACCATTAATCTAAGTAATATTTACCTTTCCAAATTTGGGAAATGCTAATTCACTTTAAGAACAAAAAACAAAGCATATTGTGAATGGCTGTTAGCTAAACTGCCTGGTACTCAACAGAGTAGGAAACATTCTGTTGTTGTGGCCAATACTTTTTCTAGAGTGCTATGTACTAAATGCAACTAAAATTTTATTTTCCATTTGGCTCATGATCCAAAGTCAATTTTGAAATTTAAAACAATGAAATACTTCAACAGTATAAGTATAAACAATTTTGTGCTTCTAGGCATAAACAAGATCAACTCCAAAAGGAGCAACTAAAAAAAGACTTGTTTCCTTGTACAGGCCACTGAAGGATTCTTAGACAGAGCTGTGAATCAAAGACATGGATGTTTAGTAGGATAGAAGAATAGAATGCAGCGCTTTCATCAACACCCCAGAGCAGTTAGAGTACCTAGCACTGCTAGCTTTTCAAACAGCAAGCTAAGGTAGGTAAGAACCTTGATAACAGGTCCAAGAGAAAGGCTTTAACTTCCTGGTGGCTTATAATTTTTAAATAACAGTGTAGAAAAATCAGTGCAACAACAAAAACAGCTACTGGTATAGACAGAATCATGAAAATAAAAAACTGTTATGTGACAATTTGCAATCACCACTGTATCACCACTTTTATATTCTCAATACATAAATTCATACTTCGAATGTTTTTTTTTAATATCTATGCTCTACTTCCTTACCCTTTTTTATCTTCATTAGACAATTGTTTTCCATCCACAGTTCTCTGCTTTTCTCCCTTAGCCCTGTGCTTTGATTTTTTCCAGATTTAAAACTAAAGCATTTATAGAACTATAAGACTAATAAAACTATATAAGCATTCTTTATGAGCATTACAAAACTAAAAATTGATAACTAAAGCATTGTAGGCCAAATAGGACAAGAAATTTTCAGCTGAGTATGATCAGTAGCATTCTTGACCATGAAACTACAGAAAATCCCTTACAAACCATTTGTGTGTGTGCGCACGAGGAAGACTGGCCCTGAGCTAACATCTATTGCCAATCTTCCTCTTTTTGCTTGAGGAAGATGGTCCCTGAGCTAACATCCGTGCCCATCTTCCTCTACTTTGTATATGGGACGCCACCACAGCATGGCTTGATGAGCTGTGTGTAGGTCTGCACCTGGGATCTGAACCTGCAAACCCCAGGCTGCCAAACAGAGTGTGCAAACTTAACTACTAAGCCACCAGGCCACCCCCAAACTAGTTTGTTTTTTTTTTTTTTGAGGTCATATTGGTTCATAACATTGTATAATTTTAGGTGTATGATACTTTATATCAGTTTCTCTATAGACTGCATCATGCTCACGCCCAATAGTCTAGTTTTTATCTGTCACCATACATACATACCCCTTTGTCCCTTTTGCCCATCCCCCTACTCTCTTCCCCTCTGGTAACCATTAATCTGTTTCCTTTATGCATGTGTTTCTCTATCTTCCACATACAAGTGAAATCATATGGTGTACAAACTATGTCTTAATAGTATACAAACTCTCATTATTTATCCTACTAAAAGTACCACAGAACCTTCTTCTGACATTTTAAAGATTTTTTTTCTTTTTTCTTTTTTTTTTCCCCTCCTCAAAGCCCCCCAGTACACAGCTGTGTATTTTAGTTGTGGGTCCGTCTAGTCGTGGCATGTGGGACGCCGCCTCAGCATGGCTTAATGAGTGGTGCCATGCCCACGCCCAGGATTCGAACTGGCGAAACCCTGGGCCACCGAAGCAGAGCGCACAAACTTAACCACTCAGCCACGGGGCCAGGCCCCTTCGTCTGACATTTTAAATATTTTCCCAAAAAAATGTATTAAAATTCCCATTTGTCTTAATCAGGTTATTCTAAAAAGCCCATATTTCTTAAAGAAAACAAAAAACAAAAAAAGTCTGTATGATCAATGTAGAGAGTCCTTGCTTGATTAAATATTATAAACCATGAAGCATATTTAGGAAATCAAAACTCACCTCTTCTTGCATAACTGGAGTCCATATCTTTAAATTGTACCACAACAAAGTCTGAACACTTGAACAAAATACTCTCCATTATTTCTTCACGTTTTGGCCCCGAACTGGATTCTGTACTTTTCTCATGTGCAGCGTCAAGTACTAAATCACACTAAAATGAAAAACATGAGTAAATATTCAATACATTTATAAACTAAAATTTTTCAGAAATTCTTCAGCACTTCAAGGTAGTATTTCTTACATGACTTTGGCAAAAATAATCTATCTCAAGAGAACCTTATAATCATACCTTTCTCTCAGAAATATGATCTATTATCCATTCCATCATTCAAAAATCCTCTCAACTAAAAGTTGGTCCTTGCTACCATGGTCTGTCCTAAGCACATTAACAGTGATGAATAGAAAAACAACAATCTACTCTATCCCTCTTCTAGTCCACAATGCTTGAAAAGACCAAAATATTTTAATAAGCACATAGAGCAAGTCTTTTTGATTAAACAGTCTACAAAATAACCAGTGTTTGAAATTGAGGAGCAAAATCATTCAAAGTGGTGGTAAAAAGTGCTTCAAAGGTAAAGCACTGAGCAAGGAAATGTGACAAACATATCCACCTCATAACTAGAAAATGCTAAATCAGAAACTAATAGATAAGGGACAGCCCAGTGGCGCAGCGGTTAAGTGCACATGTTTCGCTTTGGCAGCCTGGGGTTCGCCGGTTTGAATCCTGGGTGCTGACATGGTACTGCTTGGCAAGCCACGCTGTGGTAGGGGTCCCACGTATAAAGTAGAGGAAGATGGGCATGGATGTTAGCTCAGGGCCAGTCTTCCTCAGCAAAAAGAGGAGAATTGGCAGCAGATGTTAGCTCAGGGCTAATCTTCCTAAGGAAGGAAGCAAAGGAAGGAAGCAAGGAAGAAAGAAAGAAACTAATAGACACCGTCAGGAAGCCATAAAAACACCATAGTTGATGATTCATGAGGTTTTATATTTAGCAAAAAGGAAAAGAGTGAAAATTACCTTAGGACTGTATGTTTTAAAAACTCCTTCATATATACCTCCGTTTTTCACTTGTACTTCACATTTGGATCCCTAAAAACACACAATTAATTCATCAAAGAAACAGTGTGCTACCCAGTCATGGGGGATAATTGTTTTCACTTTACTTTTTACAGCTCACCAGGCTTCATTCAACATGTTAGGTATGCAGTAACAGAACAATAAAACATTTTAAAACATTAGCAATACACTGAATTTTCAAAATTCTTCAGGAGGCCCTGCCCAGAGTTTGCAGTATGAATTTAAATACTGAAAGTAAGTATTTCTGACTCTAGTTTTATTAGGTTGACAATATAATGCACTAAAGACAATCAACTACTAATATTATTTTGTACACAGCAGGGTTAACAAGAAAGCTTTTATAGTGAGTTATAATAGCCTGGGATAGAGTCCTAATCTGTTTTTTCTAAACCATCCTTGATTAAACATGACCTAAGAAATGTTACTTTGAGAATCATTCATCCACACTTTTACTTCATGAAGTTACTTTATTCCACTCCCAAGGCAGTTTCTCCCTCCCCAATAAACTGAAAACTTACAACAACTGATGTAAGTATATGAACCATCCTCATATTTGCATAGATTCCATCAAAAGAAATCTGGAATATTAAGAAAACACATTAATAGCAATCAGCATTTACCCTTGTATATGTATTAAAATTAGTATTTATTGTTACAAAATGTTTAGTCAGGTTTATAATACCTTACATGTGTTAAAGGAAGATTTGGTTTACTACAATCATTTACTTCCTTAGAGAATAAAAGCTTAAGTTTTCAAAAGGGAAAGGAGTTATACCAACTAACAATGTTTCGATTATACATAAGAAAAACAGTAAAAGTGAATTTCCATATATGAGGAAAGACAAATCCACAAGAAGAGAAGGCAGATCCAAGGCTGGCGAGTAGGGGAAGGAGAGCTCACTACAATTGGTACGAGGGATTCCTGGAGGGGATGGAACTGGGCTATTATCTTGACTGTGGTGGTGGTTAAACAATTCTATGTGTCAAAACTCACAAATCTGTCCACTAAATAGGGTTAAGCATACCTTAATAAATAAATGGGGTGAAGTGTAGGGCACCTTTGTAGCAGACCCTTGACTATCTTCTCTCAGCAGATCTGAATCAATGACAGTGCTCTAAGGTCTAATCAATCAACCACTCCTTATTACATACTACACAAGCGTGTGTTCTCCTGATCTAAAGAAGAAAATTTATCCACAAAAGGCAAAGTCTCAAAAATTAGTGACAGCTTCTCATTTATTTCTGCTATCATGTGGAACTTATGCCATCCACCTTTCATGCCCAGTTTAATTTCACTGAGAAAGTTCTGAAATTTGAAACCAGAAGGCCCTTTCCAAGAGAGAACAATAAAAGGAATAAAAGATAGCACATTAATCCAAAATCAAAAACCAAAGAGCTCTGCAAATTCCAGCCCTGGAGTTCCACCGATCTTTAGGGAGTTACTCATTTAGACTGGCCTTTAGTCATTTACAAGAGAATAAACGACATTATTCTTAGGCATGAAAAATACTATTTACAGATAATTATACATTTTATACAGAAAGTTATCAAAAAACAACACATACAGCTAATAATTTTATATCAAACAGTATTGATCTATAAAGGTTATCTGAGATATAAAATTCAAGAGAAGGGAATTTTTTTTTGCCTTGGCTTTTGGTCCATGGTTTAAAATCACATTTTAGTTACCAATTTTTCTAAAGAAAGAACAGTGAAGTTACTCACCATAGACTGAGGCAGGCCTTTGTTACTGTTTCGACCTCTGAAAAGATTAAATATTATGCTTATTAAATTCAACAGGTCAAGCAAGCTAAAGACTACTTTCAAATTTAAAATATCTTATAATTCCATTCCAATACAGCACCAGCTATCTGTGAGGAGGGCTCATCTAACAGTAAGTATAAAGGCTACCTATGTATGGCTCTTTCTGCATTTTGCTGGCTCAGAGGCCAAGAACAGGTATAGGTCGTGGGAGGCAGGGACGAGGAAAGAATGAACGTGATCAAAATCAAATAAATGAAGTAAAAATAAAAACAGCCTATTGGAAGAAATAACTAATACTAAATATAATAAGCTTTACTCCAAAAGTAACCAATCACTCTGTTACATAAAGCTACTCAGGAACAAAATATAGAATCTACTCCTCATTTAACTGATATATTTGACTGATATCAAGTCACCTCCCGTATTTTTCCCTTGCCTCCAAAAATAGGTACTGTATTTACAACTGCAGAAAAACGCTTGAAAATAAGTTAAATCACTCAAAGCACTTTCACTTCTAAAAAGTGCCACTGTCGGGATCTACGTAGCAAGTGCCTTTCTCTGCCAATCCCCTTCCCTCTGAAACAATGCAGTACCCTGAGGTCGGCTGTCCAGTAATTTCCAGTAACTCGGATGCTATTTCCAACTGAATTTAATTACAGGCATAATAAAGCCTAAGGCCTGTTCCATAGGAAAAGATTAGGCCCCTTAGGAAATGATAAAAACATTAATAAAGTGAAATGTTACAGTCCTCAGAAACATTAGTTACTATGGAATAAAAGGGGTGCAATCTCACTTTAATAGAATAAATCACAACACTCAAATTAAGCCACAAACTTAAAACAGTCAAGGAAAAGAGTAATTCACGTTCCCAAAGTCTAGCGATATGAATGGTACCCATTTCCAGAAAAGTAGCACTGATCTTAACATTCCAAGGTCAAGGCTGCTTCATTCTCCAATTCTGTCACCTAGTATCATCTAGAAATTAACGTCTTGTAGCAAATCACCTCTGAGATTCCTTCCATTTATAACATTCTGATTCTCTAACTCTTTGCCTCACATACAGCACAAAGAGAGAAATTCCTAAAGTCTAAGGAATATGACCAGTAAGTGATCACTTACAGAACTTAGCACAAACCAGACACTATGGTAAGTACTATGTCAAATCCCCCACCCCCGCTTCACAGGCCAGGAACTAGACTGTATGTAGCAGTGCTAAGTGTCCTGACTACCATCGTCCCGTTCACACACAGTAGAGCTGGTATTTGAACCAAGTTCATCCAAGGTTAGGCTTTTCATTTCTTATGCTGCCTCTCTGAAATTGCATCACAAGGAATAAACTAACTTTACAATTAAGCCTAATCGAATTTCTACATTTTTTTCAAACATCATGAGTTAATTGGGTTTTTCTATTTTTTTTTTGTAATCTGTAGCCAAAGACTATACAATGGCTAAATTCTGCTTAGAAGGATTATCTTTTTGTGTGTGTGAGAGGAAGATTTAGCCCTGAGCTAACATCTGCCGCCAATCCTCCTCTTTTTGCTGAGGAAGACTGGCCCTGAGCTAACATCAGTGCCCATCTTCCTCTACTTTATATGTGGGACGCCTACCACAGCATGGCTTGCCCCGGATCCGAACCAGTGAACCCCAGGCCACCAAAGCAGAACGTGTACACTTAGCCACTGCGCCACTGGGCGGCCCCTAGAAGGATTATCTTATCCTAGTGATTGCTGAGATGCCACAGTTAAAAAACTTAAACAAATGCCAATACTTTAAGCGCACTTATACTCTTTGTGGCCTCCCTACAAAAACATTTAGGAGTTTAAAACATAAAACTCCTTTACACAAGTCACACTTCTTAAAATTGATTATACAGTTATATCTTTGACCAATAAAGAGCAATTGTTTTGACAACCCAGTTTACTTAGAACAAATTGTTCAACAGGGAAAATTACGACTCATAGTGGTACCTGACGGTAGAGTGTAGAAACCACTGATTTCCACTGATGGACCAGGTAGTTGGACACCCAGGGGAATGTCAGCATACCACAGTAGCATTTTCTGAAACTGGTAAAAGTCCAAATCCATTTTTGTTTTTTTCTTTTTAGATTCACTCAGATTATGCTTTACTTTTTATTTTTATTTTATTTTTTTGTTTTTGGTGAGGAAGATGGTCCTTGAGCTAACATCTGTGCCAATCTTCCTCTATTTTGTATGTGGGATGCCCCCACAACACGGCTTGTTAAGCAGTGTGTAGGTCCACACCTGGGATCTAAACCTGTAAACCCAGAGCTGCCAGAGCAGAGTGAACTTAACCACTATGCTACCAGGCCAGACCCTTAAATTTTTTTCTTTAGTATTTTAGGACAAAGTATCCTAATATTTCATATAGTAACAAAAACAAAAAACACATAGAATCTCAAAAAAAGCCAAGATCATATTCTAGTCCAAAAGTGATCAGATGGATCAGATTTAACAAAACAACAATATCCAGGATTCTAAGCTTTTAATAGTGACTATGAGATTAACATGTAATTTAAAGTGCCAGTCAAATTAATACAAGGAAACTTACAAAAATAATAGTAAAGAGTTTATGTTGCTTCCAAATAATACAGGAGGGAGGAAACAGATGGGGTTGTAAATGAAACAAGACTGGCATGAGCTGACAACTGCTGCAGCGAGGTGACAGGCGTGCAGGGGCTCTTTATATCATTCTGCCTGCTTTTTACAATTTCACTAACTCAAAAAGAAAACAAGTGCCTTCTGATGTGGTGCAATCGGAGCCTGGATTTAATCAAGTTTATAGATCTACCAGTTTATAAGAAATATGGGGTAGAAGAATATATAAACTGATACCACGAGGTTACAAATCAGTTAAATCCACAAAGTGGTAAATTCAACGTAACAAATGATAGTTTCTTCAAAAAATAAACGGTGTGAGAAGAAAAAAAACAGCATGAAGGCAGGGAAAATTATTATAAATTTAAAGACACACATAAATCAAAAGCAAAGTGTGACTTCCCAAACCAAACCTTACTATACAGCTACAATCAAAATAGTGTGGCACTGGCATAAGGACAGACGTAAAAACCAATGGAATAGAAGAGAGCGCCCAGAAATAAACCCTCACATACGTGGGCAACTGATTTTTACCAAGAAGGTCAAGACCATTCAATGGGGAAGGGACAGTCTTTTCAACAAATGATTCCGGAAAAACTGGATATCCACGTGCAAAAGAACGAAGCTGAACCCTTACCTTACACCATATACAAAAATTAACTCACAATGGGTCAAAGAGCTAAATTTAAGACTAAAATTATAAAACTCTTAGAAGAAAACATGGGAAAATCTTCATGACCTTGTATTTGGCAATGATTTCTTAACTGTGACACCAAAAGCATAGGCAACCTAAGACAAAAAAAAAAATAGATAAAAAAGACTTCATCGAAATGAAAAACTTTTGTGCAAAGGATACTATCAGAGAGTGAAAAGACAACCCACAGAAAAGGAGAAAATATTTGCATATCATGTATCTGATAAGGGGTTAATATCTAGAATACATAAAGAACTCCTATGTCTCAACAACAAAAAATTATACAACCCAATTCAAAATGGGGAAAACAAGTGAACAGACATTTCTCCAAATAAGTTATACAGCTGGCCAATAAGCACATGAAAAGATGCTCAACATCACTAGTCATTAGGAAAACACAAATCAAAACCACAATGAGTTACCACTTCACCCCCACTATGATGGCTATTATCAAAAATGTGGAGAAATTGGAACCCTTGTGCACTGCTTGTGGGAATGTAAAATAGCACAGCTGCTGAGGAAAAGAGTATGGCAACTCCTCAAAAAATTAAACATAGAATTACCACATGCTCCAGCAATTGCACTTCTAAAGATATACCCAAAATAACTGAAAGCAGGGATTTGAAAAGATATCTGTATACCAATGTGCAAAGTAGCATTATTTACAATAGCCAGAAGGTGAAAAAAAAAAAATCCATTGATGAATAAATGGCTAAACACAATGGGGTACATTCATACAATGGAATATTATTCAGCCTTAAAAACAAATGAAGTTCTGATACATGCTACAACCTGGATGAACCTTGAAGATACGCTAAGTGAAATAAACCATACACAAAAGGACATCTACTGCATGATTCTACTAATATAAGGTACATAGTATAGTCACATTCATAGACACAAGAAAGGAGAGTGTTGGATGCCAGGGGTTGGGGGATGGTTGGAATAGGGAGCAACTGCCTAATGGGTACAGGGCTTCCTTTTGGGGTAAAAATATTTGGGAACTCAACAGAGGCGCTTATAGCACAATAATGTGAATGTACTTAATGCCACTGAACTGTATATTTAAAAATGGTTAAGGGGCTGGCTCAGTGGTGTAAGAGTTAAGTTCACGTGCTCCACTTCGGCAGCTTGAGGTTCGCAGGTTCAGATCCCAGGTACAGACCTAGCACCACTTGTCAAGCCATGCTGTGGTGGCATCCCACATAAAATAGAGGAAGACTGGGACAGAGGTTGGATCACTGACAATCTTCCTCAAGCAAAAAAAAAAAAAAAGAGGAAGATTAGCAACAGATGTAAGCTCAATATTTCTCACAAAATAAATAAATGAAATTTCAAAAATAAAAATGGTTAAAAGAGTAACTTTTATGTTGTATATATTTTATCACAATTTAAAAAACCCCACCAAACAAATAAGCTCAGATTCTTTTCCCAAAGGAACTTCATTTGCAATAGTAGGCAGAGAAAGTTCAGGCCTAGGGGTGCTCCCAAAGCCAGTGGAGGTTGGTAGGAGACTGATAGATTCACTGGAGATACAGGCTTAACTGGATAAAAAAGAAGATCCAACTATGCACTGTCCATAAGAGAGACACTCTAGATTCAAAGATAAAAGAGACTCAAAGTAAAAAGATGGGAAAAGATATGTCATATCACACAAACAGGACAAGAAAGCTAAAGCGGCTGTAATAACATGAGGTAAAATAGAGTTTGAAACAAAAAAAAATGTTACTAGAGATATAAAGGGACTTTTCTTTTTTTAAAGATTTTATTTTTCCTTTTTCTCCCAAAGCCCCTCAGTACATAGTGGCACATTTTTCAGTTGTGGGTCCTTCTAGTTGTGCTATATGGGATGCTGCCTCAGCGTGGCTTGATGAGCGGTGCCATGTCCGCACCCAGGATCCAAACTGGTGAAACCCTGGGCTGCCGAAGCAGTATGCACGAACTTAACCACTCGGGCCACCAGGCTGGCCCCAAAAAGGGACATTTTATAATGATAAAAGGATCAATCCATCAGGAAGAAGAAAAAGGCATTCCACCAGGACTCTCTGTGCCCTTTCACACAGTTCCTGAGCTACTGAAGATGAACTCTTAAAGAAATTACCTTTGCCCTCTTGACCCAGAGCCATGCTCCTCCACCTAAAGAGTTCATCTCATGCTCCACCTCCTTGTCATCCTATCAACCTGACAACTGAATTCCAACTAACAAATGTAGAAGGAATGATAGAATTAAAAGGTTGCCATTTGGTAAGCACCACAGTAGTAACTGTTTCAGGCAAACATCACCAATGGATGCTAAATCCAGTAAAGTAGAAACAGGACATTTATATAGTCACGAAGTAACTCCTCACAAAGTACTGATTAATGACAGTGTTTAAAAAATAACTTTATGTTGGGGCTGGCCCCGTGGTCGAGTGGTTAAGTTCGCGCGCTCTGCTGCAGGCGGCCCAGTGTTTCGTTGGTTCGAATCCTGGGCGCGGACATGGCACTGCTCATCAAACCACGCTGAGGCAGCGTCCCACATGCCACAACTAGACGGACCCACAACGAAGAATATACAACTGTGTACCGGGGGCTTTGGGGAGAAAAAGGAAAAAAATAAAATCTTTAAAAAAAAAAAAAATAAAAATAACTTTATGTTAAAGGAACCTAGCAGACACAATCCTAATCAAGTGATCAAAGTTAACAGCACCAGCAATGCAACATATGTATACCATGCACCTCCTGATATCCTGCAACGAGAATACATGTATCACTTCTCTGGTATTCTTGCCAAAAACGCACAATCTGAATCTAATCAGCAGGAAACATCAGACAACCGTAGTTGAGGGACATTCTACAAAATAACTAACCTGTAATCTTCACAAGTGTCAAATCATAAAAGGCAAAGACAGACTAAGGAACTATTCAGATTAAAGGAGATCAAACAGACATGAAAACTGAATGTAACATAGTCATTCTTCAGTATCCACTTTAGCGGACTGGTTTTAGGACCGCCTCAAATACCAAAATCAACACATGCTCAAGCCTCTTATATAAAATGGTGTAGTATTTACATATAACCTACGTACTTCCTCCTACACACTTTAAATCATCTCTACATGATTTAATCATCCTTATAACACTTATTACAATGTAAATGCTATGTAAATGGTTGTTATACTATATTGTTTCCGGAATAATGACAAGAAAAAAAGTCTGGACAAGTTTAGTACAAACACAACCACCAAAGGCCTTTCTATCCACGGTTGGTTGAATCTGGGGATGTGGAGCCCAAAGACGTGGAGAGCCGACTTCCTGGATTGGTTCTTTGGACCAGAATTTTTCTTTCTTTTGCTATAAAGAACATTGGAAGATCACCTGGTAAAATTCAAATAAGGTCTACAGGTAATAGTTTGGCACAATACTAATTTACTTATTTTGACAACTATACTCTGATTTTGTAAGACAATGTCCTTGTTATTAGGATACAATTCTAAAGTATTTAGGGCTAAGGGGCACCATGTCTCTCATATATTTAATAAAATAATTTTAGATTTATATATAGATATATTAATTTTAACAACAGAAAATGAAAAAATAAATGTAGTGAAATGTTACTTGAAGAATATGCGTGAAGGGTATAGGAGAATTCTTTGTACAACTGCAATTTTCTTATAAATCTAAAATTATAAACAAAATTTTTTTTAAAAAATTAAAAACTGTGATTTATTAACTTCTATCTACTTTGTCTTTTTCTCCTTAAAATATTTTTTAGATTTTATTTTTTCTTCTTCTCTCCAAAGCCCCCCAGTACATAGTTGTATATTTTAGCTGTGGGTCCTTCTGGTTGTGGCGTGTGGGACACCGCCTCAGCATGGCTTGATGAGTGGTGCTAGGTCCACACCCGGGATCCGAACCAGCGAAACCCTCAGCCACTGAAGCAGAGCACACAAATTTAACCATTCAGCCAAAGGACTGGCCTCTCGTCTTTTTTTTGTAATAAAAAAATTTAATCCTACTCAGCCTTGAAACTCAAGTGCCACCTTTTCAAGAAGCCTTCCTTAGATTATGCCACACCAATCAAATACATGGTGCTCTCTTCAACTCTAACTCAGAATTTAGCATCACCTGCCTTGTATTATTATAGTTACTGGTGAACCTGTCATATGCCCACTACTCAGGGCCATCACCTGACAACATGGCGCTTTTGTGTAAATAAGAAAATGACTCCTCCAAGGAGTCACAGCCCCACACTAGAGAAAACAGAGCAGTGAGCAGCCAACACCTATGTGAAAATTAGAAGAAGGTACCAGAAACTGATGTATCCCCAAAAGGAACTTAATGTGGCCAAACAAACCCCTAGATTTCAACATCCATTCATGCCCTTGGCCAAGAGCTCTTGGTTGAAATAAACCAAGATTGGCAGACAACTATCTTATCCATCTTTGTACCATCAACCAAAATCAGAGGAACTGTGCCTCATATATGATAAACACTTAATAAATATTTAATGAATTAATGAGCCCAAAGAAGAGGGGAAAGAAAGAAACAGAAATGAAAGCTTTCAAAGTAATCATTCTCTAAATCAAGGGACAGCAAACTATAGTCTACAACCTGTTTTCGCCTGGCCTCCAAGCTAAGTATGGTTTTTAACATCTTAAAGCGTTGTTTAAAAAGAACAGCCTAGAAGAATATGCAACAGAGAAATTATATGGCCCAAAAAGCCTAAAATACTTACTATCTGTGTCATATATAAGAAAAGCTTGCAACTTCTGCACTGAAAAAAATGTGGCCGCAATGTCAATAACTACAATTAAAAAATAAAATCTACTGCTGTTTTACATGAACGAGTACTTCTAAAAGAACCTTCTAGGGGCCGGCCCCGTGGACGAGTGGTTAAGTTTGTGCGCTCAGCTTCAGCGGCCCAGGGTCTCACCGGTTCAAATCCTGGGCACAGACATGGTACTGCTCATCAAGCCACACTGAGGCGGCATCCCACATGCCACAACTAGGAGGACCCACAGCTAAAAATAAACAACGATGTACCAGGGGGCTTTGGGGAGAAAAAGGAAAAATGAAATATTAAAAAAAAAAAAAAAGAACCTTCTAGAAAGCATTACTTTTCATGAAAGTTTAATGTACGCATAACTGAGAAATGTCATGAAGGTGCTCTTGCTCTCATTTAACTAGTCTTTTTTTAAAAAAAAAAAGATTTTCTTTTTCCTTTTTCTCTCCAAAGCCCCCCAGTACATAGTTGCATATTTTTAGTTGTGGGTGCTTCCAGTTGTGGCATGTGGGATGCCACCTCAGCAAGGCTTGATGAGTGGTGCCATGTCCACGCCCAGGATCCAAACCAGTGAAACCCTGGGCCATGGAAACGGAGCGAGTGAACTTAAGCACTCGGCCATGGGGCTGGCCCCTCATTTAACTATTCTTAAGCTTTACAATGGAATTCAACTGAGGTTGATCCACCTATTGAAAAAGCAAGGTATTCTACTAACGTACATTTAATGACAATATCATGAGCAAATTCCACAAAGGCAGGGACTCACTGAATTGAAAGCACCTAGCATAAAATGATCAAGGGGTGAAATGCAAATTAAAATAAACCTAAGACATATCAAACAACTTGTGAACCTCATGTGAAGGCTAATTAGAACAAACTGTAAAAGAAAAATAAAACAGTAAGACACCCAAACTGGAGGTTCCAGCTTATGCAGTAAGGCAAGAAAAAGAAATAAAAGGCACAGTGATTGGGCAGAAAGAAGGAAAAATGTCTTTAATAAAAGACAAAAGGGGGCTGGCCCCATGGCCTAGTCGCTGAGCTCAGTGCATTCCACTTTGGCAGCCTGGGTTTGCAAGTTCAGATCCCAGGCATGGACTATACCACTCGTCAGCCATGCTGTGGCAGTGACCCACATATAAAATGGAGGAAGACTGGCACAGATGTTAGCTCAGGGCTAATCTTCCTCAGGGGGGAAAAAAAGAGGAAGATTACCAACAGATGTTAGCTCAGGGCTAATATTCTGCAGCAAAAAAAAAGAGACAACATGATCATTTATACAGAAAATCCTAAGAGAATCTACAAAAAAGCTACTAGAAACCAGAAAGCTTAGCAAGGCTAACTCAAAATGGATCAATGACCTAATCATAAAAGGTTAAAATAAAACTTTTAAAAGAAAATACGCTGGGGCTGGCCCCGTGGCCGAAAGGTTAAATTCGCTCACTCTACTTTGGCGGCCTGGGGGTTTCGCTGGTTCAGATCCAGGACATGGACATGGCACCACTCATTAGGTCATGCTGAAGCAGCATCCCACATACCACAACTGGAAGGACCCACAACTAAAATATACAACTAGGTACTGGGGGGATTTGGGGAGGGGGAAAAAGAAGAAAGAAAGCAAATACAAGAGAAAATCTTTTTTTTCTGCTTTTTCTCCCCAAATCCTCTGTGATAAAGATTTCAGAGAGGACAGAAAAAATACAAGGCATAAAAGCAAAACTTTGATAAATTAGACTCCATCAAATTTTTAAATATTCTGTTCTTTGAAAGACACTGTTAAGAAAATGACAATTCAATCCACAGCTGAGGAAGTATTTGCAAAATATACATCAACACTGGGCTTTTATACCCAGACTATACAAAGAACTCATATAACTTATTAGTAAGAAGATAAACAGCCCAATAAATGTGCAAAAGACTTACACAGGCATTTAACCAAATAAGATTTACTGGGTAAAATTAAAGACTGACAATACCAACTGCTAGTGAGGATGCCAAGCAGTTGAAACTCTCCAAGACTGCTGGTGGGGATGCAAAATGGTATAGCCATTTTGGAAAAGAGTTTGGCAGTGTCCTTAAACATACTTACACAACCTAGCAATCCCACTCCTAGGTAATTATTCAAGAGCAATGAATGTGACTGTTCAGAGCTGGTTTATTCATAATAGCCAAAAACTGGAAACAGCCTAAATGTCCATTACCTGGCCAATGACTAAACAAACTGTGGTGGTACATTCTTAACAATGGAATACTAAGTAATAAAATTAAAAATTACCAATACATGCTATACACAATATGGATGAATTCCAAAATCACTGTGCTAAGTGAAAGCAGCCAGACATAAGAGACTACATAATCCACAATTCCACTTACATGACGTTCTGGAAAGGCAAATATATAGATACATACAGAAGTCAGATCAATGACTGGCAGGGGCTGAGGGTGAAGGGAGGAGATTTAATATAAAAGCACAGAGGGAACTATGATTTATAGGGTGGCATCTTAGTTGTGGCAGTGATTACACGACTGTATACATTTGTGAAAACTCAAAGAACTTGACACTAACTAGGTGAGTTTACTGTATGTAAATTATACCTCAAAAAACCTGCCACTGCTGGGGCTGGCCTGGTGGCGCAGCAGTTAAGTTTGCGTGCTCCACTTCTGCAGCCTGGGGTGCGCTGGTTCAGATCCTGGGCACAGATCTACATACCACTTGTCAAGCCATGCTGTGGTAGGCATCCCACATATAAAATAGAGGAAGATGGGCACGGATGTTAGCTCAGGGCCAATCTTCCTCAGGGGGGAAAAAAAAGGATTGGCAGTGGATGTTAGCTCAGAGCTTATCTTCCTCAAAAGAAAAAGAAAAAAACCCTGCCACTCCCAAACTAATGGTAGATCCAAAGAAATCCCTAAAACGTATACCTAAAAAACGTTCAATTGTATGGCATATGAATTATAATTAAATAAATTCAATGTTAAAAACTCACTATATTGTACTCTTAAAATTGGTGAATTTTACTGTACGTAAATCACACCTCTGGTGGTCTAGTGGTTAAGATTTGGTGCTGTCACCACCATGGCCTGAGGTTCATTTCCCGGTCAGGGAACCACACCACCCATCTATGGGTTGTCATACTGTGGTGGCTGTGTGTTGCTGTGATGCTGAAGGCTATGCCACTGGTATTTCAAATACCAGCAGGGTCACCCATGGTGGACAGGTTTCAGTGGAGCTTCCAGACTAAGACAGACTGGGAAGAAGGACCTGGCCACCCACTTCCAAAGAAACTGGCCATGAAAACCCTGTGAAGAGCACAGAAGCACTGTCTGACACAGCACGGGAAAATGAGAGGATGGCACAAAAAAGACCAGGCAGGATCCCGCTCTGCTGTGCGCAGGGGGTTGCTAGGAGTTGGAGTCGACTTGACAGCACCACCAATAAATTACACCTCAGTAAAGCTGATTTTTTAAAACCTTTTTTCAAAGATTGGCACCTGACCTAACATCTGTTGCCAATCTCTTCTTTTCCTTCTTCTCCCCCAAGCCTCCCAGTACCTAGTTGTATACTGTAGTCGTAGGTCCTTCTGGTTGTGCTATGTGGGATGCCACCTCAGCATGGTTTGATGAGTAGTGCTATGTCCACGCCTAAGATCCGAACTGGCAAAATCCTGGGCCGCCAAAGCAGAGCACACAAACTTAACCACTCGGCCACGGGGCCGGCCCTTCATTTTTTTTAAAAAGAGAAAACTCGTGAAATTTGAACTGACTGGATATTAAATAATACTAAGGAATTAACGTTAATTTTTCACATGTGATAAGAGCACGTTTTTTAAAACTTCCATTCTCTTACAGAGCTATATATTGCAATATTTACAGAAAAAATAACATGATATTAGGAATTGCTTCAAAATAATCTGGGGAGGCTAATCAAAACAGTGTGGTACTGGCATAAGGACAGACATATAGATCAACAGAATAGGACTGGTAGTCCAGAAATAAACCCCTACATTTACGGTCAATTGATTTTTGAGAAGAGTGCCAGGACAACTCAGTGGGAAAGGAATAGTGTTTTCAACAAACAGACCTAGGACAACTGGATATCCAGACGCAAAAGAATGTAGTTGGACCCCTACTTCATACTATATATAAAAATCAACCCAAAATGGGTCAAAGACATAAAAGTTAAGAGCTAAAACTATAAAATTCACCAAAAAAACCACATAGGTGTAAATCTTCAAGACCCTGGATTTGGCAATGGATTCTTAGAAATGACACTAAAAGCACAAAAAACAGATGAAAAAACAGATAAGTGGACCTGGTCAAAATTCAAAACTTTTTTGTTGCACGATATCAATATACCAACAGGAGAAGAAACAAATATGAGGGGACTGGGATAAATTTTAGAGACCTCAGACATTCCCTAACCAGGAAACCCAAAGCACTAGCTCCAGAGTGCAGGGCTTAAAAAGAGAGGGCACACGAAAACCCAGAAGCCTACTCTAACATTTCTCACACAACTCTGTTTCAAATCCTGCCTCAGCCACTTACTGTGACCCCAGGAAGGGTACTTAACCACTCTAGTCCTCAGTTTGCTTATCTGTAAAATGGAAGTAATAAAAAAGGTCACAGGGTTGTTGAGGATCAGAAAGACAATCTGCAAAAAACATACACACACACACTCATTTCGTCAAAACGTATTATATCGTACACTTAAAAATGTAGAGTTTAGGGGCCGGCCCCACAGCCGAGTGGTTAAGTTCGCATGCTCCACTGCAGGTGGCCCAGTGTTTCGTTGGTTCGAATCCTGGGTGCGGACATGGCACTGCTCATCAGGCCACGCTGAGGCGGCGTCCCACATGCCACAACTAGAAGGACCCACAACGAAGAATATACAACTATGTACTGGAGGGGCTTTGGGGAGAAAAAGGAAAAAAATAAAATCTTTAAAAAAAAATGTAGGGTTTATTGTATGTCTATTTTACAGCTTGAATGAGGTATAATTAAGAATCTAGCACAGAGGAAACATTCAAAACTACAGCTTTTAAACTTTGCATTTAACAAATATTTATTAAACAAGCAAGATGAACACAGCCTTTAGGCAGCTTACGCTTGAGAGTTTATATCCAGGACAGAAAGTTAAAATTGCATTTTTTCATATGTATATTTTATCTGTCCTATTCATCACTTGAATTAACAAGTAAAAATATATACAAATAATTGAACACTCCTAATAACTGACGCACATTAAATAATCCAACTGAAATTCACCTCCATTATTGTTTCAAAATTCTGGAAAAAAAAAAAAACATGCAATTTCTATTGGTACTGCCATCACACGATATAATTAAGGAATTTCTTACTTCTTCATTTTTTACCATTCTCACTCATCACCATTTTTCAACACTGTACCTACATAGGTCTTTCACTAATTTCTACAACTATTTCAACAGGCCTGGGTAACATTTACACAATCAAAGTATTTCACTGATGCAGATTTTAAGACCCAGACTAGTTGTACAGATGTAATTACTATTCGTTGGCATAGTAAAAATACTACACACCACCAACTCCGTTTCCAGTAAAGGTGTAATAATGTTCTTGCCCCCAGATAGTCACATGTCCGAGTGCTTCTTGTTATTTAGATCTCAACTTAAATGTCACCTCCTCAGAGAGGCCTGCCCTGACCATTCCATCAAAAGTAGCTCCCAACCACTATATATCACCCTGTTTTGGCACTTAAGTAATTAATATTTAATGCATCATAGTACTTAATACCTGAAATTTTATTTATTATGTGTTTATCTATTTACTTTCTGTCTTAGTCTACTTTCCACCCCCAGAATATAAACTCCATGAGGGCAAACATTTCTATTTGTCTCATTCACCATTGTATGCCCAGGACTTAAGAATAGAGCCTGGCCCTACAACACCCATTTGGTTCTTTCCATGTACTAACTTACACTGCAATTTAATTTCTCATGGCTTTACCCAAAGCCTTCAAAGACAGGCACCATATTTCTACTGGTGATTATATCTAAGAGAAACTAGCAGAGCACGTTCTGAATTACATGCATACATGGATATAGGTAACGTTCTGCAATAGTCATAGAAAAAGGAAAACAGAAACAAGGCAAAAGGTCTTCAAGAAGTCACTTCTGCTACAGCACTGCGCTAAACTCACAGTCAATTTCTACAGGAATGTTCAATGCATATTTCTTAATGGAAATATGCTCAAAAGAACCCTCTTCAGGAAGTCAGAAGAATTAACTTGAGTTTAGTGCTAGTATAGCCCCAATTAACTGACCTTGAGCAATTCATTTCCCCTCTAGGTCTGAGGCTCCACATTTGTACAAAAAAAGAAAGAAACCAAATAATTACTCATCTTTCTTTTAGTTTCTTCCTCCACATTCTATGAATCTCTTTTTGAGAATGAGGCAGATTATGGGTCAAAAGGCATTTTATGATTATAGAGATGGCTACCACAGGGTGATGATCTTAGAATTCATAGTCCTCTCTTTACATTTGCTATGGAAGGAAAAAAAAGTGCTGAACAATGCTTTCAGCTTTTTCTCTGAACCACATCATCCTTCCTGGGGAAAGCCTACTACCACCTTTAGGATATTGGACTGAAGTGGTGAAACCATAACACTCCTCCAACTGCTCGCTGTGAGGCGATGCTTGATGATGATTAGATAGATAGTCCCACAGTACTACCTAATAGGAAAAATCTACTTTTAGATCCTATTCTAAGTAAGCATCAAATCCTTCTCATTAAAAAAAAAAATTCCGGGGCCAGCCCTGTGGCCGGGTAGTTAAGTTCACACGCTCCACTTTGGTAGCCCAGGGTTTCATTGGTTCGGGTCCTGGGGGTGGACCTGGCACCACTCATCAGGCCATGCTGAGGTGGCGTCCCACATAGCAGAGGCAGAAGGACCTACAACTAGAATATACAACATGTACTGTGGGGCTTTGGGGAGAAGAAGAAAAACAAGGAGAGTCGCAACTGCTGTTAGCTCAGGTGCCAATCTTCAAAAAGAAAAAATTCAATGCCCCTATAATAGACAGCAAATAATGACTCTAGTTAACAATAACAACTATTTCACCCCTGCAACTTGTAGCAATTTCTCTCTGTGTAAAATAATCAGCTAACGTTTTACAGAATTTCTTACAAAGAAGCAACACTTTCAATAAAACAAATACATAAGATTCAGTTTACCGTTTACATGAGGAACGAACTCATCAATAAATAAAAAGAGCTGAATCCTATTCATTAATAAGTATTTAAGCAAAGACTCAGATTGGTAATTCTGTGGTTAGAAATTAAAGCCCTGGACCAAGGTCGCTACGACCCAGCTCAGAGAGTAGCAGCGCCTGAAGGAGGAGGGTCATTCTCACAGTGTGGCAGGCGTAAGAGCTGCCTCCCAAAGACGCTCACATCCTAATTTCTGCTATCCGTGACTACAGGACCTTACACAATAAAAGACACTTTGCAGATGTGATTAAAGATTTTGGGAGAGATTATCCTGATGGGCCCAATAGATTCACAACAGCCCTTATAAGAATGAGGCAGGAGAGGCAGAGCCAGAGAAGGCGATGCGACACAGGGACCAGAGGTCAGAGGGAGACACCTACAGCACTCACCACAAATTATCTTATTCTACTTCTCTGTCAACTCCACACACAGCTTTAAAAGAAGGTGAAGGAGCAAATGCAGAATTATGTGAATATATCTGTTTTACTCTTTAAACGCCTCTGGTAAGTCTTTTCATGGTTAATTTTCAGGTAAATGTATTAGTTTCCTACTGCTGCTATAACACATTACCACAAATTCAGTGGTTTATGAACACTGTTAAAAAATTTTAAAAAATAAAAGAACAGAGCCTGGCACACAGTAAGTACTCTAAATTGCCGAATAAGTATATAGTATAGTTTATATGAATTATAACAAGTATTGATTAATTCCATTTCTCTTCATAGTACAGAAAAACTAAAGCTGTCAAGAGAAAGGACAATTAACTAAAAACTAGAAATCCAATTCCAGCTCTTATGGTTAACTCAGGTGAGTCATTTTGCTCTTTCCATTTCAGTTTTCTTATTAGAAAGGGAAATTTTATAACTAATACTTATTGAGTAACTATTTCCTCACCGAAAAGATGAGTCAAACAAGGTGGCAGCAGGAAATGGGCCATGACCCAAACATAAGGCTAGAAGGTTTTTTTGGTAAACTAAGGTGGGCTGGCAACTAAATTCACAAAGAACAACTGCCAGATTAATCCAGTCACATAAACATCTAGAATCAATGTTTCAAAACAACTACCATCCCCACCAGAACTAATTTAGCACTCTGTAAACTGCTTGGGTTCAAACTCTGGCCCTATCGCTTCCGGGCCCTGTGACCTAACCCTCAGGAATTCAGCTGTGTGTGTCTCAATTCTAGCACCTATCAAATGGTGATCAGAATAGTACCTTCTCACAGAAACAACAGTACCTTCTCATCAGACTGTGAAACTTACATGATATTCCACACAGACAGCTGGGCTTAAGATCAATGTCTGACACATTACTGAGTAAGTGCTTAATAGCTGTTAGCTAATACAATTCTTTTCCTCATATCACAGCACACATTAGAGTCGTAAAAAAAAAAAATCTCTTCACATGAAGTTTTACTTAGAGGAAGAGATAAGGGGATTGGCAATAAAGCCATACACAACTAGATATAACCTAGACACCAAAAGCTCCACACAACTCAGATAAAAAGCAATCTTGGGGGCCAGCCCGGTGTCATAGTGGTTAAGTTTGCACACTCTGCTTCAGCAGCCTGGGGTTCACAGGTTCAGATCCCAGGTGTGGACCTACCTGCCACTCATCAAGCCAAGCTGTGGTGGCATCCTACATAAAAAATAGAAGATGATTGGCATGGATGTTAGCTCAGGGCCAATCTTCCTCATCATAAAAAAAAAAAGGAATCTTGGGGCTCAAGTCCAGTGCTATCCAATAGAACTGTCTGTAATGCTAAAAAACAAACAAAAAAAAAACACAAAAAATGTTCTACATCCATGTTGCCCAATATGTAGTCCCTGGGTACATGTGGCAGCTGAACACTTCAAATATGGCTAGTGTGACCGAGGAACTGAATTTAATATTACCTTAATTAACTTAATTTTACATTTAAATAGCCACATGTGGATAGTAGCCACCATGTTGGACAGCGCAGTTCCAGTCTTCTCCTTGAGCTTCTCCAGCACCAGGTACTGTCTACCTTTCAAAGCCTTCATCCCCTCTGACCAATCCTCAAAGGTGCTTCCTTAGAGTGAGCTCAGGGCTCTCTCCCAGTGGTTTTACTCATTGGTCACTAATCTCTCCTGGGGCCTCAAAACAGCTTTTTTTTTTTTTTTAAACAAATCTTTAATTTTATTTTATTTTATTTTGTGTGTGTGAGGAACATCCACCCTGAGCTAACAGCCATCGTCAATCCACCTCTTTATTTTCGCTTGAGGAAGATGAGCCCTGAGCTAACATCTGTGCCTATCTTCCTCCATTTTTCGTATGTGGGATGCCTCCACAGCATGGCTGATGAGTGGAGCAGGTCTGCAACCAGGATCCGAACCCAGGCCACCAAAGCAGAGCACATGGAACTTTAAGCACTTGGCCACAGGGCAGCCCTCAAACAGGTTTAAGCCCTTCAAAAGACAAGTGATAATGGGGAAGGGGGGAGTATAGGTGAAGCAAGATGAAACACTTATTGATAACTACTGAAACTGAGTGACAGATACATAGGGCTCATTAAACTGTTCTGTTTTTATATATGTTGAAATTTTCCATTTACAAAACGTTCTCAATAGTATTTATTTCAAGCTGACTTCATTTCTTCTCTAACTATAAGGGCTTCCAAATTTGTGTCCCTGCTTTTAGTAACTACCTCCTCCAATTCTTCCACTACACTGTGAACCACATTTTTTTTTTTTTTACAAAGACCATGTTTATCCTATCTCTGTGCCTTAGCACAAACTTTTCCCTGTCTAGAACTTCCTCTTCTCTTCCATGACCTCACTGAAAACTGCTTATCATACTTCAAAATCCATCTCAACCCTCACTACTTTTTGAAGCTTTTTGTCTTCACCGCCCACCCAAGGCAGTCACTCACACTCCCTCCTCAGGGCTACCAGTTTACAGCATGTGCATGCCTGCCTTCCCCACTACCCTGGGTAACTTGGAAGCAGAGATGTTAACTGTCCCAATCTGACAGCTTCAAACTTCTACTGAACTAACAGTGCACATACAAGCTCAACAAAATGCTAAACTGCACCCACTCGTACAGACTCCCCAAATCCACCAACAAGCACTTGTCAGCCTTAACTTGCTCGTGCAGTTTTAACTGGTTAGTAAACATGCTAATAATAAAAGCTATTGAGAACTTACTATATGCCATGCATTGATTTAAGCCCTTTACACATGTAATTCATTTAATCCTCATCACCCTCATTTCACAGAGGAAGAAACTCAAGCAAGTGAAATAACCTGCCTTCACATCACAAAGTAAGAACAGAGATGGGGTGCCGAATAAATTGCTGTGTGACTTTGGACAAGGCCTTTAAAGTTCCTGCTCCTGTGTAAAATAAAGATGACGAATCACGATCACCTCAAATGCAAGCTTCCAATTCTAAAATTCACATTTGGGGACGGGGAACAGGATGCCAAATAAAAGGAATGCTGACTTGTAAAAAGAAAAAGTACTTTAGGCATTCTCCATAAAATAGTTTGAGGGAATATGTGAATCTTTTTATTCCTGTAGTTTATAGTTTTATTCCTGTAGTTTATAGTTTATACTATGGAAAAACATGGAACATGTTCTCAATTAAGAAAGCTAACATATGGGACAAACTAAGTTCTACAGGAGTTAATACAAAGAAAAATAAGTGAGAGTTTCATGAAAGATTTGGGCTAGATCTTAGAGGATAACTATGAGGACGTGGAAAAGGAGAATAATGACAGCAGAGCAGACGGAACAGAGGGGGAGCTCAGTACCTGCAGAGGCGATGAGAAAGGAGACCATATTAATTTAAATGGAGGTCATGTTTCGAAGAACCGATGGAAAACATGGCCAGAAAGATAAAACGGGATTCTATCAAGGGTCAGCACATGCCTATGGTCCTGTGGCCTGTTTTTACAACACACTTAAAACACACTTTTCACATTTTTAAAGGGTTGGAAAAAAAAAAAAACAAAAAAGACTGACTGTGGCCTGCAAAGCCTAAAATATTTATCTGGCTCCTAACAGAAGAAGTTAGATAACATCTCTAACAGGATCTCTGGGTTGGATCATGGAAAGCCTTGAAGGTGAAGAGGACCTCAGGCTTGGAAATAGGGTGATTTCTGAGCAGAGGGGTAACCCAATAAAAGTAAAGTTTAATAGCAAAAGTAGGCTAAGTTAAACTGGTGGGCAAAATTAATGTGCTGCAGTAATTAAGAATAAAATGTATGATCTACAAATAACTATGGCATAGCCAGGAATTTCTCTAAAGCCACAAAGGACAGGAATCATATCCTCAACTATTTAATCTCTTCTTTTTGAAGGACTAATGTGTCCTCCTGAAGTCTTGTTCAGTGTATCCTTCTAGCCCCAGGGCTATGCAGCCTCTAACATAAGAGAGAGTGTGGAAAAGTGAGTTTTACATTCTAATTTTCCCATAGAAACATCCTAAGTGGTGTTCGGGTTCTTAGATCAAGCCACAAATGCCTTCTTAACTCAAGACATGATACAATAATACTTAGTTCAAATTAATCACGGGTTACAATTGACTATCTGATAAAATAGGCAAGTGCAGAAAACTAACCACCATTTATAACATTGTTTCCAAATTTGAAAATAAAAATCATAAACTTTTGGATCCAGACTCATTTATAAATAGAACTGCCACAACTAAGGCATGGGCAATTGAAGCCATTTTACGGCTAACAATAATGACTGAACTGTTTTCTTCCATCGATTTTTATCGGTTTTTGTTTTGTCATAGAGCTATACTAGAAGCAATGGAGCAGTTATTAAAAGCAAACGCTTTGAAGTCTTACAGAGTTAGAATCTCGGCTTCATCACTTGCTAGCTCTGTGACCTTGGGCAAGTTCCTTAATTTCTCTTAACCACCACTTCCCTCATCTGTAAAATGGATATGGTACTACCAACCTGACAGCCTGGGCTGTTGTAAAGATTAAAGTATATATAAGTAATGCACTTGGCACAGTTCTTGAAACCTAATAGGCACACAATATATGGTAATTACCATTACATAAATAAAAAGCTCTCTATCAACTGTTTTCACATCACAGATATCTTGACTTTTTTTTCAGAAAAATGCCTACTATTACCAATTGGCTCAGATACGCTACTTTTTTCTAACATGTTTTATATAAAAAAAAAGTTTTATAATAAACAAGAGGTCTTATTTAGTCTCTGACCTTTTATATTTGGCTAAAAATATGCAGACTTCCTATAACATTACAGACTATGAATATCTAAATTCCATATCTGTCACAAATGCAAATTCCTCATTTTCTCCACTTTTCATCCTAAAGAGTTGCTGAAGTACAGTCCTTCACCCAGTGAAGCTAGTGACTCAAGTTTCTGGTCAATTAAAATAAGAAACTAATTGTCACATTCCTTAAATCCATCACTAGTTGTCTTCTCCTGTTCTCGCTTGTGTATATCTTTTCAGAGATCCTAAATACAATAATGGTAGTCATTCCATCTCTGCCACTTTCAAGCTGAGTAAATTTAAACAGGTTATTAGCTTCTCTGGGCCTTAACTTCCTCATGGGTAAAATGGTACAAGGCAACAGATTATCTAATAGTACTGTGTGATAACCAAATGAGAAGAAAAAAAATATGCGTGTGTGTGCGTGTGTGTATGTATGCATGCATGCCCTAGCAGAATAGGAAGCTCATGGTGGGGTCCACTGAATAATTGTTTTTCCTTTCCCTTCCCTTTCAATTATGACCCTAATCAGCTTTCACAAACTTAGACCAGGAGGCTTCTCAAACATATTGATTTCTATGACTAGCCAGTGGCTATCCCTAGAGCATTAAAAGAAATAAGACCCTTAGCAACATATTAGACTACTCATAAGATGGCCTACCTTTTGATGAAAGCAATAAATTTTTTTCCCTCTCATCTAAAAGATTTCCTTCCAATATTTTATAAGACAGAAGCAAGCATTAGCAACTCAAGCCTATCAGGAGGCCGCAGGGGTGGTCTGATCTTTCTGCCTGTCTCCCCCACCAGCATGTAAGCTCCAGGAAGGGAGAGACTTCATCTGCCTTGTTCACTCCTGTCTCCCCAGAGCCAAGCCAACAGGAGGTACTCAAAATAAAGTTTAACTATGGTATGCCCATAAAATAAATACCATAGTCCTTCTGAGACAACAGCTTTTCCTTGACAGGGTGAAATCATCTGCTTAATAATGAAACCAACACTTATATAGTCAATAAATAATTTACTACTTACTAAGTTTACAAAATTGTACAAGGCACTTGTCCCTGTCCTCATGATGCTCTAAATCTAGAAGTAATACAAATACGGTTTAAATTAACTTATTTACTTCTAAACAAGTCAGATCCCAAAGTTTCTTGTTACCAAAGTTGATATACAAATGGCAAATAAGCATACGAAAAGATGGTCAACATCATGAGGCATGAAGGAAACGCAAATACGAACCACAACCAAACACCACTACACAGCCACTAGAACGGCTAAAATTAAAGACCAACGTACCATGTTGCAAATCAATTATACCTCAATTAAAAAAAAAAAAAGACTAACATAGCAAGTGTTGCCAAGAACTGGAGCAGTTAGAAATCTCATACATTGCTGACGGGAATATAAAACAGTACAGACACTTTAGCAAACAGGTTGGCAATTACTTTTAAAATTAAACAAACACTTGCCATACAACTCAGCAATCCCATTTTTATGTATTTAACCAAGAGAAATGAAACCATTACAACCACACAAAACCTATACATAAATATTCATAACAGCTTTGTTCATAAGAGCCAAAAACTGAAAACAACTTAAATGTCCATCACTTGAACTGTGGTACAGGCATGCGATGGAACACTACGCAGCAATAAAGAGGGAAAACTACTGCTACATGCAGTAACACAAATGAATCTCAAAGCATCACGCTACATGAGGGAAGCCACTAACCAACAGCTGCATACTGTATGACTCCATGTATATGACATTCAGAAAAGACAAAACTATAATGACAGGATTGCCAGGGTTGGAGGACGGGGACTGACAGAAAAGAGGCACAAGGAAGCTTGATGGGTGACACTATGACTGCGGTGGTGGCTAAACAACTACATGTTTTTCAAAACTCCAGAACTGTACACTAAAAGGGTGAACTTTATGTAAATTATATCTCACTACATCTAACTAAAATACAATCTACCACAATAAGGAATAACTGTCTAGCAATTTAAGCTAAATCACAGTGCTCTGAGCAATGAAATTTTTACAAAGTCTCTTCGGTATATCCATGTGTTCCTAAGTCCAAAATGGACAGGAGGCGGCTCTGAAGCTCTGTTTACAGACCCAACACACGAACATCCTGCTGGGCACCTTTTCGCAAAAGACAACCTTCTCGTAGTCATCTTCCGCAGTGTCACTGGGAACGTCTTAGACCCTCTGTTCACAGGACTGTGAAACTGCAGGGCCGTTTGTACATCTTGACAAAAGTTTCAACAGCAGCACCTTACTTTAGTGTTCTCCCAAGTCAACAAATTAACATTGTTAGCTGCAAACTTCCAAGTTTTTCCATTTCATCCATTAATTCTCTTTATCTTTTGCTGGTTATTATTGACAAAATAAAAATTGTAGTTTTGGGGGCCAGTCCTGTTGCCGAGTGGTTAAGTTCACGTGCCCTGCTTCGGTGGCCCGCGGTTCACCAGTTCAGATCCTGGGCGGGGAGCTACACACCTCTCATCAAGCCACGCTGAGGTGGCATCTCACATAGAAGAACTAGAAGGACCCACAACTAGGATATACAACTATGTACTGGGGCTTTGGGCAGAAAAAAAAAAACGGCAACAGATCTTAGCTAAGGGCCAATATTCTTCTTCAAAAAATAAGATGTACTTTTTGGGGCTGGCCCGGTGGTGCAGTGGTTAAGTGTGCACATTCCACTTCAGCAGCCCAGGGTTCTCTGGTTCAGATCCCAGGTGCAGACATGGCACCACTTGGCTGTGGTAGGCGTCCCACATAGAAAGTAGAGGAAGATGGGCACAGATGTTAGCTCAGGGCCAGTCTTCCTCAGCAAAAAGAGGAGGGTTGGCAGCAGATGTTAGCTCAGGGCTAATCTTCCTCAAAAAAAAAAAAAAAATATATATATATATATATATATATACTTTTTGCTCTCTGTCCTTCAGAATAATTTGTCCTGTCCCAAGCCATCATTTTCCTACTACTTATAACGTTTTTTCAATTTCTCATTTCTACTATAATCAAATGCTTTCTTGTGACTGGCGCTGTCAATACTCACTGCTGCAGCACTTGTTGAAAATGACAGCTTTGGGGCCAGCCCCATGGCCTAGTGCTTAAGTTCGCACATTCCACTTCAGCAGCCCAGGTTCAGTTCCCAGGCACAGACCTACACCACTTGTCAGCAGCCATGCTGTGGCAGCGACCCACACACAGAACAGAGGAAGACTGGCACAGATGTTAGCTCAGGGTGAATCTTACTCAGTAAAAGAAGAAAAAAGAAAATGACAGCTTTAACAACAATAAACTAAGCTCAAACACAGTAAACATATAGAGAATTTTACAATGACAGAAACAGTTGACTATGAAATGACCATAAACACCAACAATGGCCATCAGCTGGCAGGGTTAACCCACCTTTGTTCCAGGGTGTAGCTTTGTTCCTATCTCAGAGTTCATCCTATGGACACAGTCTGTAAGTAGAGGAGCTGCTGCACTCAAATACAAGGCACTGTGCACTGAATGCCACAGGAATGGGACCCACCAAAAGCTACAGGAGCACAGAAGAGGGAGGAATCACATTTTTCTGGGGTAAACGGTGAGACACTGTGCAAGAGAGGTTCTGGGCTAAGACTTTAAAGACATATTTAAGAGGATGAGACAACTAGACTGGCAGAATTTGATTTATACTGGAGAATAAATACAGTGTGCGCAATGTGTGAAGAGACTTGACTATCAGGCTGAACAGTCTAGATCTGATTGGGGTAGTTAACGAGAGCCACTAAAAGTTTCTCAACGGAAAGGGGACACAAAGAAAGACGTTTTGTGGAGATTCTTGTGGCAACGAAAAGAGCAGGAAGTATCTGGACCTGGAGAGACCAATCAGGAGGGGAGCTAAGGTACAGTTAGCAAATACCCTCTAGTGCCCTTAACAGAAAGACGCACCCCACCCCTATCTCTATCCACACCCCTTCTCTAAAGCCAGATGGAATGTCAGAATCCTCTACATAACATTCCAATCAATCAGAATTGGCATATAAGGTGAAACTATCTGCCATCTAGGTTAAGGATCAGAACAGGATAGTCACAGAGGTAAGGAAAGGAATGCCTGGTAGGAACACTACAGAGGAACTTCATTTTGGATTCAAGTTCCTAAGTTAAAAGGACTAGAGACACTCTTCCACTTGAAATGTATGTGACAGAAAACAAAAAATAGCAAAGTAGAATAGAGCCTTTGCTAATTGGAACACTCAGAAAGTGAATTTTTTCTAGATAGGTGCATCTTTATTACTGAATAAACATCTAATTTTGAAAACAAGTCTTAAGAAATATGTCACATTAGAAAGAAAAGGGGACAAGAATCTACAGTCAGTTATGCAGCCAATGATGGGAGAACTTGGGCATATAATCTCCATGGTCTTAGTTTCCTCACCTGTAAAGAGAATGAGAACTAAAAGTCCACCAGAGCCACTTCCAACTCCCAATTTGTATGATTCTAAAATACTGAAGGTTTGCTATGTGCCAAGAATATAACGCAAAAGAATTTAGTACCTCACTTTTTAAGGAAGGTATTCTTTTCCCTCCTTAACAGACATAGAAACTGAGCCTGAGAGTGAGCGAGTGACTTGCCCATTCATTCATTCAAACACCTCGCCACTTACTAAGTGCCAGGCACTGTCACAGGAAATTGAGATACAGCAGTGAACAAAATTAAGGTCCTGCCCTCACAGAACTTGACTATTAGTTACCAAGGGGTGAAACCTGATTCTAGCCTAGACTGGGGTTACCAGATAAAATAAAGGATGCCCAGTTACATTTGCATTTCAGATAAATAACAAATAATTTTGTCCTATGCAATTTGGGACATTTTATACTAAAAAAATTAGTCATTGTTTATCAGAAATTCAAATTTAACTGGGCACCCTGTATTTTTATTTACTAAAACTGGCAACTCTAGCCTAGACATAACTGCAAAACCCTTCCTCAATCCTTTTTTTTTTTTTTTTAAATATTTTATTTTTCCTTTTTCTCCCCAAAACCCCCCAGTACATAGTTGTATATTCTTTGTTGTGGGTCCTTCTAGTTGTGGTATGTGGGACGCCGCCCCAGCATGGTTTGATGAGCGGTGCCATGTCCGCGCCCAGGACCCAAACCAACGAAACACTGGGCCGCCTGCAGCGGAGCGGGTGAACTCAACCACTCGGCCCGGGGCCAGCTGCCCTTCCTCAATCCTTTTACTACCACATCTCAGTGCCTCTAAATCAGTGACTGACGATGCCAATGAAAAACCAGGTTATGGTGCAACACAGTATATATACATTAACTCAAACTGTTAAAGTTAACTGAAACTTTAAACAACTCTCACCCTTAACAATGCAATGCACTCTAATATCTTCTGTTCTTTTTCACCTTTCTGAAAACGCTTGTCATGACCCACTGAAGTGATTTTACAATCTACTAAGGGGTCATGACCTACAGTTTGAAAAATACTTCTTTGAAAGATAATGAAAAACAATTTAACCTTGTCTTATGAGGCACAATTATGAACACATCAATTAACTACATCATGCTATAAAACAGTAATGCCTCTGGAGTCTACTAAGGCAAAGAGCTATAAACATACAGTTAAAACTCCTAGGATGGTAGGGACTGGCCTGGTGGTGTAGTGGTTAAGTATGCATGCTCCCCTTTGGCGGCCCGGGGTTTCCAGGTTCGGATCCCAGGTGCAGACCTACACAGTGCTCATCAAGCCATGCTGTGGCAGCATCCTACATATACGTAAACATATAATATATAGTACATATATAGAAGAGAGAGAGAGGAAGATTGGCACAGATGTTAGCTCAAGGCCAATCTTCCTCACCAAAAAACAAACAAAAAACACACTCTCCTAGGATGGTATACTTTTTGAGCTCTTTTGTCTGTTTTTTATAATTCTCCCATCTTTTTTTTTTTTTTAAGATTTTATTTTTCCTTTTTCTCCCCAAAGTCCCCAGGTACATAGTTGTGTATTTTTAGTTGTGGGTCCTTCTAGTTGTGGCACGTGGCATGCCGCCTCAGCATGGCTTGATGAGCAGTGCCATGTCCGCACCCAAGATCTGAACCAGCAAAACCCTGGGCTGCCGAAGCAGAGCACATGAACTTAACCACTCAGCCATGGGGCCAGCCCCAAATTCTCCCATCTCTTACCTTTCTATCATGCTATTATTTCTCACTGCTGTCAAGATGTTTGCCTGTAAAAGTTTTACCTTTCTATTTGCTGACAATCCATACATCAAAAGAGCAAGCTAGAGGGGCCAGTCCAGTGGTGTAGTGGTTGGCTTGGCACACCCTGCTTTGGCAGGCCAGGACTCACCAGTTCAGATCCCAGGCACGGACCTACACATCACTTATCAAGCCATGCTGTGGCAGGCCTCCCACATATAAAATAGAGGAAGATAGGCACAGATGTTAGTTTAGGGCCACTCTTCCTCAGCAAAAAGAAGAGGACTGGCGACGGATGTTAGCTCAGGGCTAATCTTCCTCAAAAAACAACAACAAAAAAACAAGCTATGTAGAATCATATATAATTAAAAGCAAATCAACTCTGAAAGAGGCCCTGAAGAGTTCCCCTTTCTGTAATCTGCACAAACTTCGGTGTAAAGACCTTAAGTCTCTTCTCTACCTAATTTTCAAGTGTGTAGGAATGAAGATAGTTAATACGGTCCACAAAAAATGTTTGAGCCCCAAAAGAAAAATACACAATTTAGTTCAAAACTAGCTTTTTTTAAAACTAAAACTATAATCAAGATTAATCTTGACTGTTTACAAAGATTACTGCCAAGAACATTTTTTAATATTTGATTTATAAAAAGCAATATGAACATAAAGTGGCAATCACATATATTTGACCATTGATGGGGCCAGCCCCGTGGCCGAGTGGTTAAGTTCGCGCACTCCGCTTCGGCAGCCCAGGGCTTCGCCGGTTTGGATCCCAGCGCGGATATGGCACCGTTCATCAGGCTATGCCGACGCGGCATCCCACATAACACAACAAGAAGGACCCACAACTAAAAAAATATATACACACAACTATGTACTGGGTGGCTTTGGGGAGAAAAAGGAAAAATAAAAAAATCTATTTAAAAAAAAATTTGACCAATGACAACACTGTTAGCTAAAACCTCTCAAGATAATACTTTCAAGAGGACAACATTCTAAAGTTCTGATACACTTAATAAAAATAAGCCACAGTCATTTATAATGATATCGCAGACAAGCCTCATACCATAAACTGATGGGATTTACAAAGACTCCATCACAGAACGTCATTTTATCCAGTTCCCAAAATGCAGTTAGCTATTAATCACGGCATGAAATTGATATTTTATAGCCACTTGACTCAATTTCAAGCCTTAAAGTATAAGAAATATACACAATTTTCTTTTAAATTAAAAGGAATTTCAAATTTTCACATGAATACAACTGCAAATAATTTTCAGCAAATAAAACATAAAGTTAATAGTTGTGGCAAATTTTCATAACAACTCAGATCCAAAACAATACTAAACCATTAAAAATAATAAAACCAGCAACGTGGATGGACCTCGAGGGTATTATGTTAAGCGAAATAAGCCAGTCAGAGAAAGACGAACTCTATATGACTCCACTCATAGGTGGAAGTTAGTATATTGACAAGGAGATCTGATCGGTGGTTACCAGGGAAAAGGGGGGGTGGGGGGAGGGCACAAAGGGGGAAGTGGTGTACCCACAACATGACTAACAAAAACGTACAAGTGAAATCTCACAAGGTTGTAATCTATCATAACATTAATAAAAAATAATAATAATAATAATAATAAAACCAAGGACTTCATATTTAAGTAGAAGATTTCACACACATATGTACAAAATTACATTTTTTTTTTAAATAAGGAACTAAGACCTCCTATTTTAGCAAGCCAAACTCAAGGTTACAAAAAGATATCCTGAAGGGCAAGGACTGTCTGCGGTTGTGTATTCTTTAAAATACACAGTATGATCTTGTTTATGTCTATGTCTGTGTTTATTCAAAGGGAGGGATATAATAAAATTCTACAAATATGTTGCTTTGGGCAAGTCCCCTAACCTCTCAAAGCTTAGGGGTTTTTTCCCTTCTATTTTAAGATAAGATTTTGTGTTATTTCTTCATGCTCTAAAATTCTAATTTTAGGAAAAACATGTTTTAAAAAATGACACATATTGTTGAATCCGAAACAATATGTACCACGATTCCATTTTGTTTAACACATATATGTACATGTTCAGTCTGAAAAGATATATACCAAATTTCTAACAGTGGTTATCTCAAAGGCAAGACTGTGGATGATTTTAATTTTAAAGGGGTTTGGGCTTTTTAATTGTTTTGTTTTTTAATTCTATGCACTCTTACTTTTCTACAATGACTATTTAAAACTTACTGTTTTTCAAATTGCAAGAGAACTTTCAAATATAAATCAGTCAGTACTTATACGAAGATCGTTTCTCAATTTATTAATTTCAAGAATAAATGTGCCCTAGACAATGGTTCAAGTACAGCTCTTATCTCTATTATACCATAAGCAGCTTAAGATCAGGGACCACATTCTATGCCTATCTGTATGCCCCAAAGCACTAAATTATGTATATGTATGTGTACGTGTGTATGACATAAAATCTCTTCAATTAATCGGTGTTTTAAACAACAGGAAAAGTGGTTTATGACACAACTGCCTACAAAATTGCAAATCTGCTTTGTTTGGCAAGCACCTTAATGGAGAATAATACTGTTCTATGCAGAACATTCATCTTCAAAAGCAGAAGAAATTCTTTTTGATTAGGAAAAATACAGTTTAAGGATTTCAAAAAACATTAAGATATAGCTCAACCTATTTCCAACCATTAGTACTGCTAGTGAAGGTTATAAGTTCAAAAGTGTCTATGTTACAAATTATAGATTTAGATGCTACAACCTTTCAAAGGCTTGATACCAGCTTCATATTCACTGATGAGTAAATTTTCTCATAAAAACATTCCTATTTTTGAAGTCTAACATCTAAAGAGGCAAAAAGACCTCAAGAGAAAAGAGCATTCTTTATTTTAGTAACACTATTGCTAAAAAGACACTGTATCAGCCTCTTAAAATCCTGGTATGGTAACAGTATAGATGACCCAGATATGCTTCAAAATAAGAAAAGTACTTTCACTTAAAAAGACACAGTAGCAGACAGGCCTGTTAACAAACTCTATTTAAATCTCTATTGAAGTTGTCACAATCATTTGAAATAGCTACAAAAATAGGGTTTTGTTCAAGCTCAATTCTTTATACAATATCAAAATACTATTACTATTTAGCCAAAAAGGAAATTACAATTCCAAGGGGAAAAATCTTCTAAAACCTTAAAATTCTTTTCAAGGCATAAAAACACACTTTGCTATGGTGAAAGTAAGTTGTGACACAGCTGTAGATATTTAGGTCAAAAAAAATCAGATCCTCTTTTAAGGCGAAACATATGGCTATTAAATAGCTATGATATGAGTTAACATCCCCTGTGTAAAATTATAACAGTCTAACTAGAGAAACAGAAAATAGAAGTTTACATTTAACCAAAAAAGAAACACAATGACTGATACCATGAAAGTTTTGACTTTTCAGAAAGCAAAATCCTTAAGCAACTACAGGCTTACTTTTTTCTCTGACAAAGATAAGCAATTTGATGTAGGTTTTTGATCAATCTTAAAAAGTATATTTTCTCTAGGTATTTGGGATGAAAATCAAACTGATTAGGTAAAATAAATAAGCCCAATAGAAAGACATCTTTTTAACAACCACCTACAGTTTACCTCAAATGACATGTCAATTAACTTTTTTGGTCCCATCTTCAGATTTGGTTATTATTAATACTCACACAAAACAATGAATTAACAAAGGATACATGACGCAGTTTAAATCTTATAAATTACAGAGAGGGCCATATGACTGACTAATCTAGATAAAAAGCAAATAGCTAACTACCTCACCGTCAAAACTCTGCTCAAATGTTACATGCCCAATGAGGCCTCCCTAACCCATTTAAAATCGCAACCCACTCCCTTCTCCCACACTCCCAATTATACCCTAAACCTGCTCTCCCCTAATCCCATAGCTCTCATGGAATATCATAGACAGTTTGCTAATTTAATGTCTCTTGCTTATTTTCTGGTTGATCACATTAGGATATAAACACCAGGAGGGCAGCTATGTCTGTTTTATTCATTGATATATCCCAAGCACCTACACCTGCCTTGTACAGAGATTTTCAAAGAATTTATGTGTTGAATGAACACAGATGTTTTTAGGCTCTCCTAGAAGATATTCAAAGGGATGACTATCTCACTGATACTTACATGGAAGCATGATGAACAATTACACTAAATTGCAGTATAATTTCTAAGTTGCAATGCCTTAAGAGAAAGCTGCAGTACAAGTACTAAGCTGAAAACTACTCAAATAAAAAGGTTTTATTCACACCTAATCCTGTATCCAAAGAAATTCTAATGTTATATTATTTAGGACTGTGAATAGGATTCGCAGGATTGTAAATCCATTTTTTTTAAAACAGGAAAGGGAATGTGGAAGGGAAAGAGATAGAGATTAACCAATGATAATTTCCAGTAGTACCATGAAACTACATAAATTGACCAGAGATAATTTGGTGATAGGCTAGCAGCTAATAAAAAATACCCCAACCATCAAAAAGCTTTCAAACAAGTTGCACAGGTTTTCATCCCTCTACTCAGAAATATCAGCACAGGGGCCAGCCCCATGGCCGAGTGGTTAAGTTCACGCGCTCCACTTCCTCGACCCTGGGTTTCACCAGTTGGGATCCTGGGCATGGACATGGCACCGCTCACCAAGCCATGCTGAGGCGGCATCCCACATAGCACAACCAGAGGCACTCACAACTAGAAAACACAACTATGTACTGGGGGGCTTTGGGGAGAAAAAGAAGGAGGAAAAAAAAAGATTGGGAACAGTTGTTAGCTCAGGTGCCGATCTTTAAAAAAGAAAAAAAAAGAAATAGCACAATAGATAAACCATGTATCCTCATTAGTATTAACAGTTTTTTTCAAAGCATCTTCACATATATTATTTCATTACATCCTCAGAGAAACCAAATTCAAACTCAAATATAATCAAGTAAATAACAAAAGCACTTAATAATGTATGCACTTGACAGTAAATGCAACTTTTCCCTTGAAAATCCTCCCCAGTGTTTGACAAATGACAAAGAAATCATTCTATAGAAGAGACACCTTCTTGGCACTGGAAATGAATACAAGTCTTCTAAGAGGAAGATGGCGCAGCAAGCAAGAGCCATAAACGTCCTGAAGCTCTTTGGCCCAGTAAAACCACTCCTGGGAACTTTCTCTAAGGAAATTATTAGACTGAGGCAAAAAGCTAGGAATATAAAGCTGTTTACTGCACCACTGTCTATAATAACAAAAACGTGGAAACCCAAGTCTCAACGATAGAGAACGGTTAAGCAGAAACCTAAACAAATTTATAATACAACATTAAGGAGAAAAAGACTGAATGCAAAATAACATACACAATCACTAAACCTACACAAAAATGAATAAAGGCAAAAATAAGAATTGGATTAAGGTAAAATTATGTTCAAACTTTCATATTGTGGTTACATTGTTCTAAGAGAAAACAACCACCTTCTAAAACGTATTATGACAAGACAGAATAAATTTTTGAAAGACATGAAAATCCACTATTCACCAAAAAAAAGTCAAATATGATGAAACATTATTTAAAGCAGACGTGAATTTCTAGACTTTCAAGAATATTTCGCTATCTCTAAATATGTCAAACCCAATGCTGCACTTTTTCTTCTCCCGTAGTCCCAGAAACTTATTTTAACTGTCAACACACACACACATAAGTGAGACTCTAGAAATTGCCATGGCTTACAAAGAATCTAGTTACAGTGATTCAAAACTGAAAGGAATTCTGCAAGTATATCAACTAAAGATATGTACAAGAACAAAACTTCACATTATATAAATCCAATACACTAAAAAAACCCCACATATTTATCAAAAAGAATAAGTGCCACACTTTATGCCTCAAGTAAAATAAAGGGAGAAGGAATCTAAGTTAACCCTAAGTGTTTGTGATGCCTCAAGGAACAAACAGAAAAAGACCTGCGGTACTAAAATATTCCAAATACTTTTGATCACCCAAACCATTCTGGAACAGATTCTTTATAATTTTTAAGCCTAAGGAGAGTGGATGCAACTTAAAAGGCTTAATGTTAATTTTTAATTATTTGAACAAGTTGAACGAATCTGCCAGATTTCTGATACCTAAGAAGGAAAAAACAGTGCATCTTTTTGTATAAAAATTATATTTACAATTTTTCCATTTTTCACTATGGATGCCACTGAAAAAAGGGAAACTGGAGTTACAGAATCCTAGGTGGAAAGAGCTGGGAAACCAGGCACTTCATCTGAACTGGTCTGACTAGGTAGTCGTCTGTGGGTGCTTCCGACAAGGGGGACCTAGGAGTAGGGGGTAGGGTAGAAGTCAAAAAACCAATGGTCCCCCTCCTCGCACTGAAGGCAGAATTCCTTAAAAAGCAGCTCTGATTCATCTTGATGGGTAACTTCTCCTACCAAAAATGAAAATTCTTTGGAAACGGATTGCTGAAAACCTGTTTTCAGAAAGAAAACTCCGTGCATGAAAAACTCCCCTTCTCCCACCTTCTAAAGCCCACGACGTCTATTAAGAAGCCCCCCGCAGCGGCCCTGCAAACCCCACCTAGGCCCGAGGGAGGCACGCGGCGCCCGCAGCGCGGAGGGGCGCGGGGCACGGGGAGATGGACCCGCGTGCCCTTGGAGAGCGCTGGCGGCACTCCCCAAGTTAAGGACACTGGCCACAATGGAATGGAGTCTATTGACATTGCTGCCCCGGCTGAACACTAAGCATTTTCCCTGTTCGTGACACGCGAACCGACAACCACCCCCCTACCCGGCCTCCCCGCACACACACCCCCTCCAGGGGCACCCGGCTAGCTGAGACAGCACGGAGCCCCCCGTCTCGACCACAAGCCTGGCTCACGGGGGGGAAGGGGGAGACGACGCAAGGAAACAGCCGCATTTCTGCCCCCGGGAGCCCCTCCACGTCCCCTGCTGCAATCCCTCTCCGCTCCAAATTCCAAACACCGGGGCGGGGGTTGGAGGAAAATGCGCAACGCGCCGGCTGCCCGCCGCCCGCCCCACGTGCCCTGCCCGGCCGGGCTCCGCACGCGCGCCGGCCCGGCCCTGCCCACCGCTCCGCAAAGGCGCCCCTCGGCGGCGGCCTCGGCACAGCACTGCGGCTCGGCCCGCGCGCCGGGAGGCCTGCGGGGGAAGCGGCGCCGGGAGGGGGCCGGGCCCCGCGCCCCGCGCTCGGAGGGGCCGCTGCGGGAGACGGCCGAGCCCCCGCCGCCGCCGCGGGGTTCACTGGGGGCGGGGGGGGCGGGGCTACTGCGCCCCCATCGACCCGGCCCTTCGAGCTGCCCCGGGCGGGGCGCGGGGTGGGCGAGGGCACTGCACAGACCCTGCTGAGTCCAGGGGAGCCCTGCGGCCGCCCCTCCAAGAGCAGGGGGACGCCGCCCGGACCCCCACCCCCACCCCGTTATACCCCACTGGGGGACTCGGCAAGTTTCGGGAGACGGCACCCAAACCTCAAGCCCCCTGCACGTTACCATCCCCACAGCGGCGGGGGCGCTGCCCAGGCATCCCTCACGGCGGGGGGGAGGCTCAAGAAGGGGGCAAGGGGGCTGACAACCGCCGACACCCGTGACCCCCGCCCCAGCACTGGCCCCCAGAGCGGGAGGCGGCCCGGACCTTCCATCTTGACCGCTCCGGGGAGGGGATGGGGATGTGGCAGGACGCTGGACACCGCCTGACGTCCCCGGAGGGACCGGGGCGCCCCCTCCCCCGCCTCCGGACGGGAGCCCCACCCCCACTGCGGCCCCCCGCCCACCCTCCCCGCCCCCCCGGCCGGCCGGTCACGGGGCGGGGACGGCGCTGCGGCCGGGGGGAGGGGACGCGAGGCCCAGGCCGGCCCGGAGCCGAGGGGGCTGGGGCGCGACACCCACCTGCCCAGGCCGGGCCGCCCGCCGCCCGCGCCCGCCGCCGCCGCCGCCGCCGCCGCCGAGGAGGAGGAGGAGGAGGAGGCAGCCACGGCCGAGGACGACGACACTGAGGACGAGGACGGCGGCGGCGCGGCGGCGGGCGACGTGAGCAGGCCGCCGCCGCCGGGCTTGCGGGCATTGGCGGCCGCGGGCGGCTGCTGCTGCTGCTGCTGCTGCTGGGGCTTCAGCGACATGGTGAGGGGCCCATACACCGGCCCGCACGCCGGGCGGGGACAGCCGCGAGCCGGGCGCGCCGAGGAGACGCCGGAGCGCGGCGGGGACGCGCGGGCGCCGAGCGGGGAGGCGCGAGCTGGCGCGGCCGGGGGGGCGCCCGGGCCGGCGAAGGGGAGGAGGACGACGACGAAGGGGCGGGGAGGCCCGCCGAAACCGAGGAGCCGCCGGGAGCCGGGCCGGGCCGCGCCGCCGCCGTTGCCGTTGCTACCAAAACAGTCTGAGGCGGAGGGAGGCGAGCGCTGCCCGGAGGGAGGGGGGCCGGGGCCAGGCGGGGGAGGGGCGGCGGAGGGATACGGGCCTGGAGCCGCGCCGCCGCCGCCGCCCCGCCCGCCCCGCCGCGCCGGCCGCGGGAGCGAGCGCCGCCCGGGCCACCTGGCGGCGGCGAGGCGGCGGGGCTCGATGGCCGCCGTGGGGCCCCGGGGAGCTGCGGCTGCCGAGCGCATCGGGGGTCGGGTCCACATAGGCGCCGCGTGGCGCTGCCGGGTGGGCGCGGAGGTGCGGGACGGGGATTCTTTACCGGAAGTCGGAAGGGTCGGGCGGAAGCAGAACGTGAGGCGGTCCGGGGCCGGGAGGGACACGTGAGGAGCGGGCGCCGCGCTGGGCCGCGCTCGCGGGGGTCGGATGAGGGCCCGGCGGCCGGCCCCGGCCGGATCCGCCCTCCTCGAGGCGGGTCTGCCCTTCGGAGAGGGCGTGTCTGTGTTCGGCTGCAGGGCCGGCCTAGAGTAGAGGACCGGAGGGAAGCGATTCCTCCCCGCCTCCTTCTCCCCGGTATTCCATCACCGTCCTCCGACGGCTAGGAGAACCCGAGTCCGCCCTGTCCTGTTTGAGAGGGAGAGACGGAGGCTCAGATGTTATCCGTGTGCAGCAGGAGGTGTTGGCCACTGCACGGACACCTTGCTCAGCCCCCACCTGATGCCACCTAGAGAATGGACTGCAGTGACTTCTGGGCGGGGACTGTCTTGCTCCTATCAAGCACCTGGAACACAAGCATCCCATAGTTTTCTTTGTACCCCCCACCCCCCCGCACCTGGCACACAGTAGGCTCTCACATGTCCCTGGGTGTCTAAGAGGCAGGCTGTCCTGTCTTTCTCTGCCAAAGATGACAGGGTCGGAATGGAGCAACCTCCCGGGGCCACTCTCAGCTGGTTCCCTTTTCCCCACTTGTTTCGCCCCAGCAACACAGTAACTGGAAAACTCTTTTGGGTATCCGACTTTCATTTGAACCCATTTTCCCTTGCTTGAACTTCTTTTCCTCCTTCGTGAGACTCAAAAGGAAGTGGACATGACTGGTAGAGCTGTGGATAATGGGGCTCCTTCAGTGGAGCCAGAACAGACCTCACAAGAAGGTGCGAACTTTAGACCTTGGTCCGTTTAGAAGTTTTACTTTAACTTGGGTTGGTAGCCAACACGGTAGTCCATGTTTTCAATGTGCTGCAATTAAACTGGAAGCAAGTAGATAACTTTTTTTCTTCCTTTGTGCAAGGAATCTAGTTTTTTAAAAAGTGAAATTACTTCAGGAAATGGTAGGAGGAAAACACCAGAATTCCCCTCAACCTCCCAGAATTGTCAGATAAAGGTAAAAACAGAAAAACTTGGAGAATGATTAAGCCACGAGTCTTCAGTAGCCAAATTGAAATTAATCTCCTAGATAGCCCAGGCAAAAATGATCATTATATTCTGCAAACACTTGAAAAGTAGAAAATCAGCTTTTCTCCCAGCTGAGGTAAAAAGAAGGGGAGGGGGAGTAGCATTCTTTTAAACCAACATTTGCAAAATCTTTTAAAAATTAACCCAAAGGAAATTGAGACTAAAAAACCAGATGAGGGGGAAAAAAAAATAGAAGGGCCATAATAGAAATACAGTCAGCTTTCTGTGGTTTAATGATTTGACAGTTAGCCATATCTGAGAACAAGGTCCCAGAGTTCAATCTTAGGACCAAATTCCAGACAAATGGGAGGAACAACAAGCGGAATAAGAATGCCTAAAGCTGACATAGCTGAACTTGATTTCATTTACGCTGAGAAAGCTCAAATTTTCATCCACTATCACTGAAAATATATTGTAACAGTTTTATTGAGGTATAATTTACATTTTGTGAAATTCACCCATTTTGCATACAATTCAATGATTCTCAGAAAATCTAGAGAGTTGCGCAACTATCACAACTAATTTCAGAACATTTCTTTCACCCCAAAAGGACCTTTCATACCCATTTGCAGTGACTCCTGGTTTCAATCCTCAGCCCCAACAACCCCTAATCTACTTCCTGTCTCAATGGATTTATCTATTCTGGACTTTTCATATAAATGGACTCTTACAATATGTGGTCTTTGTCTGCTTTCTTTCACTTAGCATAATGGTTTTGAGCTTTATCCACATCATAGAATGTATCAGTGTTTCATTCCTTATTATCACCAAGTAGTATGCCATTGTATGAATATATCACATTGTGTGTATCTGTTCACCAGCTGGTGGACGTTTAGATTGTTTCAGGTTTGGGGCCATTATGAATAATGCTGCTATGAACGTTTGTAAACATATGTCTTCATGTGGACATATGTTTTCATTTCTCTCGAGTTGAGCCTAGGAATGGAATGTTAGGTAGTATGGTAAATTAATTTTAACTTTTTTAAAATACCATCAAACTCTTTTCCAAAGTAGCTGTGCCATTTTACATCCATGCCTGAAATGTTTGAGGGTTTATCATTAAAATTTAATTTCTGCTTTTGTATTAAAATGGAAACCAAGACAACCTCTACTGTCTATTTTATTTTATACACACCTCCCTCCCTCACCCCCCCCCCATTTTTATTTATGGAAAAAGGATCACCACCCAAAACCAAGGAATATCTCTTCTTGCAAACCCCTCGCCTGAATTCTAGACTTTGGAAGATGTGGTTATTTAACAGCAACTGTGATGTCAGAGGGCTTTAGCTTTATATGAAAATGTCAAGATAACACACCTTAAGATGAAATGGTGTGGCGGGCAGCCTTTAAGATGACTCACTGTGATCGTGTTCTCCTGGTATTCAGACCCTGTGAAATCTCCTCCACCGAGTATGGACTTCCTTCTAACAAAAAGTTAGAGAAAGTTATGAGTTTTCACTTCCAAGATTAGGTTACAAAAAGACTGTGGCTTCTGTTTTGGACTGCCCTCTCTTGCTCACTTGCTTTGAAGAAAGCTGGCTGCCATGTTGTGAGCTGCCCTATGGAGAGGCTTCCATGGCAAGGAACTGACTTCTCCAACCACAGCAGCAAGGACCTGATGGTGGCCAGCAGCCCTGTGAGTGAGCTTGGAAGCAGATCGTCCCCAGTCAGGCCATGATATGACTGCAGCCCTGGTCAAAGCATCTTAGGAGGCCTGTTAGAGACCCTGAGCTAGAGATGCGCAGCTAAGCCACACCAGATTCCTTACCCTTTTGTTGTCTCGGTCAGTAAGTTTTGCGGTAATTTGTTACGCAGCAATAGATAACTAATACAAATGACCCTGAAAAAGTTCATTTCCTGTGATTTCCATGTGCGTGCATAATTCTTTAAAGACAAATGAAGTCAGGAACTCATATTATATCCAGTAGAAGTTACATTTTTGAGTGCTTCCCCCACCCAAATGATCTTCAGGCAACTATGGAAACAAAACCAACAAGTGTCATTGAGTTGTCATCAAAGGCCGTGAAGAATATTGTCGCGAAAGAGTTCTGATATTGAGAAGTATTTCTAAAATATAAACTTCAAAAGTAGCTGTGGCCGGGGCCGGCCCCATGGCTGAGTGGTTAAGTCCGCGCACTCCACTGCAGGCGGTCCAGTGTTTCATCGGTTCGAATCCTGGGCGTGGACATGGCACTGCTCAAGCCACGCTGAGGTGGTGTCCCACATGCCACAACTAGAAGGATCCACAACTAAGAATATACAACTATGTACTGGAAGGCTTTGGGGAGAAAAAGGAAAAAAAAATATAAAAATCTTTAAAAAAAAATAGCTGTGGCCATTTCAACCACTTTTTCAGAAGTGAAAAAAATTATCAAGCGAGAAACATAAAGAGAAAGACTTTCAAACTTGGGAATCTAGTCTTGTGGATTCTATACTTACTTTCTGATTTTCAATGACCCTTCAGCAAACCACATGACCCTTTAATTTTCATCACTTCAATGATTAATCAAGCCTGAGGATTTGGAGTTGAAAAACTGATGTACCCATGCAAAGCAGAAATGCGAAGAGTCATTCTACCCAGTACAGCAGCACACATCAGATGAGCCCGTATTTCCAGCAATTCATTTTTCTGCAATCATTTCTTTTCAGCTCTCCTCATTCGATCATGTTTAATGTATGATGATACATTATTCACTCAATACTCTTGATTTCGCTTTCAAAAGCATGAAAATTAATTCAAATCAAAACTAACATGCACCCCCCCCAAAAAAAAATCCATCCTCTTCAAGTTTTTGCATAGACCAATCCTCGTTAAGAAAAAAAAAAGAGCAGATGTAATTTCAAAAATAGGACCACGGCTAATTAAACCAGTGTTTTTTTCTAACCATGGTTCCTCAGAATTCTTAGAGGCTAATCTATTTGTAGACACTCCAGGAATCCCAAAAGACTAAAAGCAATGAAAAAAAGAAAAGAAAAAGTGTACAGTGTGAGGTTCTTCCTGAGGGCATTATTTACACACCTTGTATGCAAAGTAACAACTTTCCCATAGGTTTAAAAAAGCTGAGGGGGGAGTGTGGTAAAATAGTAGGGAACATGGCAACATTGTTTGAAAAGCTTTTAATTGAGCCATTTCCTCCACACAAGCACACTTCTGGTTGTTAAGTTGCTCACTGTGTTTTACCTTGTGGCACAGAATAATGATGCGGTGACATTATTCACAAGGCAAAAGCTGGATGCCCAGCTGAAACAGACACAGAAGAAAGAATTCTTTATTTTTCAGTGGAAATGCTTGTGCTGTGCAGAGCCAGGAATTTAAAGAAACTCAGCCTTTTGTTTTTCCCGATTCTCCCTTTTTGTTTTCATTCAGCCCTTTTTGGGGGTGAATTTTGTGGGCAGCTTGTTGTTTCAGGGGCCACAGACTTACAGAAAGCTGGAGATTTGAAGTAGGAGCGTTTGGAGGACACAGGAGGGGATTTAAAATGGATGTGTGTGGCACCGGTGACAGCTGAACTGGCCGTTACCGTGGGATTTTGCTAAGTTTGCTGCAGGAGACCCCAAGCTCCACAGTGGAACTCCAGAGGGATCAGACTTAGAATAGGGAGTTGCAGTGGAATCAGATACTAACTTGACAATACTCACTGTCTTGCCTAAGCCCCCATATTATCAGAGCTATTTATTTTCCATCAGGTAAGCCAGGGCTTGGAAACGATAATGATGAAAATAATTGCAGACCCTTATATAGCATTAACTACGTGCTGGCTCCGTTCTAAGTACTTTCTACATAATAAGTCACTCATTTTATCCTCACAACAACTCACTGATTCTCGGTGGGAGGGGAAAATTTTACCCGCCCACCAAAAGACATTTGGCAACGTCTAGAGACATTTTTGGTTGCCACCATTGAAGGGGAAATGCTACTGGCATCTTGTGGGTCGAGATCAGGGATGCTGCTAAACACCCTACAATGTGCAGGACAGCCCCCCACAACAGAGAATTACCCAGCACACACATCATTAGGGCTGAGATTGCTTAAGAAACACTAAAATAACCCTATGAAGCAGGTAGGATTATTATTCCCATTTAATAGATGGAGAGACTGAGACACCCCAACCTTAAGTCACTTTGCCTAAGGTCACACTCACTAAATGGTGGAGCTGGCATTTGTACCAGGCATCTGTCTCCCACTTCTGAGCCCTAAACCACTTTGCTCTGTGAAATCGTGAAGGCCCACACTGGCTCTCTCAGGAAGATTAACTTCTTTCTTGGTTTCACCAAATGCAAGCTTCTAGCGAGGTGGTGCCTGCCAGTTTCAATGACTGCCTGTTTCTTGATTAGAGAGATAACTGACTATTGTAAAAGTCACCATCTGCAGGGGACAAGCTGGCAGTGCTATCAAAACTGAACCGGCACCTTCCCCCTGGCCCAACAAGGGTGAGAGACGAATATACAAGGATCATCGCTGCAGTGTTGTGTGGAACAAAGACTAGAAACTCCGTTGAGGGGGATTGTTAATTGCCTTGTAGCATGTCCCAAAAGCAATGAAATATGGAATATTCTCAGCTGTTCATGAGAAAGAGGTGGATCTTTGCACTGATCCGAAAGGATCTTTCTTTCATACTTAGTGTTAAAAAAAGAAAAAAAGGGGCTGGCCTGGTGGCACAGCCATTAAGTGCACATGTTCCGCTTCAGTGGCCCGGGGTTCGCCAGTTCGAATCCTGGGTGTGGACATGGCACCACTTGGCAAGCCATGCTGTGGTAGGCGTCCCACATATAAAAAGTAGAGGAAGATGGGCACAGATGTTAGCTCAGGGCAAATCTTCCTCAAGGGGGAAAAAAAAAGGTAGGTGAGGTGATGGATGTGTTATTTCACCGGATTGTGGTAATCTTTTTTTTTTTGGTGGAAGATTGGCCCTGAACTAACATCCCCAGCCAATCCTCTTTTTGCTGAGGAAGACTGGCCCTGAGCTGACATCTGTGCCCATCTTCCCCTATTTTATATGTGGGATGCCTGCCACAGCATAGCTTGATAAGCAGTGCATAGGTCTGCACCCGGGATCTGAACCAGCAAACCCCGGGCTGCCAAAGTGGAATGTGCAAACTTAACTGCTGTTCCACAAGGCCAGCCCCATGTGGTAATCTTTTCATAATGTCTATGTCTATGAAATCATCCTGTTGTACATTTTAAATATATGCAATTTTATGTCTGTTATACCTCAATAAAATTAGGGGGAAAACACGTGTTGTTAAGCCAAAAAGCAGAAGATTTAAAAGTAAAATATGTAAAATTAAATTAAATTAAGAAATAAATGTGTAGACTATTTTGTATGGTGTACGCCTACTTGTGTTAAACAAAAGGGAAGTATGTGTGACTGTGTGTATATACACACACACACACATATATATATTTTTTCTGTGTGGGTATGCATACATCTAGAATATCTCTAGATGGGGCACAAAAAACTGATCCCCAGGGGACTATGGAGGAGAAAAACTTGTTTGCCATATACCCTTTGCACTATTTGAATATTTATTTTCAAAAATTTGTTTTCCCATGTGCACGTATTACCTTTCCCAGAAAAATAACAAAATAAAGTGTGAGGACATCAGTAGGAATAACTGATGTTTGCATAGCGCCTCGTGGCTTACAAAGCACTTTTATTTGCATTGTTTCCTTTGGCGCTCACCCCATTTTCGAGATGGCAACACCAGAGCAGAGAAGGGGCATGAGCTACCCAAGGTCGCTGGCCGCTGACCCCCCCCCCACATTCTGCCCTGCCTTGTTTTCCAAGGAAGACCAATTACTGTCTCTACCTCTTTAATTTTGTAAACTGCCATCGCAAACTCGGCAGTAAATCACACAGAAATAGAAAAGAAAGGCCTGTTCGGGAACTTTTCACCCCTGCATCCCTTTCTGCCACAATTGTATTGTTTTCTGCTGAAATGCCGTATTGAACAAGGATGGGAGCTGCAGAAACAGGTAGAACCCTTCACTCCCACCACCTACATAGAGTCAGTCTGTACGTAATAGGCGCTTAATAAACCTGAGTTGATTTGATTTGATAGAGACTAACTCTCAGGTTATACATGTTTGCTTTTAGGGGCCCTGAAGTGGTATCTGCTTCCTATTCAGACTTGCTAATGGCTACCAGCCTTGGGCCAGAATGATGGGGCCAGCATCCAAGGCCACCCCTGATGACCCAAGCATTTCCAGGCAGTGAGGGGGACAACTGGACCACTAGCCCTCCCTACCCGCATGTTTCCATCACATGTGGTTTGGGCAGAGTTTGCATGCATCCACTGGATGAAGCTTACTGCTCTTCCAGTTAATAGCTTGTGATGTGGCTTTATAGGCATTTGGGAAAGTGTCTGTCGAGTTCATCAGAAGGACTGGAGCCCAGAAACCACAAGGGGCCTTCTGGGGAACTACTGTTAGTCACCAGCCTTCTGCAGGCTTGAGTGAGGCTGGAGCTGAGGCCCTATGGGAGTTGGTTTCACTCTCCTTGGATCGGGGCTCCCATGCTCTTCCATTGCACACGTGGCTCATTTCTGTCCTCAGAGGGTCAATGCGGGACAAGTCTTCATGCAGCAATAAGCAATTGATAGGCTTCTGATATCCTGAAAATTACTCAGGATCCTGTTACTCCCATTTCTAATGACCTTGACACATGATTTTTTTAAGTTATATATTATTAATATATAATATAATTTTTAAAAGTTATATACAGTTTTTAAGTTATACATTTTAAGAGCATCCTGAATATCTGTGGATCAGTTAGCATTTGCTGTGTAACAAACCACCTCCAAACGTAGTGGCTTAAAACAACAAACATTTTTTTTATTTCTTAGAATTCTTTGGGTTGGCTGAACAATTCTTCTATTCTGGGCTGGTTCCACTGGGGTTGGATCGTCTATAGTGGCTTCATTGACATGTCTCGCTGTTGGCTCTGTGTCAGCTGGGAATGATAGAGACAACTTGGCCACGTGTCTCTATCATCCAGCAGACTAGCCTGGGCTTCTTCACACAGCGGTGGTCACAAGGTTCCCAAGAGCAGGAAGAGAAGGCAAGCCCCAAGCCACAGGCATTTTCAGTTTCTTCTTGTGTCACATTTTCCAAAGCAAGCCATATGGCCAAGCCCGGGTTTGAGGGGTGGAGTAATAGACTCCATCTCTTCGTGGAATGAGCTGCAAAATCACTTTGCAAAGGATGAGCATGCAGAACGGAAAGTATTTGTGCCCCTTTTTTGTAATTTATCACAATTAGGGATAGGATATTTGAAAACCAAGACAAAAACTTTTTTTTTTTAAACAAGATGCCTCCTTGTATTCATAAGAAAGCTGAGAAGCCTACCTCTACCAGTCTGATGACTTCCAATTCCAAACCTCCAGATTCTTGGTCATCTCTCTCAGGATTGCTAGAACCATCCTGATGAAAATAGCACCAGCTGTAGTTTCTGCAACACTGGTTGTGATGGTTAATTTTATGTGTCAACTTGACAGGGCCACGGGATGCCCAGATATCTTGTTAAACATTATTTCTGGGTGTGTTTTTGAGGGTGTTTCCAGAGAAGATTACCATTTGAATTGGTAGAGTGAGTAAAGCACATGGCCCTCTCCAACGTGTGTGGGCATCATCCAATCCATTGAGGACCTGCACAGAACAAAAAATCAGAGGAAGGGGCCAACCCGTAGTGGTTAAGTTCACACACTCTGCTTCAGTGGCCCGGGGTTTGCTGGTTTGGATCCTGGGGATGGACATATGCACTGCTTACCAAGCCATGCTGTGGCAGGTGTCCCACATATAAAAAGTAGAGGAAGATGGGCACGGATATTAGCTCAGGGCCAGCCTCCCTCAGCAAAAAGAGGAGGATTGGCAGTGGATGTTAGCTCAGGGCTAATCTTCCTCAGGAGAAAAAAAAAAGTCAGAGGAAGGGAGAATTCTCTGCCTGACCACTTGAGCTGGGACATTGGTCTTCTCCTGCACTAGGACTGGGACTTAGACCATCACTGCCCCTTCTTCTCAGGACTTAAACTTGGACTGGAACTACTCCACCAGCTTTCTTGGGTCTCTAACTTGCAGATGGCGGATCGTGGGACTTCCTAGCCTCCATAATTACACGAGCCAATTCCTTATAATAAATCTCTGTGCGTGTGTGTGTCTCTGTTTCTCTCTCTATATATATGTATATGCACATCTCTTCCTGGCTCTGTTTCTCTGGAAAACCCTGACTAGTACACCAGTTCTCCAGAAATGAAATCGCACGACCTTGGGAAGGTCATCCTCGTTGTCCTTCATTGACAACGAGGGCTGCGCTAGATGTTCTCGAGTTGCAAGGGACCTTTCAGAGGGTGTGTTGCAGGAAATTGAAAGGAGAACAGGCCACATGCTGAATGGCTTGAACCCTGCTTGTAGAGGTAAGACGGCCACACTTAGGGCTAAAATCTTCAGCTTTCATCAGGATTTTTGTCATGGTCTCTGAGTCTATGATTTCCTCCTTATAGGCCTAATTAAACCCTTCGATCTCAATTTATTGGCCAACATTATTACACCACTTTACAAATAGACCATTTATTCCAGGCTGACCTTAAAAGCCCTTCCTTTCCCTGACGCCTGGAAGGGCATTTGCCGTTAGCAGAATACTCAACAATACTAGATTTAAAAAGAGGAGAAGGCATATGGCAGGTGCTTGAAAGTGTGCAGATAAATGAAGGCCAGGAAGGGAGGAAGGAGAGAGACTGCAGGCAAAGGGATGAAGAGAATCTGTTTACTGGGCATATTTCCTAAGACGTCCGACGTGGACTATTCTTTCAACAACTTGGTTGAGATACAATTCACATTCTATATACTTCACCCATTTCAGGTATGTACAAGTCAATAGTTTTTAGTATATTTACAGAGTTGCGCAACCATCACCACAGTGTAATTTTAAAACATTTCCTCACCCCCAAAGGCAGTCCCGTACCCATGAGCAGTCACTCCCCATTCCCCGCTTCCCCTAGCCCCTGGCCACCGTTCATCGATTTCCTGCCACTTGGGTTATTTCTTTTCATTGCGGTAAAGGACACAGTACATAAATTTACCGTTTTAACCATTTTTAAGCGCGCAGCTCAGTGGCATCAAATACATTCGGAGTTTTGTACAGCCATCACCACCTCCATCTGTAGAACTTCACCATCCCAGGCTGAAACCCTGTCCCCATTAAACACGAATTCCCCATGGCCCTCCCTCCAGCCCCTGGTAACCCCTGCCGTCCCCTCTGCCTCAAGGATGTGACAACTCTAGGTAGCTCATATGGTGGAGTCGTACTGTATCTGTCCTTCTGTGTGTAGCTTCTTTCACTTAGCATAAGGTCCTCAAGCTTCATCCATGTTGTAGCGTGTGTCAGAATTCTCTTCCTTTTTAAGGCAGAGTAATATTCCATTGTATGGATAGACTATATTTTAACTTAGGTTATTTTATGCTAAACTTTGGGGTTTGCATTTTGTAGATTAACCTCGAGTAATTGAGTAATGGACTCATTCACACTTGTCTCCATCCCCTTCCAGGTGGAAAATAAGAGCTAGGCTGAACTTACCCATCTCGTTCTGCATGGCCCCGAGCGAGGGAAAGGCAAGAGGCTGTGGGGAAGGGAGAAGTCGCACGGGTATGTGGGGGGCCTGTGCCTGTGTGTCTCCCTCATGGCCGTGCCCTCCTGGCCTTGCTACCTCAGGCCGAAAGAGGCCGTGGGTGTCCTGGCATTTGGAGCACTGAGGGTTTTGTTCTATGTTCTGCAGACAGACTAGAACCACTGAGGCGAGAGGCCCGCCCACAGTGGCAAAAAACAGGCATGGCTGGTGCCACCTTGGCCTGTCGGGAAAGCCCTAGGTAGCTGGGAACTGAGGAGGCAGATTCAAAACTCTCGACCCCCGGCCGAAGCTCGGTGCTCGGGAGTGGCCACGGCCCAGGGAGCAGCCTCTGCGTCCCGCCCTCGGAGAGGCTGCCCTGGGGGTTGTGCAGGGATGTTCACGTCCCGGTGATTGTACTGACACCCTAGTTCACTTCCACGGGTGCTCCCCAGCCCCGCCTCCACCCCCCTCTATTTTCACTAATATTGGAGCAGAATGACCAGGAGTACGGTAAGTATAACCTGCCTTTTCCGTTGCAAATGATCAGGGAGCACAAAATACCAGACTCACCCTCGGCCAGGAATTCATCCAATAATAACAAAAGTTGATATTTATTGATAGTTGTTCTCTGCCAGGCCCTCTCCTAAGTACTTCAGATGGATTACGTTACCTCATCTTCACAACCCAGTCTTTTTATTTTTTATTGTGGTAGAATAGACATAAAATTTACCATTTTAACCATTTTTAAGCGTACAGTTCCGTGACATGAAGTACATCACATTGCTCTGTAACCGTCACCACCATCCAACTCCAGGACATTTGCAGTGTCCCAAACTGAAACCCTGTCCCCATTAAACACTAATTCCCCAGTCCCCTCCCCAGCCCCTGGCACCCACCATTCTACTTTCTGTCTCTTTGAATTTGACTCCTCTGGGACTCCGTGTAAGTGGAATCATGCAGCGTTTGTCCTTTTGTGTGTGGTTTCTCTCATTTAGCATGATGTCTTTGAGGTCCATCCATGGTGTAGCCTGTGTCAGAATTTCATTCCTCTTAAAAGCTGAATAATATTCCATTGTGTGTATATCACAACCCACTCTCTCACCATATTTCAGAGGAGAAAACTGAGTCACAGAAAGATTAAGTAGTTTGCCCAAGGAAACAGCTAACAAATAGTGCAGACCGGGTTTGAACATGGGATGCTGAGGTTCAGATCCTGAACTTTCCTGCACCCATGTAGACAGAGACATTTGCACCAAGATATTCCCTGCGGCATTGTAATAGCCAAAACCAGAAGCAACTTCAGTGCCCATGCGGGGGACCAGTCAAGTGCAGCGTAGTGCGTCCAGATGGGGGGTAGTATACAGATGTTGCAGATAATGAAGCTCTCTCTAGACAAATCAGGAAGGGTCTCCAAGATGTTATCAAGAAGAAAAAACAAGGTACAAAAAGTGGATTGGGCTGCTAATGTTGAAGTTTTCAAAAGGTGGGGCAGGAAATAACAAACATAAGCTCGTGTGCGCCTGGACTGCATCTGGAGGCAACAAGCTGCTAACAGTGGTTGCTCCCTGGGAAGGAGGATTGGAGAGCAGAGAAAAGGAGATCTGGTACTTACTGGGGACTCTTGGAGACTATTTGAATTGACTAAATATTACCTTTTCTTACAGCTTTATTGAGGTATAACCAACACACAACAGACCGCACATATTTAAAGTGTTTAATTTGATGAGTTCTGACATACAGTCACCTGTAAAACGTCCCCACAGTCCAGATATGAACGTGTTCATCACCCTCTAAAGTTGCCCTGTGCTCTTTTGTAATCCATCCCACATCCCAGACGTTACTTTTTTTTTTAAGTGAGAAAAGTGACGACAATGACCCAAATGTCCATCAAAGGATGCGTGGATAGACACAATGCGGTCTATCCTTCCAATGGAATATTAGTCAGCATGAAAAGGGAATGACATTCTGACACATGCTGGATGATCCTTGAGGACATCATGCTAAGTGAAAGAAGCCAGACGCACAAGGACAAGCACCGTATCCCCCCGTATGATTCAGCGTATCTGAGGTCCCTAGAGTAGTCAAGTTCATGGATACAGGAAGGACAGCAGGGGCTGCTGGGGCTGGGGAGGGGGGTGGGGGTTGTTTAATGGGGATGGGGTTTCAGTGTGGGTTGATGAACAAGTTTTGGAACTAGGCAGTCATGATGGTTGCACAACATCATGCATGTAATTGATGCCAATGAACTGTACATTTAAGAATGGTTCAAATGGCAAATTTTGTGTATTTTACCACAATGAAAAAAGCAGCAATAAATAATAAACTACTGTCAGATGGTTTTGGAGCTAAGAGGACATGGAAGATGCTCTTACATTATGACATAAATCCTAACGGGTTCAAACTCAAAGTTCAGTGGCAGGCTCATCCTTAGGAAAATTATTTGCGTTTGTCAAAGTGTCCACTCTTGGGGCTGGCCCGGTGGCATAGTGGTTAGGTTTGCATGCTCTGCTTCGGCGGCCCAGGGCTCACAGGTTTGGATCCTGCGTGCAGACCTACCCACCCCTCATCAAGCCACACTGTGGTGGCAACCCACATATAAAATACAGGAAGATTGGCACAGATGTTAGCTCAGGGCCAATCTTCCTCAGCAAAAAAAGAGATTTAAAAAAAATAATTAATTTAAAAAATACAAATACATGTAACATGTTGGCTTTTGGCTGTTTTTCTTTTTCCTGCTTTGTCCAGTTGTGACAAGGCGATCACAATTCTTTCCACTTTTCTGATAGTTATTTAGGAGCCTGCTTCAACATTGTCAGTATAGGTTTCCACTGTTCTCTTGTTAGTTTTTTATTTTTAGCACATCTTAGTGAGTTTAACCTCCTCAGGGCATTTATGAGGGTATTCCCAATCTCAGATTTTTCCAAAGTCAAGACTTATTGCAATGGATGATGGGTAGAAGCCTAGATTTTTTTTCCTTGCGTATTTTTCAGAAAAATCAAATGCAAGATTTTGACCCTATTGGTCTGAAATAGATAGCTAGGTAATTAATCGGCACCTGTAAAATCTATCTTGCTACCTCACACCCACTAGGGTGGCCGCATTCACAACAATGGAAAATAACAAATGTTGGCAAAGATGTGGAGACGCTGGAACCCTTGTACATTGCTGGTGGGAATGTCAGATGGTGCAGCTGTTTTAGAAAACGGTTTGGTGGTTCCTCAAAAAGTTAAACATAGAAGTGCCATATGACCCTGCAATTTCATTCCTAGGTGTACATCCCAAAAAATTGAAAACAAGCACTCAAAATAATGTATGTACGTGCGTGCTCATAACAGCACTAGTCACAACAGTCAAAGGGCAGAAACATCTCAAATGTTCATAATTGGGTGAATGTATAAACAAAATGTAGTATAGTCATACAATGGAATATTATTCAGTCATAAAAAAAAGAAAGAAGTTCTGATATATACTACCGTGAATGAACCTCAAAAACATTACGCTAAGTGAAAGAATCTAGACACAAAAGGCCACATATTATATGATTCCATTTATATGAAATATCCAGAACAGGTAAATCTATAGAAAAGCAGGTTGGGGGGTGCCAGAGGCTGAGGGGCGTGGGGGAATGAGTGCTAATGGGTGTGGGGTTTCCTTCTGAAGTGATGAGAACGTTTTGGAACTAGACAGAGGTGGTGGTTGCACAACATTGTAAATGTACTAAATACTATTGAATTGCTCACTTTAAAATGGTTAATTTTAGGGGCCGGCCCAGTGATGTAGTGGTTAATTTAGCACACTCTGCTTTGGTGGCTGGTTCAGATCGCGGGCACAGACCTACACAACACTTGTCAAGCCATGCTGTGGCTGGCGTCCCACATATAAAGTAGAGGAAGATGGGCACAGATATTAGCTTGGGGCCAATCTTCCTCAGCAAAAAGAGGAGGACTGGCAGCCAATGTTAGCTCAGGGCTAATCTTCCTCAGAAAAAAAAAAAAAGTTAATTTTACGTTATGTGAATTTCACTTCAATTAAAAAAAGGAAACCTGTCTTGGCTTCATCTTAGACCCTTTAATTAGCACAACCTTGAATTTCATTATGAAATAGTTACCATTTTTGCAAAGACGCAGCGATAAAAAGATTATTGTGTCTTTTTAGAAAACGCAAATTACAAAATTTCTAGGGCAGAGGGGACAAAACAGGGTTCCAAGTCAGAAAGGAAATTCCATTCATCTCATTCTCTTTCTTCTTCTGGTAAATACATGCTACTAAAATCTGGGACTTTACTAAGTATTAAATTTAGCTCCTCTTCCTTTGAAACACCTTCCCTGCCTTGCACAGTTACTCACCCCTGGTGCTGCCTGTCGTACCAACTGCTGCTTCCTCACCAGCACCATGCTTTCCTTTCTCCCAGAACACCGATTTTGTTCAGGCATCTCCCCTCCTCCACACAGCCCCAGAGGTGACTCATCTTAGGATGATCCACTCCCTTCACCACTGACTGGTTCAGGTATTGCCACGTGACCCAAATCTCATGAATGACATGGCAGGGGGAAGCTTGACTGGTGGTATGGTGGTTTAAAAAATATGCCCACAAACTCTCTGATACACCTCCCTTTAAGAGCTTAATTCTAGCCCCCTTGTAACTGGGCTGGACTTAGTAACTAGCCTCAAACAAATTGAATATGGCAGAAGTGGTGGTATGTCACTTCCAAGATTAGGTTATTAAAAAGACTGTGGCTTCCACCTTGGGCTGGCACCCTTTTTTTTTCTTGATACTGTTGCCAAAACTTTATTTCACCTTGTTTTGTTACCAGAAATTAGTAATTACTAGTTGTTTTTACATATTCAGTATTGTAAATTTAACTGCATGTGTCTTTGCTCATCATTTCCTCTTGCATTCCTTTTGAAATATATTTCCTTCTTCCTGAATCTCCCATAGATAGGATCTGCTCTTGGTAGGTTTTGTTTGTCTGAAAATGTCTTTATTTTACTTTTGTATTTTAATGATAATTCAGCCGGATATAAAGTTATAGATATTTTCTTTCAGGGTTTTGAAAATATTATTCCATTGCCTTTTTGTTTCCACCAACGCTTTGGAAAAGTCTGGTTTGGTCTGATTATTTTCTTTTGTAGGTAACTTATCTTTTCTCTCTGGTAGCTCTTTTTTTTTTTTAGGAAGATTAGCCCTGAGCTAAATCTGCCACCAATCCTCCTCTTTTTGCTGAGGAAGATTGGTCCTGAGCTAACCTCCATGCCCATCTTCCTCTACTTTATATGTTGGATGCCTGCCACAGCATGGCTTGCCAAGTGGCGCATAGGTCCACACCCAGGATCTGAACCAGTGAACCCCCGGCCACTGAAGCGGAACATGCAAACTTAACCACTGTGTCACCAGGCCAGCCCCTCTGGTAGCTTTTGATATCTACTTTCTTTCTTCTCCTCCCTGCACTTTCTCTGCAGTGTGTTTCAGTGTGGATTTATGTTGTTTATACTACTTGGAACTTGTGCTTCTTGAAGCTGAAGCTTTATATCTTTCATCCATTCTGGAAAACACTCATCTTTCTCATTTTCTCTCTTCTTTCTGGAATTCCTTAAGATTGCTCCTGGCAGGCCATGAAGCACTGTGGCACAAACGTGGCTTTTTTCTCTCCAGAAGGGAATTTCTGCCTCTTCCATCTCAGTCAGTACTGTCCCTTGTCGTGGGGGCTTTTTTTATCCAGTTTTCAGTTCTCTCTCAGGGGTAATTGTTCCAAGAGTAGTTGTAAATTTGTTGTGTCTGTGGGAGGGGAAGTTCAGAGCACCTACGCCGCCATCTTGACACCATCCTCTGGGCTGGCACTCCTGCTCTCTCTTCCTTAGACAACTCACCCTGGGGGAAGCCAGCTGCCACGTCATGAGGACACTCAGGCAACTTATGGAGACGCCCATGTGGCAAAGAATGGAAGTGTCCTGCAACAGCCAGTGAGGAACCAGGGCCTGCCAGTAAACAGCTCGAGAAGAACAGTGGTCACCCCTGTCCAAGACACATCCTTCTCCCTCGTCCTCATATTAGGCAGGACTCTCAGTTTCAAGTGGCACAAAAATTTAGCACGAACTGGCTGAGGACTGTGTTAGACGCGGGGACTCACACAATGTCATTGGGACTCAGTCCCTCTCCATTTCTCGGCTCTGTTATCGTCCGTGTTGACTTCATTCCCAGGCAGGTCCTCCTTATGTGGTAGCAAAGACAGCCCCCCTTAGCTCCAGGCTGCCATTCTCAGCAGCGTGGCAATCCCAGAAGACAGGATTCCAGCGGAAGCCCCAGGGCCAGCGCTCATTGGACAGAACCGTGTCACGTGTTCTTTCACGACCCCGCCGCTGTGGCCAGGCGTTAGAACAAGCTGATTGGCCAGGCCTGAGTCACATGACTACTTCCAAAGTTGGGGGAGGCTGCGGCCCAGGGAGTGGAGAAGGACAGTTGCCCAAAGGACAGTTGCACTTGGGGAAGGAGACGGTGAAAGCGACAGATCTCTACCTGACTTTCAGCGTCTCTACTGCTCCCTGTAAGCATGCCTGTCTCCTCCCAACCACAGACTAAACAACGTTCTGCATCGTCCTGAGCTTCGGCCCATCGCTCTTCTCCCTTTTGCTGCCAATCTTCTAGACTACACTGGCTGCCCCCCGCCCCCCGACTTTTTGTACCCTCCTCAGTCCTCGGTAACCAGGCTTCCAGCCAGTCCACTCAAAGTGCTCCGGCAGTGGTCACCAACGACCCAATGCCCAGGGCAGTGGCCTTCCTTCCATCCCCATACTGCGTGACCTCCTGGCCCCATACCATACCACTCACCACCGTTCCCTGCTCCCTCGATGAGACTGGTCTCTGGACGTCTTCCCCACGGGCCCTCCTCTGACCTCAGACGGCTCTTTCCCGTTCACTCCTGCTCCAGCTGCCATTGTTGTCCACATTCTGTCTTAAGCCTTCACGTCGTCTTTCATCTGCACTCTTCCTGGACGTTCTTTTGTACATCCACAGCCTCTGCCACCCGTATACAGTGACGAATCCCCAGAGCTCTCCTGTTCTCAGCCCAGACTCACCTTTGTTTCCACCCAGACGTCCTGCAGAACCTCCAGACCCGTGTGTCCAGAATCACATCCGTTAGCTTCCCTCCTCCTGGCCAGTAAGTTCACTCCCCATCAAGACGGCCTGGGGACGAACACCCCTTGTGCACTTGTGCTCTTTGTTAGCCGGGTGACCATATGCAAGTTATCTCGCCTTTCTGTGCCTCAGTTTCCTCATCTGTCAAAAGGAGATAACAGTATTTCCCTTATAGGGTTGAACGAGGATGTTGTTTCCTCATACTTGTCAGGAGCTTAGCACGAGGCCTGGCACGTGGTGAGGGTTGAGTCTGAGGCAGAGAGGTGGAGCAGGGTGGAGATGGAGAAGCAGCCCCCGCACTGGGCACTGGGTCCTCGGCATGGGGGTCTGATTGGTTAAAGTTGAAAAGGACTCGGTTCCTCCCGCTCTGGCGTGCTACCTCAGCTCACAGGAGCACTGAGCCTGTGGCTGTGCACACACCCCACCCCCACACCCCACCCCTCCTTCCCCCGCCAGAGTTCTCTAAGACACCCGTCTGGGCACGCTCCCCTTACGAGTCTCCTTTCCCTGTGCTGAGGGGATGGAGTCCAAGTTCTTTGCGGCGGGAGAGAAGATCCCCATAGCCGACCCTCTTCTCTTCCCACAGCCATCGTCCTCTGTTCGTTTCCTATTCCTGCTGTGTAGATCGCCACAGACGCGCTGGACTACAACGGCACGAATGTATCATCGTACAGTCATGGAGGGCGGAAGTCCAAAACGAGTCTTCTGGGGCTAAATTCCATGTGTTGGCCTGGCTGGTTCCTTCCAGAAGCTCTGGGGGAGAATCTGCCCCTTGCCTTCTTCTTCTGGACGCTGTTTGCATTCCTTGGCTTCTGGCCCCACAGCCTTTCCTCCCTGTGCTGTCACTGTCACGTCACCTTCTCCAGACTCCGCTCTCCTGCCTCCCTCTTATAAGGCCCCTTGTGGTTGCATTTAGGGCCCACCTCTCCATCTTAAGGTCATTAACTGGATCACCTCTGCAGAAGGGAGTCCCTTTGCTGCGTAAGGTGATCTGCACAGGGTCAGAGGATTACGACGGGGACATCTTTGAGGGCCCACCACCCCACCCAGACACGTGACGGCCCCACTCTAGCCACCTGGGAATCCCCAGGCACTCTCGGGGTCCACCAGGCGCTTCCTCCTCCCTCTTCCTTTGCTCCTGCAGTTTCCTCGGCTGAATGACCCCCATCCCAGCCCTTCCCACCTGCCAGTCTCCGTACTTGAACTTCAAGGCTTAGCTCAAATTGCACTTCTCTTTTGTAGCTTTCTTCCACTCCTACGACTGGTATACTGAGGTACACACTTTCTCGTATCCCAGAGCATAGTGTTTTATGACAGTGAACCACAGTAGCCAGTTCACCTTTCCAACCACTCGTTTGATCGTGACATCTTTAGGAGCAGAGACTTTTGCTTGATCACCTCTATTGCTCCAGCTCCTAACTCATAGCTCATGGCATTTAATAAGGTGCAAAAAATATTTACGGAATCCCACAGCAGGTAATGGAATCCATCACGATTTTTTAAAGTCCCAGCTCATGGTGGGCTGCTTTTATGGTGGATGTCAGCTGTTTCGCCTGCCTGCCCAGCATTCCTGACCCCCCTGTTTGATACCCACTCCCCGCCGTCCTCTGGGGACCCCCCACTCCCCCTTATGAGGGTCGTGATCATATGGCCGTATTGGCCACAGCGCCACACGTGGGTCTGGTCAGTCAGAGCCAGAGTGACTGTCCCAGATGGAGGCATGTGGCCCAGTCTGGGCTAAAGAGAGTGAAGACCTGGGATTTTACATGGAGGTGGGAGAGAGAAGCGGCTGGTGAGCTGGTGTGAGGAGCGCCTGGAGCTGTGGGGGGCCCTGCCGCGCCCTGTCACCCTCCACCTGGAAGAAGCTTGCCTGCAGACAAGACAGTGAAGTCAACCAGAGGGAAAACCGAACTCGGGTGGTACGTGAGATAGGCAGATGTGGGACAGTGGTCCCCAGGCAGCCTCCGCGCCTGGACTTCCCTTGGCGACAGCTAAGCAGTTCCCTTTCTTCCTGATATCAGTTGGAGTTGGATTCTGACACTCGTGCCTGAGCGGATCGTGACCGATACAGGTTTGAACTCTGTAAGAGTCTATGGTCTAATGCTCTGCACACTGTAGAAACCCAGCAATGATGACTTTCCATGCCCTGATGTGCCAGCTGTCTCTTCCCATCCCCTCTCCTGCCCTTCTTTTGAGGAGTGACACTGAGTGGGGGTAGCCTTCAGAAGTCTGGGAAGCAGGAAAGACGGGGGAAAGCAGTGAATGCATCTCCTTGACAAATATTTTGTGATGATCCGTGATGTGAGAGAAGGCCCTGAAGTGGCACTTTGGGGCATAATATGTTAATCAAGGCTCTTTCAGTAACAGAAAATCAAGAGAACCTGGATTTAAAAGAAGGAGGGTGGGGGAAGAATGGAATTTATTGGTTTATGTGACTGCAAAGTCAAGGAGTAGGGTTGATTACAGGCATAGCTGGATCCAGAGGCTCAGACAAAGACATCAGAGATTGGTCCCTCTCTATCTTTCCTGTCTGCTTTTTTCTGTATTGATTTTATTCTCAAGTGGTCTCTTTCCACATGGCAGAAGAGACAGCCACCAGCAGCCCCAAACTTACCTATTACCAGCAAAGAAGGAACGTGAAGTGTACACAGGGAAGTAAGGTTAGATAAAGAGTTGGAGACTTTATCAGCTAGGAATGCTTTAGTCTGTAAGTAATAGAATACCCAACTAATGGGACTTCAATGATAAAGCTTTATTTATTGTATGTATTAGCTGTCTGGAGATAAGATAAAGAATTCCAAGGTTGGTTCAGTGATTCAGCTATGTCATCAAGGATCCACGTTCTTTCTCTCTACTCTGCTATCCTCAGCATGTCAACAACATTGTCCCTCTGGATCACGAAATGGCTGCTGTGACACCGTGTTTCACATCTTCACACAGAGGCATTCTGAGAGGAAGGAAGGAAGCGGGCAGGAGCAAAAAGAGCTTTCTCATTTTCACCGTTTTCATTTCAGGGGGTAAAATCATCTCCAGAATCCTCCAGCAGACTTCCCTCTTCTTCTCACTGGCCAAAATCAAGTCACATGACCATCCCTGATCCATCTCTTGCACAGGGGAACAGGATTGCTATGATTGGCTGTGACCAGTCATGAGTCATCTCTTTGCTCAGAGAGCAGCACAACTGACCGGATACTCACCCTCTTTGAGTTTCTGGGGGTGGTGAGGCCCATCTCCAGTCTTGGGAGGTGAGTCATCATCGGCCTCGTGGAGCATGAGGGGAACCCCTGGGAGGGCTTCTGGACCAGGTCTTTGGTGAGGTTGTCAAGCAGCTGGTGTAACAGATCCAGGGCTTGGCCGCCCTCCACGCGTTTGACGAGCTAATGAACCCCCGATCCTGTGTGTCGAGGTTCTGTAACCTGTGGCCGGAGGTGTCTCACAGGCACGTTCCTCTAACTCAGGCAGCCTGTGCTTGAGGCGGCGTTCTCCAGCCTTGCCTCAGCGCTCAGAGACAGAGGCCACGGGGCAGGCCAGCCGGCTCTGCCCTTCCAAGGTCCATCGCCACTGCCACCTGTCCCTAAAGCCATTCCTGGCATGCCCTCGCCTGACTCCCCCGGGAGTTTTGTGCGTGCTCCTCATCGCCCTTGCCGATTCATTCAGCTGGTGTTTGTGAAAGCCCTGCACATTCCAGGGACGTGCGAGGTGCTGGCACCACGCCGGCGAAGGTGCCCAGTGCCTGCCTTCCGTTGTGCCAAGTCGGCCTGGGTTTACTCTGCCAGCCTCCGTTCATTCCTTCACTCCTTCATTCATTCCAGCAGTCTGTGTGGAGGGCCTTCTCTGGGCCAGGCCTTGTGCAGATGAAGGAAAACAGTCCCCACCTTCAAATGCACGCAGGAGGCAGGAAGGAGCCACTACACGGTCTGCAGGTGAGCAGGGGTGGGAAAGCTCTAACACAGAGACCGCAGACAGCGCCCACTGACAAGCACTGGCTCCTTTAATCCTCCCAACAGTCTTGCAAGAGGCAGATACTATTATGATCCCATTTTGCAGAAGATGAAATCACTGCTCAGAGATGTCAAGTAACTTTCCCTGGGTCACACAGCCTGGCAGCAGCAGAGCTGGGATTTGAACCCCCGCAGGCTAACTCCAGGCCCACGCACATAACCTCTCCACCACACTGCCTGGCCAGGCGCTGTGACATACTTGCCAGATTTCTGCTCATCTACAGCAGGCTCCTTGAAGGCCAGGACACCGTCCTGCTCATGTGTGTCCCTTGGAGCACCTTGCACTTAGTGGCACCAGCTGAATATTCAAGGAGATAATATTATCTCCTAAATTACACTCAGTCTTCATAGCGGCCCCATTGGGTGTATACCGTTACCACCGCATTTTACAGAAGGGGAAAGCGAAGCACAGATTGGGTAAGGAACTGAACTGAGTTCACACAGCCAGTAAGGGGAGAAGCTGGGATTTGAACCCAGATAGCACATATGCTTAATCACTTGTCCGTAATGGCTATGCAGAACTCCTTCTTTGGGGCCCATTTCATAGGAACGCTCAACTAGAAAGAAGCTTTCTTAGGGAGGGAATGTGGAAGGCCATAGAAATTAGGAGGCGAGACATCTGGGGTCTGATTCGAGCTCTGTGGTGTGATACGGTGAACTCAGTCATTGGCTCCACAAATCTGGGGACAGAGGATAGAAGCCTGGCTTCAAGGAGTTTAAACAAATAAACTTTTTTAAACTTCAAGGAGTTTAAAAAAATAAAATGATGGCAAGTTGTCTTACATGTTAGGAAGGGACCAAAGAGTTGGGGCAAGGAATAACAGCAAATGGCTGGGCCAGGGGGAGCTCAGGGCCACTAGCATTCAGTGTGGGGGCCGGAGGGGACATAAAAGCTAACACCTAAAGGAGGGGAGGCCTGGTCATTCGGAGGGCTGGGAGGGTGCACCACACGTGGGAATAGCGCACGCACAGGTTCCGAGGGGGAGGAGCTTGGCGAGTCAAAACCACGTGCTAGGCGTTGAATTGTGCCCCCCTCAGAGTCATATGTTGAAGTTCTAACCCCAGGACCTCAACATGGGACCTGATTTGTAGACAGGGTCTCTACAGAGGCGATCAACTTAAATGAGGTCATGAGGGTGGTTCCTAAACCAATGTGACTGGCATCCTTCTACAAAGGGAAAAGTTGGACACAGACACCTGTGCACGGGGAGAACCGCCATCTGCAGTTGAAGGTAGAGATCCGGGATGCCTTTAGAGCCCTGGAATGCCCGAGACGGCCAGTGCTCACCAGAAGAGGAGAGGGGCCTGGAACAATCCTTCTCCACAGCCCTCGGAAGGAGCCACCTGCAGACATCTGATCTCAGACTTGTGGCTTCCAGACCGTGAGACAATAAATCTCTGTTGTCTCCGCCATTCAGTCTGTGGCACTTTGTTAGGGCGGCCCTAGGAACGTAACATACCATCTTCGTCTCAAGGTAGCTGGGAAGAAATAGAGGAGAGGCAGGGCCATATGAGATGAGCCTAGAAGGCAGGTCAGGGCCGGATCAGACAGGGCCTCACAGGTTCCGATAAGACTTTGGGTTTTACTCTAAGGTCCAGGAAACCGTTGATGGGTTTATAACTGCCATAAGCAGAGAAGCGATCCTGTGTGGAGAATGATTTGGAAGGGGGCGGAAGTAACAGCGGAAAGACCAGCATGGAAGCCACTGCACCTGTCCAGGTGGGAGGAGATCGTGGCTTGATCAGGTGGCAGCCCCGAGGGTGGAGAACATCGAGTGGCTTCCATAGCCATTTGAGGGACAGGGTACCTGGACCTGCTGGTGGATGGAGACGGGGAGAGACGCAGAGGAATGGAGGGGGATGCCCAGTTCCAGGCCTGAGCAACGGGGTGGATGAGGGTGCTTCTTATTCTGAGACAAAAGACCAGCGCCGAGGACGGGGGTAGATTTGTGGGGGAGAAGGAAAGAATTCCTTTCAAACACTGAAGTTTGAGACGTGTGTGCAACATCCCAACAGAGAGACCAAGCCAGCAGATGGGCCAGGGAGTCTGGAGCTCAGAGCGGGGTCCAGGCAGATGGGCCAGTGAGTCTGGAGCTCAGAGCGGGGTCCAGGCAGATGGGTCAGTGAGTCTGGAGCTCAGACCGGGGTCCAGGCAGATGGGTCAGTGAGTCTGGAGCTCACAGCGGGGTCCAGGCAGATGGGCCAGTGAGTCTGGAGCTCAGAGCAGGGTCCAGGCAGATGGGCCAGGGAGTCTGGAGCTCAGAGCGGGGTCCAGGCAGATGGGTCAGTGAGTCTGGAGCTCAGACCGGGGTCCAGGTGGAGGTGGGACTTGGGGATTTGACTGCATAGAGGTGGTCTTTAAACCACAGGAATTGGTGAGCTGGCCTAGAGAGGGCAGAGAAAGAAGAGGAAGCCGGGGTTGAGCCCGAGAATCCCCAACCTTCATGGGGCTGGTGTGACTGAGAACGTGGCACGATTGCTGACGTGAGGAAGAAACAGGGCCTGGGAAGGCAGGCCAGACCAGGGGTGGGCGGGCCCTCCTGAGGAGAACCCTAACAGGAAGCTTGGCTGCACGAATAGGAGTTGGCCAGGGGGAAAAGAGTAGCTGTCAGAGGGAACAGAGGCAAACACCAGTGTGTTAGTTTCCCAGGTAACAAAGTACCTCCGAGCAGGGGCTAGGACAACAGAAGCTGCTTCTCTCACAGTGCTGGAGGCCAGAAGTCCGAATGGAGCTTTTTGTGCACACTCTCGATCATGGAGGCATTCCCTGACCTCCCTTTCCCCACCCCCTTGCACTATTTCATTTTTCTTCCCGGCACTTACCAGTATCTGAAATTTTATATAATTTTGTTTGTTTTTAGGATGGTCATGACTGGGACTGTCATATTCAGCGTCATATCCCCAGAACCTAGACAGTGTCTGGCACTTAGTAGGCCCTCAAGTCATTACTGAAAGAACAGATAAACCATATAAAAAGAATACGCTTAGAAAATATGGAAAGAAACACACTAAAGTGTTAACGATTTCTTCTGTTGAGAAAGTTGCTTTTAATTTTCCTCTCTATATTTTTCCACTTTAAAAATAAAACATTCTATTTTTGGGGGGAGAGGAAATGTTCTAAGTCTTGATTTGGGTGGTGATGACACAGATGTATACAATTGCCCAAATTCATCCAAGTGAATGCTTAAAAGCTGCATTCTATTATTTGTTAATTATATCTTGATAAAAAATAAAAAGCACACAAACAATATACTTGCATATTTTCAAAGAGAAAGTTCTTGCTATTGTTTTATAGCATTGAGAATATATAACCGTAAATAGGATAAATGGAAATCAGTGATGTGAGTTACAGAACACAATAACAGGTATTGACCCTATATCATAACTTAAATTTGACTTGTGATAATATAAAAAAGAAAGAGAGAAAAAGCTCTTGGAAGACATTTGCACGCAGACACACACCAGTCTATACCTGCCAAATTAACACTGCTTCATAATATCCCCCAGTAGTTTATAACAACTTTGTTCTGGGCTTTCTCTCTCCCTTATTTATTCTGTAATAAATTGAAGCCACAAATATAGCTGATCCCTGCAGAATCTGCAGTTTCCAGTTAGCCTGTTTGACTGTGCCTGTGGGGGCAGTAACTGAGTCTACACTCAAAGAAAGGACTCCTTAGAGACAAGACAGTTTTGTTCCAGAAGCAACTTCTTCCAGCTGGGGAAGCACCTCGGCTTCCACGAAGCCCCGTAGACAAGAACTGAGATGTCAGCTTAAATGGTTGGCGTGGGCTGGGCTCCGAGTCCCCATGGTGAAGGGGCCACGACAGGCAACTGAAATGACTTCCCAGAGCCACCCCTTGGGTGTTGTGGGGAAAAGCACTGGCATTTTCTCCCTCTTTCTTTATCAGCTCTGGCTCAGGCCCCCCTGAAGTGGGAGAGAGCACAGGAGGGTTAGAAAGTTCCATGAGGAGAGGGGAACGCTCGCCCGAGGGAGGGTCTAAGGACCACTTTACCCACAAAAAGTGGCCTAACTCAACACTCTGCTCCTTTCCCAAGGCAGCCACAAAACTACAACTGGGAGCTGTGTCCCTTCTGTTCCCGGTGCCATCGCTAGCGGAGGCGGGAGAGCAGAGCGGGGAGGGGCCCAGATTTGGGTTGGACAAGGCTGAGACTGAGCACAGGCCTCACCACACAGCAGCTCTGTGACCTCAAGTCAGTGCTGGCCGAGTGGTAAGTGCCTCCCACTGAGCCTTGGTTTCCCGATTTGTAAAATGGGGTAACTCTAGGGGCCGGCCTGGTGGCGCAGTGGTTAAGTTTGCACATTCTGCTTCAGCGGCCCGGGGTCTGCCGGTTCGGATCCCGGGTGCGGACATGGCACTGCTTGGCAAGCCATGCTGTGGTCGGCGTCCCACATATAAAGTAGAGGAAGATGGGCACGGATGTTAGCTCAGGGCCAGTCTTCCTCAGCAAAAAGAGGATTGGCTGGGGCTGTTAGCTCAGGGCTAATCTTCCTCAAAAAAAAAAAAAAGGGGGGGTAACTCTACCTACTCACAGGCTGGCCTTGAGGCCTGAATGAAACAGGACATGGAGAGCACTCGGCACGGAAACTGTAGTTCGGAATTCAACAAACGGGAGCTAAGCACTGGAATCAAACACGTCACGACAGGACAGGATCTGGCCCGCCTCTAATTCTCAGCAAGTGCAAGGTGCCTCTCTCAGCTTTGGGCCCCACCAAATAAAACAGATTCTGGGGCTGCCCCTCTGGACTGTCTACTTGGGGTAACCAGCGCTAAAAAGAGCTCTCTCCTGGGGATGTTCTTCTAGGTTTTTCCTAGTTTACTTGGGTTCACATAAGTGGTCAGTAATTCAATCGGGGTTCTTTAGCGTCGGTTACCTCCCTTTCCACAAGACTGTTATCTCAGAAGGTGAAGAACTGTTTTTTAAGAGTTCACCAAAAAGGCCGCCCTCTCCTGAGGGCTAATGGAGAAGAGATGGGGGCTTGGTGTGAGTTATCTTTTCCCGGGATTATTCCGGTTCCTAAAAGCAGTGAGCCATTTACAACTGTGAGAGGCAAAGGGGCCGCAGGGAGAGGGGAACCCAGCATAGCGGAGGAAAGGAACAGGAGAGAGCTGTAGCGTTACTCTGGCCAAACAGAGCCAGGAATCTCGCCAAAGAGAAAGTGCAGGATTGGCAGCAACAGAGATCCTGTACGGACTTTTAGGAAAGATTCTGGGCCAGAGCACGGGGCCTCCTCTGTCGGGGCCAGGAGAGTTCTGGCAGCAGCCCCCGGCCCAGGCATGTTCCCACATAATCGAAGTCGAACGTGCTGGGGGAGGGTGGCCAGAGGAGGCCTCTGAGCTCTTCCTGGCTGCAGAATCTCAGCATTCTGCAGTTGGCCCTCCTTGGGATCAAAGCCAGTTAGTGTTGATTTTCTGCAGCATGGAAACAAATGCAACGAAGCTGTTTTCCTGAGGCATGCATTTTGAAAAGAGGATTTTAATTTTTTCCCCCAAGGACAGGTGGGGCCGGGAGGTGGGGGAGTTGTGACGTGGTTCCTCTATTGCTGTGCCACTTGCAAACCGTTTGGGGCTCATAATTTCCGCGTGAGCATAAACTAATCAGAATGTGTGAGTGGGCATAGCTACGACTAAGGCTAAGTCTTTCACAAAAGATAATTCCTGGAAAAGCCTGCTGGCGGACCCTCTGGCTGTGTGAGATAAGTCACCATTTGTTTGCTGTCCACTGGAGTGTTTCCAAGAGAGCAACTCTCCTTATTCCTCCTAAAATTTTCCGTTTACTCTTCTTCACTTCTAGGTCTTTCTCTGTGATCTGTTCTTCTGCCCAGAAATTAGCTCGTGTTCCTTCTTTTCAGCTGGCACTGAAGTCGTTTGCTGCTAAGCATGACGTTAACGATGTAAAGTGACACAGGCAAGTTTCTCAAGTGGTGGAAACACCTCGTTCTTTTAATGGTCCTCGACTTCTCCCCACCCTCTAGGGGAAAGTCTGAACTTCCGGCCTATTGGGTCATAACCAAGGGACTGAGAATTTAGAATCAGGAATGGATACAGCTGGAGGGGTCTCAGTGAGCTCTTCCTTTTTAAATGGGGAAACAAATGTCTAAGATTTGGTCTGGCAACTGCTGCTGCTTCTGGGCAAAAGATGGCAAAGACGTCTCCTTGAGGGCTGGGTCAGAACCGTTTCTCCGATTCATTTTGCTCAGTGCTATAGGCTCACTTTTGTCTGTTGAAAAGGATTGCGCTATCATCGTGGTGTACTAGGGTAGATTCATCCGGGGTGTGGTACGCCCTTGCGTGCCAAGACCTGGCAGCCAGGTGATTTGATTGACCTCCCTCCCTGGACAGACTTCTGTGCGTTTATTTCGAGAGGCTGGATCTGAAAGGAGTTCGGGGTCAGGGGATTTGGAACTCGGTCTGGAGGAAGCAAAGCTGCTTTCGTTCACTTAGTGTGCTGGGCAATTAGCCTTGGAGTAACAAATGTTATCTGCACCAGCGCAGCCCCGTGCCAAGTACCAAAACCACATTTTCCAGATGATTCCAGTGAGAAGTTTCTGACCCAAAGCAATTCAAATTAGGCCCCAAAGACCACAATCATCTTGTATAAAACGACACTGTTCCTCTCCTCCTGGCCTTCTTTGATGAAAGAATGCAAAATCCAGGCTAAGCACCAACTGCAGAGCCCCTGTCATGCTCTCCTAAGCTTCCAGAGTTACCGTAAGAGACGCTCGTGGTTCATGGAAAGTATACTAGCTAAAATGACTCTGAAATACTTCTGGCTTCTGGAAGTACAATTTTCGAAATTAATGCCTGATAGAACCTACTGTGGAAAGTGTCTGAGCATTCCAGGCCAGCCACATGAGTTTCATGGATGCAAGGTAAGAAGGGTCACCATCAAGTGATAAATGGTTACTGTGTTAAAACTGAAAAGACGTGTAAAGGAGTCGATTATGACATTAATCAGGATAAAGAGGCCACAACCCATCCCCACCCCTCAACTCCCAAAAAAAGGTAAAAAATAGAAGCCTTATGTAACTTTCCTAATGCACCAATGCAAAGAATGTTTTTCGTTTGCTCCAGGCTGACCGCAGGACAGTGTTTCGGGGAGAAATCAACTTCACAGCGCAGAGGAGGAGGCACTTGGCTTTGGCTCTGGGGTAAAACTCAGAGTTCCTGGAGGAAAAGGCCTTTCTCCCTATTACTGCTTCACTCTTTCCTGTTACTGAAAATTTTTCACTTTAAAGGCCCCATCTGCTGGTATAGCCACTACGCAGATATTCCAGGACTCCTATTTCAAGAATTTTCCCAGGCAAGCAGACTGGCCAGCAGCAGGGGCCTGCCAGAGAACACTTGGTGGCTTCCTAAACTCGCTTAAGGTGATGACCAGGTCTTTGAGCGGTTCAGACGTCCCCCAGCACCATTCAGGAGCAGGAGCTGAGTCTTAACGGACTCCTGAAAAATTTGCCTTCTGCTGCCAGGAAAGACGTAACGCGGCAGAATCACCGCGACAGAGTGGATTCAGCTTTATCCTGGAGAGAACGAAATAGCTTTCCTCAAATGTTGTGAGAGTGACTTTCCTTTTTTAGATAAGCCCATGGACTTCGTCACACTAGCCCAAATTTGCCACCAGCTCAGGCAATGTGGCACCATGCACAGCAGCCAAATCTGAAGGATAGTGTTCGCGGCTTGTGGGTCCTGCCTGCACAAGGAGAGGGGGTTCCAAGTGACGACAGAAGGCTGTTCATTCGTGAACTGCCAAGTTCTCCACATCCTCCTGGCTGGCTCTTTAGATCCGCTTCTCAGCCCTTTTGTTGGGGATGACTTTGCTGTGCCAGCAGGGAGGGTAATGCTTTACCTTACCCAGCGTATCCTAACAAGGCCCATGGGTGACCATTTCCCAAAATAAAACAATCTCAGTGTGGTGTAGGGCCTGGGAAAAAGTCTCACGTGTAGAAACAGATTGTTTTCAGTTTGAAAAGGGTTGTGTGCCTGGGTCTTCTCCTACCCCGAGCCTCCAAATCCAGGTAATTTTCCCTATTCTGCATCTGGTTCAGCTACTTTTTATTAGTTTGTGAAGGTGGAGCAAAGGGGCGGAAAGATGAAGAATCCAGCTGCTCACTATATTGCTGACGGGTTGATTTCTATGCTGCTTTTTAAATCCAGGCCACTGACGTTTTCTTTGATTATTTAGATACAAGCTCCCAAGCAAATGTCAATCAAAGACACAAATTTCACACGGGGCAGAATCATTTCAAAGTTTGGTTATTTTAATGCAATTTCATTGTTCAAGGTAGGATGGCTATGTTAAGTGGTTCTTTTCCATCCTGAAGAAAACACTAACAGCTTCTATCTTATGTAATTTTGTCAAATTCAAACATGACTCTTTGACCTTTTTTTAAAATCATTTTCTTTACATATCTCGATAAGATTTTTTTTTAAACCTTCAAGTAGTTTGAAACATTTGCCTACTTGCTCATTACTCTGGGCACAGCCTTTCAGACCACTTATTCCCCTGTACGAAAATCTCTGTTCTCCCAGCTGGTGGTAGGGCTGCTTGATGGAGGTGATCATAGAGAAATGAGGAGCAGCAAGCTTTGTAAACTACTTCTAATTCTCTTCATTAGTATGCCACAATCCACTCCAGCTTCTGCAAGGTCAGACATGCAAGACAAATACTTGGCCAAAAAAGCAGGATTCTAACTAGTGTAAAAATAGATTTTAAATAAAATAGAATCTCTATAGGAGAGAGAACCAGGGTATGCTTTCCCCCCAACGCTCGCTTTAGACATCTGTATACGTAAGTCCAAGGGGGGCTGACAGGGTCGGTCCGCCCTAAGGAAAAACTGAGAATGTCTGCGGACATTCATTTGCAAAGTTACAGGCAAGGTTCTTGGGACATGCTGCAGCACATCCCACAAAATGGATGATCGGCGACAGACCTGGTGCGCTAACGACTAACATCTATGACATTTAGGTCAAAGAGGATGCGGCCTAACCGTAGGCTAAAAAAAAATTCTGAAATGTGATAATATGAAAACTTTGGCTAATTATAAAACAGAAAACAAAACCCATCATTTAACAGTATGTCTTGTTCACCTATCCAGCTATCTCTTTTGGAAGCTAAATTCCAACACAGGTCTTACTTTAATTTTGCTCAGTTACTGCACGTTATGAATTATTTGAGCTCCTGTTGCTAGACAAAGTACACAGCCCCTCTGTTGGCCCACAACAAGCATTACATGACTGTTTTAAAGGGGGCTCTGTTAAAATTCTAATTTTCAGATTTAGGAGCAGCTTTTGGTGATATCTTGAAAGCATAATTGAAAATCTGCCCAAGCTCCCTCTAGCCGCAACCTGAACATGCAGCCCAATCTTTTGTAAACATTCAGAAAACAGCGATCCCAGCAAAATACACAATCAGCTAGTCAGAGGCCTCACACTACATTTTCACACGGATGATAAATCTGCCTGCTTATTCTTGCTAGATGCTAGGAAATCCACTCTGAGATTAGAGTCTGGGAGCAACCATTAAGCCTCCTACTTATTTGAGGTTCATAATGAGGTGTGGAGTCATCAAAAATAAACAAAGTGGAAACATCATCATTTTTCCTAAACTAGGTCTACTCAGTCGGCCTTGGGCTGTTTGTTTTTCCTGGCTAGCCCTACAGCAAGAAGAGATGGCTGCTGGTGACAAGCCAGTGGTGCCTGGTTTACAGGCCCAGACTCTTTTCATATAACATTGAACCAGTTCTTCAATTCTCCAGAGGCAGGGACGGATGACAGTGATAGGAAACCGATGCTAGAGAATCTCCATGAGTCCTCCGCAGTCAATGAAACCTCTCTTTAATGCTAGAGAATTTCCATGAGTCCTCCACAGTCAATGCAAACCTCTTTAAAGCAGCTGCCGTGCCCTCAGGGAGGTTGGGTGCTTTAGTGCGAGGTAACATTACCTTCGAGGTGACAAAAAAATGTGACGTCTTAAACCGACCCCAGAACTGAACACCAAATACACCAATTTGATAAATACAACGGAAAAATGTACAGCAGAGTTGGGGCATCTATCAAGTAGGAAGGCAAAATGGTCATCAGAATGTCTGAGGTTAGTGAACTATTACGGTTGAAAAAGCAGCCACCTTTGCAAACACCACCCGTTCCCCTCACATAGTCATCATTCCAAATGTAGTCATCAACCCGCTACATTACACCACACGCTAGCAATGAAAGATCCGAACAACGGCGGCCTGACCTTCACTGGTACTTATTTAGGGTCCATCCAGCCTCCCATTTAGCTGAAGGCCCCCGCACACTCTCACTGTGCCAGGGAAGACAGTCTCAGGGACAGCTGTTTCTCGAAATGTCACTTGCCCCTCTTGCTGCGACTCTTCCGGGAGGGTAGCTTCCCACTGCCCCCTGAAGAGGGGCCGCTGGAGGCCGAGGCCACAGCGATGTTGATCTGGCCCTCCTGGATCTCCTGCCGCGTCTCGGCGGGCAGGTGGCTGATCTTCTGCTGTGTCTCCAGGTAGAACATGACGTCGCGCAGCTGCTCCTGGATCTCAGTGATCTGCAGGTCCTTCTGGTCACAGGTCTCCTTCAACACCCTCTCCTCCTCCTTCAGCTTGTTCTGCAGGAGGACTTGGTTGGCTCGTAAACACTTGTTCATTTCCTGCTCCTCTTTGAGCTCCGTGGTAAGTTTGGCCACTTTCGTGTTTAGCTGAGTGCACCTTTTGGAAAATAAAGGAAGACAAGAGCGCACTTGTCACTTGCTGACACAGTTCCCTTTCTGCTCTGGGATGGAACAGAGCAGCCGTGACCTCAGAATCCATTTAGGGCAGGCAGACTCCTCTGTCCCATGCCCAGGGAGAATGGTTTGCTGCCACCGCAACAGCTATGCAAAGCAAACGTTTTACTCTAGTTAACTCAAGTGTATCTTCAAGACAATTTTTTTAAAGCATCAGAAAGTTTTCAACAGCAGAAACTATTCTGCGGTTCATGGTAAAACTTCTGCCGCTTCTCTGTCCTGCAGTTGGTGGTTAAGTAGGTGGCTTAGAGATGATAGCAAGATAAAGAAGTTACGAAGAAAAGTGGCATTCTTGGCAAGTCAAGTGTTCTGACCTCACTGAATTTGCTGGAGAAGGGTTTTCAAGAATAAGGAATGCCCTATTCTTGATGCTCAATCTTACTCGTAAATAAAGAATTACAAATTAAAACACCATTTGAGATACCATTTTTATGTATCAGAATGCCAAAGAGCTCGGGCATGGGAACAGAGGCACCCCACACATTGGCATGGAGTGTGAACTGTACCAACGCTCTGGATGTCAACTTGGCAAGGTCTATGAATATCAAACTTTCACATGCCCTTTGACACAGCTATTCTGCTTCTAGGAATTTATCCTACAGAACAGATACACTCAGGACTGCACTAAGAGACACATGGAGAAAGATGCCCATTGCAACATGTTTATAGTAGTGTAAGACTTGAGACAACTTAAATATCCATCAATAGGGAACTGGTTAAAATTATTACAGGGACTCCATACAATGGAATACCATGCAGCCATTACAAAGATCAGGATAAATCTATGCGGCAGTATGAAAAAAAATCTCCAGGGGCCGGCCCCGTGGCCAAATGGTTAAGTCTGCGCCCTCTGCTTGGGTGGCCCAGGGTTCGCCGGTTCACATGCTGGCTGCAGACCTAGCACTGCTCATCAGGCCTCCCACATGCCACAACGAAAATATACAACTATGTACTGGGGGGCTTTGGGGAGAAAAAGGAAAAACAAAATCTTAAAAAAAAGAAAAGAAAAAATCTCCAAAATAGAATATTTTACCAAACAGAATACTTAATATTATTCTATTTTTGTAGAAAAAAGATTATGTATGTGAGATGTTGATAAATCTCTGTATATATCTCTGGCATTGTTAATAATGATTACCTCTAGATAGCAGGATCTAGGGGGTCAAAGAAAACGTCCAGTTTTAACTTTTTAATTTGTTAACACAAAGTTTTAGGGTGCTGAAAGTATAGAAGAATTTTTAAATTTTATTTCTATTAATGTTGTAGTGTTGCTTTTACATCAGTTAAAAAAAATACCTTTGGTGAAGAGCTTCTGTTTCAGGGTGATGAAAAATTTTGGAAGCAGAGTGTGTGATAGTTGCACAGCATTTGAATATACTTAATGTCACTGAACTGTACATTCAAAAATGGTTAAAGTCGCAAATTTTATGTTATATAGATTTTACCACACACACACACAAACACAAAACTATTAAAAAATTCCCACCTTTTGACAATGGGGGAAACAGGTGAAGGGTAAATGGGAACTCTTTGCACTATCTTTGAAACCTTTCTATAAATCTAAATTTATTCCAAAATAAAAGGTTTATTACAAAAAAAGAAAAACTTTTTTTTTTGAGGAAGATTAGCCCTGAGCTGACATCTGCTGCCAATCCTCCTCTTTTTTTTTTGCTGAGGAAGACTGGTGCTGAGCTAACATTCGTGCCCATCTTCCTCTACTTTTATACATGGGACGCCTGCCACAGCATGGCTTGCCAAGCAGTGCCATGTCTATACCCGGGATCCAAACCAGAGAACCTCGGGCCGCTGAAGTAGAACATGTGCACTTAACCGCTGCGCCACCAGGCTGGCCCCAAAATCCAATTATTTTTGTGAGTATAACTTAAACAGAAAGGTAACTTCAATCAGGAGCAACTATCTTCCCAAATAACAGCAGAGTATGTGCTTGGCATGCTGTTCATACGTTTTTTTCCTCCATATTCAACATCTCTGCCCTTTAATTCCTGTCCAAGTGCAGAACACACGCCGTCTCCAGCTTAGACTCTAACTGCCAGTTCCCAGCCACCATGGCTCAGAGAAGCTCAGGCTCTGGGCACAAAGAAATGACTTTCTACGGGCAAAAATGGAAGATACTTGTGCATACCATAAGCACAAACATCAGGAGAGAGCACTGCATTCCACATGGCACACATCTGCCATGAAACACCTTGTTTTTTAATAAACAGGGAGTCACAATAAGTTTGCTCCATATGTAGGGAGACCCCTGAAAGCCTGGTGATGTGTACACTTGAAAATGAGAGTGTTTCCATAGGAATGGAGGAAATTATCTGTTTATGGAGCCTGTTACAATAAAACAGCTAATTTAAAGAACAGACCAATTATACCTACTTTCTTTCCACAGACTGCTTTTCTTTTAGGAGATCATTTAGTCTGTGCTCCAGATTATCACATTTTTCAATTGTTTCTTTAAATTTGGTCTTCATGTTGTTAATCTGAAAGAGCAAACAGAGATCAGTTTCATTTCACAAAGACAAAGTTGTGTGGCCTTTGGGACTAACTTCACAATTTTTTTTTCAATTACCTGTATAAAACTTTGATAAGCTAAACTCAGAAAATGTGAGCCAATCCTTTAAAAGAATTCTGTAATAGGAATAAAAAATTCAACAAGTCCTTTTTTCTTATTGTTTCTCTATACCAGGATGAATGAGGGATTAGGAGCTGCTGAATGTCAAGTGAAACTGCTCGGAAGTAAAGAAAGGGCTTCAGGCGGCAGAGCAGGCGACGGTTTGTCAGAAGCCAGACCAGGGCCTCCCATTCTTAACTCACCATCGTTTTTCTCCTCCTGAGATTACATTCCAAAAGTTATTATCCAAATAATCTAAGAAACTAATCTAATCTAAGAATCTTGTGATAGCTGATTCTAGCTGTTTGGGGTTTTTTGGTCTCCAAACTATTAATTTTCTCATGAACCATAAAGCCATATGGAACATAAGTAGTTCGTTTTATTGAGTTTATTTAAAGGCAATATATACATATATACACACACACATACATATAGAACTCATTGTCTTACAAACTTGAGAGAATTAAAAAATTCTGTTGTATCATGTGTCAGATGGCAGCAATCCTAGCTAAGAGTCTGTTGAAGTGTAGCTGGTAGACACTGGATTCACTCAGGTGTGAGGATCCACAGATTTGGGAAATGCCTCAACCCCACGCTCTAAGGACATGAGGAGAAGATTAGGCAGGAAGCGAAAGTAGTGAGGCCGGGTGGATCATAAGGCAATGGTAACAGGAACTGAAAGTGACTGAGAATTTCAATCCTATGGCCCAGGCACCAGCTAGGTGTCTTATAAGTAGCATCTCCTTTATATCTTATAACAAGCCTATGACTTAAGTATGTCAACTTTTTACAGAAACTGAGGCTTACAGAAAGGTGAGGCAATACGCTAAAGGTCACCTAGCTGGAGTGTGGTGGGTTCAGGACTGGACCCCAAGTTTAGGTCCAAAGTCAAGTTCTAAACTTCTCTCTGCATTAGACTATAAGCCAAAGTGTATAGCAAAGGAAAAGTGACCCCTGGGCAAGATCTAAACTCTCGGCAGAGATCCATGATGCAGGCAATATTCATCATACCAGAGAAAGGGCCACTGCTTTTAATACTTTTCCTTTGCTGAGGAAGATTAGCCCTGAGCTAACACCTGTGCCAGTCTTCCTCTATTTTGTATGTGGGTCACTGTCACAGCATGGCTGATGAGTGGTGTAGATCCGTGCCTGGGATCCAAACCCATGAACCCAGGCCACCAAAGCAGAGTGCGCTGAACTTAACTATTATGCCACGGGGCCGGCCTTAAGACCTTCTTTTTAAACATTTGCCATACAGCCTGCCTAGCAGGTCTCTAACAGCATTGCCCTTTCTTTTCTTTAATTAAAAAATAACTGTTTTGTAGAAATTAATTTTGTGGCCAACTTCCATTAAGTCGGAAGAATATGCAATTAAAGGGAGATTTCTAAAAGTTCGATGTCATAAAAATAAAAATAGCTTTAAAATTGCTCTAATTCTATTTTGGTATTAATTTTCTCCTCAATATTCTTTTACAATAAGAGACCACTAGATCCTTTTAACATTTTCTCCTAAACTGACTCCTGTTACTTTAGGGAAACTGGAAAGATACTTAAGTCAAACACATTTAAATCAAGATGAAAAATATCAAGTAACCCCAAACAGCTTTTTAATATTGCTATAGACAAAAGTTACAATGGTTTAAATTAATGCTTTTTTAAACATTAGCCCACATAAAAACACTCAGTACACAAACACACACACACCCCCGAAACAAGAGTTTCACAAGACGTGTGATGTCCTATTCCATTTAATAAAAATGCCTGTTGTGGGGCTGGCCCCGTGGCCGAGTGGTTGGGTTCGCGCGCTCCGCTGCAGGCGGCCCAGTGTTTCATTGGTTCGAATCCTGGGCGCGGACATGGCACTGCTCATCAGACCACGCTGAGGCAGCGTCCCACGTGCCACAACTAGAAGAACCCACAACGAAGAATACACAACTATGTACCGGGGGGCTTTGGGGAGAAAAAGGAAAAAAAAAAAATCTTAAAAAAAAAAAAAAAAAATGCCTGTTGTGGTCCACCAAACTCATTTCACAATCCCCAGCTGGAAAAATACTGATTTACGTGGCGATAGAGGTCCAAAGAGAAAAGACGGACATCCAGGGGAATCACCGTCCTGACTGCCTGCTCTGCGTTCTTCATACGCGGCCCCCTAAGAACCTTCAAGTGGGTATGGGATTCATTTTCTAGAACAGTCTGCTCACAGGCTATAATAACTGCACTACCTGAGGCATCGGGGGACAGGAACAGTATCGTAACTGAAGTCCACAATGAGCTTCAACCTTCATCCCCTCCCCTCTCCCACATTAACTTTTTATGAGGCTCATGAACAAGAATCTCTGTCAGTGAAACCCACGGCCGGGTACTGTTTCTCCCTGCACATGTTCTGCTGCTGCAGGTGCCAATGGGCAGAGCACCAGTGGGACGGTGGCAGGAACTTGCCTCATCTATTAACTTAGGGATAAGTAACATTTGTTATCAGAAAACAAAACATCCTTTGCAAGTCCTTCAAGCTTTTATTCAGGGCTATCCTTGCCTCCATCTTACCCCCTAAAAGTAATCATCAGATTCACACATTTTAGCTTCCTTGCCCCTTGACTTGCTTTTCATGGGCACGTGTCAGGGAATGCAGTCACTCCTAGAGAATAAAGGCAGAAAGAATTCTGAGTTTAGTTCTCAAGGGTCTCCCTGAAGCACTTTAGGTGGTCACGCTGAGACAGTCCGAAGAAAAACTCCTTAGTGAGGCTGCACGGAGTTGTCAGTGCTCCTCCTTGGGCATCCATCACCGGACACCACATGGCAGCGACCGTGCTCTCTCTCTCGTTCTCTCTCTCTCTCGCTCTCTCGGGCTGTCGGAGGCACGTCCTTCCCACCATGCTCCAATCAAGCCCTATTCAGAACTAGAGCGCCAAGTGACCTCGAGCAGCTCTGGAAAGACACTTCTGTTGCTTGGAAGGTTCTCGTAAGAATTTCATCAAGAACCTTTAACTAAAGATCATTTTAAAGCTGGTGTTAACCTTTAATTTTTAAAACCTGATTTCTCTTCATTTGTAGGCATCCCCAGAAACTGGGGCCCATGAGCCCAGCACAAAATGAGGGCCTAGCTCTGCCTGCTTGGCTCCAGGATGATCCTAGCTACCAGAGGTGAGCCCCAAGCCTAGCTCTGCGGCCCCGTCTGAAGACCCAGTTGTGGGGATTCACAAAGTTACTAAAATAATCATTTAAAAAATTTAAAAGCCTTTATTTAATACTAGGAGAATCACTGAATTATGAACACTGTCCCTAGGTCCCAAGAATGGTTCCTAGAGCCCTAATTAATATACAAACCCACAAGTGCTCACCAATTTTCAAACTCCCTTCTTTGGAACTTTCAGGGTTCCTTGTATGTGCTGAAGACAAAGGAAAACCAAGCAGGCAGAGCTTTGGGCCCTCCGGCCTGGTTTCCACCAAAATCCCACGACTTTTCTCTTTTACCGGTTAGAGTAGTGAACGTCATCTTCTTTAAAGGATTTTGTTAAAATTGGAAAATGACTGCCCTAGAGCAGCAAGGCACCACAGTGACCACTGCAGCTCCAGCATCTCTGCCCAATTTTATTCGTGTCAATTCAAAGGGCTCAGCACCCTCTTGTTGGTGCAAAAGCCCACATTCAGCTCCCCAAAGCAGCTGTTCCCAAGCTGACAAACCAAGTGGCCGACTTAAATCACGAGCCCCCGTGGGCCTGCTTCTGTGTTTTAGTGGAACTGCACAAGGCGCTACAAACCTGACTGACGCTGACAAACAACCCACCCTCCCAATCCCAAAATACTTGAGCTTTTAAATCCGTTTCTTTTTTTTTTTTTCCTCTTTTTAGGGTACATACCAGGTATTTATCTTATTTCTCCTTATACTTAGCTCAGCACACAATAAAATTTTAATACATTCTTCTCGATTTACCTATCCCAGGTGAGAATATGTCTGCTTCCCTCCCCTTCTTAAATTATCCTCATTTGCAATAGCATATTTTTGTCTCTCCCTTTTCTTCTTTTTGACCAATTTCATTCTCATCGTGGTCTCGAATTTCTTGTTGCCTGAAAGTGCCTCTGGGGCTAAGTCTGTAATAGAATGATGATTCAAGTCTTTACCACTTCTCTCTAGAATCTTGATCTAGAGTTAGGTTACTAGGGTGAGCCAATTGATTCCAAATTCCTCTTTCCTTTTTTTCTCCCTCCTACCCAGCTTTATGGAGAGATAAGTGACATGTAACAGACAGTTTCCTTTTAGAGGCAAAACAGTTCTCTACCTATACATCAGACTGGGAAGGAAGAGTCTGAGACTCCTTCTTCCCCATACTCTGCCTTCTCCCACCCCGACATCAGATGGCCCTGCCATGTTGGCCTTGCAGCAGTCACCAAACCAGAAACTTACTTCCTCCGCTGTGTCCTTCTCTATCCGAACTATCTTGTTTTCCCAGTAGATTCGCTGAGATTCCAGCTGGCTTGTTAGTAAATATGAATACTAGAAACATAGAGAATAGACACCAAAACATAAGTCACTGTTGTCAGTCTCCAAAATCCAAGTAAAACCTGACTTTCTTTTTTAAAGATTTTATTTTTCCTTTTTCTCCCCAAAGCCCCCCAGTACATAGTTGTATATTTTCAGTTGTGGGTCCTTCTAGTTGTGGCATGTGGGACGCCACCCCACCGCGGCCTGATGAGTGGTGCCATGTCCATGCCCAGGATCAGAACCGGTGAAACCCTGGGCCACCGAAGCAGGGCACGTGAACTTAACCACTCAGCCACGGGGCCGGCCCCAAAACCTAACTTTTAATGACCCACAGAAGATAAGAGTAACTGCCAATGTATATTATACCTTGGTTCCACTCTACTCCACAAACCAAGGGGACAGAGGTGACAATTACACTCCCGTCCTCCTGGGGCTTAAAATCCAGTCAGGACAAACAGAAAAACTCACGTTAAAAAAAAAACCTTGTTTCTGTTTAAGCTGACTTTAAGAAGAATCACACAGTTTCTAAATCAAAGTGTAACTCAAATCAGCCCATCCATCTACCTCCCCTCCAGGAAGCCGTCCCTGTCCCTCCTAGCCTTGGTGAAGTGCCCCTCTCAGCTCCCTCAGCACTGCACCTGTCATTAACAGCACTTACGACACTAGCACTCAATCACTGGTTTACCTGCCTGCCTCCCTGACTGGACTGTGAACTCTTGATTTTTTTACATGGACTGTGAACTCTTTAAAAGTGAGGGTTATATCTTTATTTCTATACTCCCAGTGCCTGGCACCTGCTGGATGCCAAGAAATATTTGCTTCCTGACTGCATGAATGAATGAACAGTGCTGTGTAACTACTGAAAAAGGATATATGGCTTATGACAGTAGGATCTGGTTGGACTTCTGGGAGAAGGTGAGATTTGAGAGGGCTCTTGACAGACAGGGGGAGGCAACAGATAGATCTGATTCCAGAGAACTACTGGACCAAGATGTGAGCTGTGGACGGTTAGGGTCTCTTCAGAGAGGAACAATCAACAATGTGGCTGGGGTGTAGGGTATGGAGAGAGGGGCCTGTAGAGGGCTCTGGGGTATCATATGGAGAAATGTGGGCCAAGGTGTGGCCAGATGACATCTGCATTTCAGAAAGACCACTCTGGGAGACTAGAAGAGACCTAAACACGTTTGTACCCTAGAGATGAGACAAAGTACAACAGAGAGAAAGGACAATTGAGAGAACGTGTGTGTCCCTAGAATGTCTGCTCCATGAGGGCAGGGAGTCTGTTCAATGCTGCGTTCCCAGCACCAGGAGGAGTGGCTGACAGACAGCAGCCCTCAATAAATATTCATTGAATGAGCAGCCTTACAGTTAATGTGGAAGGATTACTTATTCCAAAATCTTAAGTAAAAGGTTTGATCTGTTTTCATATCAGTTCAACCTATTAATGGTAACAACATCAGTCTTATTTTAGGCTATTCTACTGACCCTATCAGACCTCAGAAGTCTGGAGATGAGCAAGTTTTCAAATGTCCATTTCCTCCCAATGTTATTTGTTTCTAAAACAATCTTTTTTTGAAATTTATATAAAACAGGATTCAAGTGTTAAACTTCCCCTTCTTTAACATAAAATTTATACTAAACAATTTTATAGTAGATGAGATTTACTCCTATGGAGAAAAATCAGATTGTGCTAATTTTGTTGTTTTTTCAAATGTATGAATACCAAAGATGGCTTTACGTATATAAGCCTGAAATTCATAAAATATGTACTTCAAGTATACTTTTGAGTGTATATAAGCCTCTAATTCATAAAATGACAGCCCGATATTTGTGGAAAAGCTTCTCAGGCATGGAAGGATGCTGTTGGGGTCTCTTCGTTCTGACCAAGTCTGCCCAGTTTCCAACGGCTACTGTGAGGCCAACAGGAAGAGTCTTGGCTTCTAGTTTCACTGCAGCTATGGAGAACAACCTGCACACTGGACTTGGGAGCACTAGGAACATCGTATTGAAAATCAGAGAGGCACAGTGAAACTCAGACTTCAAAGAAGAAAATGAGACAATGAGACTATTTTAACAATCCTCACAGCAATGATACAGCTTTTAAAAAAGTTGACATGCAGGGTAAATGGCAAAATTAGAAGCCCAAACAACCTTTCAAGTTAGAATAGGAAAAAGCAGTAGAAATAGGTATTTAGTAATTACTAATAAAGTATCTTACCTCTAACTGTAAGGCATCTATTTTCTCTTCCTGGCAGGTATCACCCTCACATTCATACTGTACTATTTTTCCATCTGTTTTACTTGCAACCAGTCGATGGACATAATTATCTAAAGAAAAGAGTCAACCAAGGCGTGTTTCTTCAGAATGAAAAGGGTAGTCTCCTACCCTTTTACTTTGACAGAATTTTTGTTTTTCAGATCTAAATTAAATGCCCTGCAATGTTTCTTTAAAAGTGAGTTAAATCATTTGAACTTAAAAAAGAGTGAGAGGGCAAGAGGGGAAGTATTAATTCTCTTTATAATGCGCAATTCAGGCCATTCATAGGAAATAGTGCCCTAAGGGCATCATGAGATTTTGAGTTTGCCATAGCTGTCAGGAAGATTTCAAGCTGAGAGAGAAAGTGGAGAGGTTCTGAAGGAGAAGTTTTCACACAGAATGAATCCAAATTAGAAAATGAGAGCAGTGTTCACCTCCAGCATAGTCCCAGACTCGATGGTTGGTGAGCTGCATGGCATACGTGTGCTGGGTTTCCTCAAAGTGTTTATAAGCATGTCGACTTACATATCGTCCACATCCTATGTGGCCACAAATTAAACAAATCCAAAGGTTCTGCCAAGAAGGAGGTAAGATCTTAATTAGTTATAAAAATACCTGACCTGGCCCACGCAGGGTGGGAAGGGGCCTGATGGAGAAATGAGATTTACAGTTGTTTCTACAAGAGTTTTGAATAAATTTACGGTTAATACCCAACAGGCAGGGATGCTCTTCTGACTCAATCATTTTTTTGCTCTAATTTCTATGGTACTCTATGCAAATAGCAAGAAAAATATGCACAATTTATCAATAAAACTCCAGGCCTTTTCAAAGAACAAAGATAAAAGCACAAAGGATTTTGCTTAGGAGTAAAATAATTTGTGTTTTTGTATTTGTTGCCTGACCCTAGACAAAAAAGAAAAAAAAAATCTGTCTCAAAAAGAATTTAAGCCACACAAGGCAAGAGAAAACCCCAGACAATTAGAGCTGTGTTCATTATTCTTTTCCACCACGCATTACTTACTTCCTGAACACCACACTCGAAACACTTGTTTTCTTCTACTGGCTCTGGCGTTTGACAGTACCGGCACACAGGGCATCTAGCCAGGATACCAAAAGATAGTGGTACAGATTAAATATAAAAGACAGATGTTACAGAACCCAAAAGTCAAAAACTGAATGTTATATCCTCCCTCTCTTATATAATATTTTAAAATTTGTCATAACTAAGGATATCACTCAAAAGATAAACACTTTCAGCTATTCTCAAACAAAATGAAAAAACAGAAAATCTTGATAAAGCAGAGGAAAAGGGAGAAATCTGGATCTGCTTCATACCTTTTTCCACTCTTCTGTCTTAGATAATCAAAGAACTAAATATTTACAGGTTAGAATTAGGGATCTGAGACAAGTTACTAATTTTGTTTCATGTCTGGTTATCCATAAGGTATTTTTACTTCAAACAATCTACCTTTATCACCACTTCTCAAAGATTTAAATCATTCAAAATGTACCTTGTCCTCTCAAGGTTGCTTCTAAGAGTTCAAACTAAAATGTGTAATAAATTTCATACTAAAAAAAAAAAAAGTTAATATACTTCCTGAAATGCACATGACATTTACCATACAATGAACATCATGTGGAAGAAGACACCAGTGCTCTGTGACTAATCAAGTTTCAATTTACAAAAAGCCAATAAAAATGGCACTGATGCCAAATTCGGATACAGAGAGTAGAAAAGTAGTTACAAGGGGCTGGGGGAGGGGGAAATGGGGAGATGTTGGTCAAAGGGTACAAAGTTCCAGTTATGCAAGATGAGTAAGTTCTAGAGAACTGGTATACATCAACGTGACTACAGTCGACAATATTGTACTGTCTACTTGAAATTTGCTAATAGGGTAGATCTTGGGTGTTCTCACCAAACAAAAAAAAAAAGGAAAGAAGAAAAAGAAAATGGCAAAGGTGTGAAGTGATGGATATGCTGATTGGCTTGGTTGTGGTGAATATTTCACAATGTATATGTGTATCGTGTCATGAAGTTATACAACTTAAATATATACAATTTTTTATTGTCAACTGTACGTCATTAAAGCCGGAAAAAAAAGACAGCATTGAAAAAAATCCATTAAACCTTTTCTATTATATTCAAGACAAAGCAGTGCTAAGTACCAGTCATGAATATTTTTGTCAGATGGGCAAAAATGATAGAAGGTGGGTTATAGTTGAGGCAAACTGAAACGGCACCAAGAAGAAACAATGCTCAAGATACAACTAGTATTAGTTTGTTACTCAACTGAGTAAATAAAACCAAGAAAAGGAAATAAGCAGGAAGAACACTAAGTTCTTGTCGCAGATAACCAGGCTCTATCTGTGTTCCCTAGGAGAAAGCTAAAGGATCCAGTCTGTCTCTCACTTTAGCATCAAAAGAGAAGACAGAGGACAAACTTGAAGAAGAAATAACAAAAGTGGCAGCTAGTAAGCAGCAAGCAGTCTTGTCAAAGGCAGAAACCACTCTGTGTCATCCCCTTGGTCTGTGTGGTGGCTGTGGTGGTGGTTGGATAAGAAAACAACAAACAAGTTCTGAAATCTAATTTTCTACATTGTACCAGAATGATCTTTCTGAGATGTTAAGTATGATCTTGAGAACAAAAAGGACAAAAGGGAAAATATTACAAAAATAAACTTGTTTGTACTATACAATTAGCACTCTATGATACAGCATCTCATCTATTAAAAAATAAAGCTTATTAAATTCTTCCTGCCTTCCCCTTCAAAAATAATTTTGAGTTGTCATCTTATTTCCCTGAGGAGATACTTGGGGAAACCCTCCTAGAATGTCCTTCCCTGACATCTCCACGTGTCAGCAAACCACCCTTCAGGACCTGGTACCAATGCTGCCTCCTCCCTGCAGCCCTCCCTGACCAGCCAGTGGGGGAGCCGTTCCCATCTCCTCCAGTCTCTACCCTGGCTCGTACGCACCTGTGTCCACGTGTAAACTCCCTGAGCAGACTGAACTTCCCTGAGGGGATCTGTATGATTCTCCACCACCAGCAGCCAGCACTGTCCTGTGCATATACTGAGGCTCACAACCCACTTGCTGAAGGAACTGCATGTTTTTTGAGGGCAGCCACCTGGCCTCACATCCCCTACCGAGGGCTGAATTCTAGTCTCAGTCCTGGCATTCTCTGGCAGGACCATGAGCTTTGAGCATGCGCTTTGAGCATGCTAATTTTCACCACTGGGCCTCAGTTTCTTCCTCTGTAAAACGCAGGGGTTGGACAAGATGGAAACTTCCAGCTGTAAAACGCTATGGCTCTATGATAATTAACCTGTACTGAAAGTAAAACGAGTGGTGGGGAACTAAGAAGTGTCCAGAACTTAACTGGTGTAGCAGACGGACACAAGGTGCGGAACATTTAGGGAATGCACGTGCCTCAGTGTAAGTCGATTCAAGGCAAACTTAACCCTGGACGATTCTTTGAAGAACCCCTAAATGATAGCCCAGAGCTGACTGAGGACTCTGCAGAACTGGGGGAAGCTTCTTGTCCAGCTAAACAAACTAGGGAAACCCCAGGGTTTATTTATTTGCTCAAGAATATTTTCTGAGTTCCTACTGTGGACCAGGTCTCCTCTTAGGTATGAGGGGCACAGCAGTGAACAAGGCAGATAGGGTCCCAGCTCTGTGAAAGCTGGCATTCTTTTTTTTTTCATGATTTTACTGAGGGCATAATAGTTTATAACATTGTGAGATTTCAGTTGTACATTATTATTTGTCAGTCACCATATATATGTGTCCCTTTACCTCTTATGTCCGCCCCCGAACCGCCCTCCCCTCTGGTAACCACTAATCTGCTCTAAAGCTGGCATTCTTCTTGTGGTCACTTGGGGGTGGAGAACAGAGACTCCTGTGGACTTTCACCTCCCTAACTTCTGGGCTGTGGAATGTGATCTTCCCTTTCCTGTGTACGCCCCACCCCCAACGCTTCTCTCAGGTCCCCCTCTTCACTGGCTAACTCGTACTCATCCTCCTTGAGATGCCACCACTCAGACAGCCCTGGCTGTGTCGGGGCCCTAGCTCTCCAGTCACAATGCTGCACACTGCTCCTTTGTAACATCTGTATGGCTGTGACTTCACATTTATTGTGTGACTACTTGATTCTGCGTCTTCTTCTCCGTCCCGGGAAACCCATGAGGCCAGCGTCTGATCTACCTTTCTAAGTCCCACAGTGCACTTTGCAAAGGAAGCAACAACCTTTTATTTAAAAAAATAAAGGTACAGGTCACACCTCAGTTGTCTGCACAATACCACCCTACAAATAAGGCCTCTGCTGCCCTGGGAAACAGGACTGTAGGTACACATGTGCCCCATACTTAGTGACTGCTATGGCTACTGGCCGCTGAGCCGTCAACAGCGTGATAAATCTAAAACAGTGCATTGCCACAGCCCAGCTGACAAGAAAGCCAAGTAAATGATAGACATCAAGAGCAGGCGAGAAACAAGATTTTAGACCCAGACTTCATTTTAGTCTAAGAGCCTCAAAGCTGAGCTTTACCTTTTTTTTTTTTTCTTATTCTCTGCCTGGCTCTTGGAAAGAAACAACTCATGCTGCTTTGAAAAATTCCACAAAGATTTAGAGTCAGCATCTAAACGGAGGTGGTCTAAGAATGCTGATTCCCATGCAAATTGAGGAAAGTGAAGAAGCAAACGGAAGGCCTTTCCATGGGACCTCTGAACTACTGCGGTGTCCTGGTTACAAAGTCAGACACCTGGAATAATTCCTTTTCGGTGGTGGCTATTTTCAATTCTAGGAAAGGGTAATAATGGGCTTTGAGAGGGCGGGGGTGAGCTCTGGTACTCACGTCGTGTCGTCCCAGCGCTGCAGACACTGGCTGTGGAAGCTGTGGTTACATAGGGTGGTGAGGATGCCGTTCACAGACTCGTCCATGCGCTCCAGACACACTGTGCACTTGGGGAGCTCAGTCAGGTCCATCACGGGGAGGCTGGCACCCTGGGGAAACACCTCGCATGAGCCTCACCCTTCATCCACCAGTTCTAAGTGTTTTTTTTAAACAATAGTTTTCCCATTGCTTTCTGACTCCTGGTAGGATGTTCTCAACATTATTGCTCTGTGCAAATGCTTTAAAATGGTAAGATTTTCATTCGTGTAACAAGTATTGATTGGGCAGCTCCTATATTCCCAGCACTGTGCTAGGCACTGGAAATATGGTGGTGAACAAAGCAGACAAAGATGCCTGCCCCTACGGAGCTGACATCCTAGCAAGGGAGACTGCTGCCAAAAGCCTAACAGAGAGTCGAAAATGTGACCAGCCTCCTGGTTCTCTGACTCTAAAGGTCTATGACTATAGGAGCACACAATGAATCAGAGCAGCAGAGCAGGAATGGGTCTGAACGGGCTTTCCACAGAGAGAATGAAAACTTAACACTTTCTACTGAGTGACAATAGCATCAACAGCACTGGTTTGATCTATTCCTTTAACACACGCTTAGCGAGTCCCTGCTTTATGTGCCAGACACCGTTCTAGCTGTGGAACAATGGTGAGCAAAACACACTCAGTGAGTCCAAAAAGCAAAGTCAGGCCCTGCCCTCATAGAGCGTAGAATCTACTAATGAGAGACACAAAAATCAAATTTAAAAAAAAAAGTGTAATTACCAATAGTCGTAAGTGCTATGAAAGAAAAGCACAGGGAGCTCTAAGAGGGTGTGAAAGAGGAGGCATAATGGTCTAGGTGGTCCAGAAAAGGACGCCTAAGACACCAATGTCAGACCTGAGCCCTGCCAGTGGTAAGACGAGCAGGAATTATTGAGACAAAGGTGGGCAGGCACACAGAAGGACATGCGGAGAAAAATCACATTAATCTACGATCCCTGAAGAGTAGATATCTACAGGAAATGTCTCAAAAATTCATGTACGTTTAGAGAAAAATAATCTCAAATTGAGGCCTTGCATAGCATCTGGCACAAGGGAAGCCCAATTTTATCACTCACCAATTTTTCTTTTACATAATCTAATCAAAGAACCATCTACTCAGAACTTATTCCTGTCAAGCTGATTTTGAGGTAAAAAGCCCTTTAGGTCTAGTTTGAAAAGAAAAGAAATCTTAAAAATATTACAGAGCTAAATCTACGACTTTATAAAATGATTGAAGTGAGCACTTATTGTAGGAAAGGTCCCAACAGAGGGTGGCAGATCAGAGCAATTACAAACTGCTATCAAAACAGAATGGAGAATGAGGATAAGGATTAAGGGTTAATATTGAAAACAAAGACACTTCTTTTAGGCTCCAGGTGATGTTTCGTTGATCTGGAATAAATGAACATTCAATTTCAACAACATTGATAGTATCTTTTTTAAAAAAATTTTTGGGCAGTTAAAGAAAATTGAGAGAAAAGTCACATAGTATAAAATATGCCATTTTAAAGGGTACAATTCAGTGGGTTTTACTATATTCACAAGGTTCTGCAGCCATCACCACTATCTAATTCTAGAACATTTCTATCATCCCAAAAAGAAACCTCATAACTGTTACCAGTTACTCCCCATTCGTCTTCCCCCAGCCTCTGACAACCATTAATCTACTTTCTGTCTCTGTGGATTGGCCCATTCTGGAAACTTCCACAAATATTTTATTTTATTTTATCATTTTTTTTTAATGTACGTCACGTCAGAGTATATTTTTTTTTGCAGAAGATTAGCCCTGAGCTAACTACTGCCAATCCTCCTCTTTTTGCTGAGGAAGACTGGCCCTGAGCTAACATCCATGCCCATCTTCCTCTACTTTATACGTGGGACACCTACCACAACATGGCGTGCCAAGCGGTGCCATGTCCGCACCCGGGATCTGAACCAGCAAACCCTGGGGCGCCGAGAAGATGAATGTGCGAAGTTAACCGCTGCGCCACCGGGCCGGCCCCCACAAATATTTTAACATTTAACTTTATACCATTCTGATATATTTATATCAAGGACAAGATTTATTCACACTTACATCTTCAGATTTCAGTACTTCAGCCCTTTCCACATAGACCAGCTGGCAAACATCGTCTTCTATTGAGTTGAACTGGCGGCCATTGCATGCCATATAAAAACTATCTGCATCAGCCTAGGTATACCAATGGGGAAAAGGAAAAAATTAAGAGAGAGATCCTGAAAATTTGCTTTATATTCAAGATACACGGCTTCAGTTACTCTCTTCATCAGCTTCTAAAATTTATACTTAGGAGAGACAGCAAAAAGTAACATCTGTGGAAGCAGGTTCATAGGCTAATAGAACTCTGCAGGTCAACACCGTACACCTCTACAATGTTCTTGATCCAGGATAGTTTTACTTGAAGTAGCAGAAGCTACTGAAGTGCAATAAGCTGACAGCTAGTACAATTTTAATATTCAACCAGCAAAAGTCAACGTTTCCCTTGATACCAGTATTTTTTTCCTCTAGTCAGCATTTTCTCGGCAGCTGAGAGTAAACACTTATTTTTGCAAAGCTTGGAACCAGATCATAACTCACGATTGTTAGAGAAGAGCTCTTTTTTAAAAAAGTCAGCATCTACGTTAGAAAGAATAAAGGACCAGTAGAACTGGTATGGAGTGAAAAGCCAGCTCCTTCTCTTCAATAAACCAAATATTAATAATACATGATAGACAAGGATCCCATTAGGAGGTTTTAAACAACCAAGCATGTAATACCAAAAGCAAAATTCTTGGCCAAGATCAAAAGGTCAAGATGAGCCAGATTTTAAAATACTAGTAGTCTCCTTGCTTTGGAGTAGAAGACAGATGGAATCAGGGGCAAGAGGTCCCTGTAGGAAATGCTGCGAAGGCACATGTGCATTTGTGAAAATGGACAAGAGTAAATTAAACCTTCCAGTCTAGCCTTAGTAGAAAGCAACAAAGAGATGATTCCAGTTTTTAAACTCAGCAATTTTTAGAGGCAGCTGGGAGGCCAAGGCTTGTCTGGATCTCACTCTCAAATGGGCTTTAGCTCAAATGTAGAAAGGTGTGTGCTTTGGTCCTACCAATAAAGACAAGCTGCTTTGGGGAAGAAATGTGTTCTGCAAAACAGTGAAATGCTGCACTGTCAGCCTCTAGGAAGAGATTCAAGTCTGTACCAAGCAAAAACAGTCACGCCTGTCTACCTTCCTAGAGTTCTGAATCTTGTAGCCACCACAAGTTTTTCAGCAGCTTTTAATTTCATTCTGATGATGTAACTGAAGTATAGATTCTTGATTATTTATACTTTCTTCATATGACCAAGTGAGCTAAGCAGCTGAGGAAGGACGAGCTAAGTAGCTGAGGAAGGATGATCAATTCTGAACATAGTTTTTTTTGGGGGGAAAGGTGGCTTTTCTTCAGGAAACAACCTGTGTATTGCATACAGTGCATTTTAACTTCAAAATTTTAAAAGCTCGTTCATGGATAATAAATCCTTTTAAAACTAAGAGGAGGCAACCTAAAATGGCCTCCCTCATTCTTCCAGAGCAACAAAATGCTTTTGGATGAGTAAGCAGCAGAGTGAACAAATGGATTCATGGACCGAGGGAAGTGACTGCCAGGAAGTGAGGGCCACGGGTCAGCTCTTCAGGGCCTCAAGCAGCACCAGGAGTGGGTGCAGTTGCAGACCCCTCCTCAGACCTTCAGCTCCATAAACGCTCACCAAGCAACCAGGCCTCCTCAGAGGAAGGGACAAGGTTTGTGACACTGGGCATGTGACAAAACCTACTCAATACCAGATACTTTACTCCTTCCTTGTGGGAGTTGTTTATCTATACCTAAAAAAAGTATTTTTTGGAACACATTGATCTCTTCTTTAAAATCTTAGCATTGGAAACGTACTTCACTTGTCTGAATATTTACTGAGCACCCAGCATGTGGCAGGCACCGTGCTATGCACAAGCACGAGAGGAGGGAACAAAGTACACATGATTCCTACTTCAACCCACCACTGAAATGCACAAAACAAAAGGCTGAAGCTAACTACAAAAAAAAACAGAAGAAACAACTCTTTTACTTAAAATGCTTGCATTGTGTGGAGCCTCCAATTTAAAAAAACCCAGCTTTTGTTTTTTTTCTAGTCCTTTGTTTTTATTGTTCTCTTCTCAGGATAAACTCGGAAAAAGAAAAACCTATTATGATCAAGCTTCCTTTACCATCAGTGATCAACTATAGTGTTGAGAACATATTTTCACTTCTCAAGAGGGATCTCCTGGGCCGTCCTAAGCATGCAAGGGAATAAAAATGAACCAACATACTCTATTGAGAGGCTATGTGTCCTTTTTTGGCCCCAAGAACAACAAAACTGAACCCCCTCTTGCCTTCCTGTGTCTTGATGAATTAAAAATTCCTTCCCCAAAGACCAAGTTCCCTAAAGGTCACAGTACAATTCTGTAAACACATCTCTTTATAACACCTCCAGCATAAAGCTGAGGCCAACAGAAATTTAAGAGATTAGCAAAGATACAGAGAAGGCCTATTAGTTTTTAATAAAAATTCTCTGGTGAGCAAAAGAAAGGAATAAAAATATAGTTAGCTGCCCAGGCTATGGAGTCAGGCTGCCTGGGTTTGAATCCTAACTCTGGCACTTTTAGCTACGTAGCCTTGGGTAAGTGACCTATCGCGGCTTGTTTCCTCAATTATGAAAGATGAAAGCAATGACACCTACCTCCTGGCATTGTTGAGAGGACTCAAGGAGTTACTGCATGAAAAGCATTCAGCACAGGCCTGGCGTCGTCTATCTGGGAAGTGCTTAACCGTTGGTAGTTAACGAGTCTGTTATTCTCATTAGGGCCCAATACCAATTTAACAACTTCAAGCCTTATACCAGGATGGTGTTTTTAGATCTTAGAAGATCCTTTATAGGATGAGCCTTGGACCCCAAGATCCAGCATCAGCAATATAACTCATGATACTAAGGTCAAGGGCTCTATCCCCATGGGGAAGAGCATGGAGCAAGCTGTTTCAGAGTCTCAGAAAACATCCATCAACTTGAACAACCGGCACTTGGTCAAAAGACAGAGGTAGAGAGACAGTGCAGAAGTACAAAGAAAATCTATTAACAGTTAACAGAAAATTTTCACAGTATCATCTGCACACTATGAAGGGTAGCACTTGCTACAGGGAAGTTTGTGGGTTTATTAGACTTCAGACTATTTTAAAAGTCTAATATGTCCTTAAACATTTTTTCCCAATCTGTTTCTTGACTTTTCTTATGTGTTACTTGTTGACTGACCTTAATTAAGTAGAAGCTATAACTAAAATACTGCTGTTACACAATTTCTTGCAAACAGTGACTATCTCCCCTTCCCCACACTTTCATCCCCCTCCTACTGGAAGAGGAGTATACCCTAGAGATTAAAAGTGAGGGCTCAAATCTCAGCTCAGTCACTTATTTCCAGCTGTGTAACCCTGGGCAAATCAGTAACCCCTCTGCAGTTTCCTTGTTGGTAAAACAAGGATAACAACAGTACCTGTCTACCTCATAGGGCTGTAGTGAGGATTCAACGAGACATTGCACCTTAAGCACTTGGCACTTGGTGAGTGGTACAGAATAAGCAGTCAATACAGGTGGCACACTATCATCATTATCCTTATTACTACATGTGTTACCAGATTGAAAAGGTTTAAGGTGCCACTTGCCCATTGTTTGCAAAGCTCCTCAGTGACCTTGGAAGGTCTCTTGAGAGTCAGTGAAAGCAGTTAAGTGCTTTCTTGTTCTCGAAGTCAACTCGTGAAATCTAAGCCTATAGGATAGTTGAAATACATGTTTGAAATGTCTCCCTCAATGGCGGGGTGCTTTGTAAAGGTTACAGAGAACAACTGTGTACCCTCTTGTACAGGAAACTCCACACTAAGGTTCTCTTTCTGTGGCCTATGGAACAGGTACAAATATAATCGAACTCTCGCTTTTCTTGATTTCCTCCCCATGGCAAATGAAAGGCTGCTACTGCTGTCAACTCTGGATTCTGTAATGAGATAAGAGGAGACAACAAGCAGGCCTTCCATCCTGGGCTCCCTTTCACCCATCAACAGAGGTGACTGCTCAGAGGCAATAGCAAATGATCCTACAGGCACACCCATTTGTTTGTCAATCTGCAAGTCGGAACTGTTCATCTGGAGCAAATTCAAGAAGCTATTTATCAATGAAAAAAGTAACTTTTGACAAAGCTATATTTCAAAACCTAATGAAATTTTAATGGACAAATATAACAGGCTATTAAAAAAGCCAAATCGAATGAAACCTACAGACAGGGTAGCTCTTTAATAACCTGGATAATACGGAAAGCTTATCTCATTTTTATATTCATATAGAAACATGCATATTCAAAAGAATGAGCTTATAAAACCAAGAGAATATCTTTCTAACACCTTACATCTGAGGCACATGGCAAGTGTTGCTTAACGCAACAAGTGAAATGGATTAAATGGCAAAACCTTCCTCTATCAAAAACTATCTGTTATAATACACAAGTACTTTTAAAAATCTAAAATATCACCTTTCTTTCAGTGTTTCTATCTCTCTATTGTAGTGATTTCCAATCAGAACTCTCAAGTATCTTTAACACTTCAAGGAATGTCAAAAAATCCCTCCTGTCACCAAAATTTTAAAAAATAAAATGGATTTTATTTTCTAAAATGTGCCAAAGATCTTTTAAAAAGAGAATGAAAGAAGCAGGGGCACAGTGTTATAATGGCAAATAATAATATGGTGTCAACTTCAAAAAGTTTGGGAACTATTGCTCTACTAGAATAATTACTACTGGATAAACAAACCCTAGATTTCATACCCAACCTGCTTTATAAAAAATTATGAGCATGAATTAGAGTTGAGTGTCTGCTAGTGAATTTAGACGTATTTCTAGAATTACAACACTATCCCAGAAGATATGTATATCAAGAATCTTAATTGCAAAATGTTGTAAATCACACACAGCTAGTATCATACAGTTTCAAAAAAACAGTTTCTGTGGCAAAGAGATTTTTAATATCTTAACTTTTACCTGTGCACTAAACTTTATCAGCACCATATATTGATTTGGAGTAGAGTCTCTGATGATTTTCATTTGTTCAATTACTTCATTAAATGGGGCGACAAACTTCATAAGGTCATGACTGGTCATTGTAGCAGGCACTGTGAGAATACACAGCATGGCACTGCGCCTCACATCTTCTTTTAAGGAGGTCATCTTACTAATAAGACAATAATTAGACTGTCTTCAATAGATGAGGTATGGTTAGTTCAGACAATACTTATTAGACAACTTTTATGTCCAAGAAAATAGGAAAAAATAAAACTCGTAATACAGTCACGCATCACTTAATGACAGAGATACGTTCTGAGAAATGCATCGCTAGGCAATTTCATCATTATGTGAACATGATAGCGTGTATTTACACAAACCTAGATGGTATAGCCTGCTACACACCTAGGCTACATGGTTCTCATCTTATGGGACCACCGCCGTATACACGGTCCATCACTGACTGAAACGTCGTTATGCGATGCATGACTGTACTTCACAAATCAACTTGAACAGCTTATTTACGTGCAAATACACACTACATGGGTCAATGCAGAATCGCTTAAACATATCTGCCATGGAGTTTAAGGTAAGCTTTGAAATGTTCTACATCACACCCACCACTGAAATTTTTAATCTTCAGTTAAAGGCTTGTTGTGGTTATAAATCTATATTAAGCAAAGTGTTTTACTCTCATTAATTTTTTAATAATAATCTGTCATTAGGTGACTTAGAAGCACTCTCTAACTATGGACTTCTCTCGAAGGGTCTAGATGAGAAAAGAGCTCTAAATATAAGAAAGAGAACTCTGAACCATGAGGATGTGACTCTGGAGATCACGGAAAGTGTTGCTGGGTTGGAATAGGTGGCATAGAGGGGAAAGACAAACCTCTTACAACGCACTTTACTTTTGAAATGCCGCAAACTCACTTCAACAGCTGTGATCCAAAATGGCCACATGAGCATTCACTGTTTCCCAGGGGGGATCTAGCACACAAGTTAGGACAAGGACAGCCTTTAAAGAGATCGGCTACCAATCATCCAAGGAGCTGATGGCCCAGCTTACAGATCATCTAGCCAATTGCTTTGGTCTCCAAAAGGCTTTGTTTGGACCTCAGACAGGGGTGAAAAGAGGTGATGACCTTACAATCTATTAATTGACATCTTAGCAGCTTCTTTAGTTAAGATTTGGTGGGGATACAAGACTACAGTGATGTTATGGATCACCTATAATTTTTCTTTTCTTTTCCATCTTCCTTCCTTTCAATTTCCCAATCACCTTGCATGCCTACCTTCTCAGGGAATGTTTTCCTAGGTATTTTCTCAAGTGTATCTAAACGATTCTTTTATAAGGAGAAGCTCTGCCCCAATCTACAAGATTAACCAAATGTAAAACATCTAAGAATTCTCTAACACACGATATATGAAAGTACTATGTTTTGAAGCCTAAAATATCCACTTTCCTTTAGGGCATGAGATTTTTCTCTGCCCTAAGGCAAAAAACAGAACCATTCAAAAGGAAAAAGGTTTCTCTTACTTTGTCTTATATAGATGCATAATACCATGAACTATTTCAACTGATGGATTCCCACTGAAGAAGGAAATCTGTTCTGGAAGTTGTTTGGATGGAGAATCGGGAGCAGTGTTTACACATTCTTTACTTTGATCTTCACTTCTCTGTGCAGTGGGGGATGCTTCTGAAGACTTCCTTTCTTCCAGTGTAGCTTTCAGCTCATCTTTCACAAATCAAAAATTAGCAGATTATAAACTCATAGGAAATATACTGAAGGATTCTAACTAGATTAAGATTTCCAGTTAGAAGACTAAACTTTGACAGAGAAATTGTAACGTACTGCATTAAGAACTAAATCCATAGAACAGCTAAGCTACAGGAGTATCTCAACTTGAAAGCACTCTTTGCCCCATAAAAATCTCATTAACACCCTCAGAAACTCAAGGATGGGACTTACATTTGGCAGTACCATAATAAGAGCCGGTATCTCCATCATGCACTCCTAAGTGGGACAAATGTTCAGGGCTGTCAGGCCTGAAAACCAAACCTACCAGTTCTGACCACCTGTATGCTGGAGAGGTAGTATACGTCCACTCCCCTGGTTGGAGTGAGCTGGCAGAGCAGAGGGAGACACAACATGCTTCTCTGGATTCATTCAGAATCTGCCACTGACCTAGGACGTAAGTAGCTCTCCTCACTGAACAGAGTCATCAACCCAGTTTGTTAGGATTAACTTAGAAGAAACATTTGGAGAAGCTGAAATGTGGCTTGACCACCTCATGTAAGGCACATAGGCAGTGAAAGATAAAAGTACGCTAGAGGTCAAAATCACGGGCTTGTTGAACAACATGTATAAAACAGACAACCAGGGACTAACATTACAAAAGAGTCCAGGGTTTTAGAAAGCATACCTGGGTTGGACTTCATGGTTTCAATGATCATATCTGTCATTTCTCGACGGCCAAGATGCTGATGTATGATGGCTGCTTTCTCCCCTGGTGACTTCCCCTCTAAACAGGCTACAGCTGACGCTAGCGTCTTCTTTTTGATCTCCTCATCAGACATTTCCCCTGCTAAAGAACACATGAATGATTAATACCTGATAACAAAAGAAGCTCCTCTCCACCCTCAATGTATCCATCGATAGCTTTCCCTTTTCCCTCTGCTGCCCTCCCCCAAGATAATAAGATGCCTTCGCAGTGGCCATCTCCCTCACGTCTGGGGCTCCGACGGTGCCCAGCAGACAGTCAATAAACACTCAGTGCAGTAAATTCAGAAACACAGGGAAATCACACACTTCAAAGCAAATCAACAAGAGTAAGAGCTTAAGAACGGTGTCATGGTGATTATGCCCAGAGGAACCAACATTTTAGAAATACCTGGTAAAGAGAAATTGTGTGTTGAGCCCAAAATGAAAGTATCAAGTCATTACCATTAATAAACAAAACTTTCAAAAGCCTTTAGGGTTAGCCTTCTTAAACACCCTGCGTTAGCCTCATGCCGTGAAAAATCTGCGAGCACTGTCTTAAGTCAATGAAACACAGAAATGGAAAAGGAATTTGGAGACTCCACCGAAATATCCTTCATATAAGTGCTACCAGGGCAGGGACCAGATCTGTTTTGCCCATCACTGTATCCCTAGCACTTACAGCACATTGCCTGGCACACACTAGAAGCTCTAAGAACATTTGTTGAGTAACTGACTCAATGAATCAGTGACTGAATCAATGACTAAATGAATCAATGACTAACGGTAGAAGTGTAAACGTGGCTAATGTCGATTTAGCTGAACTTCACAACCCAGAGATCACTGTGAGCCTTTGAAAGCTGCCCGTAACCCATTAAATCATATTCAATCTTTAATTTCCCAGAATTCACATCCTCAGGTAAGTTTCCAATGACACCATCCCCACCGGCCCCAGTTCCCCTCCCCAAATCAAACAGATCCTCTTGTAATAGTTTTCCAAACTGTTTCTTCCTTACCTTCACTGCACTTATCCCAGTCGTAATTCTACATTTACTGCGTACTTACTTAATTGATCTGTCTCCCCCACTGAACTCTGATGCCCTTAAAGCAGGGGCCACATCTGATTCTGCACACAACTAAAGCTGCAGCTGACAGTGGGCACTCAGTGAGTATTTCTTGAATGAACGTTATTGGCAGGGAACCGAGGTCCGAGGAACCAGTGATGGCCGCACTCCCCACCGAAGGAGCTGCGCGGCGGCGGCGAAGAGCTCAGACGCAAGCCCAGCTCTCTGAGTTAGAATCGCAGCTTCACCACTTACAGATCATGGCGGGAAGTCATTTAATCGCTGGGCTTCAGTTTGCCAACTTGTAAAAGGGCATACCACACAACTACTCAACAGAGCTGACGCGAAGACAAAGAAGATAACGCGCACAAAGTGTCCAGCCCAGAGCTGGGATCCAGGAAGTGTACAAACTTTAGCGCTAGTTAGGACTACTGTGACAGGGCGAGGAGCGACTTAATTACTCCGGGCCCGCCAGCGTGGCTGGGGCTCCAGTCCCTGCCTTCACCAAGCCCGGAGGGAAGGACTTGCACAACTCGACTCTAACCGGGGCGGGGGGCGAGCGCCGCGGAAAGGCACAGGAGGGAGGCACCGGGGAGCGCTTCCCGGAGGTGACATCTGGGAAGGCCTCTCAAGGATGGATGGGATGAGATGAGGGAACAACCACCTCTCAGCTCCTCCCTGAGCCAAAGCCCCCGCCGCAGCCTTTCTCCGGGCCGTACTTCAGGAAGGCGAGCCCCCCGGGCCCGGGCGCGGGCTCCAGGGAAGGCGGCGCGGCCGCAGGACTCACCCGCAGCGCTGAAGCCGAAGCCAGCGGGGACGGGCGAGTGTTCTGCGAGCTCCAGTCGGATGACAACCAGTGACACACTCATAGGGCAGGCGCTGGCCGGCGCGGGCCCCGGCGGGCTCAAGCGAGGCTGGGAAGCGAGCCTAGAGGCCGAGCGGCCCGGGGCCGGCAGCGCCGCCACCACCTCAGCGCCGCAGCCGCCGCCTCAGCAGCAGCAGCTCCTCGCTCGAACCCACCACAACAACCTCCACTTCCGCCTCCCGGCCACCGTCGCTGACCCGCGGGGTCACGCATGCGCGGATCAGCGTACGCTCCGATTGGGTGGGGTGGCGGCCACGTGACTGGCGTCGCGGCGCAGATGTGAACCTGAACCTGAGTTCCTCCGAACGGCGCCTCTGGCTGTCGAAGAGGTCCAGGAGGAGACAAGTCACGGGGATTGCGAGCCCTGGGCCCCTCGTTAGGCCGATCGGTGGGTTTGCACCCAGGCCCGAGTTAACCTACCCGAGGGCCTTGCCCTCAGCCTACCTCAGCTGACGGCGAGGGTTCCGAATTGCCCAGGACCCTGCGCTACGCCGAGGGCTCTTGCCTCTTTTTGTCGTATTTGACCCCTCGATCTGGCTCTAGGCAGGGTTGCTTTGTGTCAGCCACACTTTAAGAGAGGTACGCTGAGGCTCAGAGAGGCGAATCCGCTTCTCTGAGGGCCCGTAGGGACTCGATGGCAGTGTTTCTGACTCTCTTAAGGTGGGGCGATGGGCTGGTTAAGCGCTCAGCGCTGGAGAGAGATCTGGGTCTTACCCCCCCCCCCCGCCCCCCATCACTTCACAAATGTTTACTGAGAGCCTAGGCACTGTTGGCGTGGTGGGGATACGCTGGAGAAAAAGATGAACACACAGTTACAGTTCTTATGGAATCGACCTTGATTACCAGCTGTGTGACCTTGAGCTAGTTATTGTGTAAAATTGGGATAATATCGCCGTACAGCCGTGAGGGTGTATATACGTTAGTTTTCCTGAGATTCAGCATTCTTTCCTGTATGTCGGACTGCCTTTAGAATATACATATGGAGAGCCACAATCAATACGTACAAGACACATACATGACAGCAAGCTATTTTAGGTATGTGCTATAGTGATATCTAAGATGTGTCCCAGCACATCCTGGACATGTGTAGGTATATGCACTATGTATGGAATAACATAGCCACATGATATATGTGTGTATATAGCTTGCAACTTTACCCTGTGAAATATGTTTCAACATACACTGTTTATATCAGGTTTTCTCAACCTCTGCACTAGTGACATTTTACGTCCTGATAGTTCTTTTGGGTGTGTGTGCATCCCTGGCGTGACCCACTAGGTTCTAGTAGCACCTCCCACCAAGTGGTGAAAACCAGAAGTGTTCCACCCATTGCCAAAGGTCCCCTTGGGGCCAGAATTGCCACCTGTTGAGAATCACTGATTTATGTGAAAGGGCATATGCCATATGCACTTTATCTTATGTAATAGTAATAACGTTACAAAACAGGTAGTATAATAATTCTCATTTTACAGAGGAAGAACCTGAGGCTCAGAGAGAGTACCGTGCTCAGGAGCTTATGCTTAGTGAGTGGCAGAGCTATACTTTAAACCCAGGCATTCTGATTCCAGCGCCAACGCTCAATCTCTTTACTAAACCATCTCCTAATATATGACACCGCACAGTGTGTGTGCATATTTATAAGGCATAATTTAGGTATCAAATCTATATTCTCATGCTAATCTCATTCTAAGAGGCAGGGAGAAACAAATATTCTTTACAGTACCAAAGGAGTATGCCAGTTCCAGAGAAGTAGAATTGTTAGAGATGGGCAAGTTACAGTTCTCTATGACTGCCCACCACTAAGGCTGTACCCCGCTTTCACCTCTTTTCTGATTCATCCAGTTTATTTATTCTTCCCACTCATATTTATACCAAGCACCTGCTGTGTGTCTCGACACTGCTAGGTCCCAGGTGATAGATAGATACAAAGATGAGTAAGATAGTCTTTGCCTTACAGAGCTTCAATTTATAGGAGCAGATAGACATGAAAATAGTTGCTGTGCAATGGGGTAAGAGCTCTAGTGAAGGTATAGAGAAGAAGCAATGGGAGTGAGAAAGTAGTACCAGGTTCTGCCTGGAAAAAAAGAGCAGCCTTTCCAGAGGGGTAAAGCTGAGGCTACGATGTAAAGAAGAATGGAAGTTCACCAGGCCAATACAGCAAGGCATTCCAGTCAGCGGGCCCAGCAGGTGCCACAGCCTGGAGCAGTTGTGTTGGAAGGGGCTAGAGTAGAACCATCAACTCTAGTTGGAAGGAATAAGCAAGCTAGTCCTGGGAGCATTGCCCACTCATCCATTAGCGGGAGTCTGTGGAGGACAGTGTCCTCAGTGAGGGTGAGTCAGTCCTTCAGGCCCCAGAGACACTTCATCTCTGTTAAGCCCTCACACAAAATGTGTTGATGCCTTTGGGAGCCTATAAATAAATTTCTCCTTCCATCATAAACTTTGGCCTTGGCCTAGGAATATAAGTAAAACAAAATGCAAATCAACCTCCAAATTTTTAATTCTAAAATTTACTCCCCAATTCAGCAAATTTCCAATTACATATCATTTTGAAGATTTACTGCTTTAGAATCCTTTTTTTAGATTCTTAACATAGTTTATTGAATCCTTATGGCAGCACTGAAGTGACTCTCATAAACTTGTAGGCTGACCCTAACTTGATTTTTAGTAAGCTTTTTAACTATAGAAATCACATAAAAAGCTTAAAAGATTTTGTTCATGATTTATGGATATTTATTAATACATATATTTAATGTTAACATATCAAGTGTATTATAAGACATACAAAATAGAAGTTATAAAAGAATGAGATGAAGGTAGAAAAAAGTTGAATATCTTGCTAATCTTGATGATAGCATAGTATCAATAGCTCAAGGCAAAATATATGCTTAGGTGGGAATTCGTCATTAATGATAGTTAATATAAATCCAAACTTCAGGTATTCTTAGATAATTGTGAATGTTTCTTTTTTTAAGTATAATTGACGTACAGTATCATACTAGTTTCAGGTTTACATCATAGTGATTCTGTATTTGTCTATATTACGAAATGACCCCCACGATGTCTAGTGGTCATCTGTAACCAAAGTTATTGTAATATTGACTGTGTTCCCTATGCTGTACATTACCTCCCCATAGCTTGTTTATTGTATAACTAGAGATTTGTACCTCTTAATCCCCTTCACCTCTTTCACTTTCACCCGTTTGTTTCTGTATCTACAAGTCTGTTTCAGAAGCTTAAAGATTTTCATGACGGACTGACTACGAATAGAATTTGCTTTAATTATTTTTGTTTTTTCCCCCAGCTTTTAATTTCAAGCCTATAGGAAAGTCTAGTGCAGTGATCTCATACACCCTTCATCATATACCCTTCACCTAGATTGACTAATTGTTAACATTTTGCCATTTTTGGTTCATCGCTATACATGTGTATATAGGCATGTATCTGTATGCACATGTGTGTGTTGTGTGTGTATTTCTTCCTGAACCTTTTAGAAGTCAGTCTAGAAACAGGGCGATGGTGAGCAGTTAGGAGGCTGTGGCAGTGGTCTGTAGGAGGGCTGAAGGTGTCACAGTGGCCTTGTGAGAGCTGGGAGGAGGTGAGTCCAGGGCATCTTGGGAGTGGATAGGAGAGACTCCTCATGTGTCTTTTCTGGTAGCCAGAAAGGTTTCTTGAAGGAAATGACAGGTAAACTATAATCTAAAGGACAGTTTGGGACTAGGTAACCGTTGGAAGCGAGCATTCCAGCCAGGGAAGCAGCGTATGCAGAGACCTGGTGGCAGGATATCATCATGTGTTTGAGGAAACTGCATGCAGATTTGTGTGTCCAGATCATCCAGGTTAAGGTGAAAAAGGAAGTGGAGTTGCTGTCGGAAGGGGGGCGGCAGATCTTAGAGGGCCTTTTAAGGCAGGTTATGTTGAGGGCAACAGGGAGCTGATGAAGGTTTTCATTGGGGTTACAATGTGATCAAATGTGCAGTTTTGGAAAATGACTCTGGTTGAAGAGTGAAGAAAGAACGAGAAGGAGGTCTGAGAAGAGGCAAGGGAGCCAGTTAGGCTGTTGCAATGATCTGTGGGCGAGATAATAGCAGTGAGAGTGGAGAGAGGTAGACGGAGATTTTCAGGAGGAAGAACTGACAGCACAGAGCACCCAGAGTTGAGGTGGCTGGTGGAGGGTTGAGGGAAGTTGGGAGAATCCCAGTGTTCTAAGCTTGGGCAGGTAAGTGAATGGTGGAGCCCTTTACTGAGCTAAGGAACTTAGGAAAAGGAGTATGGTGGGGTTGGGGCGGGGGGCCAGGGGGGGTTGCAGAGACACTGAGTTCAATTCTGGTTGTGGTTGGAATCGTTTGCTGGAGATCAGTGGAGATGTGCGGTTGGCATCCCTGAGCTCCAGGATGGAGGTCTGGATTGGAGGCAGCGAAGGCAAGCTGTGCCTCTGCCTTCTTTCACGCAGCATGGTCCTCAGCATGTGCATACGGCAGCTCTGCCAGGCCTCACATCTCCAGGGGGCTTGGAGGGCAGCCTTCCTGAAACACATCCAGTGCAGGCGCCAGGGAGCCCGGCGATGGACACATTCTGGTGGCGGCACCTACAGAGCGGTGATTTTTGACATGGGTGGAGTCCTCATTCCTTCTCCAGGGAGAGTGGCTGCAGGTGAGCTCTTCCTTCTCTTTCAGCTTCAGAGACTGAGGTGGGGGCGGGGGAATGGTGATAAGGGGAGACAGAGGAACATTGGGCCGCAGTGTATCCCAGTGGGTGACATTCTGGCTCTTGAATCAAATGCCAGGCATCATTTAGTGGCTGAGTATCTCGGGCAAATTATTCAACTTCTCTGAGTCTTGGGTCCCTCATCATTAAATTAGGGCTGATCATAGCGGCTACCTCTTTGGGGTTTGGGGAAAGTTAAGTGAGACAGTCTGTGGAAAGCACATGCTTAGCACAGTGAGTACTTGGCTCGTCCTAAATTCTCAGTAATTTAGAGTTGCTGTAGATGTTGTTACTGTTATTGCTGGAATTTAACCACCTTTCCCTGAGAACTGTGCTACTTCTGAAATCGTGCATGTTCAAATCCCTCCTTTGATCACAGCCTTCCCTTTTCCTCTCTCCTCCCTCTAAACCTGCTTTTGGACCTACAGGATGAAACCTCTAGTCTCTGATCCTTTGTTTATTGGCCCCTTCTGGTTTTACTTTTTTTCCTACTCAGTTCAACTGACTTAAGTTCGATTCATTTTGGCTTCAAGTGTTAGAAAACTTAACAAAACAGCGACTGAAACAAGGTAAAGTTTATTTCTTTTGCATAAAAGCCCAGGTATATGAGCTGGGGCTGGTATATTCCCTGTGATGTCAGGGACTTGGGCTTTTTCTGTTGTGTTGCTCTGCTGTGAGTACTCTTCATTTCCAGTTTCACCTCATGGTCTGTCTTGGCTGCTTCACCTCCTGCCATCACATTCTCATTCCAGCCAGCAGGAAGGAAAAAGTGCCAAACAGCTCTTCCTGTCCTTTTGACCCGCTGTGGTGGCTGGCTGGGCAATTCCCCACCTTAATGCAACCCAAGTACAGGTTTTCCCTGCCACTGGATAGGAAATTACCCAGCTGTGCAAACTGGCGAGGGGGGCCATTGTTTGAGCTTTAGCTGCATCTGAGACCCTCAGCCTCTCTATTCCTCCACTCATGTTCCTCTCGCATTTACCACAAGGCTGTTCCAAACTCCCACAGAGTCATCATACTCTCCCACCCCAAACCTTCATACTTGGCAGGCAGCTGAGTTTCCTCTTTTACAGAGAACATAAAGATCACTGGACAGGAATTTTCTCGACTTTCTCCAGAGGATCTTGAGAACCTGTTTGCTTCTGTTCACTCCCACTGCTTCTACCCAAGTTTAGACCCCTGTCGTCTCCTCCCCGCGCGATCACGTCAGCCTCCTAACTCCCCTCTCTGCCTCTGGCCCCCTGGGTTTTGCACCACCCTCCACACAGCCCCCAAAATTACCTTTCTAAAACTCAGATCTTATCCCTTCGTTCCTCTGCTTCAAATCCTTGAATGCCTGCACAGTGTCCCTTAGATTAAGTCCAAAAGCTTTCTCCTGGGGCCCAGGCCCTCCCACAGGTGGCCCTCAGTTGGCTTTCCTGTCCTCATGTCAGAGCGTTTCCCGTGTGTGCCCATAGTTCAGCTGCTGTGGACTACTGGATGTTCTCTGAATGCGCCAGCACACTTAGACTCGCGTGCCTCTGCGAGCTCTGTTCCCTCTGCTGGTGGCTACCCTTCCCTGCCTCCTTTGCCTCTTCACATCCTACTTGTACTTGTAAATGACGAGTCAAATGATATGCTATTCAGCACAGTGCCTGAAATCTTTATAATCTTCTGGTGGTTGTTATTACTGACTTCAGGACTTCCCTTCTGTTAAGACTTCTCTGGCCTCCTCCCTGGGCAGAGTGCCCTGGCTAGCCTGTTGCCCTGTCGGGTTAACCTGTACCAGGTGTGGTTTAGTTAGAGTGCCCTGGCTAGCCCGTTGCCCTGTCGGATTAACCTGTACTAGGTGTGGTTTAGTTAGAGTGCCCTGGCTAGCCCGTTCCCCTGTCGGGTTAACCTGTACCAGGCGTGGTTTAGTTAGAGTGCCCTGGCTAGCCTGTTCCCCTGTCGGGTTAACCTGTACCAGGCGTGGTTTAGTTAGCGCTGGGATGCGTTCGTGTCTCCTCTGTGGGGCTCTGAGAACCCGGGACCCCGGACCTGGAAATTGCTCACTTGGCCTTTCCCATATAGCTGGCAGGCGGCTCAGTCATTCAGGAAGTGCTGGAGGGACAGACGAATGAGCCAGGGAGCGAGGCCTTCTGCTTTCCTCTTGCTCTTTTCTTGACTGAAACTTCTAATGTTATTTATTTCAAATGAACCATCTTAAGGGTCATTTGATAGCAAACACTAGAATTAATATCACCTCAAATAGCTTGGTCTTAATATATTTTTACATATAAGCCAGGGGTCAGTGAACTACAGCTTGTGGGCCAAATCTGGCCTGCTGTGTGGGTTGTATGGCTCATCAGCCAAGAATGGTCTTTATATTGTGAAACAGTTGGAAAATGTCAAAACAAAAATAATACTTTGTGACACGAGAATTATACAAAATTCTAATTTGTGTCCATAAAAATCAAGTTTTTTTGGAGCACACAGCCATGCCCTTTCAGACATATTGTCCATGTATAGCCCTTTTCAGAAGGGGTGCTAACCCCTGGTTTAAGCTGCTAGTTTACTGTAAAATTAGTATGCACGTGACAGAAGCTTCAGGGTGCGGCCAAAACACATTAGCATTGCATTCAGGGAGTATAATATAATCAGAGTGTTTCATTTTTGTCAGTGTGATAGATGAAAAATGCTATCTTTGTTCTTTTCTTTCTATGTTATTTTAATATTCACTTTTCTGATTTGCCAGGAGGTTGAGCTTTTCTTTCCTTTTGTAGATTTATTGCTCATTCAGTTTTCCCTTTCTGTGAATTGCTCGTTTTTCTTGTTGATTTGCAGTAATAAGCTTTTGTGTATTATATCGCTGGCACGTATTTTTTCCCTTCTGTGACTTGTCTTTTATTTTTTTTATAGTGTTTTTGCCATACCAGAGTTTTCATTTCTGATGTCATCACAATCATCTGTTGTTTTCTTTATGACTTGAGCTTTATGAGTCTTAGTTAAGACAGTATTTCCTTTTTCAAGTTCATAAAGATGTTCTGTATCGTTTTCTAAGTTTTAGAGTTTTATTTTTCTGATTTGGGTATTTAACTTATTGGCAGTGTGTTTTTGTGATGGTGTGAAATAGGGATTTGAATTTTTTCCCTATTGAAACTCAGTTATGCCAACCTCATTTATTGCCTAGCCAATGCTAAACGTGTATAAAATGAAAAGGTAAATTTCCTGTTGCCACTTCCAGCCCTGTTCAGTCAGTTCCAGCCTGCAGTGGTTATCATTGTGAAAAATTTCTTGTTTATCCTTCAAAAAATTGCCTATATATATATATACACACACAAGAGTGTGCGTGTAGAACATGTATATACAAATTGCGTTGTACTCTGCAAACTGCTTCATACCTGTTTTTTTTGCCTCAGTGGAATATCTTGGCAGCTTTTTCCTATCAGTAGGCACAGGGCGGGTTAGTTCAGGGGTTAGCAGACTTTTCCTGTAAAGGGCTAGGTAGGCGTTGCAAGCACTCCCGTCTCTGTCACAGCTATTCAGCTCCACTGTTGTAGCGAGAAAGTGGTGATAGACAATAGTAAACGAATAAGTGTGGTCACGTTCCGATTATTTCCAGTTATGTTGTGCCCGTTATTTACAAAAACAGGAGACAGATTTGGCCCCCATGTCGTATTTTGCCAACTCTTGGTCAAGTTTATATAGTTTAACATCTGTGTGCTATTCCAGTATGTGGATTTACCATAAGTGATTTAACAAGCCCTTTATTAATATGCATTGAAGTTTCTAATTCTTTTTATTATGAGCAATTTGCACAAACAGCCTTGTACATAATCTTTGCTTACTTTTATAAATATATCAGTAGGACAAATTCCTAGAAGTGAGATCACTACATCTAACGTATGTGCATTTAAAATTTGGCTCTCCGTAGAGGTTGTACGTGTTTACACACCCATCAGCAGTGTGTGAGGGTGCCAGCTTCCTCACATGCTTGCCAACTCCGAGACTGTAAAAAATGCTATACACTTTAGTTCTAAAATTAAAGAAGTATTATTCTTTGGATTGAGTTTTAAAAGTCTCGCTCTTCTCATGGGGCTGGCCCCGTGGCCGAGTGGTTAAAGTTCTGTGCTTTCAGCTTCAGCGGCCAGGGCTCATGGCTTCACATCTGGGCATGGACCTACTCCACTCATCAGCCATGCTGTGGAGGCATCCTACGTACAAAATAGAGGAGGATGGGCGTTGATTAGCTCAGAGCTAATCTTCCTCAAGCAAAAAAAAAGAGGAAGATTGGCAACAGATGTTATCTCAGGGTGAATCTTCCTCACCAAAAAAAGAAAAAGTCTTGCTATTCTCAAAAGACATACACCAAATTGGTAACATCAGTTATTTCTGAAGAATGGGATTCTTGTAATTTTGCTTTCTTTTTTCATACCTTTCTATATTGTGTGAAATATTTTCAATGCACAGGCACTACTTTATCAAAACAAAAGCTGTGTGTAAAGTATATTATGTCTTAGATATAACTATGAATGCTAGATATACTTTTGCCCTGTAGCAGCTGTATTATAGGAAAACAACCGTGTACAAGAAAAAGCAAACCCTGCCCAAGTGTTCCCAGTATCCACAAATGCTGATCCATCACTGCCTCTTTGTGGATAGAAATTTTCCTCTGTATTCCACAAAGACAACATCTCCCCAGTGATTGTTTCCATGTGCCGGATACACTGCCGTAAAGGGTTACTGCAGGTGACAAAATGCAGGGCTGGTTTTGGAGTGCTGTCGGAGCCTGGCTTGTTACCTCATGCACTTCCGTACCATGTGCCAGGACCGTGAGAGGGACCTGGTTTCTAGGAGCCGGCTAACAAGGTGCCAGGGAAGGAAATTCATAACGCAGTGGTCACAGTCACCTCAAGCAAGTGGTAAGGACCCAGCGCTTAGCAGCACTATCCCCTCAGTCACACAAATTAGTATCGCTGTTCCCTTAGCGATCCAAGGCTGAGATTTTGGATTTCCTGAGTTTTCCCGAATTCCCAGTAGAACCCACCTGGCACCACAGTGATGCCACAGGAACTGGCATGTCATTGCCCTGAGCTCCCCAAGCCCCAGCCCTTTGTCGATGTATTTCACTTATGGCCTACTTTCCTTCCTCTAGAATGGGAGGTCCAAAATCAGATCCCCTCCGGAACTATCTTGAAGGCCTTGATCTTGGGTGGCGACAAAGGGCCTTGGATGACGTTTATGAGAGGAGAGCTAACAACAGAAGATTTCCTGCAAGAATTTGGGAGACTCTGCTCTGAGATTGTGAGTGATAAACATACTTGAATTTCCATATTCTTTTTGCCTAGAGAAGTAGATGCAACACTCTTCCATTAAGTTGGTTAAACTGCAGATAAAGAAGTGAGAACTTAGTCATTCGTTCTAAGTATTTAAGCTATTTCTTCCAGCCTAGGTACTCAGCTTTCATTTCCTATGTGAGTAAGTACACACATTCTTTACTAAGCCCCTCCGTCAGCTGTTGATCATCGGAAACAGGCGCTGTCTGCATAACGGCTTTGATCAGAAAGCTTATTGAAAAAATAGTACTGAGCCTTGCCTCTATACTGGGCATTGTTCTAAGCTTGTGTAACCTTCACAATAACCCTGCTAACATATAATTTAAAATATAATTCTGTGGATGGATGCTAGTGGTTGAACAACAACGAATGTACTTAATGCCTCTCAACTGTGCACTCAAAGTGGTTAAAATAGTAAATTTTATGTTATATATATTTTACCATAATTTTAAATTTATATATATATCGAAAACATTATGCTAAGTGAAAGAAAGAAGCCAGTTAAAAAAGACCACATATTGGGGCTGGCCCCGTGGCCGAGTGGTTAAGTTCGCGCGCTCCGCTGCAGGCGGCCCAGTGTTTCGTTGGTTCGAATCCTGGGCGCGGACATGGCACTGCTCATCAGACCACGCTGAGGCAGCGTCCCACATGCCACAACTAGAAGAACCCACAACGAAGAATACACAACTATGTACCGGGGGGCTTTGGGGAGAAAAAGGAAAAACTAAAATCTTTAAAAAAAAAAAAAAAAAGACCACATATTGTATGATTCCATTTACTATATGAAATGTTCGGAATAGGTAAATCTATAGAAACAGAAAGTAGATTAGTGATTTTCTAGGACTGGGAGTATTGGGGGCAGGGGAGGAATGGAGAGTGACTGCTAATGGGTATGGGGTTTCTTTTTAGGGTGATGAAAATGTTCCAAAATGGATTGTGGTGATGGTTGCACAACTTCCAGAATATATTAAAATCATTGAATTATACAGTTTAGATGGTTGAATTGTACGGTATATGAATTTTGTTTCGATAAAGCTGTTATAAAATGTGTGTGTGTGCGTAAAATAGCAGACTTGCCTTTGCAGATTTTGAAATATGATAACATAAGAGTTTTCAAAACCCACATAGATTGAATTTAAAAAAAAAAAAAAAAGATCAGAAACTGAACTTCCTAATGGTGATGCTGAGGCAATACCAAATTGTTAAATGTCTTCTGGATCGTTAAAAATTAAATTACATCTGCTCAATACACTTTTAGAGTTTAATGTATCCTCTTATGGTGTTCTGATACCTTTTTACATTGACAGTCCATGAGTGAAATAAGGAACTCATTTAACTGGAATATTGATATAAATAGCTCAATTCCCTAACCATTGTACCTCTAATTCTGAGTCACTTTTTACAGCCTGGTGTGCAAAGTTCTGCACAGGGGCAGCAGGCCAAGGGCCCGGCTCTTACAACCAGGTAGCAGTAGGAGGGAGGAATGTGTATTTTCTCTGTTGGTGATCAGTCCTCCTAGCTCTTAGTGATTGCTGGTTTTCCTCTCCCCCTCATTCTTAGTCAGAGACCCGTGTGCCTGTGGACTCCTTTTTCTCTCTGCTGACCAGTGAGCAAGTGGCGAAGCAGTTCCCAGTGATGACTGAGGCCATAACTCAAATTCGGGCAAAAGGCCTGCGGACTGCAGTCTTGAGCAATAATTTTTATCTTCCCGATGGGAAAAGCTTTTTGCCTCTGGACCGGAAACAGTTTGATGTGGTAAGCTTGCAGTGATCCAAAACGCTCAAGACAGGGTCTCTGTCCTGGCTGCAGGATGCAACATTAAACACTGCCTTTTAGCAGGTCTTGAGTGAGTGGGTTTTGTATTCAGACACTTGGCTAAATTAGGTTTCGGCATAACAGGTTGAAAAGAGGACTTTTAGAACATGGCTGAGCTCTTAGCAAGGTCAGACGTTTCTGGGCTTTGATCGCTGGTTGAAACCTCAGCATTAGAGAGGCCCTTCCATTCTGAATTGGAACCTTAGTCATCACATGACATATGCTTCCGTCAGCCCTTGCGTCTTCATGGCCCTTTGACCTTTTCTCTTCAAAGACCAACCCGTTGCCCTCTCTTTCTACGGCATTAATTCTTAGACCAGCTCTGTCCTGTGAAACTTTCTGCGGTACTGGAAATGGCCAGTATGGCTGCTACTAGTCACGTAGGGCTGTTAAACACTTGACGTGTGGCTAGTGTCACTGAGGCACTGAATTTTATTTCATTTTAATTTAAATGTAAATAATCACATATGGCTAGTGTCTACTGTATTGGACACAGCACACGATGCTATACTCTAGAAGTACCCTGAGAATATCCTGAGGCAAGAGATGGTCTTCCTACTTCGCTAAGAGAAAATAGATCATTATCCTGGGATAGATGTGAATTATTGATGGATGACTTGCTTAAACTTCACTGAGTCGGAAAACAGGTTCTTATTGAACAGTTACTGTGTGCCAGGCGCTGGGCTAGGCATGAAGGGATGCTGTGTTGAATGTGACAGACACAATCCTTTCTCTCTGGAATACTCACTTGTCACATTTCAAGTGCTCAGTTGCCGCACGTGGCTAGTGGCTCCTTCTTGAACTGTGCAGATATAGCATTGCCATAATCGTAGAAAGTTCTGTTAGATAGTGCTATTACAGGACATAAAATCTAGTAGAATTGACAGGTGGAAATTCAAAGCACAAGCATTGGAAATTAACTGCCCAACCTAATGCTGTTTTCACCTTCTACCTCCCTCCCCCTTGTGGAAAGCCCCTCACAGACAGAGTTCTCTCCCCTCTGTACAGCTTTCCTGGCTCCATACCCGCCCTGATTGTTGGTTTCCCCGCTCATCCACAACACAGCCTTCCACCAAGCTCCCTCCCCTCTGAGTGCTCAGGGACCTCAGCCAGTTTCAATCCTGTCTCTGGAGCTTGTAGCCAGGTGACCGTGGGCCATAGCTTTGCCTCCCTGAACCTCAGTTTCCTCACCTGTAATTCAGGAATAGCAGTTTCTTTGTCATACGGTAGCTGCATGGATCCCAGAGAAAAATGTATGCAAAGGCTATACATTCTATACTTTGTACAATGCTTGGCACATAGTTAAGGCTTCAGTATACTGTGATTATTTTCAGAGACTCCTTCCATCCAGTGTGGCTATGGGGATATGTTCATCTGGACAAATTAAGTTGGCCAGGCTCATATTGGGCCCTGCAACTAGAAGCTGCCATTTAAAAGGCCTGTGAGCTTCTGTAAAACCATGCACGTGTTCATTCAGATTTCACAAACTCTCTGGCATCTGCCGTCCAGCAGCTTTTCTGATGGCTTTTCATATTTTTGGTCTGTAGAAGATCTGGAGTTTTGAAAACCCATTTCCTCAAGAGAAAGTGTTTAGGTTTTTGTTTTCTAAAGCTATAAGGCAAAAAAAGTATTTTGATAGGGGTAAAGATAGTGTAACCAGGGCCCAGCCTGGTAGCCGAGTGGTTAAGTTCACACGCTCCGCTTCAGTGGCCCAGGGTTTCACCGGTTCGGATCCTGGGTGTGGACATGGCACCGCTCATCAAGCCGTGCTGAGGCGGCATCCCACATGCCACAACCAGAAGGACCCACAACTAAAATACACATCTATATACTGGGGGGATTTGGGGAAAAAAGCAGAAAAAAAAAATTCCCATCTCAGCCATTTTAAGGATACAGTTCATTAGTGTTAAGTATATTCACATTGTTGTGAAACAGATCTCCAGAGCTTTCTCATTTTCTGAAACAGAACAGAAGGAGAAGGCCAGGGATCTTGTCAAACTTAAGTCTTAAGAATTTTTTCAGGGGTCAGCCCAGTAGCGTAGTGGTTAAGTTTGCACACTCTGCTTCAGCAGCCTGGGGTCCACACGTTCGGATCCCAGGTGCAGACCTACACCACTCATCAAGCCACACTGTGGTGCTGTCCCACATACAAAATAGAGGGAGATTAGCACAGAGTTGGCTCAGGGACAGAGGAAGATTGGCACAGATGTTGGCTCAGGGACAATCTTCCTCAAGCAAAAAGAGGAAGATTGGCAAGGAATGTTAACCCAGGGCCAATCTTCCTCACCTAAAACATAATCACTGATGAGAGGAGATGAGATGTCTGCCCGTCAGAGCCTGGCCCCATCCCCATGGGTTCTGTCCCCTCTCTCCTCCCTTCTCTCGGCCGGGCACAGCTGTGCTACTTTCCTGCAGCTTGATTCAGTGATTGGTGCTGAAACACCCAGCTTCTCTGCCACCCACTGTTGACGTTTGCTTTAGAAGGAGCCTCTTTGTTTTCTTCGGCTCATTCAGGTCCTTAGGAGACAGGAAGAATGGAAAGAGAGGTCCAGTCTATGCAGGACATTTATTTACCTAAAAAGGCAGCTCTCACCCAGCTCTGAATAATTCGAATGTGGCGTAGAGGGAGGGGCCCTCAGGTTTGTGCTTGGTCTTGGAGAGGGGGGGTCGTTCCAGGAGCGAGTCAGGGATTTACCGCAGTTCTATTCTTAGGGTAGACCAGAGGGTATTGGTTGTTGGGCTCTCTGGCCAGGTGAGTCCCATTTTATAGAGGATTAAGCCCTGAGGACGGTGCGAGAGGACTTCCCGGGGTTGCTGGGTCGGCGAAGGCCTGACTCTGAGATGGCTTTTTCAGGGTTCTCCTGAGCCCTCAGCCGCTCCCCCAGTTCCAGATCAGACACACGGCTGAAACAAGGCTGTTGGCGTAGGAGGCTCTTGGCATGAAAGGAGCAGTGTCTTTGCCACTGACAGTCTCTTTGCGACAGCCCTCCTGTGCGATTGATCTGTCTGAACTGAGTGTGGCTGTTTTTTAACTTCTGAAATATAGACATTAAGGTTATGTCTCTTTTGTAGCAGTAAACAGTGCCTTCTTTCTGAAGAAATGGTGAAATACTTTCCCTAAAGCTGAAATGTCCAGCTTTTCTTCTGCTCTGTGAAGCCACAATATCTAATACTAGCAAAATGCTTTGTCATTTTGGAAATCATCCAAGTTTCATTTAGGTTTTACAACAACCACTAAGACAGGTAAGGTGGCTGTTAGTGTCCCTGTTTTACTGATGATGCAACTGAGGCGCATCGTGCCTTTGCTGTTTGCACAAGATCACTGTCTGAACCAGAACTTTGGTTTTCTAAATTTGCCCCCAGGTTGTAACTCAGTATTTCCAAATCACTCAACTTAAAAAACAATACCATTGGGGCTGGCTCCATGGCCGAGTGGTTAAGTTCACACGCTCCGCTGTGGCGGCCCAGGGTTCGGATCCTGGGCGCGAACATGGCACCGCTCGTCAGGCCACGTTGAAGTGGCGTCCCACATCCCACAACTAGAAGGACGTGCAACTAAGATATACAACTGTGTACAGGGGGGGTTTGGGGAGATAAAGCAGAAAAAAAAAAAAAAGATTGGCAACACTTGTTAGCCCAGGTGCCAATCTTTGAAAAAAAAAAGAAAAGGAAGATTGGCAACACGTTAGCCCAGGTGGCAATCTTAAAAAAAAAAATACCATTTTATATCATAACACTCTTTTCTTTTTAAAGATTGGCACCTGACCTAACATCTGTGGCCACTCTTTTTTTTCCTTCTTCTCCCCAAAGCCGCCCAGTACATAGTTGTATATTCTAGTTGTGGCATGTGGACGCTGCCTCAGCATGGCCTGATAAACGGTGCCATTTCCGTACCCGGGATCTGAACCGATGAAACCCTGAGCTGCCGAAGTGGAGCATGTGAACTTAACCACTCACTCGGCCATGGGGCTGGCCCCTGTATTGTAATAGTCTTAAGTTATTTGTTACAACAAATCTCAACTGTCCTCCTCTGCTCTTCTTTTCAAAAATTATACCAGCGTCCATGTGGGAGCACCACATTTGGGACATTCGCTTCTCATTCCTGTGCTTCCCTCAGGTCGTGGAGTCCTGCCTGGAGGGTATCTGCAAGCCGGACCCCAGGATATACAAGCTCTGCTTGGAGCGGCTTGGCCTGCAGCCTTCTGAGTCCATCTTTCTTGATGATCTTGGACTGAATGTAAAGGCAGCTGCCAGCCTTGGTATTCGCACCATTAAGGTAATGGTCACTATTTTTTGAACCCCTACTGTGTGCCAGGCACTAGCCTAAAGCATTTCTGCGCAGTCCTCTCACATTCCTAGTTGTGGCTGAGTTTAGTGGCTTTCCCCCATGCTGCTATAGTCTTTATGTTTTATTAATTATGAAATCTATATGACTAGCTGCTTGTGTTTTTAATGGGAAGTCAGACAAACACATACTAAGAAGACAGTGTGAGAAAAGAGTTACACAAAGAGGTGAATGGCTTAAAACCTTTGGGATGGCAGTCAGGCTGTCCTAGTGATGCTGTTCTGGGTGGGGAGCCAGGCTCTAGCAGCCACACAGGCCACCGCAGGTCATGGCTGTGAAGCGTGAGAAGCCACATGAGAGAGGGTCTCAGTCCAGCTTTCTCTGTTTGGGTTTTCACTGTGAGGCTGATGGGCTCGCCGGGACGGAGTGGATGCTGCAGCACGACGTTCTGTCCTCCTGCGTGAGGGAGTATCGTAGCCTCTTAACCGGGCTCTTCCCAGCAGAGAAGACAGTTTAATGTGATTAGGATGAGGAAACTCATTCCACGGCTTCCTCATTAGCTGAATATCCTGGCTCCAGAGTCCTTGCTCAGAGAGCTGACTCCGTGGATATTTCCCTCTGAAAAACTCCCCTCTTAGGGAGCAGACAGGAGGAGAGGTCAGGGTTGACGGTGGTACCTGTTCACTTCTCTCTTTGAAACCAGGTTGATGACCCAGAGACTGCAGTAAAGGAACTGGAAACTCTTTTGGGTTTTACATTGAGAAAGGTGATTCCAAACACTCGGCCTGTGAGAAAGACCATGGAAATTCCAAAAGATTCCTTGAAGAAGTACCTCCAAGACTTCCTGGGGACCCAAACCACAGGTATTGAAGTTTTTGTATTTTGGTAAAGGCTACCCCTTCAGTCTGGTCCTCACAGTCAAACCCTGGTGGAGTGTGCTGGGGACAGAGAGGCGCTGTGGTGAGGAGAGCCGTGGGCCCAGCGGATCCGAGTGCTGCTTTCAGTTTTGCTTGGGGAAAAAGCATGAACCTCCTTTTCTGTGGGTCCCCAAGTGTACTTCCCCCTACCCCCGAGAGTGTGGAGTGGCAGCAGCAGAGGAGGAGGGGAACTTGAGGCCAGGCCGCCAGCTGTGCCCGGGGGCGTTGAAGCGTTTCTGAGTTTTTTGAGATGACAGCCTCTTTTGTGAGGGTGACTTAGAAGTTGCATGAATTTAAAATGTGACAAGTTGTCTCCATCTCTTCAAAGTTCTCTCTCTTGTTCTTCACATTCCACCCTCAGAAAAACAAGTGCCTCCTGAGCTTCTGAAGTTTCTACCTGGTGACACAGTTGCGCCTCACTCACTGGATCCTTGAAGAAGTCTTTCTGTGTGGCGCTTCACCTTATGGTGTTTTCCAGTGGTGGGGTTGTTTGTAGCGCTTCTGCAGAGCTCAGGGGCCCTTTGTGCCCAGGCCAGCTAGCTCCTGCAAACTCCCTCCCTGCTCTTCTGACCGAGTGAAGTGAATCTCCATCCAGAGTTCAGCCTTGTTCTGAAGCTGCGGGTTAATTAGGAAGTTTCTGTCAGGGAGCCACAGAGTTCCACCCGCTGGGGTGGGAAAGTGCACCTCATGAAGGCGGCTTTGGCTCGAGCTGCAGGCCTCTGCAGAGCGCCAGTGTCAGGCGGCGTTTGGCCAAGCATGGGCCGAGGGACGCACAAGGATGCTTTTCATCCTCAGGCTCGAAGCGTTCCATTTAGCAGGATGGGTTGCCATGGCTGTGCTTGTGGCTGATAGACAGAACGAAAAAGCTTTTCTCCACGGAGCAGGAGCTGGCAAGAGGGACCAAATAGGACACCCGCACAAAGTGAGAAGTTATTGTAGTGTAAATTGAGCGACCTCTGCCACATGGACGGCAGGTGATTCTGGGCCCGAGCAGGCAGGGTAAGCCTGGGATTCAGTCACTTCTGGTACCCAGGCAGGAGGTGCTTTTCTTATGGTGCATCCCAAATAGGATATTCTGCATCCCGAATGCGGGACTCATTAAAAAGAAAGCACGTCTGTCCAGATCTGTGCTCCAGAGCTGGTTTGAGTTTTCTTTGTTTTCACCCTTGCAGGCCCAATGGAACTCCTTCAGTTTGAGCACGGGCAGTCAAATCCGACTTACTACATCAGGCTGGCAAACCATCAGCTGGTTCTGAGGAAGAAACCCCCGGGGACACTCCTGCCATCCGCCCATGCAGTAGAGAGAGAGTTCAGGTAGATCCCCGGGCACAGAGTGCACTCGCCCACCAGCCTCCGCAGCTTATCCCTGAGCACTCCATTGGAGTGCCTTGAGACATTTGAAACTACAAGTGTGACTGTCCAAAATTATTTCAAATAAGAACATGTAACCTAATTTTATTCAGAAGTTTGTTTTCTCTTGTCTATACTTAAACTAGACTTTTTTTGGAACCTCTAGATTAAAAAAGGTGTTAGTGAGATATTCTTTTTTTTTTTTTCTGAGGAAGATTCGCTCTGAGCTAACATCTGTTGCCAATCTTCCTCTTTTTGTCTGTGAGCCACTGCCACAGCACAGCCACTGCCAGACAGGTGGTGTAGGTCCCGCCCAGGAACTGAACCCAGACCACCAAAGCAGAGCACTTCTAACTTAACCAATGGCCACCAGGGCTGGCCTGAGATACTCTTTAGTCTTACCCTTTCATCTTAAAAGCAGTCTATTAGCGGGGCTGTGGCCCAAACAAGCGTGGCCATGAGTTGATTGTTGTTGAAACTGTTCATGGGGCTCATTACATGAATCTCTCTTCTTTTATATATGGTTGAAATTTTCCATAATAAAATATTTCAAAGAGTAAATATACTACAACCCATTCCAAATAAAATAGTTTGCTTTGCATACAGGAGAATTTAAACATATTAGTTTGAAAAAAACCAGCTGCAATTCTCTTGGAGAGTGAGTGTCGAAGCTGTGAATGGGCTCGAAGCTGTGAATGGGCTCTCGAGTGGGGCTTCCTCTCCCGGAGACTCCCTCCTCGTCTTCCTCTTTCCTGCCTTCCTGCCTGTTGTGCTCTGCAGAGGAAAGTTGCAGAGAGTGATAAGAAAGGAGTGCTTTCAGCTCCCGGCCCCCTGGTTGTCGCCCCCGCTCACTATCTCTCCCCTGCACTTCTTGGTCCTGGAATCTGACTCCTCCAAGTGTTGCAGAGACTGATGCTTGACGGTTATGAAGTTAGGGGTGTGTCTGCAGGAAAACCTGTAGCAGTTTCTGAGCGTTTGTATGTGTGCCCACAAAATAGCAGGTATGTATTTACAGAAGAGAGACCCTAAAAGTGTAAAACCAAGGGCCAGCCCCATGGCCTAGTGGTTAAGTCCAGCCTGCTCCACTTCTGCGGCCTGGGTTCATGGGTTCGGATCCTGGGCACAGACCTACACCACTAATCAGCTATGCTGAGGCGGTGACACACATACAAAATAGAGGAAGACTGGCACAGATGTTAGTAAAGGACTAATCTTCCTCAAGCAAAAAAAGAGGAAGATTAGCAACAGATGTTAGTTCAAGGTGAATCTTTCTCAGCAAAAAAAAAAGTAAAACCAGCACTCTGTTGTATGCATCCTGCTTGTGAACTCTCTCTAATCATTCTAATGATAGTCCTTCTAATGATTAGAGAGAGAGTTCCTCAGTACAGAGGTACTGAGGAATTCTGGAGTGCTAGAATGACATTCCAAAAGTCCAGGAATGCACGGAATTTCCACTTTAGTAAAGGAATAAAATGTGCATTTGAAGATGAAACGTAATATAGTATCTGCCTACAAAATGCAAATGTAAATTTGAACAACTGTTTTAGAAAACAGTATGAGATAACTTATTAAACACCTCAGAGTAGTCTTACTTTTAGACTTAATAATTCCAATTAAGGGATCTCTCTTAAAAAAATAATTCTAAATAGGGAAGACAGCTTTATGTATTTATATGTTCACCACAGTGTTTTTTATAATAAAAAATTGGAAACACCCTAAAAGCCCCATAATCGGGAAATGATTAAGTAAACCTAGGTATATCCATTTGTTGCAACAACAGTAGTCGTTACCAGCTAACGTTCATCGAGGGTTTAGTATGCATCACGCACTTGGATAAATGCTTTGAGTGCATTGATTCAAAACACTCTCACAACAACTCCGTGACGTGTTACTACTCTGATCCTCATTTTACAGATGAGGAAAGTGAGGCTTAAAGCACCATGCCCAGGACACACACCTAACCTGTGAGTGATGGAATCTGGCTTCACCCCAGGGACTGTGAGAGTCCATAGCCCAGCCTTAATGATTATGCTATTACTGCAGCCAATAAAAGTATGCCTATAATAACACAAAAATGTGTATGATAAAATTTTAAAGTAATAAAAACAGATACAAAGTATACATAGTATCTTAGCTATTTTTTTTAAGACTTATGCATAGAAACAAAAATATTGGAAAGGAGGGGCTGGCCTAGTGGCACAGTGGTTAGGTTCGTGCACTCCACATTGGCAGTCTGGGGTTCACATCCTGGGCTAAGAACTACACACCGCTCGTTGGGCCATGCTGTGGCGGCATCCCACATACAAAATAAAGGAAGACTGGCACGGATGTTAGCTCAGGGACAATCTTCCTCAAGCAAAAAAGAGGAAGATTGGCAACAGATGTTAGCTCAGGGCCAATCTCCCTTACCAAAAAAAAGAAAAGAAAAGAAGAAAAATTGGAAAGGAACACCCAAAATGTTTACCATGGTCATGTTTGGGTAGCATGTTAGTAGTAGTCTTCAGTTACAAGTGACAGAAACCCACCTAGCCTGACTTAAGCATTAAAAAAAAAGAAGAGGGGGGTAAAATTTCTTGGCTTCATAATTTAAATCTTTTAGGCATGGCTGGATTCAGGGGCCCAAATAATGTCATCAGGACCCATTCATTCTCTCTCTCTCCATCTCTCAACTTTCTTTCCTCAGTAACCCCAGTTAACATTCCAGCATACTTCCCGTGACTGACTCATTGGCCCATCCTGGGTGGCAGGTTTGTCCCTGAACCAGTCTCTGTGGTCAGGAGGATGCCTTGTTCAGATTGGTCATATGTGGGTCTTATGCCCATCCCTGGTGTTGGGTCAGTCCCACCCAAACCATGTGGACCTACAGTAGGGGAGAGCTGTCTCCTGAAAGAAGGTCTAGGTGTCATCATCAGAACTTAAAGAGGGGAAAGGACACTCCAGGCAAAAGCAGGAGCCAATTGCCGGTGATAAAACGGAGTCATTCTTTTTCTGTTTAAAAAGTTCTTCCTTAAATGTTTCATCGAATTTACCGGTAAACCCATGAGCCTGGAGTTTTCTTTAGGAAAAGGTTTTTGATTATGAATTCAATTTAAAAAAGATTGGGCTGTTCAGATATTTTATTTCATCTTGTTTCAGTTTTGGTAAGTTGTAGTTTCCAAGGAATTTGTCGCTTTTGTCTAAGCTATCAAATTTATTGTTCATGATATTCCTTTCTTATCCTTTTAACGTGTGTGTGATCTGCAGTGAGTTCCCCTCTTTATCATTCCTGGTATTGACTGATAATTCATATTCTGTCTCTCATCACTCCAGCTGGGGCTTTAGCAGTTGTGTTGATCTTTTCAAAGAACCAGTGTTTGGTTTTGTTAAATCAAACAAATAGTTTGTTTTCTGTCTCGTTTATCTCTGCTCTCACCTTTGCCCCTTCCATCTGCTCACTCTGGCTTTATTTTTACCTTCTTAGGTGTAACCTTAGGCCGTTGATTTAAAATCTTCCTTCTTTTCTAATATGGTTATTTAAAGTTATAAATTACTTTCTAAGCGTGTCTGCATCTCACAAATTTTGACATCCTGTATTTTTATTATTACAGTTTGAAATATTTTCCAATTTCCCTTAGGATTCCTGCTTTGATCTCTGGCTTATGTGGAAGTGCCTTATATGATTTCCAAGTCCTTGGGCTTTTTTTCTGATTATTAATATAGCTATGCCAGCTTTCTTATGCTTGCCAATTGCATGGTACTTCCGTTTCCATTCTTGCATTTTTTCTACTTTTTTTTTTTCTATCTATGTTTTTATATTTACAGCATGTCTCTTGTAGATAGCGTATAGTTTGGTCTTGCTTTTCTATCCGGTATGACAATTTCTGTCTTTGAACTGGAATGTTTAGTCTATTAAACTGAATGTAATAATTGATGTGTTTGATTTAGGTCTATAATGTCATTATTTGTTTTTTGTTTGTTTCCGCTGTTTTTTGTTTTTCTTGCCTACTTTTGGCACGGTTGAATATTTTTTAGAATTCCATTTCAATTTCTGCATGTACTAATTTTTAAATCAGGAAAATAATTTCAAGGAGTCTCATCAGTGCAGTTAGCAGTGACGCCCGTTTTCCTTTGTTCTGGCAGGATAATGAGAGCCCTTGCGAAAGCTGGAGTGCCTGTTCCCAAAGTTCTTGACCTCTGTGAAGACTCAAGGTAATGTTCAGATTGATTTTTTTTATTGCGTATTCAGGCTGCAGAGGAGAAAAGCCCATATATGGTTAGTATACTAACTCAAAGTGCAATTTGCCAGAGTAAAGACAAATAAAATTTTGGTAGGAGAGAAAAGAGACTTTATAGCAACCTCCCCTAGAAGTTCCCGAATCTTTATCTTGAAAGAGAAAGAGGGGCCGGCTGGTGGCGCAGCAGTTGAGGGTGCACATTCTGCACTCAACACACGCAAAAAAAAAGTAATAATGAAATAAAACAGATGGCTGAAATCTTTAAAAAAAAAAAAAGAAAGAGAAAAATACCTGCTTTTGTGAGAATTGATAGAGAACATCTTTTTTAGCATTCTAAAAATATAGAGCCGTTTAGTTTCATGTTGTTTGCCTACATGTTAATTTTTTGTTGTAATCTTTCTGAACTTTTTTTAAACTGCTTTGTAATATGCTTTTTGAGTCTCTTTTTTCTCAACTTTTTAATTATTGTTATTATTTTTTGAAATATTTTTTCTTCACCTTGATTTGGGTTTCATTTGCTCTTCTCACTCTAACTTCCTAAGATGGAAATGTAGGTTATTGATTTTAGATATTTCTTTTTTTTTGAGGAAGATTAGCCCTGAGCTAACATCTGCTACCACTCCTCCTCTTTTTGCTGAGGAGGACTGGCCCTGAGCTAACATCTGTGCGCATCTTCCTCTATTTTATATGTGCAATGCCTGCCACAGCATGGCTTGATAAACAGTGCATAGATCCGCGCCTGGGATCCAAACTGGCGAAACCTGGGCCACCAAAGTGGGGCATGTGAAGTTAAACGCTGGGCCACTGAGCTGGCCCGTCAACTTTTTAATTATGAAAATTTTGAAACATACAGAAAAGTTGAAAGAAGGAAAAAATAGTATAATGAGCACCCATTTACACTTCTAAATTAAAACGTTAACATTTTGCCACATTTGCTTTCTATATATGTGTATGTATGTATATGTGTACTGTATATATGTGTGTACGTATAATATATATAAAATAATTTTATATAAATAGTAATAATTACATAAAATAATTTTAGAAAATAATTATTTTATAAATATTGTATAGAATAAATAAGTATATTTTATATATATATAAATTATTTTTGGCTGAACCTTTCAAAGTAAGTTGCATACATCTCCTAAGAATAAAGACATTTTCTTTTATAATCACAGCAGCATTATTACGCTTAAGATAATTAACAATAATTTAATATCTAGCCCATGTTCAAGTGATGATCAGCAGTTATAATGGTGAACTTTCAAAACAACTTTTTGGAATAGTAAACTGATTTCTAGTAGTGACTAATACATGGATTAATGACATTTTGGTGTGTCCCTTTAATACTATAGGGTGGTATATGTGCCATCCATATTACTGGATAAAGATAAAAATAACGATAAGAAGAAGGGATATTTATTGAACCCTCATTGGAACCAGACATGAGTGCCAGGCACTCCATATATATTTACTCCCTTAATTCTTTTTTTTTTTTTTTTTGAGGAAGATTAGCCCTGAGCTAACATCTGCCACCAATCCTCCTCTTTTTGCTGAGGAAGACTGGCCCTGAGCTAACATCCATGCCCATCTTCCTCTACTTTTTTTTTTTCCTTAAAGATTGGCACCTGGGCTAACAACTGTTTTATCTCCCCAAACCCCCCCTGTACATAGTTGTATATCCTAGTTGTGGGTCCTTCTAGTTGTGGGACGTGGGTCACTGCCTCAGTGTGGCCAGACGAGCGGTGCCATGTCCGCACCCAGGATCCAAACCCTGGGCCGCGGCAGCGGAGCGCACGAACTTAACCACTCGGCCATGGAGCTGGCCCTGTTACTTTTTTTTTTATATGTGGGGCACCTGCCACAGCGTGGCTTGCCATGCAGAGCCATGTGCGAACCTGGGCCACTGAAGCGGAACGTGCGAACTTAACCGCTGCACTGCTGGCCAGCCCTGCCCTTAATTCTTACAACTACCCTTTGAAGTTTACAGATTGAAAAAACAAAGCTCAGAGAGGGTTAGGAAGTCTCTCAGGATCGCACTGCTAGGAAGGGCAGAGATGGGATTTAAACCTGGTTCTGTAGGACTCAGGCCCCTTCCCTCAACGTGCAGCTCTCCTGTACTATTGCACTTCAGCCAGTTCCACGGCTGCAAGTGGACTGGAGAGAAGAGCGGTGTGCTGGCAGAGAAGTCCAGACAGGGCTGTGCCGGGGGACTGGTCTGGCCAGGGGGTACTTCTAACCCCCCGTGCTTGTGTGCAGAGGAAGAAGCACATGTCCGGTGCTCTGAGTCTGCGCTCCTTCCCCAGCACTCAAAGCGTCCATACAGGACAGAAAGAGCGGTGCCAGGACTCGCAGCCTGCCGTGTTGTGGGCCATGAAACACCCTGTCTGTGTCCCTCCCAGGATCGTCGGCACCCCCTTCTATCTGATGGAGTACTGCCCAGGCCTCGTCTACAAAGACCCCTCTCTGCCAGGCTTGGAGCCCAGCCAGAGGCGGGCCATATACACGGCCATGAACAGAGTCTTGTGCCAGATTCACAGCGTGGACCTCAAGGCCGCCGGCCTGGAAGACTATGGGAAGCCTGGTGAGCAGGAGGCTGCCTGTCTTTTGCGCTGATTGATTCCTCATTCGTGCCTCTGCTTTTAGGGTTTGCACAGTGTCAGGGTGCTAACGTACCAAGCGCTTGCTAAATGTGAGGTGGGCTTATTAGCTTCCTACTTGCAAGTCCAGTTCCCGTTTGATGGAGGTGTCGCTTTTGTAGACATTTTGTCCTGGGATAGATCCTGTCACGGACAACAGAATCTCTCTTCTCTGCAACTTTTATCTCACTAGATCATTTAAATCTTACTTTTCTCTGATACAGACCGACAGTATTTAAGATACTTACTTCTCCATTTTTCACCCTTCCTCCTAACTATTCTTTTTTTTTTCTTTTTTTTTTGAGGAAGATTAGCCCTGAGCTAACATCTGCCACTAGTCCTCTTTTTTGCTGAGGAAGATTGGCCCTGAGCTAACATCTGTGCCCATCTTCCTCTACTTTATATGTGGGATGCCTGCCATAGCATGGCTTGACAAGTGGTGTGTAGGTCCACACCCGGGATCTGAACTGGCGAACCCCAGGCCTGCTGAAGCGGAACGTGCAAACTTAACTGCTGCACCACCGGGCTGGCCCCCCTCCTAACTATTCTTTTCAACAGGGATAGATTTTTTAATTGCCATTATGCCCAGGGTGTTTTGTTGGTATAGTTTGCTTCTGCCTTTTTTTAATGTCTGAAAGTTCCAGTTGCTCCTCATCCTTGCCAGCATTTGGTATTGTCAGGTTTTTTCTTGTTTTTTTTTAAAGATTTTTAAATTTTTTTCCTTCCCAAAGCCGCCTAGTACACAGCTGTATATTCTTAGTTGTGAGTCCTTCTAGTTGTGGCATGTGGGACGCCACCTCAGCGTGGTCTGATGAGCGGTGCCATGTCCGCGCCCAGGATCAGAACCAGTGAAACCCTGGGCTGCCCAAGTGGAGTGCGTGAATTTAACCCCTCGGCCACGGGGCTGGCCCCCTTTTTTTTTTTTTAAGTCAGGTGTATTGAAGTGTAGCGTTCTGTGAATTTTGACAAACACACACAGTTTTATAACCATCATCACAATTGTCTTAATGCCTTTGCACAAAAACTTTAGCACAAGCCCAAGAATTTCACTTCTCTGCCCTGCAGAGTTCAAGGTTATCTGACTCTTGACCAGGGTGGATTCCTGGCCATCGTCAAAAACAGTCTCTCAGCTAAGCTGTACTTTCTTCTTTCTCTGCTTTTGACCAAAACGTGCCTGTTTTCTGTAGGACTCTATCCAAGGCTACAATCTATGTCCAGTGTCCATCCTCTTCTTAACACGTTTCTGCCGAGTTCCCTGAAGTTCCACCACTCACAGGTGCATGATCCGAGTCTCCGTAACTAACAGTTGGAGACACTTTGCTCCAACGAGCAGGCTTGCTGACTTACCAGCTCAAACTGAGGGGTCCTCCACCCTCCCAAGTGCAGTCAGCTCCATGTCATCCCCTTCTATTCCAACCTCTTGACCAGAGATACAGATTCAGTCGGGGTCTTGGTGGTCGCATTGGGGAATATGCTAAAAATGTATTTGTTTATCTGAAATTCAAATGTAACGAGGTCTCCTGTATTTTGTCTGGCAGCCCTAGTGACCAGTAAAAGGGCCAGAAGGCAAAGACAACAGATGTTGCCTATATTGATCCATTGTTTCAAGATGGAAAGAGCACTGGGCCAGAAGTCAGATGCTAGGTTGTCGAATGACCTTGGGCAAGTCACATTACTTTGTCATAGTTTTCTCAATGGTTAGGTTTCCGTACAAAAGCCCTGCCCTGCCTCCCTCACAGGGCTGATGTGAAAAGCAGATGATGGCAGCTGTCGCAGTGCTTTGAGTGAAGACAGCCTCATGCAGATGGAGCACTGGGCAGTGAGCCATCCTGCCCTGGAGAGAGAGCAGCTTAGGAAGGCTCTCTCATGTGCTGTCTGAGTGGACCCTTTGCCTTTTATTTTTTAAGTGGACTGTTTTGATGCTCTTGCCACTGACTTCTTAGCATGAAGACACAAAGCAGAAATCTGGTGTGATTTCATGTGACCCAAGCCAGCTTCCTGGGCAACTGGCTGTGTTTTGAGCCTGATAGCCTAAAGTGGCTTCATCGTATTTCAGATTCACTGATCCAGCTACAGGGACGTCAGATCTTCCTTTTCAAGAATCCTGCAATTTCTCAAGTTATGTCAGGAACCCAGCTGCTGGGCGGGGCATTGGCTATATTTAGATACTCCCATTTGTGTAAAATGGAGTATATTTGAATAAATTTAAATATTTGAATAAATTTACATGTTTGCTTGCACAAGTGAAGAAAGACTCCAAAAGGATACCTAAGAGATGGGTCACGTGGGTTTCCTTTGGGGAAAAAGAGCTGAGTGGCTGAGCAGAAGGGTGGGAGAAAGACTTCACTGCATTCCCTTTTGTCACTTTAATTTCAAGCCATGTGAATGTATTATCTATTCAAGAGAACACATTTAAATTTGTTTAAAAAAGGGGGGAAAAACACACAAACATGGTTTTTAATCAAAAGAGCCTTTTGACAAAGACCCGTTAGGTACAGTCTAATTATCACAAAGAAGCTTTCCACTAAGGACCTGCAGGGAGCACAGGGTCTTCTTTTCTCATCCCAGAGGGGCGGGCGCTTTGGGAAGGACATTTCAGCGCCTTGGCGGGCCTGCTCGGGACCAGCGGCCAACAGAGCCAGAGGGACAGCTGCATTTGCTTCCCACGAGAAGCGGATGTGTGCAGCCGGATTGGTGGGTATGGGGTGGCCGGGGGTCCCAAATCCATATAGGAAATTTTCCCGAGAGTCCTCTTCCTGAAAGGCTCAGTGCCTGTGGTTTTTGTATTGGACTTCTTATGAGAATTTTCAAACTTACAGAAACTTGAAATAGTACAATGAATAAATACCCACTATTAATTTTAACAATGGTTAACTTTTGCCATATTCACTTATCTGTCTCTCTCTCTCTGTCTAAATATGTATCTGCACAATTAACAAAGTCATAGAGACCATGGGGCTGTCCCGGTGCCACAGCAGTTAGGTGTGCACGTTCTGCTTCTCGCTGGCCCCGGGGTTTGCTGGTTCGGATCCTGGGTGTGGACATGGCACCGCTTGGCAAGCCATGCTGTGGTAGGCGTCCCACATAAAGTAGAGGAAGACGGGCATGGATGTTAGCTCAGGGCCAGTCTTCCTCAGCAAAAAGAGGAGGATTGGCAGCAGATATGAGCTCAGGGCTAATCCTCCTCAAAAAAAAAAAAGTAGAGACCGTGACACTTCACTCCCAAATATTTGTGTGTATTTCCTAAAAATAAGCATATTCCCCAATCCCATTACCACATCCAAGAAAATTTACCATTTTACTAGAATATCTAAAACCCAGTCCATATTTAGATTTCCTCCTTATCCCTGGAATGTCTTTTTTATTATTACTTATTTTTGTTTTTGTTTTTGCTGAGGAGGAATCGCCCTGAGCTAACATCTGTTTCCAAGCTTCCTCCATCATTTTGTATGTGGGACACCTCCACAGGGTGGTGGGTGAGTGGAGTGGGTCCCTACCCAGGTTCCAAACCCATGTACCCAGGCTGCCGAAGCCAAGCACACAGAGCTCTAACCACTTGGCCACAGGGCTGGGCCCTCCCCTGAATATGTTTTATAAGTGGGTTTTCTTTTCCCCAAATCGGTGTCCGATCAAGGAATCTAGAATAATCCCTCCTCCTACCTGTTTTTTTAAGTGAATTTTTTGAAACGCCAGCCAGTTGTCTTATAGATTTGTCTGTTAGCTCCTTATGGTTTCATTTACTGCTTTCTTCTATTTCCTATGACTCTTGAGAACTAGAAACTAGTTCTTTTTTTTTTTAAAAGATTTTATTTTTTCCTTTTTCTCCCAAAGCCCCCCGGTACATAGTGTATATTCTTAGTTGTGGGTCCTTCTAGCTGTGGCATGTGGGATGCCGCCTCAGCGTGGCTTGATGAGCAGTGCCATGTCCACGCCCAGGATCCGAACCAGCGAAACCCTGGCCGCTGGAGCGGAGTGCACAAACTTAACCACTCAGCCACGGGGCTGGCCCCTAGAAGCTAGTTCTAAAGGCGTGATTTGTTTTGGGTTAAATTCTTGTGGATTTTGGTCTCCATCTCTCATGGCTCAGCTGAAGGGCAGGTATCCAGAGGCTTCACGCGTGCGTGCAGTGGACTGCACAGAGGGAGCTTGATCTCTCCATCCTCGTCTTTAAAACCTTCAGCCTCTGGAACCATTTTTCTCTCCGATGAGGGGTGAAGGCTTGGCTCAGAACCAGAGACCTATACATTGTTTATTCATTATATTAATAGTGACAGTTAACAATTGACAATAATAATGGCCAGCATTCATTGAGCAGCCTTGTGTGCCAGCAGTGTATGTGGCCTGCTGTATGTGGATGTCATGTAGACTTCACAACAGTGCTATGAATATGGGTGTCAGTGTACGCACACAAATAAAGCAGTGGAGGCCAGAGGGGTTAAACCCATTGAAGACCTTGACTGTGAGCCAGGTTGACTCTAGAACTCCTGCCGGTGTCTGGTCCCAGATATAACTTGCAAGTTTCTCAACTGTGCTGTCTCTTGGGTTTCTTAACAAACAACTAAACGGTGATAGCACATACTCATGTACTGCTTACTGCATGCCAGGAACAGTTCCAGGGGCTTTACATATTTTATCCTCCCAGCAACTCTAAGAAGACCATCTCATGGATAGTGAAACTAAGGCACAGAGAGGTTAAGTAACCTGCCTGAGATCACACAGTTAGAGAATGGCAGAGCTGAAATTCCGACCCAGGCAGTCCATGCTTTTAGCCAACCACTGTTGTTTAACCAAAAGGAATCTATTAAAAGCTGTTAGGAAGCTCATAGGATCTCTGAGAGGGCCGGGGATCAGGCTTAGAGTCCATGTGGCCGGGAACAGTGCCCAGATCACACTGATCCAGCCAGGACAATACAGCTGGGAGCTTCCACATGGGGGTGACAGGAGCACCATATGGGAAGTTCTCCATCATAGGAAGATGATGCCACAGAGCAGTACAGAGGGTTTCACTGCACTGGCTAATTTTCAAAACGTTTGGAGGTTGTTGAAATGGCCCACCGTGTTCTACTCCTCTTTCCCTCAGGGGACTATATTCCACGCCAGGTGCAAACGTGGATTAAGCAGTATCGAGCCTCAGAAACCAGCACCATCCCGGCTATGGAGAGGCTCATCGAATGGCTGCCGCTGCACCTTCCCAGGCAGCAGAAGACCACGGTGGTGCATGGGGACTTCAGGTAGACACGGCCCGAGGAGGGGTGGATATTGTGATGGGGAAATGATGGAAAGGGCGCTTGAAGGGGAAACGAAGCAGCTTGTCTTGGCCTGTCTTACGGCTGAGTGTTCCCGTTACGAAGGACCTGCCCATGCACGGCCTTTTAAGGCACGGTTCTCAGCCTTGGCACTGTTGACGTTTTGGCCCAGTTCTTTTTGATGGGGCCTGTCCTGTGCCACTGCAGGAGTTAATACCGGCCCTAGGTCTGAAGGTGCGAGTGTGTGCTCCAGTCATTACTACCGCATAACAAACTCCTTCAAAACTGCGTGGCGATCAACAGGGACAGCAATTATTTTGCTCATGATTCTGCTGTCTGGGGACAGGATAGCTTGTTTCCACTGGGGTGGCTCTCAGGCTGGGGGCTGGAATCACCCGAAGGCTCACTCACATGCCTGGCCCTGGGGCAGAGAATTCATGAATGGCCGGGTCCTCAGGCCTCCCTCCCTGTCTCTTTGTGGTCTCTCCAGCATGGCAGCTTCTGGGTAGCTGGACCTCTTACCTGGTGGTTTGGGGCTCCAAAGGTGTGTGTTCCAAGAGAGAGAGGGCTGGGCGGGAGCTGATCACCTGTTCTGACCTAGTCTCGGGGGTCACTCAGCATCACTTCCACCTGCATTCTATTTGTTATTCTTTAGCGAGTTGCTTCAAGGGATGAGGAGTAAGACTCTCCCTTTTGTGCCGGAGTGTCAAAGAATTGCAGACCTGTTTGAAAACCCTCACAGGGAAGGAGTAATCACCAGGACCTGGGGAGGGTAGCTGTGTGGAGAGGGCCACCTGACAAAGCTGGGGCCCTCAGCTGTCTGCTGAGAGGGAGCTGGGGGGATAAATAACCAGGCCCTATTCCCATCTCCTGCTGCTGTCTCCCGTTGGCTGAGCCCAACGGAGCCAGAGGGCAAAGGAGCTGATGCAGGCAGCCCACAGCTGAGGCTCCGGGGCGCAGAGGGGCCGAGAGGGTGGGGAGTGCATCTGGAGGGGCAGACGGAATACACCCAGCCCAGAGTCCACCCCACTGCTGTTCCCCTAGAGCTGTCTCCATCCCTTCTGTGGCCCATTCAGGCTGGACAACCTGCTGTTCCATCCAGAAAAGACCGAGGTGCTTGCTGTCCTTGATTGGGAACTTTCTACCTTGGGCGACCCCCTTGCTGATGTGGCCTTCAGCTGCCTAGCTCACTACCTGCCATCCAGTTTTCCCATCCTGCGAGGTAGGAACTGCTGCTGGGGGAGAGGCGGGGTGGAGCCAGCTCCATCCTCACAGCGCTGGGGCAGGCTCTGCTGAAGGGGGTTGTGGTGGGGCTGGTACGTGGCCTGAGGTCCTGGAACACCTTCCCGTCACAATGCGGGAATGGGTATAGCATGTATTTTAAGTGAGGAGCGTGTGTGTCTAGGCACCTCTTATGCTTTCATCCAACTAACTTCTGTCTGGTTGTTTAAATTAGAAAAATACAAATTTATTTAAAAATTTTAGAGCCAAAAGAAAATAGTTAAAGTCATCAGTAGTCCCAGAGATAACCACTGCTGACATTTTCTTTTTCTCATCTTTTTTATGTGTATACATACATTTTTTTTAAACAAAAATGTGATTAGAGGACTTTATGACCTGCTTTTTTTCACTTAATTATATACTTTGGACATGTTTTCATGCCATTAAGTATTTCTTCTACAGCTCATTTTTAATGTTGGCATAGAATTTTATTGTATAGAATTAACTTAATCAAGATGTTTGGTTTGATTCCTATTTGGATATTTAATTTGTTTCCAATTTTTTTAATGTAATTTTCCCTGCTCCCGCAAAAATACAGTGAGCATCTTTGTAGTAATATCTTTGCCTACATATTAGGTATAGTCCTAGCAATGGGATATATCACATACTTCCAAACCGTGAAAATGTTACAAATGAAGCATTTCAGTGAACTTTTTATTGGTTGTAATCAGCTTTTTCATAGTTTGATGGGATCTTGCTTTCAATATCATTTTTTCTCAAATAACTGATGGAGAATAATATGCATCCACCCTGAACTGTGGTCCCGAGAGAATTGGAGGCCCCTCGTTCCCTCCTTTCCTGCCAATTTAGTCTGAAACTTTTAAGAGCCAATTTCTGAATAATAGCTTCGTGCCTGGAGTGCAGCCATCTCGGGGAGGAAGAGCAGTAAATAAGGAGCTAGCCCTTTGAACTATTGTGAAGCTAATTTCCCAGGGAGGAAGTGATTTGCAGAATTTAAATTCTTGCGGGCCACAGGGGAGTGTGGACGCAGTGACTGCCCAGGCCTGGCTCTGTCTGTCGCCTCAGGTTTGAGTGACTGCGATGTGACTCAGCTGGGCATCCCCACCGCAGAGGAGTATTCCAGGATGTACTGTCGGCACACGGGGAGCCCTCCCATCGAGAACTGGAACTTCTACCTGGCTTTCTCCTTCTTCCGGGTGGCGGCGATCCTCCAGGGCATCTACAAGCGCTCGCTCACAGGTGGGGGTGGCCTGAGTCCCAGCGCGAGGCTTCTCCCCCTGGAGCCCTCCCGAGGCCTCAGAGGCTTTAGAGGGACCTGTTTGGCCAGAATTCTACCAGATTCAGTTAATTCAACCATTTGTCGTTAAGGATATATCATATATAGTCTTTAAAGTATTTATACTTGTTTTTTTAATTATTAAAATGACATACAAACAATTTTTACAGTAAAAGCATACATGATAAGAACCCAGTCACATAGAAGAATATAAAATTACTTTCCTTTCTTAGCACCATTTCTTGAAGCTGCTGTTAAGAGTTGCTTGGGGGGCCGGCCCCGTGGCCGAGTGGTTAAGTTCACGCACTCCGCTTCAGCGGCCCAGGGTTTCATAGCTTTGGACCCCGGGTGCGGACATGGCACCACTTGTCAGGCCATGCTGAGGGGGCGTCCCACACAGCACAACCAGAGGCACTCACAACTAGAATATACAACTATGTACTGGGGGTACTTTTGGGAAAAGAAGAAGGAAAAGAAAAAAAAGAGGAAGATTGGCAACAGATACTAGCTCAGGTGCCAATCTTTAAAAAAAAAAAAAAGAGTTTCTTGGGACTCCCAATTTTTTCTGTATATCTGTCTTCTCTCTCTCTCTCCAATTTTTACAAAAATGTGAGCACCCTACATGTATTTTTCAGTACCTTGATTTTTGAATTTTTTATGCTTAAGAATTCCTATGAAATATTTGTGTCTACACTCATATATATATGATACTTATCATATATATATTTAACAACTATATGAGGCAAATTTCTTGCTTTTTTCCACTTAACAGTATTTCATAGAGACCTTTCCACATGAATATGTACAAGTCTGCATCCTTCTTTTTGGGTTCTATAGCACGTTCCACTGTATGGCTATGCTGGAATCTATTTACCCACTTCCTCTATTGATGCATATTTGGATTATTTGCAGATTTTTGCAGTCCCAAATAGTGGTTGGTGAACATCCTTTCTTACACATGTGTGAATATATCTGAAGGATAAATTCCCAGAATTAGAATTGCTGGGTTAAAAGTATGTGCATTTTAAATTTTTGTAGATGTTACCAAATTGCCCAGTAAGAGTATTGCTAAAGGCGAAAAGGGATTGTTGTATTTTTTTTGATGGTGCTTTCACATACATGGGACAATACTTTATGGAACTAGCTGGGAGTTCTAGGTTGTATCTCGTAAGTTTGAACTTTGGAGAAGACGAGTTAAGTATTGCTGCTTAGAACTGACGGTGGGGTGAATGTGTCTATGCATGTACACCTCAGAGTGTTTACACGTACATGTGGGGATGGCACAGTGTTATTAGTTTTAATTGTAAATTTTATTGGGTAGCAGATGAAATAATCTATATCATAAATTATTTGAGAAGATAGAAAGGCAGATTAAACTTTGCTTCCTTTGTGGAAAGGAAAGCAAGCAGATAGAATCCGTGAAGAGCCCTCGAATTGTGACGAATGCAGTAGCATTAAGTACCCCTAGATGCTCACGTTATAATCTTGAAATTCCATTCCCACCAAAAGGAACCAGGCCGTCTTGGGGAAGTGGCTGATTTCATGTCAGGGCAGGGTATCTACAAGATGAACCTGGAACATCTAGTCATACCAGAAAGTCAGGAAGTTGTCAAAGACTGGCAGGGTTTTCGCTAAAGGACTCGGGAGCCAACCTGAATAGGCCCCTACTTGGTAACGATAGGGAGCGTGGATGACCAATAAGGATGTTAGCTGAAATGGATGGAAACACTTCAAGTGTGTTTAAATCCGTGAGTAAAAAGTGATACTAAAACAGAGAGACAAAGGCTCATTGTGACTTTGGAGGATGCCTAGGGAAGCAACCCATTATTCTGAAAATCAGTAAATAAAGGAAAAAAAAAACATCAAGCATTTATCCCACCTTTCCTATACAAATTATATCTCAGGCTAACCAAATAATTGATGAAGGAAAGTTTCTGTTTAGAGAATCATCCCGGACAGATTGATAGAAGTGGCACATCACCAACTTGCCACCCCTAACGCATCAGTGCATCTGGAAAATAAGCATCAGTGGTGCCAGCATCACCCAGAGAGACAGCCAGACATTCCAGGCCTCCTGATACTCCCCACAGTTGACCCTGGATCTGACCAAGTGTCTAGTGGGGACTTCGAACTTACAGGAAATGCAGGGTTTCAAGGAATGTGTTAAACAGCACCACTGAGGGACAGCCACTCACACAGTCCAGACTCTGGGACTCTTCACAAGGCAAACAATTCAGTTTCTTCAACAAATAAATTTCGAGGGGAAAAAAAGATGAAAAAGGAATCTATAGATTGAAAGGGACTTAAAAGACACATCATCCAATTACAGTGTTTGGACCTTATTTAGATCCCTGTTTGAAAAAACAAATTATAAAAAAAATTTTAACATCTTTTTTTTTTTTAAAGATTGGCACCTGAGCTAACATCTGTTGCCAATCTTCTTTTTTCCTTCTTCTTCTTCTTCTCCCCAAAGCCCCCCAGTACACAGTTGTATATTCTAGTTGTAGATCCTTCTAGTTGTGGCATGTGGGACGCTGCCTCAGCATGGCTTGATGAACTTAACCATTCGGCCATGGGGCTGGCCCCTAAAAAATTTTTTTTATGAGACAGTCAATGAAATTTGAGGGGTCGGCCCTGTGGCCAAGTAGTTAAGTTTGCACACTCTCCTTCGGCGGCCCAGGGTTTCACCAGTTCGGATCCTGGGCATGGACATGGCACCGCTCATCAAGCCATGCTGAGGTGGTGTCCCGCATGCCACAACTAGAAGGACCCACAACTAAAAACATACAACTATGTACCGGGGGGCTTTGGGGAGAAAAAGGAAAAATAAAATCTTCTAAAAAAAAAAAAGAAATTTGAATTCTGACTGGATAGTTGATGATATTAAAGGAGTCATAGTTAACTGTTTTTTAAATGTGATAATAATGGTATTGTGTGTGTTTTTTAAGTCTTTGTTTTTAGACGTAAATGAAATATTTATAGATGAAATGATCCGTTTGGGATTTACTTCAGGAAAATCCAGAGCAGGCGGGGTGGAGATGGCAGAGGATGAAACAAGAATAGCCTTGGTGATTGTTGAAGTTGAGTGGTAGATACCTGCAGGCTCATTCTCCTCTTCTTTCTACTATTGTCTAGCTTTGAAGTTTTCCAAAATGAAAAATTCAAACGAAAGGCAAGTAGAAAGAACCCCAGCAGTGGATTTGCTGGTACCATGGGGACATCTTAGCTTCGCAGTCCTCCACACCCTGAGCTTGCTGGCAGCCTATTGCCCTCAGGCAGGTTGCCATGTTCCGAGAAAGGCCGTGCAGTAGGGAGTAGATCATTCAGTCTCCATGTCTGAGCCTCTCCTAAGCCGGGGACTGTGCCAGGTGGTACTGGTGGTACAGAGTAGAACAGTGTCCAGAGAAAAGTCAATGCAGAGTATTTCTAGTTTGACCCTCCCTGAGTTGAGATAGGGGTCTTGATAAGCAGTTCTTGGAGACGATATTTTCCCTTCTTAGAGCATCAGCTCTGAGTCACTATTTCTGAATTTTTGTTACGGCTTTGCAATGGAAGCTAACCAGAAACCTTTAATTAAGCAGAATGGCTGCTAGGTCCAGCGGATGAGGAACAGGCCTGATTGCCTGTGCAGATTTTCTAGTTCTGCTCCAGTGCCTGGGGATAGCTGAGTCGATTTTGAACGATCCATTCAGGAATCTCAACACCCGTAAGACCCACTGGATTGTCCTCATTTGCCTATCAGGAAGCCCTTTGACAGTCCCTAAGGTCCCGTGAGCCCCTGCCTTAGCTTCGTGCTTCTCTTGGCTTGGAGGTAAAGCCCCCGTGTTTGCCAGCACACAGAGAGCAGCTGTGCTGGCCTCTGAGGCTCTGCCCCTCCCATCCTGGTTGTGTGCTCCCTCCCTCCCTCCCACCTGGGAAGCCAGCCAGACATATTGGGAAGTGGCTTAGTTTTCTCACATAAAAACAGCAAAATCCACTTTTTGAAAGAATAGTATAAAAACATTCAATGAGGGGAAATAAAAACCCAACTATATGAACACAAATATTATTTCTGTACATTTGTCTTCTCCAATTAGCTGTTAAAGTCACTTTTCTATTTGAACAGTTGAGATATTTGGTATTGCCCTGGGAGGTGGGGTTTAGAGAAGGAGCATTAGTTTCAAAGGCATCCTTGCTCTGGTGTCACTCGCAGACTGGGACAGGGAGAACAGTGACCAGAGGCCTGGGGACCGAGTCACAGTCTGTACCAGCCCACCCCAAGTATCATTCGTTAATAAGTGGATGCCGAAGTCTAGATATCTTAAAGATGGCTGTGAAATTCTAGAAAGGAAAAAGCGCTTGTGACTGCAACTTAGCAGGACGCCAGTGATGTGGTCTCTTCTGCTGGGACTACATTTGGGAAAATATACTGAAAGTGATAGCTTTAAATCAACCCACGCTCATACAAGTGACTTTCCAAGAGACAAAGAAAGCAGCACCCTGAGAGCAAGATCCAATTAAGGAGATGAAAATTAAGAAAACTCTTGATACTCTGTTTTTTTTTCTGCTTTTTCTCCCCAAATCCCCCCAGTATATAGTTGCATATTTTTTTTAGTTGTGGGTTGTTCTAGTTGTGGCATGTGGGATGCCGCCTCAGCATGGCCTGATGAGCAGTGCCATGTCCATGCCCAGGATTCGAACTGGCACTTGTGCCCCTTGGCCCTCACTGTGCATCTGTGGCTCAGGGAAGGGGGCTGCCTCATTCCTGACTGACCGCCCCAGGGCCTGGGTCCATACCCAGCACCCAGAAGGTGTTGAGTGAAGACTTGTTGAGGTCCACTGGTCTGCGTTCTCTGCTATGTAGCAAACAGATTTGGTTCTTAATTTGTCAGGAATAGGGTAATATCTTTAACACCAAAGCTGCATGAAAATGGCTCTTTTGAGAACTACCACCAGACCATGGCAGGAGCCAGAACAAAAATCGGCCTCTGCAAAGATCAATTTATTGATACAAAGAGAGTGAGGAAAAGTCTTTTTAGAACATGGAAATGCTAAAAATAATCCCAGAGAGCCAGCAGTAAAAAAGCCCACTATAAGGAGACAGTATACACACAACACCGTGGATGGCTCTCAGGTGCGGTACGCACACTGAAAAGACCCTGGACCCTATGACGTATGTGTTTATGTGACCTTCCAGAGAGACAAAGTGTAGGAATAGAGGTCAGTGTGGCCAGGGGCTGGGGGAAAGGGTTGGGCACAAAGGACACCATGGAAATTTGGGGCTATGGGAATATTCTGTATCTTGATGGCCGTGGTGGTTAGCTGACTAAACTCACAGAATTGTACGCTTTATAAAGAGAGTGTATGTACACTATACCTTAATTAAAGACATTTTTTAATCCCTTTTTTAAAAAGTCTTTATGTGTGTATTAAAATAAGAAAAAACAGTGTGGGTGTGACTAGAGTGAGCCCTGTGATGCTGGTAATGGTGTCAATCTAGACAAAATGGTGTCCAGAAACTAGCCATTAATCCCGTCACCTGTGACTGTTCCTGTCAGTTTCATAGCAGGGGCCGTCCAGGATACTGCAGGGCTTCCTACAGACCGCCGGTGACAGCAGAAGTGATTGAGGGTGTTCCTCATTTAATTTAGGTTATTTAGGAAAAGAAGAGGTAAAGAGCAGGGAGCAAGCCAACTGAGTTTGACTTCTGGCTCCCAGCCCACTCGTGTGAGCTTGGGCCCTCTAAGACCCAGATCCTGTCTGTAAGGTGGGGATTAAAACGGCCGTATTGCTTTAGGAGCTCAACGGGCTATAGTAATACATGTACAGCACTGAGCACCGTGTCTGGTATATGGCAGGGGCTCAGCAAATGCTGGTAGCTGCTGATACAGTGATGTTATCACGTGTTAGTGTGGTTAAGGGTCGGTTGGGAGCAATCACTGTCTGTCTTTGCTTCTGCTTAGGCCAAGCAAGCTCAGCAACCGCAGAGCAAAGTGGGAAGCTGACTGAATTTACGTCTAACCTGGCATGGGATTTTGCAGTCAAAGAAGGGTTCCGACTTTTCAAAGACATGCCAGCCACAAAACCGTTAATGAGGTCCTACCACACGTGGGCTGGTCCACAGTCCCGGCTGCACACCCCAGGCACCAGGAGTTACGTGTCGATTCCAGAAGCTTCCCCAGCTCGTGCCTCAAAGGGAGCTCTGGTTATCTCTCCAGAGGGCCTCTGCCCACCCGTCAGGGAGCTGTATCAGCGGCTGAAGCAATTTATGGAGCGACACGTGTACCCTGCTGAGCCAGAGCTGCGGAGTCACCAGGCCTCATCAGAGAGATGGACCCCTTCCCCGCTGGTCGAAGAGCTCAAGGTAAGGCATCCTGTTGAGAGTTGGCAGGACCTTGTTAACATGGCAGAACCTCAGCTCGTCCACCGGACACATCTGCTCCCTCGCCAGGCAGTGAAGAGACAGGAGAGCTGAGTTGAATTGTCTTTGCTTTCCATCCTCGTCAGAAAGAGCCAGCTCTAGATGATGCAGTGTTCGCTTCCTTGCTCTTTCTGTGTGACTGTGTCACGGCCAGAGGGGCCAGAGAGCTCAGCCCAGCAGAGGAATGCTGTCTGTGGTTTATAACCCCAGGGCAGGTGGCCTTATTTTATGTGTATTTTAACTATATAAATTTGAAACAGCATGATATAACATACATCAATTAATAAAGTTGCTCTTTAGGGCCAGCTCCAGTGGCCTAGTGGTTAAGTTCAGTGCCCTCTGCTTTGGTGACCCAGGTTCAGTTCCCGTGCACAGACCTACACCACCCTGTTAGCAGCCATGCTGTGCTGGCCCACATACTAATAGAGGAAGATTGGCATGGGTGTTAGCTCAGGGAGAAATCCTCCTCAGCAAAAAATAAAAAAGTTGCTGTTCAAAGAATCCACAACATCAAAACTAAAAGGTCAAATCAACTGTAAACTGTGTTTATGCTGGTGACACGTGGTGACACCACTTTAGCTGATAACGGAAAAACCTGCTATTCTTTGTCAGGATTAGCACATATTTTGCCTATGATGCAACCATCGTCTGCTTTTTAAAAAAAAATCTTATCTAGTTACAGATAAGATAACTAGATACAAACCTTTTTTCTAGTTACAAAACTTATTGCAAAATAACCAAAGCTCAAACATGACGAGAATAGAAAGAGTTCATGACATGGAAAGAAAGAGTTCTCTCAAATTCTCCGCCCTCTGACGTGAGCACTGTCAACAGTTTGGGGAATGGGGCCCCCAGCTCCTTTCCCCTGTTACATGCTGACATATCTTGTTATCGTTCCTATGTTGTCATGCACCCGTTCTGTAGATTCGCATCTCCTGCTTGCTTATTTAATGATACATCACCTTCCCAGGTCAATGCCTGGAGATCGATCTCTGAGGGGCTCTGCCTTGTGGGTGCACTGTAATTTGTCTGTCCTTTGGCTGAGGGACGCTATGGGTGTCTCAGTCGGCAGTCTAGGTCACTCTGGGTCACTTACGCAGCAAAGGACGTTGTGTAGCTGCTACCAAGGACAGGGAGGCGGAAGACCCAGCTTTAGAAGACAGTAGAAGGCGAGGAAAGGCAGGCCCCAGGCAGCGTGGCCAAGGCTGTTCCAAGAGCAGCTGGCTGGGAGGCCTCTCCTGGATGCTTCCTTAGGACGCGGAGTTTGTGGTGGGACTTTTCCGCTAGCCGGATGTAGGTCCCATGCCCACAGCTTCATCGCCGGGAAGCAGAGAGAAGGAGGGTGTCTCTGTCCTTCACTGTCTGCAGTGGGAGACTTGGCCTTGACCCCACAAATTTATACAGTGACAGAGTCCCCCAGAATAAGAAGAGGGTTTGGATCCTGTGCAAGCAAGGTGCATCGAATGCTGTTACATACTTCTGGGTACATTTACTGTTTCTACAGGAGAAATTCTTTTAAAATACTGGTCCAAGAATGAGAGGATTTAGAGTTTTAATAAATATTGCCAAGTTTTCGTCAAAAAAGGTGCTTACCAGTGGGGCCGGCCTGGTGGCACAGCAGTTAAGTTTGTATGTTCTTCGGTGGCCCGGGGTTCACCAGTTCGGATCCTGGGCGCAGACCTACGCACCACTTGTCAAGCCAGGTGTCCCGTATATAAAGTAGAGGAAGATGGGCACAGATGTCAGCTCAGGGCCAATCTTCCTCAAAAAAAAGGTGTTTACCAATCTATGCTCCTATCGTTTACATTTGAAATGCCCTTTCCCCCACCGGCTGGCCAGCATGCTTAATCCTCGCCCATCTGATATAAGCCCGTTGAGGGCACAGAAGCATTGGAAAAGCAAACGCTTGTGCAGCAAATGCCACCAGACTCTAAAATGAATGCCTAGAAAAAACCTAGATGAGAGAACATTCTACTTCTAGTTATACCTGAATGAGAATCATAATGATAACTAAGATTTGGAGTAGAGTGGTAAAATTGTAGTTCATGGCTTTTAATCCAAAGTGTCATTACTACCATAAATGAGAAGAAGGGGCTGGCCCAGTCGCAAAGTGGTTGGGTTTCTTTGCTCCACTTTGGCAGCCTGGGGTTTGCAGGTTTAGATCCCAGGCACGGACCTAGTACTGCTTGTCAGCCACGCTGTGGCGGCATCCCACATGCAAAATAGGGGAAGATGGGCACAGGTTTAGCTCAGGGACAAGCTTCCTCAAGCAAAAAGAGGATGATTGGCAACAGATTTTGGCTCAGGGCCAATCTTCCTCACCAAAAAAAAAGAGAGAAGTATTTGACCATTTACACTGCATTTCACAAATCCTGTGAGGTAAGCATTATTAACGTTGCTGTAAAGGGAAGCAAACAGATTTGTCCAGGGACACAGCTAGAAATAATAGCACCTGGATTCAAATCCCAATCTTCTAGGCTCAAATTCTGTGGGGTTTTCCCCCCATCCCTCAGGATGATTTTATTCATTTCCTTATGCTGCCTCTTCTCAGAACTCCCTTGCTTCCACTCCTCCCTTCCCATCCTACTTTATTGGTTCCAGTTAATCCACCCTTCTCCTTGGTCACTGTACTCTGAGCTAATTAGCTTAACACAAACACAAACATCAGGCCAGCTGGTACCCTCCCAGTCAGAAGAAGTAATGATGATTACATCCGTAATCACTAATATTGAGTGCAGCCCACCAGCTTCTATGTCAGGCACTTTATATTCTATGTGTTATTTAATTTTCACAACAGCGCAGTGAGGTGGGTGTTGTGGACATTGGTTGGGTTTGGGCTGCCTAGTGTCCCTTCCCCTTTCTCATGGTAGCAGCACCCCAATTTCATTTGGGGGCATCCCTCCCCCACTTTGGATACCGCATGGCAGAACTATCAGTGAAGGTGCCAGCCCAGCCCTCCCTGGCTAAGAAGTGGGCATGTGAGCCAAGCTAGGCCAGCCCGACTGTCCCTTTCTGGAATTGTAAGAGTGAGCAGTGTTTTCAAGACAGAAAACAGTTGGCACTCACCCATTCCACAGCCGGGGGACCCCAGCAGGACCGCTGAGTGTCCTTTCCTCTCGCGATCCTCCAGGCTGGCCGGGTTCCTGTCCCGTTCTGAGCTTCGTTCTCTAATCTGAGCTCCTGTACTTTCACTGCCTTGTTTCCTTTACTTAAGCCACAGTCCATTTCTCTTGCTGCAGCTCAGTAGTCCTGATGGAGCGGGTGGTCACATCCCATTCACAGATAAGGAGACTGAGACGTGGAGATCCAGTATCTTGACCAGTCTCCCCGCCAGGTGTGGAAGGGCTGGGTCTGAACCAGGCAGTCTGTCTGAAGGCCTGAGCTCCTGACCCCCAGGCCTGACTTCCTAGTTATGTGGCCAGGAGCTGCGTTCAGGAACCCAGGGTCACTTGTGCCAGGAACAAAGCTGTGGCTCATAAAGGAAGCTGGCTCAGGGTATCTGCTTTTGCACCATATCAAAGCAGCAGAGGCTGCAGCCAGATGTCCTGGGCCCGGTTCCCATCAGGCGTACTAAAGGATCCTTCAGTCTCCTGTGTTCACGGCTCATGTTCTCGGAAGACTTGTCATGATAACAATAGTAATGCTAACGGTGATGGAACGTGGGCTATGTGGGGGTGTCTGGGCCATGAAGACGGGGAGCGAACTGATTGCTGCTGTCACTGCTAGGACTTCGCCATCCCTGGGCCAACTCGTGTTTATCCCACTCACAGATCTGCAGGTTTTATATCCAGCCTGACGGTGGAGACTCATTATTTTTGGCACACGCTTCATTTTTGGCTGTCTACCTTCTTCCCTCCAATCCCTTTCATTATTTTCCACAGGCCAAAATAAAATTAAATCATCTACTATGCTTCCCTGATCTGTTTTCCCATGACAGGAGAAAGCCAAGACCGAAGGACTTTGGAATCTTTTCCTACCCTTGGAGACTGACCCTGAGAAAAAATATGGAGCAGGACTGACCAACGTCGAGTACGCCCATCTGTGTGAGCTCATGGGCATGTCTCTGTATGCCCCTGAGGTACCTTCTCTAGAGTCTTCCTCAGCATGCGAGACTATCCTAGTCTTCCCTAAGAACAGTCACCCTCTTGGGGCTGGCCCGGTGGCACAGCGGTAAAGTGTGCACATTCCACTTCGGTAGTCCGGGGTTCGCTGGTTTGGATCCAGGGTGCGGACATGGCACCGCTTGCCAAGCCATGCTGTGGTAGGCGTCCCACATAGAAAGTAGAGGAAGATGGGCACGGATGTTAGCTCAGGGCTGATCTTCCTCCAAAAGAAAAAAAAAAGAACAGTCACCCTCCTACACTGATAGGGTTCCCTCTAGCTTGCACGGGATTCAGGAGCACTGATACAAACTTAAACTTCTTCTAATGAGAGAGGACAGCTACAGGCATGAGTCTGGAGCCAGAGCAAGAAAGCAGCTCAGAATGGGAGTCTTCTGGGGAAGATGGGAGCCGTGTGAGGCACGACCCTGGCTGGCTTCCCTGAGTCTCCCACCCACTATCTCCAGTCTCCTTTGTCTGAACCACAGAGGTCCATGGCTGGGGTTTAGGTGCTCTGAGCTACTATATCCAAAATGTCGCGGGTCTGTGCATTTCTCTGGGAAGAGGAAGAACTTTCATGATGGTGTCAAAGGGTCTGTGACTTGGGAGGAGCCCTGGTCCATCACTTCGGAGGTATTTGAAGTTTTAATATGGACATGGAACTCAGGGTTCTTCCTTTTCTCCTTTTCAGATATTTAACTGTTCTGCTCCAGACACAGGGAACATGGAGCTTCTGGTGCGCTACGGCACTGAGGAGCAGAAGGCCCGCTGGCTGATTCCGCTGCTGGAGGGAAAGGCCCGCTCCTGCTTTGCCATGACTGAGCCCCAGGTACCTGGCCTGAGGCTCCACCCACAGGGCCTCTTCTTTATCAGGCCAGACCTTCCCAGACCTCATCTGGGCTCTGCCACATAGCAAACGTGGACCCTTGCCAGCTCTAAGCAGAATGTACTCTCTCACTCAGGTTGCCTCGTCGGATGCCACCAACATCGAGTCTTCCATCAGAGAGGAGGAAGGCTTCTATGTCATAAATGGTCACAAGTGGTGGATCTCAGGTATTTGGCCTGAAATTCAGTTACACTTCAGCAGGTCTGTTTTGATAAGCCTGTCTCTCTGCCCTGCTGTTGTCTGGGAAACAATGGTTGGGTCAGTTTCCCCGGCTGACGCAAAGGAGATTCTGTCTCTGTGCTCCCAGCAGAGGCAGCAACCCTAGGAGACCCAGAGGTTCTACGTGGGTTGCTGGATGACCATACATGTGACAGACTCTAGGAATCTCTCATTAGCTCCCCACTCTCTTCGTTCTGCTTAAGTGTCTCCCTTTGGAAAGGCAGAAGGTCACTTCCTCAGTGGCTAGACTGGGTGTGCCACAGCAGAAGAGCTAGTGCTGATCCCGCCATTAACACATTAACACTGTAGAGCCCTCCATAAGCGCTGTGTGGACCTCACCGAGTCCCCACACCTCCCCTGGAGGTACACATTATTATCCCCAGTTTACAGAGGAGGACACGAGAACAGAGAAGTGACTTGAATCTCTTGCTGAAGGTACTAGCCCCTGCTAGCAAGTAGGGGATCCCGAGTTCAGGATTTGCCTGATTCTGAAGCCTGTGCCCAAAGCCATTATGTTTACACCACCTGCAGGAACAAAGCAGAACAGGCTGCCAGTGAAAAAGTAGCAGTTTTCAGCTTCTTGTCTTTAAATTATGTTTTCAACTGTACATGGTGCTTTTTTAAAAAATTGCTCTTATGGTGTTGGATTTATTCCTCACTGGGATGAAAATCAACATCTTATTTCTGGTCAAGAACCTGCACGTACTTAGCTGAATAAGGGAAGTCTTAAAGAGCTCTGTCTGCTTTCTGGCTTCAGCTTTCCTGGGCCAGGACTGCGTCTGTAAAGAGATCTGATGGCCCTGGCGTCAGATGATGGGGGTCTGTCTCTCTCCTTTCCTGGCAGGCATCCTGGATCCTCGCTGCCAACTCTGTGTGTTTATGGGAAAAACAGACCCGCATGCCCCACGCCACCAGCAGCAGTCAGTGCTTTTGGTTCCCATGGATACCCCAGGGATAAAAATCCTCCGGCCTCTGACGGTGTATGGGCTGGACGATGCGCCAGGTTAGTCCCCTGGGAGCAGCTCACCTTCACGTGTGGGGCTGGGCCTGGGGACATGGCTTTGGGCAGCCCTTGCTGTAGCTCAGGACACAGCACCTCTAAGGGTATGTGACATTTGGAGGGCCACATGCTGCTGCATTTGATTTCCATATGTGAATATCAACCATGTAGGCAAATTCCAGACAGGCATTTATACTTTTTTTTCCTCCTTTACATTTAGAAGATCAGCAGGAATCTGAGAGAAAGAGGCCACAGAGGAGAGAGGCAGGAAGTGCAGTGCAGACCTCTCCTAGATGCCAGTGGACAGCTGACCTCCAGACCTGGAGGTCCCCTCACAAGGCCTCTCTGCTAACGATGTTCAGTTTTTACTTTCAGTGTTCCCATGGGATCACTACATTTTTAGAGTCACATACCACTAGGGAGTGTCAGCCTAAGGTGGAGTCATTGTGTTTTATAAAAGGAATGGCCAACCATTTGTGTGACAGTGTAAATCATTGTCTTTTCCATCTTTAACAGCCTCCTCCTGCCCCTGCCCCCTTCAACCACGTCCCAGTTAGAAGGTTACTAAAGAGCAGGAATATTGCCAGTGGATGACCTGAACTGAGGCAGGGGATACACACATCCAAGGAAAACGGCTAGGCAGATCGCTCAGGGGAAACCATTCGGGTCTTTCAGGTGGCCATGGCGAAGTGCTGTTCGAACAGGTGCACGTGCCCAAGGAGAACATGATCCTGGGCCCGGGCCGAGGCTTTGAGATTGCCCAGGGCAGACTGGGTCCCGGCAGGATCCATCACTGCATGCGGCTGATTGGGTACTCGGAGAGGGCCCTGGCGCTCATGAAGGCCCGCGTGAGTGCTTCCCCCAGCACCCGATCTGACCCGGAACCAGCTGTCTGTTTCGCTATCAGACCTCAAATCCTAACTGTTTTCTGAGAGCCAGCTTAGGTGAAGCAAGGTGATGTTCTTGCCAAGAAGCTGTGGCCCTGTCTTCGCTTTGCATCTGCTACTTTGCTGAAGTTTGAAATTCAGAACAGAATGGACCTCACTCTGTTGAGGTGACCAGAAGGAAAAGGCCCGGCTCTGCGGCAGCAGAGGGCAAGGTTCCAAGGTTCAAAAGGTCATGGGCTGCTGAGGGCTGTTCCTGCTACTCACTCACCTTTAAAAATCAGATACCAGGGAGCACCTGTGCTGGTGGCTTATGTCTCTGGGGTCCCAGCATCTAAACCTGTGCCACCCTCCTCCCCCAGCATGTCCCGAAAACTTGAGTCTACTGTGACCCTCTCAATGGTTGGCAGCCCATGCAAAAGAGAGCTATTGCTGGAAACAGTAATTCAAATCAGTGGTATCGATTTCATAAAGAGGAAGCAAACCCTTGAGACCAAACAAATGTCTCAGAAGAAACTATCAAAGAACAGAGTCAGGCCAATGTGTTTGCAGCACGGAGCAAACCATCTGTGATTTACAACCTTTTAAGTTGAGACTGACCAGTTCTTTTTTTTAAAAAAATAAAATGCTCCTCTCTAAGGGCTCAGGTGTGGTACTTCAGCCCCATCCTGCATTGAAACTCAGACCAGCCTTGCTGCAGAGCTGTGACCAGACGTGTCAGAAGTCTCCAGAAGGGGCATAGCACTGACATGGCAGTTTCCCTCATAGGACTTGGTCATAAGGGCCTTAATAGGGGTCTTTGTGATTTGAAACTAGGAGCTTCACCACAGACTTATTGTTGTGGCAAAATGTTGGGAACAACAGATAAGGCTGACAACTGGAGCCTGGTCAGGTAGACTCTGGTACGGGCACGTGGTGAAATTCCAAAATGATGCTGTAGAAATCTATTTCTTAGCATAGAGGGAGGATGTCCACTGTATACTCTTAAATGAAAAAAAGCAGGCTACCAAGCAATATATAGAGTATGACTCCATTTTTGTAAAAACGCTTACGTATGTATTTGCATACAAGGAGTCTAGAAGGATTCCCACCAAATATTAACTGTAAGTGACCAGATGAGATACCAAGTGTTTGTATTTTTTCTATTTTTGTGGGAAAATGTATACTTTTTCCTGCCATGAGATATATTATTTGTATAATAATTGTTTTCAGTTAAAAAAAAACAAGGGAAAAAAAAGGATCTCTTATAACCTTTTCTGATTGCTTGTGGCATCCAGAGTCTAGAATGGCCGTTGGTAACAGTCGTCCACAAGGGGGCTCTGGCACCTGGACTTTGCTCCCGAGGGCATCCTGGGGCGTAAAGCCCGGCCATGGTCAGCAGAGGGCGCCCGCCCCCGCCCGTGAGGCGCCCGCAGTCACTCCCTAACTCCCACAGTAGCCTTGGCCAGATGCTGGGCTACCCTGCCCGCAGACCAGGTCTGCCCACAGCGGGCTGAATCCCTGGGGTAAAGGGAGTCCTGGAGGTAGTTTGTGCAGCCACCACGTGGACGAGCCCCGCAGTGCACAGGAATGTTGTCTGTGTCTGGATCTTCTCCCTGGAAATTGCCTGTGGCTAGAGAGCTGGCAAAGCAGCAGATGAGCTGCACACTCCTGCTTCTGCTCCCTTTCCTCTCCTGCCCACTCCATGTGCGTCCAGCCCCCTCCTCTGCAGGGCACCCAGCCCCACGCCTCTCGCCGGGTCTCCTGTGTCCACAGGTGAAGTCCCGTGTGGCCTTTGGGAAACCCCTGGTGGAGCAGGGCACGCTCCTGGCTGACATCGCCCAGTCGCGCGTGGAGATCGAGCAGGCCCGGCTGCTGGTGCTGAAAGCTGCCCACCTCATGGACGTGGCAGGAAATAAGGTAGGAGGCCGAGGGGCCTCACAGGTGCGACGTCCTGAGGTCGTGAGGGAATCCATCGACACTGACTCCTCCTTCCCCATTCGGCAAACCGTGGAGACATTAGGAACTTTGCTTCAACTCTACTTGGGACTATTTGGGCAGCTTTTCAAAACTGGAAAAGGTACAACAGAAGAGGACTGAACTTTCTGTTTTACTGACCTGGTGAACTTCCGGGTCCAAGATAGTGGGGCAGGAGCCACATGGCCCCCTGGCCTCAGCTGCACCCCAGCCTCGACTTCCAGGCCCTGTTGGTGCAGGTGCCAGGCAAACTGAGAGTAAGCAAGGCAACTGACCCAGGCTGAGAGTCCCGGTTGCTTGGCGCTCAAGGGCCAGAGATGGTGGAGCCTCTCTGGGGCCTTGCTCCAGGGCCACAACCCAGGGTCCCTTCTCGCTCCTCCATTCCCCGGAGTCCTGGCTGGCCTTGGTCCACTGTCGGGTTGGAGACGGAGCTGGCTGTGACCTGGATTGAAGCACGAGCCCCTCCCCTCCGCCTTCTGTGTGTGCCAGATGCTCCCCATCATCTGGGAAGACTTTGGCGTTCCCACATCTGTCCTTGACCAGGCACTTGCTCACTAGTCACCGCATCCTGAGTCACCCTCGCGGTCACCACCACTGCTCCCTCTGTCCCCGCAGATGCTGGGGAAGTGCCGTGCAGCGGGCTGCCTCGTGGAGCGTGTGCTCCAGCAGGACCTCAGGTCTCTGTTCTGAGCCACCGTTTCTACTCCTCCCCGTAGAACTCATCGTTCTTGCAAGTGTTCTGCCCTCCGGCCTGCCTTTCTAACCACCTCTCCCTCTCCTCTTCGCAGGCCGCAGCTTTAGATATTGCCATGATTAAAATGGTGGCCCCATCCATGGCCTCCCGAGTGATTGATCGCGCTATCCAGGTGAGCACTGGAACTGCCGGTTAGTTTGAACCACGTACAACAGATGCAGAACTCCCTCGCATTCAGCCCCCAACCTCCTGTAACGTCTGACAGCCGCCCCGTGTCGCACACTCATGGGGCGTGTGATTTTCCTCGTCCTCCCCAGAACAACTCTACGAGGGGGACCCATTCCTGCCCCCATTTTGAATATGAGGAAACAGAGACAAAAATGAAGTGGCTTTTCCAAGGTCACTCAGCTTGCAAGCAGCTGATCTCGGGTTTATGGGAACCTGGGTCCTCATTACCCAGAGCCCAGACTGCTAACCGTGCAGGCTTGCCGCCTTCTTAGTCTTAATAGCTGGCCTCAACAGAGAGCTCTCCCAGTGGCAGAAGTTACCTACAGACTGGACTTAGGGAGTCTGGTGTCCACAGGATGGCAAGTGTGGCCCCCCTTGAAGTCTTCCAGAACATTCTTATCACACAGGTGTCAGGGGCCATCCCCAAGAAGATAGCTCTTCTGAGCTGTTCTGAGCCATTATGAGCAGGCACTTGTTCCTGGGGTCCTCGGGGACGAGGGCTCACCCTGAGCTTCCTCCCCTCCCACCCCTACCTGCCAGGCCTTTGGAGCAGCAGGGCTGAGCAGCGACCACCCGCTGGCTCAGTTCTTCGCCTGGGCCCGAGCGCTGCGCTTTGCCGACGGCCCTGATGAGGTGCACCGGGCTGCAGTGGCCAAGATGGAGTTGAAGCATCGCATTTAGACCGGCAGGACTGCAGGAGCCAGAATGTCCCTCCCAGACTGGCCACACCCAGAACCTTAGATGATGCTCTTTGAAAGGCCTATATGGTATGTGTGATTCTTGCACCCTGCCTGGCAGCTGCATCCTGGAACAGTCATTGTGAACTCAACCTTTTTGGGTCCCCACAGGAGACATTTCTATAAGAAGCCTTGAGTTTACTGTTTCAGGCAAAGAGGAGGGGGCTTAGCTGAGAGCTGAGTGGGTTTCAGTACTGAAGCCGGAAAGCTGGTCTTCGGTGTTGTAGGGTCACGCTTGCCCAGCACTGGTCTCTGTGCCCTGTAACCGCCATGTGTCCTTCTGGCCCCCTTCCAGTCAGGATAGCCAGCTACTGGGATTTGTAACAATCCAGGTCTGGCCAGCCCAGATCTTACCTTATCTCACTCTAAGAACATCACGAAGGGGAACACAGCCCCTCCACATGAGCTACTGTTCCTGGGAATGCTGGCCGGACCAGGGATGGCCCCTCTTGGCAAGCACGTGGCCTTTGTGTGTCCCCAGCCTGTGTAAGCAGCCCCCTCCCTGCCCGCGGTAGTGGTGCGCAGTTCCGTCCAGCTGGCTGCCGCTGGACACTCCCTGTAAGTAAATCCCAATAAACCTATATGTCTCGTACGCCGTCTCTGGGTCTTTTCTTCTGTCTCTCCGCTACCTATCACGCACTGCTTGCACAGCTGGGCGTGCAGCCAGACAGTTCTCAGTGTCGGGCTGGGCAGCCCATGCCCCCTTCTCTGGCCGTAGTGTGGAAAAGCTGTGGGAATCAGGACTAATGTTAGGAGCCCTGCTGGGGTGGTGTTCCCGTACTTGCTCCCAATGCAAGGGGCCTCCTGCTCCACGGGGCCCTCCCCAGCAAGCAGAGGGGCAGCCATGATGGGCCTCAACCTGAAGACCCAGGGCTGGAGTGCTCCTGGGAAAATCGAATGAAACCACAACTGCGAAGCCACTGCCCTCTGATTTTCTTCATTTGAATGTCCACAACACAGAATATTAAGACATTATTTTGGAAAGGGCTTTGGGGACACAAAGAATAAGAAAGTGCATCTCAGAGACTTTGTGAACGTTCTGTGTCGTATGAAAGGAAGTGAGAATAAAGGTTGACACTTCAGCCCCTCTGTCTCAGTGCATCAGTTCCCTCCTCACACTTGGGGTCCTGCCCAGGGCATCAGCCCAAACACGTGTGGGGCACAGATGCTGTGACCCCTGGTAGGTCCTGAATCAGCCACCTCACCGCTGCTCATGTACATGTCACCAAAGGATTTTTAGGTTTCCAGTACGTGAGGGCCTCTGCACCTTCCACACTCCTCCGTCTGCTCTGTACTCTTAGAATACTGGGGGTAGGGGAGATGGGAGACAATATGCCTTACAATTTAGAGAGCAGCCTCCTCTCAGAGGAGAGTAGAGGTGCTCGCTTACTTGAGCTGAGTTCTTCAAGAAATGGGTGCCCCGTGAGCCCAGGCAGCATGTGGAGGTTAGCCTCTGGCTGTTAGGACCCAGTCTGCTAATTTCATCATTTGTGTTGATGTGGCCAACAGCTGCCCATTTCAGGTCAGACCAGATGGTGGGGACCACCCCTCCTTGGCCACATTGCACACTCGACCTGCTCGAGGGAACTGCTGCACCTGAGGGAGTGCCCACCTGCTGCAGCCAGGGCCACACACCTTCAGGGTGCCGGAGAGCCACGGGGGCTTGTGAAAGGGCTCCCCAGATGCTCTTGCCCGAGTGAGCGGTCTGGGGCAGGCAGGCCCTCCTCAACCAAGCTGCTTGTTGCTTGTGCAAGGTAAAGTTAAATTCAAACCCCCAAGCTAATTGCTGTCACAACACCAGCCACAGTAGCAAACGACCTTTTGCAAACCCTGGGAGAGTTCTAGCAGCCTGAGTTCCTGCTTCAGGCTTTGGAGGGAAGAGGATGTTTTAAAAAAGGAAGTGCCTTGGGACAGTGACCCGGAAAATCACATGGTCCTCAGAATTTTTCTCGTATTCTCTGAGGTTAACCTTGCTTGTTAGGTGGTGCAGCTGCAGGGATGAAAACAAGTCGTGCTGTGGGGTGACCCATGTCTCCCTCAGATGCTCCGCTGCAAAGGCTGGAGGCACTCAGGGAGGACAGTGAACGCTGCCTGAAGAATGCGAACCACTGAGATGCAGCTTCCGGCAGCCCCTCATCCAGGGGCTCCAATTCTGTTAAATAATTCCACTCCCCACTGCCGATTGCACCCCAGCACTGGGCCTGGCACTGGTGCAGGGCTTGGGGAATGTGCAGGAAAACAAAACAGATAAAGTCGCCCTTCTCAAGGAGCTCACCTCTCAAGCGGTGATGCCCCGAGACTGCGGTGAGTGAGGTGGTAGACACTGCCAGGGTGGAGGAACTGGGGGCTCAGGAGGGGACTTTTTGCAGAAGAGACATTTGAGCCAGATCTGCATGACCAGAATGGGCGAGGGTGCTCCAGAAGAAAGAACAGCAAAGGCAGAGGCCCTTGGAGTAGCCCAGCACGTCCATGGTGAGGAACAGACAGAGTAGGAGGTTCCAGGTCATGTGGGGCCTCAGGGGCTCTGTTAACTATTACAATATCTGTTTGATATCATATTAGCTCTGCAAAGCAAAGGAAAACTCACACACATACACACACTCTGTTGGTCTCCTTCAGACCTCAGATCAACACCTTTGTCTGGTACTTCATCTTGGGCCTTGGCCAACCTCTTAGGCCTCAGTTCCTGGGGCAGGAGCCTCAAACAGCTCCCCAGACACGTCCTGCCTAGATCTGATCCTTTCCTCTGCTTTTCTGCTGTTGAGACACTTCTCTGTGCAGCTCAGCTCCTCCTGCCAGGTTTCAGTCACTCCTCCCCGGGCTGTTGCTGACATTTATCAGGTTGAAATGCACACCTTGACCCTGCAGACCTGCCCCTTCTTAGTCAGTGTCCTCCCACTCCTCCCTGCATCCCCACTGCCCAGCTCTGACTTGCAGGGGGGAATAAAACAGTTTGCAAGAGCCTTCTTTCACCCCTGCCCTCTTGTAGTCCACCCTCCACAGGATGAGAAACCAATGAGTTTAAGATGCAAACCAAGCAAGACATCCTCTGTTCCACCCTCCTCACCACTGCCTCAGAGACCCTGCCTGCCCCAGCCCTGCCCACCTCACCTCCCAGCACTCTCTCCCTTGTTCAGTGGACTCCGTTCTGTCCCCCTCTCCAGCACAGCCCGGGCGGTCCCATCTCAAGGCCTTAGCACTAGGTGTTCCCTCCCCGTGAAACGCTCTCCCTTACACCTTCACAAGACACTTACCATTCAGGTCTCACGCGTCACTTGCTGACCAGGGGTTTAAAAGCAGTGCCCTCTGCCTCAACCATCTCTTCACCCTATTTATTTTCTTTACACCCCTTTACACTATCTGAAATCATCTCGTTGTTTGGTTGAAGGTCAGTCTCTCCCACAAGGGTGTAAGCCCCGCAAGTCAGGGTCAGGGTCGCTCCGGTTCAGGCTTGTATGCAGTAGGGGTTCAGGCACACATTAGGGGTTCCACCAATGTGCGCTGAACCCACGAGGTCGGGGCATTCCACACACGTGGCGGGGCACGGAAGGGGCCTGGGCGGACCGGGCGCAGCCTGGGCGGCGCCTCCAGCCCCGACCTCCCGCGGTCCCCTCGGCGGCGCGCGCACGGGCAGCGGGGCACCGCGGGCAGCTGGTCGGTGGCGCGGGGGAGGCGGGGGCACGCCCCCTGGGTCCCGCCCCGCGCCTGCCCATTGGCGGCGGCGAAGGGCGGGGAGGGGCGGTGGGCACAGTGACCCCCGCCGGCCGCCGCGCACCCGCCTCCCGCACGCCCGCTCCCGCCGCAGCATGTTGCGGGCCGCTGCCCTCGCCGCCGCAGGCCTCGGGCCCCGCCTGGGCCGCCGCCTCCTCTCGGCCGCCGCCACCCAGGCCGTGCCGGCCCCCAACCAGCAGCCCGAGGTCTTCTACAACCAGGTGAGGCCGCCGGCCCCGGCCCGCCCCGGCCCGCGCTTTGTCCTCTCCGGGGTACGGAGCCCGCCGGCTAGGAAGGCCCTGGGCCTCAGTTTACCCAGCTGGGGCTCGAGGGGTTGGCTACTGTTGTCTTTCCGCACACCGTCCCTTCCCGCGAGCATTTTGGCCCCTTCGCCGCCAGGCCCGGTTCCATCACCCAGCTGTGACTCTGGCTACTTCTGCGTCCGCCGCCGCCGGTTTTCCAGCGCCAACTCTTGGGGTTCCATCCTCCCCCGGGCGTCCTCGGTTTTCGGGCCTCTTAGTCGCCCCGTATCTGCTCAGGGCCTTCACCGTCACCCACCGAGAGGACGCGTCTATCCAAATCCCTCTTTGCGGGAATTTTCCTGTCTTTTCCTTATCTTTTACCCTTTGACTCATGCCTTCGTCCAAGGAAGTCTGAAAGAACAGACAAGGAAGAGGGGAACTTTCCCACCAAAGTTCAGTTGGGGCCAAGGCCTCTCGGCTGCTGCTTCTGCTGGGGATTGGGCAACGGTCGGGGACTTTACCTCGGGGCGCAGTCCCCAAATGGTGTCCGCGCCTTCCAAGGAGCTGGCTTTCTTTGACCAAACCAAGAAGAGCCTTTCCAGGATAACACTGATTCCCAGTGGCCGATTTCTTGCTCAGCCAGGCCTTAGGAATATTCTCTCTTTTGATCTTTGAATTTGAGTAAAGTGCTCGAATTCAGAGAAGGAAATTGGTTATGAAAGAGCTCGTTTTGTTTGTGTAACAAGCGTAGCTGCTGTCCTTCTCCGAGCTTCAGTTTCTTCTCCAAGTGGGAAGGGGGTCAGAGTGTGGGCTCTTGCAGAAGTTACAGCTCCTGGCCTCCGTGCACATGCTTTGCATCTGGCGCCATTCTAACCTTTACCTGTGTTTTGCTGTGGAATCCTTCCCCCAGCCCCGTGAGGTAGGCATTGTGGTTATCCCACTTTACTGGGCGAAGAGACTGAGTGACAGAGAGGTTGAGTGAGTTGCCTAAAGACTGGCAAAAGTTGCGAAATTGCAAACTTTAGGGCAAAGTTGCAAACTCAGTGGCAAAGTTCGGGTTCACATCTAGACTGCCAGGAGGCAGCCACTAACCAGAACATTCCATGGTGCTCTTGATGCAACCCCGGTTGGGAATAGAGGGGTCACTGCTAATGTGGGATGCTGAAGAGCCCGCCCTTAGCTGACTACTTTCAACAGTGGATCCACTTGTCCAGCCCAGAGTTTGGCTGCAAATCTGCACATAGGTGGTGGGTAAAGGCACATCCAGGTGATTTTAAGGAATGTTACAAATGATCATTTTCGAGATAATAAAAACAAAAAGTAAAATAAAATGCTCTTTGCATAACACAAAGCAGCAGCTGCTGCTCTCTTGGTAGGCTGCCTAACCAGGAGTTCTGCTTGAAAGATTTGAACATCAAAAAGATCAAGCAGAAATATTCTCAAGGGAGAGGCGTCAGCACCCTGAGCCTTTGTTACCACAGAATCTAATTAACATGTTCCTCCTTGGTGCTCACGTGGAGGTAGAAATGGTGTCCAAACTTGCATTCGGGCCTGGCGGATAGCTGGAGTCCTGCTCTCCAGATTTAGTGTGGGAGCGTCAATTGGGGGAGTGGAGGGAATTCTCGCTGTGGCTGCTCTGCTTCATCAGATTTTTTGAGATCATCAAAGGAACACTTGTTCACTGTCTAAAAATACAGAGAGTACTGTAAAACTTCCCACATACCCCACCGCACTCCTTCCAAGAAGATTGTTAACTTTGGTGGGAAAGTTCCCCTCTTCCTTGTCTGTTCTTTCAGACTTCCTTGGACGAAGGCATGAGTCAAGTTGCAGACCTTTTCTTTGTGTCTGTGTGAGTCAGAGAGAGAACCAGTGAGTGTGCACCAGGTTTTTTTTTCATAAATGAGATCCTAGCACTTTCTGTTGTCAACCTACAAAAACAGAAACCAGTTTAAGATGCAAAGCGTTTATTTGGGATCAAAGACTCGTAATTTGGGGAGCACAGATTCAGGTAGAAACCCAAACAGTGCCCCAATTACAGGAGATGGGCTCGGGGCTTTTATGGGAAAAGGGGAGGAAGATGAGGTCAGCTGTATTAAAGAAGAGCTCATTGGCGCTAGATGAGGCGTGGCTAGGTTTATACTTCATAGATTGGTTTGAGATTCAGTCATCAGGCAAAAGGCTGGATTTGTATTTCATTGATTGGTTGAAAGTCCAATTTCATCAGTCCTTACGAACAAGATATTCTTGTCCTTACCGACTTCTTGGAATGTTGATGGTTTGGTCCAATTTGGAAGATTCAGAAAACAAGGCAATTCTTCTGAAATGGCTGCTGTGGCTCTATTTTAATATGGCTCCACTCATGTCATCTTTCACACTATTCTGAAGCTCTGTCTCATTGAATAATTTATCCGGATTATCTTTCTAAGTCGCTACCTTCAGATCTGCTTTATTCTTTCCTGAGGTCTGCAAAGCATCCCACCGCGCTGGAAGCGGTCCCTCTTAAAGCTCCTTGGGCTGTTCTCATTGTTGCATCATTGCGAACCCTGCTGGCAAGAATGCCAAGGCCTAATTCCAAAATTTTGTCTCTTACCAGGGGCTCTAGGTGCAAAATAGATCGTATACCTGGACATTTCCTTGAGAGTTATCGGTTCCTTGAAGTTCAGCGAGCTGTCCTGTAGTCTGGAACTGTTGGGACGGCCCTTGAAGTTGCTTCTGCAGACGCTGGGCCTTCTCACCCCAGGGCATTTGGGGGAATGTTGCACTTCAAGCTTGTTGGGTCTCACGTGGATGGGGGGAGGACAGGCAATAGGTCTCCTTCCCACTCTATTTCTTAACCCCACAGAGGCAGAGTGGGGTGGTTGGTCCACCCTCCTGGGGTCCTCTTGCCCCTCCTTGTCCTGGATGGGACTGCAGGGTGGGGTAAACTTCTCTGCTGGTTAAGGAGATTTTAGTTCTCCTTCCCTGACTCACCAGCAGGGACCTGAAGGGGGAGCTGATGATGGCCAGGCTTCCTCAAGATCAACATTTCTCATCCTTGGCGGGTTTCAGGAGCACACCTCTGTCAATGAAACTGACTTCCATTTTTCTTTCTTCTTTTCTTCCCTCCTTGGAGAGTAATTAAGATCTAGAAAGAACTCAAAGGAAAACCCGAGGGCCTGAGGTTTCAGCAGAGTGACCCTCCTGGATGGGGTGTGGCTAATACTTTCACCTTCAGTAGCATCACCACTTCATGTTGGTAGATAACAACAATAATAAGACAAGAATATTGTTAGACACCATTTCACCCTCTGGACTCAGACTGCCTGCAACTCAGTAGTTATCTGCTTTGGCAGGTTACTTGATTCAGCAGACATATCCTCAGCACCCTCACTTCCCATGAACAGACAAGAATTGCTGCCCGTGGGAAGCTTGCATCCTGGAAAGTGGAGACAGACAAATAAGTGAAATGTGTAGTTTGGTGCAAGGTGATTAGTGCTATGGAGAAAAATAAGGGAAGATGGGATATGGAGGGGGGTACATTGATTTAACTCTACCTTAGCTGCCACATCTGTAAAATAGGGTAAAAACTCCATCTGCATCATAGGGTTGCTGTGGGGATGAAGTGGGGTCATCCTTGTACAGCCCTTAGCAAGTGCCTGACTCGTGGCTCCATATTTACTGCAGCCTTAAATAAGAGCTGGGATAGCAGTGATGATGTTGAGCTTACAAGATAATAATTATATGACTCCATTTCATGTGAGTGCTGTTGTAGTTGTAATTTGTCTCCTGAAGGGATGAGCTAGGTTGTGGCAAAGGTGAGTGGGAGTTTGGGGTGAATTAAATTTTCTTCTTTATTCTTAGCCCCTTGGCCACAACACTCAGGAACTAAAGAGAGAACTGATGAAGAGAGAATTAAGAAAGGGTCTCTGGATATAGAATTTTCTCATTACAACAGTAATACATCCTTAGTAGAAAAAGTCAAGCAAGCAGAAGTCTGTGAAGTAGAAACTCACTGGAAACACACAGGCGCGCACAGATGTTCATCGCCACGTAGTTTATATTAGCAAAAACCTAGGAAATCAGCCAGCTTGCCTTCCATGGGGACACAGATGAACAACATATGTTACAGGGATAGGAAGGAAGAATTCGATGCAGGCAGTAGTTACAAGGAATTAGCTGGAGTTGTATGAATGATGGATCTCAAAAACAGAGTTTCAGGGGGAAGATGTCCAGCACACTGTGTGACATGAAACTAATTAAAACCACTCAAAATGAACTTTCCATTCAATGTGGATAGATATATCTCCATATAAGATGTATAAAAATGCTCTGGAAGGAAAATGCACGTGGGCGTGAGGGTGGTGAACGCCAAGGCGGGGCTGCATAGGGAATCTGCTTGTAGGTAGTGATTAAAGGGGACTTGGGCTTTATTTAAATGTTTTATTTCTTTAAAAGTAATTAACCTGTAAGCAAATATAAAAAGAAAGGGACAGTCTTCTGCTATCCCACCCCTGCAGATAATCACTGCTGGCAGGTGATACATACAGAGTAGGAGTTTGATTTCTCTTATTTTCCGGGGAAGATTCTTACGGAATGAGCCAAAATCTGTGTTGGGCTAAGTGGTGGGTTGGGGTGGCTGTGTGCTAAGTGGGTCAAGTGAAATATCCTCATTCTGATCGCACTGGTTTTATTGCTTGTTTAGGAGTTTTAATATCCTTGGTAGAAATAGCAGATTCAGGCAACCCAGAGAATCTGAGGATTCGCTGGCCCTCCCTTGGTTACTTCTGCTCCTAACAGCAGTTGATTATAGGGGAACACAAATGCCGTTCCGTGTCTCCTGCCCGCCCAGAATCTCTGGGAACAGCTGAATTACAGGTGACTGGGTTATAAGTACTGGGCTGTGGTATTGAGAGCAAGTTGAGACCAGATGTGTGTGTTGTGGACATGCATATGTATCCCCTGATCCAATAATTATGATAGTTGATCACTTATGATCGATCAGGCCCTGTGCTGAGGACCTGTACCTACATTTTCAGCTTGCATGCTATAACAACTCTATGAGCCAGGTCTTGTTGTTGTCCCATTTTACAGATGAAGAAACAAGGCTCAGGGAAGTCAAGTTCACATTAAGGAGCAAGTATGAAACCAGGTTTCAGACAGCTCTGTTCAGCTCCAGCATGCCCTTAGCCACATGCTGTGTTGCCTCAGGATCAGGCCCGATGGTCAAAGGCGTAAATATTTATGGGACAATTGGACTGAATATTTGAAATCAGAAGGGATGGGCCATGTTTACATTTGTATTCTTAGCAGCGAGATTAGAATATAATCCCTACTCAGTAAATATTTATTGAAGGCATGAATGGTTGCCATTTATGAAACTAAGTTTACAGTTTTGTGTTCCAGTAGCAGGAATGGGAACCCAGTATTTCCACTCAAAGGGCCTTTTTGTAAAAAATTTGGGAGTTAACTAGAAGGACTGCGGGGACACACACAGAGTGCTGAAACTGGCCAAGGGAAGAGATTGTAGCAAGAGAGATCGCCACAATGTAAGCCCATAGGCACAGTGACAGAGTGAAACCGTGCCTGCCTGCCAGACAGTCCACAGTAGAATCAACCCTGCCACCTTGGAAGTGGTGAAAATCCAGGAATGCAGAACAAGAAAGGCCCTGGGGGATGGGGAGGGGAGGGCTGGGCACAGGTGCCACAGTGTCTCTAGCAAATCTGAGGGAGGTGGCCACCCTTGGCCCTAACCCCACCCTAGCCCAAGGCTTCTACACGATTATCTGGGATGTGTGAACGTGTGTGGCATTCCATGTGCACCTTGAACTTTTCTCCTTGGGATCTTGTAATATGAAAGATAGTACCTGCTTTCTGTTGGATACAAGTTACCTACTGTCACTGAAAAAGCCAGTGCCAGCAGGAGTCCCCCCAGGATAGAACCCACAGCACTTGCTCACTCACCCTTGTCGAAAATAACATATTCCAGGGATGTGGGTTTCCTAGGTAACAGAGTCCTAATTCTTTCATGCATCAAAGCTTGAACTAAAATCTTCCTAGAATGTGTCCTGCTTCCTTAAATCAGAGCCACTGAACATCATTTAACCTTTTACTGGAGACCTTGGGCAGATTATGACTGTCCATTGCCACCGAGTGGAGGTGGCGCTGGAATATGGCTCTGTCCTCACCTTGGTTGGGCCTCCTCCCCGGGCTCCTGCTGTCCTGCTCACAGCTCTGCTGTCCCCGCCCCAGCTTTTTAGCCACTTCATCAAGTTTCTCTTTGCAGTTCGTAATCTGCCAGGGCCTGGAAAACAAGTTGCGCAAGGCAGCCAAGGATCGTGTTATCCGCTAGCTCACCGATTCTAATTTTAATACAGGACTCTGCCCCAGCTTTGCCAAGGTGCATGTCAGAGGTTGTTTGCTGCAGCAGCACTGGTGGGAAAGGTGAAAACTCATCCTAAAAGTGCATTTTTGGGAACTGGTTAGGTAAGCTGTCGTCTCTTCCCATGGAGCAGTGCTATTTTGCTTAAAATAACAAGGCGGACCTGCCAGTGGAATAACGTCCAAGGGAAACTGTTACTGAGAAAAGCAAGATGTGAAATGCAGTCCATGATCTCCACTAGAATGGACACACCCCGCGTCTGTGCCGTTCCCCCCAGGACCCCAGCACTAGCGCTGTTTCTGGCACACAGGAGGCACAGAATCCAGAGCCCCCTCTGCTCTCCCCTCCCCCTCCCCCTGTTGCCATGGGGTCCCTTTCAGTCCCCTCTGTCCCTGAGCTCTCCATGAGGTCCCTGCTGTGGCGCAACTGACGCTGCGGGCTGTTCCTCACTGTTGCCTGTGTGTTTCTGTCTCACTCTGTTGGTCTGCCTGTTGGTTGTGTCCCTCCTCCCCAGGACTTTTGCTCAAGGATCCGGGACTCTGCGGGTTTACTCAGTGCCCGGCAGGGTGATGGCTCTCAGTTAAAGCTTATCAGCTGCATGGGTGAGTGAATCCAAATTTTAGAGAATGAATATTTATTAAAAAATAGAGAAAACGGAGCATTTTGATGGAAAAGCTCCATGAGTTTTGCCAACAGTCCAGATTGAAAGCATCAACTCCTGATGTTGCTCTGCTTCTAGAAACTATAAGGAGCAAGTGTGAGTTGGGAGGAACCCCCCTGCCAGGTGACCAATGTCAGCATGTTATGTAAGTTGGGCTTTGGGTTTCAGGCCAGGAGGTTATGAATTACGTGGCCTGGAGTCTGTCCTTGTGTTTATTCAAGAGAAGTTGCTGTGAAACCACCCTCGCTTGAAGCAGAACTTCAGCAGAGGCTCCGTATGAGAACAGTGCCCACCCCAGCCCCCTCCCCGAACCTGAGGGAAAGAGGGGAGACTGCTGAAGTGTGGCTGTAAGAGAAGGGAAACGGGCGCTCCCGGTTCCTGCGTCAGCCAACCCAGCCGGACCAGCCGAGAAGGGAGGACGGATTGTTGAAGTTCAACAGTGGAGAGTGACTCAGCGAATTCAGGGCTTTGGAAGGCAGATGGATGCCAGGAGTGGGCTTCTCAGGGTCCTGGTCTAAGGGCAGCAGGACAGTGTGGGCACTGCCCAGGGAACTAGGGGTGAGGCCAGCGGGAATTTAGCCAGACTGGCCCATTTCTCGGCTTCATACTTCCTGATCCTTGCAAAAGAAGAAAACGTTTCCGGCACAAACTAATTTAGTGTGCTGCTTGCAGAGAACAGCACAGAAAGAGGCCTACAGACCCACCTGGTCCTTGCTCCTAAAAATCTGTGACCCGAGAGAGCCACGGGAGCTAGAATGAGGTAGCTGTGGCTGGGAGACCCACTGTGTGTGGGGTCCTAGCGTAGGAACTCGACACTCCTTGTTGCATTTAATCCTTACATCAGCCCCCAGACATATTATCCCCAGAGACCACTGAAGCATCTGGAAGCGAAGGGATTGGCCCAAGGTCACAGCCTGTGAGGGTGGAACTGGGACTCGAACCCAAGTCTGTCTGGCTTAGAGGTTGGTGCTTTTTACAGCACCCAGAATAAAATCTCAAAATCAAACCTGCAGTAGGGCTGTAAGTAAACCATAAAGATGGAGATTAGGAAACAAGAGTTCTGACCTCCCAGAAGCCTGGCCTGGGCTCTGACTGGAGGCTGGAGTTAGAGGAAGAACCGGCCAAAGAGCACAGGCCTTGGAGTTCCAAAGAACTGGGTTCAAATCTGGGCTCTGCCCTCACTGCTGTGTGACCTTCAGCAAGCGGCTTGACCTCTCTGTGCCTCAGTGTCCTCCTCTGTGAAGAGGAGAGGATGAAGCTCACCTTCTAGGTTTGCTAGGGGAGGTTTAAATGGGAATAATCCAAGTACATAAAGCTCCTGGTACAGGGGATGCCACATCACGAGTAGCTAGTAAATATGGCCATTTCCATCACATGCAGGTGGCTGGGTGGACCGTCCTGGTCAGCAGCGGGGGAGGGGGTTGGAGGGAACAGTACAAGACCAGCAGACTCACCCCCACCCAGCGGCCTGCCTCTCCTCTGTATGCTCCCTAACCTCCTCACCTCAAGGCTTCAGTGAGGCCGCCAGGTGTGAGGCTGGGAACCCGAGCCTCTGCTCAGGGTGGCCGTGGGGACAGATGCTCAGCAGATGGTGGTGGAGTGTGTGCCAAGCCCTGCTCCCTCCTCCACGGGTGTCATCTCTGCTCCTCCCCACAAGCTTCCCCCACCCCGCCCCCGCCCCCGCCCCACATTCGCCAGCAGGAGGAGGCTGATTCTCGAAGAGGGCAGCACCTGTGCAGCTCAGCCAGGCTATGGCCGAGTCGAGCTTGAACTTAGGGCCACCTGGCTTCCAGCCTGAACTCTTGGCTACGCCTGTTCCCCAGACTGGGCACTAGCCATCACCCACTTCCCAGCCCCTCCCAGCCCTCTAGAAAGAAGAAACAAAAGTTATTTTGCTAAAGTTTAATCAACTGACTAAAGTGAAACTACACAAACATCTTGCAAGGAATCTGGCTGATGTTTACCCACTTTCTCCTGCTAAATGCCAAAAGCCTTTTACTGTAGGTGCACAGCTGCGGATTCTGCTGCAATGGTGGGGTAGGGCTTGCTCCAAAATACCAAATCTGAGCCTGGGAAGGTGACCCCTGGTAGACCGTTTCCTGGCTGGCACCGTCACCCACCTGGTCCTCACCATGGTCGCCATAGCAACTAGTCCGTGCGAGGCTTGGCGCAGACACTTGGAACCCTCAAATGGCCCTTGATGAGGGAGTACATCGTGAGTCCCACCTCACAGATGAGGGAATGAAGGTGGGGAGGTGAAGTGCCTTGCCCCATGTGACACAACTAGGAGCAAAAGAGCCCGGATTCATCCGGATTCTTGTCTCAAGCCCTGCTCTTGACCACTGAGCCAGGCCAGCCCTCCCTGCACCCTGCTGACTGACCCTGAAATCTTGGCCCTGGCAGGAGCCGAGCTCCGGGCGTTGCTTGGTGGCTTGGTCTCGTTTATGGTCCCTGGCTCTGGCCCAGAGTGACGGAGACGACTCCCCTGGGTCCTAAGCCACAGCCAGGCTATGTTGGGATGCTGGGGCTAAAGAGAGCCCTTGAAGGAAGGCAGAGAGTGGCCTTGGACAGCCCTGGTGAAGGGACCAAAGCTCCCCGCAGCCCCAGAGCAGCTTCCCCAGCCTGGAGGGAGCAGCTTGCTGTGAAATTTCTTCTCTGTGCTCTAAGGCCGTCACTGGCTCTTAGGAGCAGAGAGTGAACTTTACACTTATAAGCAGCTCTGGGTGAGGACCCTTTCTCTGAGTGAATGAAGAGGCTTCTTTCTCCCTGATAGTGGCCTCATTAAACCAGGATACAGTCTCTCCCCAGACTTGGTCGCTGTTAATCCTCAGAACAGCAACAACAGTGAATGCCAGCAGGCCCTGAACTGAGGGCTTCACAGGACCCACCCTCCTCTCTGACTTCATCTTCTAGTACTTCCTTCCTGGTTCACCAGTAACTGTGGCTGCCTTGTTTTTCTCAACTCACCAGACTTATTCCTGCCCCAGGACCTTTGCACTTGCTATTCCTGCTGCCTGGACTGCTTGTCCTCCTCCTATTCCTGTGGCTGGCTCCTTTTCACCATTCAGGGCTCAAGTCAAATGTCTGCTCTGCAGAGAGGCCCTCCCTGACCATCCCAGCTAAAGTTCTCCATCCTCCCCTTGTTTATACTCTCTCTGGACCCTGTTTTTCTCCCTTTGCACGTATGACTGCAGTCTGAGGTTGCCTTGTATATCTGATTGCTTCCTTATTTTCTGTGCCTACCAGAATGCCAACTCCATGAGAGAAAGGTCCTTGTTGGGTTTGGTTTCCACTGTGTCCTCAGCCCTAGAACAGTGCCTGGCCCATGGCAGGGATGCACTAAATGTTTGCTGAATGGCTGAAAGAGTCATCTGACTTGGTTCTCACAATGGCCCTGTGTAGCAGTGTGGCAGAGGAGCCCGAGAAGAGATGGGGGCTCGCTCCCCACTCTGTGATTGGGCCTTGGGCTGGACTCATCTTGACCAAGGGAATTTGGTGGTGGAAATGAGGCCACATGACTTTCGAAGCTAGCTCTCTTAAGACTTCCAGTTCTGCCTGAGTCTCCTGGAACACTCGGGGAAGCCACTGTCATGTGAGAAGTCTGACTAGCCTGAGTTCGCCATGAGACAGAGCCCAAGCAAGCCGTGTGGTGCCAGACATGAGTGACGAAGCCATTTTGTATATCCAGTCCCAGGCACCCTCTTTCTGCAACTACTGAGGAAGCCCAGGCGAGCCCTGCTCGGCTGAGCCCCATCAGTGAACACAATGGCGAGAGAGTATAATAAAGCCTTTCAAGCCACCAAGTTTTGAGCTGACGTTACACAGCAATAGATATAGATGACTGATAAGGCAGAAACATTCTATTCATTTTTCAGGTCAGAGAAACCAAGGCAATGAAAGGTCAGATGACTTACCCAAGGTCACTTGGCAGAGAGGGCACTCCAGCTCAGATAGTCTCCAAGGCCTGTGCTTTTTTTTTTTCCCTCTTTATTTTATTTTATTTTTATTGAGTTCATAATAGTTTACATCAACATGAGATTTCAGTTGTACATTATTTCTTGACTGTCACCACATAAGTGCTCCCCTTCACCCCCTGAGCCCACCCACCATCCCCCTTCCCATGGTAACCACTGAACTGTTTTCTTTGTCCATGTATTTGTTTGTATTCCACATATGAGTGAAATCATCTGGTGTCTGTCTTTCTCAGACTGGCTTATTTCACTTAGCATAATTCCCTCCAGGTCGTTCCATGTTATTGCAAACGGGATGAATTTGTCTTGCCTTGTCTTTTTTTTTTGAGGAAGATTAGCCCTGAGCTACCATCCGTGCCCGTCTTCCTCTACTTTATATGTGGGACACCTACCACAGCATGGCTTGCCAAGCAGTGCCATGTCTGCACCCGGGATCCAAACTGGCGAACCCCGGGCTGCCGAAGCGGAACGTGCACACTTAACCACTGTGCCACCAGGCCAGCCCCGAATTTGTCTTTTCTTATGGTTGAGTAGTATTTCATTGTATGTATATACCACATCTTCTTTATCCAATCATCAGTCGATGGGCACTTGGATTGTTTCCATGTCTTGGCTATTGTGAATAGTGCTACAGTGAACATAGCGGTGTATATGTTACTTTGGATTGTTGATTTCAAGGTGTTTGGGTAGATACCCGGTAGTGGGATAGCTGGGTCATATGGTAGTTCTATTTTTAGTTTTTTGAGGAATCTCCATACTGTTTTCCATAGTGGCTGCACCAGTTTGCATTCCGACCAGCAGTGGATGAGGGTTCCCTTCTCTCCACACCCTCTCCAGCATGTGTTATTTTTAGTCTTAGTGATTGTAGCCATTTTAACAGGTGTAAGGTGGTATCTTAGTGTAGTTTTGATTTGCATTTCCCTGATGATTAGTGATGTTGAACATCTTTTCATGTGTTTATTGGCCATCTATGTATCTTCTTTGGAAAAATGTCTGGTCCTCTCCTCTGCCCACTTTTTGATCAGGTTGTCTTTTTTTTATTGTTCAGTTGTGTGAGTTCCTTATATATTATGGAGAATACCCTCTTTTCAGATATATGATTTGCAAATATTTTCTCCCAGTTGGCGGGTTGTCTCTTTGTTTTGCTTCTAGTTTCTTTTGCCTTGCAGAAGCTAATTAATTTGATGAATTCCCACTTGTTTATTTTTCCTTTTGTTTCCCTTGTCTGAGAGGACATGGTATTTGAGAAGATCCTTTTTTTAGTTCGATGTCGAAGAGTATACTACTGATATTATCTATAGTTTCAGGACGTAGCTTCAAGTTTTTGATCCATTTTGAGTTTATTTTTGTCTATGGCATGAGATAGTGGTCTACCTTCCTTCTTTTGCGTGTGGCTGTCCAGTTTTCCCAACACCATTTATTGAAGAGACTATCTTTTTCCATTGTGTGTTCTTGGCACTTTGTTGAAGACTAGCTGACCGTAGATGTGTGGTTTTATTTCTGGGCTTTCAGTTCTGTTCCATTTATCTGTGTGCCTGTTCTTGTACCAGTACCATGCCGTTTTGATCACTATGGCTTTATAGTACATTTTTAAGTCAGGGATTGCGATACCTCCAGCTTTGTTCTTTTTTTCTCAGGATTGCCTTGACAATTCGGGATCTCTGATTGCCCCATACGGATTTTAGGATTCTTTGCTCTATTTCCACGAAGAATGTCATTGGGATTCTGATTAGGATTGCATTGAATCTGTAGATTGCTTTGGGTAGTATGGACATTTTAACTATGTTTATTCTTCCAATCCATGAGCAAGGAATCTCTTTCCGTCTCTTTATGTCATTATTAATTTCTTTCAGTAATGTCTTACAGTTTTCTTTTGTTTGCTATTAGCTTGGAGTATTGTCTTCCACCCCTTCACTCTGAGCCTGTGTTTGTCATTGGAGCTGAGAAGTGTTTCCTGGAGGCAGCAAATTGTTGGGTCTTGTTCTTTAATCCATCTCGCCACTCTGTGACTTTTTATTGGAGAATTCAATCCATTTATGTTTAGGGTGATTACTGATGTATAAGGGCTTAATGCTGTCATTATATCACTCTTTTTCTGGTTTTCCTGCATTTCCTTTGTTTCTCGTCCTGTGTTTTTTGGTCTACCCATTGAATTATGTAGTTTTTTATGATTGTGTTTCTTTGTCTTTTCCTTATTTATTTTTTGTTTCTGTTCTGCTTTTCTGTTTAGTGGTTACCCTGAGGTTTCTATTTAGAGTCTCGTGTATAAGATAGTCCATTTTCTGATGGCTTCTTATTTCCTTAGTCTAAACCGATTCAGTCCCTTTCCTCCTCCCCTCCTAAGTTGTTTTTCTCATATCTTATTGCAACTTGTGTTGTGAGTTTGTGGTTAAAGTGACAAAATTGTTTTTGTTTTTGGTGTTTTCCTTCCCTTTAGCTTAATGCTATAGTTGAATATTTGCTATCCTATTCTGATTCTGTCTACCTATTTATCTCCTTACTCTGTGTTTTGTGACCCCTTTCTCCCTTTTTCTTTTTTCAGGTACGAGGGCCTTCTTGAGGATTTCTTGTAGGGGAGGTCTTGTGGCTACAAAGTCCCTTAGCTTTTGTTTGTCTGGGAAAGATTTAATTTCTCCCTCATATCTAAAGGGTATTTTTGCTGGATAGAGTATTCTTGGCTGAAGATTCTTGTCTTTTTAAGTTTTGAATATGTTGTTCCATTCTCTCCTAGCTTGTAAGGTTTCTGCAGAGAAATCCGCTGAAAGCCTGATAGAGGTTCCTTTGTAGGTTATTTTCTTCTGCCTCGCTGCCCTGAGTATTCTTTCTTTGTCATCCATTTTTGCCAGTTTTACTACTATATGCCTTACAGTGGGTCTATTTACATTGACAAATCTAGGAGATTTGAAAGCTTCTTCCACACATATTTCCCTAGATTTGGGAGGTTCTTTGCTGTTATTTCTTTGAACATGCTTTCTGCTCCATTCTCCTTCTCTTCACCTTCTTGAATACCTATAATTCTTATGTTGCATTTCCTCATTGAGTTGGATATTTCTCAGAGACTTTCTTCATTTCTTTTTAGTCTTAGTTCTCTCTTCTCCTCTGTCTGGAGCATTTCAACATGTCTATCTTCGATTATGCTGATACGCTCCTCTATGGTGTCCACTTGAGCATTAAGGGAATCCGTATTTTGTTTTCTCTCTTCCATTGTGTCTTTCATCTCTAATATTTCTCAATGATTCTTCTTTATAGTTTCAATCTCTTTTGTGAAGTAGCTCCTGAACTCGTTGAATTGTTTCTCTACATTCTCTTTTACCTCGTTGAATTTTTTGATGATAGCTATTTTGAACTCATTGTCATTTAGCTTACGTATTTCTGTGTCCTCAGGACTGAGTTCTGGGTGCTTGAGTTTTCTCTCTGCTCTGGAGATTTGATGTGGTGCCTGATGTTGGAAGGTCGGGGCTTTCTCATTTCTGATGTTATTCGGTTGCAGTTGCTGCCTGTTGCCACTGGATGGGGGTCAAAAACTGCGTATTCTGAGCCCTCCACCTGGATGGGGGCTGGAGCTGCACTGAGCGGGTGGGAGGAGGGGTGCTTTCTCCTGCGTGCTCTCTGGGATTTCTCACTCTGCTCTTGCTCTCTGGTCTCTTGGCTTGATGAGGTCACCTTGTGCAAAAGCTTTCGCCCGTTAGAGGGCTTCCCTCTAGGCTGCAAGGGCCTGTGGGAGTCCTGGGTGATTCTGCAAATGAACGTCCCCTCCCCTGCTCCTTCCCTCACGGATCCTCCAGCAGCAGCGACTGCAGTCTTTAGGGGTGCGAGTGAAGTTCTCTCTTATCCCATTCCAGCTCCTCCTAGGGGGGCTCCAGCCTCTCCACCCTCTGTCGTGTGGCTGCGTGTCTCTCCGAGGTTTTTGTGTTGTTAGGATATCTTCTGTTGGAGTATGGATGTCCCTTTTTGTTGTATGTTGGAGGGGAGAGAGTCCTGGGCAAGTTCACTCTGCCATGATGCTGACATCACTCTCGAAGGCCTGTGCTTTTAACCTGTAGGCCATATCACTCTGAAGATAATTCATATTTGTACTGATTTTTTTTTTTTTTTTACATTGCTGGTGGTTGGTACTGCATTGAGAGCTGGTCCTGAGAACTTTCTTCCTTCTCCTTGTAGATCTTCATAAACAATGAGTGGCACGACGCTGTCAGCAAGAAAACATTCCCCACCGTCAATCCGTCTACTGGGGAAGTCATCTGTCAGGTAGCAGCAGGCGACAAGGTGAGAACTTGTGACTTTCTTTGGGGCAGGGCTGAGCCTGGTAGAGGTGGGCAAAGAGGGTTTCATTTTTCACCTTGTATGTTTTTGTATGGTTGAAACTTTACCATGTGTGTATTGCTTTCACAACTAAAAAATGCCAAGTCGGGGCCGGCCCAGTGGCGCAGCGGTTAAGTGCACACGTTCCGCTTTGGTGGCCCAGGGTCCGCCGGTTCAGATCCAGGGTGAGGACATGGCACTGCTTGGCATGCCATGCTGTGGTAGGCATCCCATATATAAAGTAGAGGAAGATGGGCACAGATGTTAGCTCAGGGCCAGTCTTCCTCAGCAAAAAGGGGAGGATTGGCAGCAGTTAGCTCAGGGCTAATCTTCCTCAAAAAAAAAAAAAAAAAAAAGCCAAGTAACATTTTTGAGTAAATGAATCAATAGAAACTCTTCTTTGCAGACAAAAGTGCTAGATTATACCTGGATTCAATACTTCATATAGGTTTGGAATTGTAGATGTGGAATTGAATTTGAGGACATCCAATCCCACCTCTCCTTTCCAGACCTGGAAGTTGAAGGTCAGAGAAGGGAGGTGCACAGCAAGATGGAAATCTTGTTGAGCAGAATTTGGGTTGCCTGAATCTAGCTTTGCTGTTGGTAGCATATTTTGTTTGAATTCTATATACTTGTAGTAATTAAAAAATAGTAATTTTAAAGTCTAAAAATTAGACTTTTAGTAAAAATATATTTTTTTAAATAGAAAAGGTATTAAAAATACTCCAGGAATGCCTCCTGCCCTCTGCTTTAAGACAGTCTTCTGTATTCATGAATAAGGCCTCATTTCCTTTGCTAAAAGCAAATGTGAATACTTTTCTGGCTTACTGGGTAGTCTGATGGGAAATGTGCTTAACATTAATGAGAACCATGCTCCTCACCTCCTGGTGCCCATCTCTCTATATGAAACATGCTAGCTGCGCTGATTTTACTGCTTCCCCAAGGAAAGGGAAGCTGGTTTAGTCTGCTTTCATTGGAAATTGCTGGTCGTCTTAGAAGGAATGGTTAAGTTTGTGGGGCTTGCTTTCTTAGGAAAAGAGGAAAATGGTCAAATTTTAAGCATTGACCCCTGAGTACCTCTCCCCCCAGAGCTCTGTGGGGGATTTTGAAATGAAAATACAGAAATGGAAATAGTCAGGGTCCTCATTCCCACCGGGACTCCTGGAAGGGAGAGTCTCAAGCTCATCAGGTGCAGCCTTGGAGGTTGGGAAGGACTGTTGGGGGCAGGTTCTGACACAGGCATTGACTGAAGCCCTTGTGGGTGCATTTGGCAGTGGGGTGGGTGGTATTTGGAGGTGTTTATTGTTCAGAAGCCCTGAGCTGCCTCAGTGCGTGTTTTCCAGGAAGATGTGGACAGGGCAGTGAAGGCTGCCCGGGCTGCCTTTCAGCTGGGCTCGCCCTGGCGCCGCATGGATGCATCTGACAGGGGCCGGCTGCTGAACCGCTTGGCTGATCTGATTGAACGGGACCGGACCTACCTGGCAGTGAGTTCTCAGCCCTCTCCCCTCTCAGCCCACATGGCAAATGGAGTCAGAGCATCCCATGGACCGCCAGGAAGGGGCAGCATTGCTGACAAGGAACTAGTCAGAATGGCATAGGATGGACATCTTTGGGGTACACCCCTGCACCAACCAGACTAGCCTCTTGGTGTCTCCTTTGATGCACTGGGTTTGGCTGAGAAAGGAGGAGACTGAGGGGAAAGAAGGGAGCCACGATGGGAAGCCTTCTAGGGAAAGATTCCTGCCACCCCCTCCCCGCCCCCCCATAGACCCCTCTCTCTCAGCCCCTCTGAGTGTAGGCCTTTTCCCTGGCTGCCAGTGGCAAAAGGGACCAGAAAGCAATACCCTCTCCTGTGTCCAATCCATTCTGCACATAGCAGCCAGAGTCAACCTTCTAGAAGGCAAATTATACCGTGGCAGTCTACTCTTAAGCCTTCCATGGCATCCTGCACCCTAGGATGAAGTCCTGTTTCCTCCGCATGGTCTGTAAGGCCCTGCCTGGTCTGGCCTCATCTCCCAACTCCTGCTGGACACACCTCAGCTCAACAGCCTGCCTTCAACTTTGTGACTGCCCAGCTTCTTTGAGCACCAGGGCCTTTGCACATAGTGTTCCCTCTGCCTGGAGTGCTCGTCCCTTTGTCACCATTTGTGCCTTCCCTTTGCCTAGTTACCTCCTACATAGCCTTCTAGTTTTAGCTAAAGGGGGGCTTCTCAGTGTAGAGTTTCTCTGACTGGGTTGGGCACTTTCTGGCTCTCTTAACATTTGTGATCAATGTTCGTGTCCGTCTCCACTGGGTCTGTGCTCTGTAGGTTCCATGTTCCTCTCTCTATTCCCGGCACCTGGATTGAACCTAGAACAGCAGCTCAAAAACAATGTGTTTGCAAAATGACTGAATGAGAAGCTAGTACATCATTCTTCCCACCTCTGGAGAGGGAGGGGCAATGGCCCAGAAATGCCTCAACATTCAGGGACACAGAGTGGTCACCAGCCCTCCTCAGTCCACACTGAGGCTCTGTGGTGCTTGTCCAGCCCCCGTTTGCTTTGATTCCTTCCTGGACCAGCGTGTCTGCGCTGATCTTGTTCTCTTTTCACAGGCCTTGGAGACCCTGGATAATGGCAAGCCCTACGTCATCTCTTACCTGGTGGATTTGGACATGGTCCTCAAATGTCTCCGGTATGGGCTCAGGCTTCCTGTTCTCTGTTCTGGCCCTGCCAAAGGGGACAGGGTATTGCTGGGGAGGAAGAAACAGAATAATGTAAAAAGATCACAGGAGTTGGAGAAACGTGTACTATATTAGACTCCATCTCATGGGGTAACCCCTCAATACCAAAATTGTAATTTAGTCATAAACATTTTCTCTTTCTTCTTGAGTTAGTTTTGTTATTTGTTAGTTGGAATTTGTCCATATCATTTAGGTTATATAATTTGTTGGCTCCAATTTTTATCTGTGGAAGGTCGGTTGTAACCTACTGTCATTTCTGATTTTAGTTATTTGTGTCCTCTCTCTTTTTCCCTTAGTCTAGCTAAAGGTTTATCAATTTTATGAATGTTTTCAAAGAACCAACTTTTAGTTTTGTTTATTATCTCTATTGTTTTTCTATTCTCCACTTCATATGTCTCTGCTCTAATCTTTATTTCCTTCCTCTTGCTAGCTTTGGGTGTAGTTTAATCATAAACATTTTACTGACCAAGAAATATAAGATGACGAGTAAGAGCTTTGTCACAGCCCTTTGGGTTGCCAGTAACAGAGACTGAGCGTAATTTGGGCAATACAGAGAGTTGGGGGTCTTAAATCCAGAAGGCCACTGAGCCTCCGCTGGCCACCCCCACCGCTTGCCTTTGTTCTGCTCTTGACTGCCTTCGGAAGCTGGCTGCCCCACATCTGGGCTTGCTTCTGTGTGTGATTCCAGCCAGACTGAACTGCAGTCCCTGAGTCCTGAGGCCAGATTCCTGGGGGAGGGACCTGATGGGCTGGCCTTGAGTCTGACCAGCTGTGGTCCGGCTGGATTAATCATTGTGCACATAGTGGCTGCTCCCCCTGTGACCATGTGAATGGAGATGGAGGGGAAGAAGCAGTGCCAGAACAGTAGGAATTGGACAACAGAACAGTAGTTATCTCCCACCAGGGCAGTCATGTCTCCCAAGGGACAGTGGGCAGTGTCTGGAGACATTTTTGATTGTTACCACTGTGGGGGGGAGGGGCACTACGGGCATCTAATGCATAGAGGCCAGGGCTGCTGCTGAACATCCTACACTGGAGAGGACAGCACCCACAGCAAAGAATTTCCCAGCCCCAAAGGATAGACGTGCCAAGTCGAGAACACTCTGCAAGGACGCCCCAGAGCAGCAGCCTGGTGAATCTCAGGCAGAGCCCCACTCCTTCTTGAGTTTTAGCCATATGCCTTTGTGCTGATTATATAACTATTCAGAGGCGTGTAAAATACATGTAAATCAGACCTGGGAGGAAGGGAGCAGCGATGCCTTAATTTGTACAGATTGGCAGCTCCTTGGCTATTTTTCTCCCCAGGTCCATAAACCTGTGTTCAAACCCAGGTCAGCTTTGGTCTCAGGGTACCCTTGCCAGACACACTCATTTCAGAAATCTTTCTGTTACCCTACATGTTCCATCTTTCCCCATCTTTCATTTTTCCTACTTCCCTAAAAACCATTATGTAGTATAAACACACGGCTGTTTTGTTGTCCCCAGCTCTAATTTGCTGTGCTTCTCTGTCACTAGTGTCCCTGTGTGTCTAGAGAGCTGGGGCCCAGTCGAGGATTTGTTTCTGGTGACTGTTACTCAGTCTTAGCACAGTGCTCTGTGCACAGGACGTGCCGACTGTTAGACAGGTTTGCACTTTTCTACCAGATGTGATCCATGGTCCTCAGATGTAGTCTGTGGTGCTGGGCTGGTACAACAATTGCAGTTTAATACTCTGGATGTTTATTAAAAATATCGATTCCTGGGCCTCTGCCCCAGAGAAGATTGAGTAGGTCGGCGGTGGGTGCCTGGAATTTGGTGTTCTTTATGAGCACCCCAGGTGATTCTGAGGCTTAGAGTTTAGCTACCCAGAGTGGATTCTTGTGACCCTAGCACTTAAGTCTCTCTGGGAACAAGCCAAGAATAAGGGCAATTATCAGAAAGCCCCAATTGGACTAGTTTGAGTCTTCTCTTTCTGCTAGGGTTTATAGGGCTCACTGACAGTCATTGATTGAGCTTGGATTTTTTTTTTTTAAGTTATTATGCTGGCTGGGCCGATAAGTACCATGGGAAAACCATTCCCATCGATGGGGACTTCTTCAGCTACACCCGCCATGAACCTGTGGGGGTGTGTGGGCAGATCATTCCGGTGAGTGTTAGTCTCATAATAAACAAGTGAAGGTTTATCGTGATTGCCATGAGATGCAGCGATCACGGACAGGCTCCTTGCAAAGGTGGGAGGGTCACAGGGGTGGCATCAGAAGGCAGCCTGGGTACTGGCTGAAAACATGGGCTTTGGCAAAGCCAACCAGCGCTGCCATCTGCGAACTCTGTGACCTTGGGCAAGTCACTTATCCCCCTAAGACTCAGCTTCCTTATCTGAAAAGTGGAAGTGAACATGGTACTTGTCTTCAGGCGGGAGGGAGGATTGAATGCAATGACTTAGCATGGTGCCTAGTACGTAAAGAGCACTAAGGAATGTGAGTCTTGTTATCATCCACCACCTGCCTCGTCCATCTGTCTTAAACGTGTGATCAAGTTGTGGGGGAAACGCAAGGGGTCAGAGAGCTCAGTGCTGCTTCTCCTCTGGGTGCTGCTCTCTGCTGGCCAGTCTAGCTCTCAGCTTACATTTTGGGAGTGGCTGTTGTTTATTGCAGTGGAACTTCCCACTCTTGATGCAAGCATGGAAACTGGGCCCAGCCTTGGCGACTGGAAACGTGGTTGTGATGAAGGTGGCCGAGCAGACTCCACTCACTGCCCTCTATGTGGCCAACTTGACTAAGGAGGTATGTGGCTTGTGTCCATCTTGACCTCTAAATGCCCTTGCTTTATAGGAGTTCTGAGGAGGGGCCTCGGGGCGCCAAGGTGGAGGTGGGTGTCTGTAGAGCAGGGACTGGGCGCCATCCCCCTGCCCCGCCTCATCCCCCTTCAGCCAAACAGGCCCCCTCTTACTTATTTGCTACATTGGGCTTCATTGCAAGACCCCTTTGAAGAATGAAAATCTTTCTGAGTGAATGCCATGGTGGGAGGGGCAACAGCCACAGGGAACCCCACGAAACAGGTTCCTTGCTGTCCCATTTAGAATCCTGAGCAGCACCCCAGAAGACTGGCTTCTCTTCAGCTGTGTCCTGGGCGGACAGTTTTAGCCTCTCTGGCAAAGGATGCTTTTTCGTCCAGGCCCTTTGGAACAGGAGACTGACTTTCAGTGTCCCCGGCTGTTTGCCCACAGGCTGGCTTTCCCCCTGGCGTGGTCAATGTTGTTCCTGGATTTGGCCCCACGGCTGGGGCTGCCATTGCCTCCCATGAGGATGTGGACAAAGTAGCTTTCACAGGCTCCACTGAGGTAAGGCATCCTCAGGACCTCAACCTTGTGGTACGTTTGGCTCAAGCTCCCAATGTCCCCAAAGGATGATGCATTCAAGAATAGCCTCTGGGTACGGCTTGGGGGTCCACCCCAGGGCTGCCTCTGAGTAGCTCGAGTGCGGGGCCCCATGTGAGCCAGGTGCGACCATGCAGGGTTGAGCCTTTGTGGGTTGTAGCTTGGCTGACACTCCAGCTGCTGTTGTGGGGCTGGCGTCCCGTGTAGAATAAAGTGTCCGTGACTGTCTGGACTTGACAAAGGTCAGAGCACTTCTGCCATGTCAGGCTCCTCGACTGGCACTGCCCTGGCAGTTAACGAGCGTGGGCCTCGGAAAGAGACGAGTTCACATCCTAGCCTTGCGTCATGACATGGGGTGATTCACTGTCTTTAAATGAGGATGGTAATATCCTGCAGCAGAGACAATATGCGTGGTGGAGTGGGGAAGATAATGCACTTTGGAGTCAAACTAACTGTTGAGCAGCATTTACCAACTGTGCGACCTGGGCAAGTCACTTAGCCCCCTGAAGCCTCATTTCCCATTTGTAAAATGGGGATAATAACTGTGCCTACCTCACAGGGTTGGAGTGAGTGAGATAAAGCTTATGAAGTGTTCAGCAAAGGTGGGGCCCAGAGTAAGTGCTCAAAAAGTGAATGAATGAGTGAGTGAGTGAGTGAGTGAGGGCTATTACTATGGTGCTCCGGGCCAGGTCCCAGAGACACACACGAATAAGATGCCTGGTGATTCCTTAAACATAATTTTCTTGAAATCAGGGACAAAATTCCTTCTAAAGAGGTAACGTTTTCCTATCCCTGAATTCTTGGAACGCTTCATCATCTGAGTTCTGAGAAGGCACACTGAATGGTGTAGCAAATGTGATCTTCAAACAGTTCCCCTGAAATAAAGATGCCTTAAGACATTCAGTTGGTCTGCAATGAGGGCGGTTCCGGGAGGGCAGAACAGTGGCCAAGATAAGGTGGCTCTTTCTTTGCTCAGTCACCAACTATCTTAATGCTTCAGTGGAATGTTGAGAATCTTGCAGAAGGGATGGTGTCCTGACCGAGACATGTGTGTCTATTCAACAAATAAGTACAGGGGTGGCTTTGTGCCAGGCTCTGGGAATATGGAGGTGAGAAGCACTTCATTCTTGCCCTCACAGAGTGTGGCATGTGCTGGGGACCACACAAAACACCATGAGGAGGCAGCATAGTGGGTCTGAACTGGTGCTGGACTTAAGCTGCCCAAGTCTGAATTCCGATTACATATTTACGAGCTGTGTGACTTTGGGCAAGTGACTTGACCACTCTGAGCCACAGCTCCTGCATTTCTAAATCAAGGAAAAGAGTCGCCCTACCTCTGAGATCGTTGTAAGGGTTGAACTTAAGGCACACAAAGTACTTAGCACAGTGCCTGGTATGTAGGAGGCACTTAGTAAATAGAAACCACACAGCTATGACTCTGCTCATGTTGTTACTGTCACTGTCATCCTAGAATCTCAGAAGGGTGAGGCAGCGATGACCAGATTTGGTGAAATTCTCCAGGTCTGTGGTAATCCAGCTACTCCCTCACGTGCTGGGGTCCTCTGTTCTGTGTCTCTCAGAGCACTTGGTTCTTTTTTCCCCATGGAGAGCGTGTCTGTTTCTGCTTTCCTGCAGGTTGGCCACCTAATCCAGGTTGCTGCAGGGAGGAGTAACCTCAAGAAAGTGACCCTGGAGCTGGGAGGAAAAAGCCCTAACATCATCATGTCAGATGCTGACAGTGAGTTTTCATGGGGAGGAGGTCTGCATTGAAGGAGCACTAGCTGTCCATACTGTGTTCCACTCACTTCCACAATCCTCAGTGTCCATCGGAATCGGTTTCTGCCCCCAGGGCCTCAGGATGAAGGCCAGACTGCTCAGCGTGCCCTCTGCCTGCATGGCCTCACCTCGGCCTCTCTGCAGCATCTCTCCTCTTTGCTCCCCATAATCCAGCCCGGCTGAGCTGCCTAGTCGCCCAGCCGTGCCTCATGCTTTCTCAGACCAGACTATTCCTCCTCCATCACATCTTTTTTCCTGGTCCTGCTGGGGAGCTCCCAGACTTGCTCTCCTCAAGGAGCCTTCCCTCACCGCCATTGGTCGGCTGGGTTGGGCCTCCGGCCGCCCTCGGCTCCATTACTGCAGCGGGTATGACTGCTGCTCTCTGTGTCTCCACACTCGAGAAGGGAGCAATCGGGTCTGTCTTGTTCCCGCACGGGCTGTGGCACCCAGCAGGCCCTGATGCTGCTGGTGGCGTGGACAGGTTAAGGGGTTAGGTAGCCACCAGGGCCAGGGTCGTCGTCCTCTTCTTCTCACACGCCTTTCTGCCTCCCCAGTGGACTGGGCGGTGGAGCAGGCCCACTTCGCCCTGTTCTTCAACCAGGGCCAGTGCTGCTGTGCGGGCTCCCGGACCTTTGTGCAGGAGGATGTTTACGCTGAGTTTGTGGAGCGCAGCGTTGCCCGGGCCCGGTCTCGTGTGGTTGGGAACCCCTTTGACAGCCAGACCGAGCAGGGGCCACAGGTAATCCTAGCAGCTGGGGGTAGGTCTGAGTGTCCGGAGGTAACGTGGGGAAGCAGAAAGGGCCTTGAACCCGGAGTCACGCAGGCTTGGCTTCAAGTCTCAGCTCTGCCATGTGCCGAGCTGTCTGTCCCTGGGAAGCCACGTGCCTTCTCTGAGCCACCATTCTCTCATCTTTAATGCCCGCCCTTCCTAACTCGCAGGGTGGCTGTGAAGTGGAAATTAATAGTGAAAGCACTTTGTAAATTTGGCACACATAATAAATACTAGGAGTGTCCGTGCAGAAGGGAAGGTGTGTTTTCTGGACCTTGGCCACCATAAAAATGCCTCTGCCTGGACACACCCGGCCCTGTTAGCCATGGTTCTCTCTGTGGGGTGGGGCAGAGGGCCATGGCAGGGCTAGTGGAAGGACTTTATTTCACTTTATACTCTTCTGAGCTGTTTGTTGGATTTAAACATTTTTTTTTTCTTTTTTACCATGAGGGTGTATTCATTTTAATTAATAAAACTATTGTCAGTAATAATTATAATAAAAAGAAACACAGTGCTTCTCTCCACCATTTCCTCTCATGTCCTGGTCCTTTTTCCAGCATGTCTTTAGACCCAGCCTGCCCTGCGCTCACTCTCCATAGGGCCCTGCGCTGGCCTCCTCCAGCCATCCCCTCCCAGGCCTGAAGAGTTCAAGGGGTCAGGAATGCTCCCAGCTCCCACAGGTCCCTGCCCACGTGGCCCTGAGCCCACTTTTGGGGCCCATGGGTGCCTTGCTGCAGGCTCCATCCTCCTGCGGGTGTCTGCATTGCTGGTGTCCACTGCCCAGGCTCTAGGGCTGGCCAAGGCAGCAATTATTTTTTTTTTTAATTGATAGACTTTATTTTTTAGAACAGTTTAGGTTTATAGAAAAATAAGCAAAAAGTACAGAGTTCCCATATATCCCCTAATCCCTCCGCCCCCACCCCCCTAGTTTCCCCTATTATTATTATTATTATTATTATTATTTTATTTATTTTTTCCTCTTTAAAGATTTTATTTTTCCTTTTTCTCCCCAAAGCCCCCCAGTACATAGTTGTGTATTTTTAGTTGTGGGGCCTTCTAGTTGTGGCATGTGGGATGCCACCTCAGCATGGCTTGATGAGCAGTGCCATGTCCACATCCAGGATTCAAACTGGCGAAACCCTGGGCGGACAAAGCAGAGCCGTGAACTTAACCACTTGGCCAGGGGCCGGCCCCTCCCCTATTATTAACATCGTACATTAGTGTGGTACATTTTTTATAATTGATGAGCCAATACTGATAAACTCTTATTAACTAAAGTCCACAGTGTATTTACCTTAGGGTTCACTCTTGGTGTTGTACATTCTATGGGTTTTGACAAATGAATAAAGACACGTATCCACCATGACCATATCATAGAGAGTAGTTTTACTACCCTCAAAATCCTCTATGCCCCACCCCTTCCTCCCAACCCCTGGCAACCACTGATGTTTTTACTGTTGCTATAGTTTCATCTTCTTCAGAATGTCATATAGTGGAATCATACAGTATGTAGCCTTTTCAGACTGGTTTTTATTCTGGTGAGGAAGATTGGCCCTGAGTTAACATCTGTTGGCAATCTTCCTCTTTTTGCTTGAGGAAGAGTAGCCCTGGCTTTTTTTACTTAGCAATGTGCATTTAATGTTGCTCTATGTCTTTTTGTGACTTGATAGTGCATTCCTTTTTATGGCTGAAAACTATTCGATTGAATGGATGTACCACATTTTCTTTATCCACCCATCTGTTGATGGATCCTTGGATTGTTTCCACTTTTTGGCTATTGTCAATAGTGTTGCTATGAATCCCTCTCTTTTTCTCTCCTGTTTTTCTTTGTGGTTCGTGGCTCTTTAATTATTAAGGTAATACAAATTTGTATACAAAATTTAATAAAGTATTTAAAGTAAAAAATAAGACCCCCGTGCTCCCCTCCATGTCCATTCCTCACAGGTAACCACACACACAGAGTTATGTTTTCTAAGTTTAACAAAAATAGGATTATATACTATGTATTGTTCTACAAGCTTTTCCCCTTCTTTACAGAATATCTTAGGCTATCTTTCTGTGTCAGTCAGTTCACAGATCTATTATTAATGACGACACGGTGTGGATGAACTGTAATTATATTAACAAGCCCCTCGACTGATGTGTACTTAGAATTGTTCCTGTTTCTTACTTTTACAAAGTGCTCCCCAGTGACTCCTTGTTCAGGCCCCTTTGTCACATGTAGAATAAATTCCTAGAATTTCAATAGTTGGGTCAAAGGGTGTGAGTACTTAATTTTTTGACCAATATTAATAAACCACTTGCCAAAAGAGCTGCACCAGGTTACAGTCCATTTTTTAAACTGAGATATAATTGACGTATAACAGCCCTTCTATCAGTATAACAGTGTATGTAATATATCCTTACCACCAATGTATTTTCTTACTATTTAAAATTTTTAGTAATGTCATAGTTGAAAAATAAAAACGATGGGTTTGATATGCATTTCTTTGAGGGCTAATGAGGTTGATTGAACCTTTTTTCTTAGGTTTTTGGCCATTCCTATTTCCTTGTCCAGTTTTGCTTATTCATGGCCTTGGCCCATTTCCTAGTTGTCTCCTTGCCAGTGTGGTGTGCTAAGCCTGAAGCTAGGAGAGGTCTGGCTCTAGCATCTGTAACTCTGGGCTCTTTATCTCACAGGTGGATGAAACTCAGTTTAATAAGGTCCTTGGCTATATCAAATCTGGGAAGGAAGAGGGGGCGAAGCTGCTGTGTGGTGGAGGGGCAGCTGCTGACCGTGGCTACTTCATCCAGCCCACTGTGTTCGGAGATGTGCAAGATGGCATGACAATCGCAAAGGAGGAGGTTAGCACGGGGCCAGCACTCTGGGGAATGTTCTTAGGAGGAACAGTGGACAGTTCAGTCCGGCATCTTGACACTGTGACCCAACAGCTGTATTTGGGTCAAATCCTGGCTCTACGCTTAGGACAAATTGTTTACAGTTCACATCTGATCTCATCACTCTTCTCTTCAGCCTCTTATGTCCACCCACTGTCTGGAGATCTTCTAAATTTGCTGGCATAGACTACAGGCCCATCGTGTTCTGGTCCTCTGAGCCATGAGTCAAGGAATGACTTTGCCTGGCCTTTCTTGTGGTCTTCATATAAGCAGGACACTGGATGAGACCAAAGGGCTGACTTCCCCTATAGTGAGATTCCCTTGGTGTACTCCCCCTTGGCACTCATGAACACAGAGCAGAAGCTCTGTCTCATGCACTCATTTCACAAATAATTATTTAATGCTTACTATGTGCCAGTCTCAGACCCTGGGGGTCCAAAGGTATCCAAAATGTGTTTTCTGCCCTCACAGAGTTCAGACTTGCTCCACTTCCCCCAGCTGGATTAAGCCCTTTAGGGGCCCTAAGTAGAAAAAATATTATAATGTCATCCCTTTTCATATATAATTCAAAATGAAATAATATTAGTATGCAACATCAGAGTAAGAAAGTCCAACAGAGTTCTCTTTTCCCATCAGGAATACTTTGATGCTTTTTTTTAAATCTCAAATATCAATTTTCTGGAAGGGTGGAGAGTGGGTACCTCTGCTTTGCCAGTGCCTGAAGCACATGATGCTGTCTCACAGTCCTTGGTCTAACCATGATGAGCTGGCAGTCTTCTCCCACCTTCGTCTTGATACTCTCCAGTCCTGGAATCAGCCATTTCTTCAAGAAGTCCCAGTTCCTTTTAGTGGAGAAGGGGATCTCGTGAGAAGGGGCACTGGGCGTGCTTGTACCTTGAACTCCATTTCCCTCTTCCTCCCTGCTCCTCACCCCGACTCTGGTTTGGCCACTTTCTGCTCCTGTCGTATCACAGCTTGACTGTCACTTCTGCGCAGCCTTCCCTCATTCCCCTCCTCCCTCAACCCAGTGCGGCCAGGTAGCTCCTCAGGGCTCCCCCAACTCCTTACACTGCTGGGAATAGGTACATTCTCATCACTGATTACACTGTGATCACTTACAGCTCCTTCCCCCCAGTGCTGTCCCCTGAGGTTGCTGAGAGCAGCCACACCCCAACAGCAGCCAGCACACCTGACTCCCATGTCTTCATTTCTAAATCCCATTCTCCACTGGAGGGACCCAGGACCCCTTGAAGAAACGGCTGACTCCAGGAATGGGCAGGGAAAGTACCAGATAACCTGGTATGTCTTGAGAGCCGAGACCCTGTTCACAGTTGGTTCTTTAGCGTCTCCTGTGTGCCTTGCTGAACGACTGACTTAACCTCTTTGACACCAAATCTCTGTGTAACATGCCAGGAACCCCCACCTTGCAGGCCTATTTAGAAATAAGATAAGGTGTGTAAAGCACGCAGCACACAGATGGTAACCAGTCCCCATTAGCTTCCCTCCCTCTGCGTTCCAGTGAGCTTGGGGGCTGTCGTCTCTTTCTGAACTGTCGGGGCATGTCTGGGGCTGTGACCACATCTGGAATCATCTGCTCAGCGCTGTGAAAGCTGGACAAAAGGGGGTTCCCTGTCTGCCACACCCTCCCACTCTGCTCTCTCCCCTAGATCTTCGGGCCAGTGATGCAGATCCTGAAGTTCAAGACCATAGAGGAAGTCGTCGGGAGAGCCAACAATTCCAAGTATGGGCTGGCCGCAGCTGTCTTCACAAAGGACTTAGACAAAGCCAATTATCTGTCCCAAGCCCTCCAGGCTGGCACTGTGTGGTAAGAGCCTCCCATGGCCCCTCAGAACCCAGGAGGGATCCCCAAAGCCAGGATGTTCTGGAACCCAGTGCTCACATCCCAGGGGTGCTGGGCTCAGTTCCTCCTGGGTCAGGGTGTGGTACAGCAGAGAGATTAGAGAGTTCCTGCCCCCCGCCCTCCAAGAGAATAAGCTGCCCTCCAGTGCATATGCCTGTGCAGCTGTTCTTGGGGAAGCAGATGGATGGCTGGGGCTCCTTACCAAGCTGTCACAAGGGCAGGAGACCAGAGCCGAGGGCCTAGACTTGTAACACAAGTTTTAAAAGCTTAGCACCTACTTCACACCCATTAGGATGGCTGCGATTTTAAAATACAGAAAATGCCAAGTGTAGGTGAGGATGTGGAGAAACTGGAACCCTCACATGTTGCTGGTGGGAATGTAAAATGTTGCAGCCACTCTGGAAGACAGTCTGGCTGTCCTTCAATAAGTTAAATGTAGAATTACCACAGGACCAGGCAATGCCACTTGGAGGTATATACCCAAGAGAAATAAAAACCTAAGTGCACACGAAAAAGTGTCCCCGAATGTTCATAGCCGAGCATTCATGATAATCTTCTTGGGGTGACAGAAATATTCTTTATTTGAGGTGGCAGAAATATTCTGGCATTAGTTAGTGGTGATGGCTTGAATGACACTGTGAATACGCTATCAACCACTGAATTGTACACTTTAGAATGGTGTTTCAAATGCAATTAAAATTTAATACATTTAAAAAATGGCAAGAGAAGTTTAGCACCTAGTGAGCAAAAATGATTCATTAGAATGGGAAGCTATCACGTGGTGCACCCTGTTACTGAGATCCATCTGTGACCACATCATGAAGGATAAAGATGATTGACAGCTTTATTTCATGCGGCATGCTTTGGACTCCTACATGGCTCATTATTACTATGGTTCTACCCATCCATTTTTTCTCAATAAAATTTTAGAGTGATACAGGAGGCCCAAGGGGTGTGACATGGATTCCCTTTGAATTACTTCTGAAAACTCGTTTCAAACTATAGGATCAACTGCTATGACGTGTTTGGGGCCCAGTCACCATTTGGTGGCTACAAGATGTCTGGGAACGGCCGGGAGCTGGGAGAGTATGGCCTGCAGGCATACACCGAGGTGAAAACTGTGAGTATGGGCACCTTCTCAGCCCTCTCCGTCATGAAAGTCCATCAGTATTTATCACTAGTTTCTTGTTTTAAGCCAGAGAAGCTACAAAAGAGGGTAACGGCCCAGTCTCTGCTCTGTCCTGTGAGAAGGAACTGAGACTCGACCACTACTATGCCCGCATAGTCCTTCGCTGGGCTTTGTTGTACACCAAGTTCCTGTAAAACCTGAGAGGGAGGAAAGACCCAGCGGGGCAAAGCAGCGAGGAAAAGCTTCTAATGAGAATGAAGTTACTACGAGGCATTAGATGTCAAGGGCCATAAATATACCCATATCCATACCCAACTTTAGTGGTAGGAATATAGCCTGAAGAACTAAGCAGAAATACAAGGAAAGTGTTATTTCCAGAAATATTCATCACAGCGTTATCTAAGAGGAAGAAATCAGATGCAAATTATGGAACACCCAAATCATGGAGTAGTTAATAGCCATTAAAATAGTTTTGCAGAATTTTGATATAGAAAATGCTCATCTTTTAAAGTAAAAAAGCAGATACAAAGTAATATATGTAGTGTAAGTCCAAGTTAAAAACTATATATGCGTATATATAGATACTCAGATATCTTTATGAAAAAAGAAAGACACTAAAGTGAAAATGATTTTCTCTCTACGATGAACATTAATTACAGTTTAGCCAGGAAACATACTTGCAAGTGATAGTCACAGAAAAGAGAGGGGCTGGCCCCGTGGCCGAGTAGTTAAGTTCGCACACTTGGCTTCAGCAGCCCAGGGTTTCGCCGGTTCGGATCCTGGGCATGGACCTAGCACCGTTCATCAAGCCATGCTGAGGCGGTGTCCCACATGCCCCAACTAGAAGGACCCACAACGTATTATACAACTATATACCGGGGGGCTTTGGGGAGAAGAAGGAAAAATAAAATCTTTAAAGAAAAGAGAAATGGGCTGAGTTGGGAATGTGCCGTGTAGGATGTTGAGCAGCATCCCTGCCTTTTACCTGCTAGATGCCAGTAGCAACCCCAACCCCCTCCACCCCGGGACGGTCACAAATGTCTGGGTTAAGGGGAGGGAGGCAGAGTGTGATCTCCTACAGAACAGAGCTCCAGCAGTTCCTGGGATTGGCCAGAGGGGGATCGAGATGTTGGAAGTAAGGCGAGCCCTTCTGTTGATAGGCGGGCAGCACCCAGCTGAGGGTGCCTGCAGACGCCAGGGAAACATGCAGATTTAACACCTTCTCTGTACTCTCTTCCAGGTCACAATCAAAGTTCCTCAGAAGAACTCATAAAGAACCACGCCGGCTTCCTTACTCACCCAGTGACAAAAGTTCAATGAGATGAGCAACAAAACCAAGAAAAAGGACGCTTGCATGCTAAAAGTCTCAAAAGAGAAATTCTCCCACAAAATCTCTCGGATCAAGAAAGTCCCAGAATTTGAATCAATAAATAGGGTGGGTTTGAGGTCAGGAGTGCTACTAGCCTTCAGGGTGATTTTTCAAAAATAGATTCAATGAATGTCTCATCCTGTCCATCTGATACACTTCTGTAACTTGCCTTTATGGGGGAAGAAAAAGCCATTGTTTAAAATTGTATTAATATTGAGGCAATAGCTAGCACCTTGCTTTGTATTCTGGACTAAAGCTCATTAAAAACAATGCTGCTCTTCACTTTTTGGGTAACTCTTCTTCCATCTCGATAACCCAAGGAAACACTGCCAACAGGTATGTCAACTCCTCTGTGCGAATGTCATGTTATGTACAACTCCCGCCCGTCCCCTACTGTGGGTAAAATAGCCTTTGTTTCCTGCGTGTAGTTAACAGATCTCTGTGGTCTGTCCACCTGTGGCAGGCCCTGTGCTAGGCCCTTACTAGGCACTAGAGATGACACTTAAGCAAGACCCCCCCAGCCCCGTCCTCAGAGAGGGGGAGGTAAACTGGGAAAGATATACTTGCCTCAGTATTTTAAGTTCAAAAACTTGGTCAGATCACGAACGGATAAAGATGTGGATATATACACAATGGAATACTGCTCAGCCATAAGAAAAGATGAAATCTTGGGGGCCGGCCCGGTGGCGCAGCAGTTAAGTTCGCACGTTCCGCTGCTTGGCGGCCAAGGGTTCGCCAGTTCAGATCCTGGGTGCAGATATGGCACCATTTGGCAAGCCATACTGTCGTAGGTGTCCCACGTATAAAGTAGAGGAAGATGGGGATGGATGTTAGCTCAGGGCGAGTCTTCCTCAGTGAAAAGAGGAGGATTGGCAGTAGTTAGCTCAGGGCTAATCTTCCTCAAAAAAAAAAAGATGAAATCTTGTCATTTGTGACAACACGGATGGACTTTGAGAGTATTATGCTAAGCGAAATAAGTCAAAGGGAGAAAGTCAAATACTGTATGATCTCACTCATAAATAGAATATAAAAATAACAAACACACAGAGACAGATTGGATTGGTGGCTACCAGAGGGGAAGAGGGGAGGGAGGAAGGCGGAAGGGGTGATTAGGCACATGTGTGTGGTGACGGGTTGTAATTAGTCTTTGGGTGGTGAACATGATGTAATCTACACAGAAATAAAAATATATAATGATGTACACCTGAAATTTATATAATGTTATAAACCAATATTACCTCAGTAAAAATAAATTAAAACAACGTGGTCAGACCTGATCAAAAAATGGGCAGGGGACATGAACAGACATTTCTCCAAAGAAGATATACGGATGGCCAATAGACACATGAAAAGATGCTCATCGTCACTAATCATCAGGGAAATGCAAATCAAAACTACACTAAGATATCACCTTATACCTGTTAGAATGGCAAAAATATCCAAAACAAAAAGTGACAAATGTTGGAGAGGTTGTGGAGAAAAAGGAACCCTCATACACTGTTGGTGGGAATGCAAACTGGTGCAGCCACTAGGGAAAACAGTATGGAGATTTCTCAAAAAATTAAAAATAGAAATACCTTACGACCCAGCCATCCCACTACTGGGTATCTATCCAAAGAACTTGAAATCAGCAATTCCAAAAGTCCCATGCACCCCTATGTTCATCGTAGCATTATTTACAATAGCCAAGACATGGAAGCAACCTAAGTGCCCATCAACTGATGATTGGATAAAGATATGGTATATATATACAATGGAATACTACTCAGCCATAAAAAAGAACAAAATCGTCCCAGTCACAACAACATGGATGGACCTTGAGGGTATTATGGTAAGTGAAATATGCCAGATAGAGAAAGACGAACTCTGTATGACTCCACTCATAGGTGGTAGTTAACATATAGACAAAGAGAACTGATCGGTGGTTACCAGGGGAAAGCGGGGGTGGGGGGAGGGCACAAAGGGTGAAGTGGTGCACCTACAACATGACTAACAATAATGTATAACAGTAATTTCACAAGGTTGTTAACTATCATAATCTTAATAAAAAAAAGTAATTGGATAGAGTATTAGCCAAACAATTTAAAAAAAAACTTGTACTGTTCTAGGAAAAATGGGATGAATGATAGATATAAATTAAATAAGTTAAATAATTGTCCCAGCTCATTATTATATCATAATCTTAATAAAAAGGAAAAAAAAAAAAGTGGTCAGACCAAATGAGACACACTCATGCTGAACCAATTTCATAAGAGCTTAATTTGGGAACCAGACGTCAATTTGCTCACTTTAAGTGAGGTCTGTATTTCCAAGTAACCAGATCTTTTGAACCTCCTATCCGGAAAACTGCCATCCTTTAGTCAAGGCACCTGGTGAATCAGTAATTAGTGTTAGTAAATTGGGAATCAAAAGATTCCTTGGGGAACAGCAGAATTGGAGCAAAAAGAGTTGAATCGCAGTAATAGTTTGTGATCATTTTTGGGTCACAAATTCCTTTATCCTTTCCTAAGAAGAAAAACATGCCTTCTGTATAATTTTTGCGGATACTGTCAGGGAGTGATAAAGCTCACTGGTTGACCCCTGGCCTTATTTCCCTCAGGCTCAGCCATGTTTGATAAACGATCCCTACTCCACTAAAGACTAATCTGACTTATTTGAATAGCGCTACACAATTTTTGTCATACATGCACATACCTGTACTATCATTTACTTTTTTCTTTAAATCAACTCTTATTTAGACAAATTTTTAAAAACTTTGCCATACATTAAACAATAGCATTTATCTGACATAAATAGAAGGCATTATAACAATGATAAAAGTAAAACAATGTTACTAAATTTAAAATGATGAAATACAAGTAAATCTAATCATTTAGATTAGATATTAGATAGGAGTAAATCTAATCATTATACAACTGTTCACACTGAAATAAGTGTCCCTCAATGAGAAGACTAGGATTTTATGACCAGTCGGCAGTAACAGGATATCCCTGTCACTGGTGGGATCCCTATAGTGCTCCAAAAAGTGTTGCCAAGAACCCATTTGGGGCAAATTGGAAAAAACAGAGAAATGTAATGTTTCCCGCCTCTGAGCCCTGTGAATCAGACTCACTGTAATTGTAAGAGAATCCGCTCTTTACACTGATGAATAACAGAGGAAATGCTAGCTATGAAGAAAGGTCTATAATGTAGACTTTGACATCCTAGACACTTGTTAATCTCTGTGCTTTTAGTGCCAGGAACCAGTGAGAACCTTAAGTAGCTGCCTGAAGCAAAAACAAAGTTCTCAGGTTATGAACAACCTAATCTCTCCGGGTATTTGGATGTGGGTCAGTCACAGGAGTATTGGGTGTAAACTGCTGCTTCTGCCTTCAGCCTCGCTGAGTGCCCAAGAGGAAATGGGCAGCCCCTGGCTGAATGAGGACACAAGGAACTTCAAGCAGCCTGAAGAACCTGGCTGAGGAGGCATTTTCTGAGTGTAGGCACCACCTTGTGGACAAAATGTACAACTACAGCGCTATCCTCTCGGAGAGCAGGTGGATAGACCTACCTGCTGGTGTCTTTCAAAGATCATGTTGTACACAACACGACTGTACACCTGCAACAGCTGGCAGGCAAAGCAATGAGGGAATCAAGAGGCCAGGGTCATGTACCCGAAATCATTAAAAACAGAGATTCCAACAAACACTTGTATACAAGTGTTCACAGCAGTACTATTCACAATAGCCACAAGGTGGAAACAACCCAAATGTCCATCAATGGATGAATGGATAAACAAAATGAAAAAAAAAGTCGTTATACACATAATGGAATATTATTCAACCATAAAAAGGAATGAAGCCCTGATACATACTATAGCATAGATGAACCTCAAAAACATGCTAAGTGAAAGAAGCCAGCACAAAAGTCACATATTGTATGATTCCATATACATGAAATGTCCAGAATAGGCAAATCCATAGAGTTGGAAAGTAGATTGTATTTCATTATTTTAAATTTAGTAACATTGTTTTACTTTTATCATTGTTATAATGCCTTCTATTTATGGCAGATAAAAAAATAAAGCAACCAGGGTCACAGAGCTGTTTGGGGTAACTTGTGCAAGCTGTGTAACCTCTGGGCCCTCATTTCCTTAAGATCCCTACAGTCATTTCCAGCTCTCACTCAGCTACTTTGTGAAAGGTAAAAGGGAACCGATATTTATTTATTTACATTGATTTTATTAACCTTTTTTGAAAAGGAAGTAAGTACACATGGTAAAAAAAATTTCAGGGGCCGGCCCCGTGGCCAAGTGGTTAAGTTCCCACACTCCGCTTCGGCGGCCCAGGGTTTCGCTGGTTTGGATCCTGGGCGCGGACATGGCACCACTCCTCAGGCCACGCTGAGACAGCATCCCACATGCCACAACTAGAAGGACCCACAACTAAAATATACAACTGTGTACTGGGGGGATTTGGGGAGAAAAAGCAGAAAGAAAAAAAAAAGATTGGCAACAGTTGTTAGCTCAGGTGCCAACCCTAAAAAAAAAAATCAGTGAAATATAAATCTGGCTCCCAATTTTGTGGCCCTAAGGAGAAATATTTATTTTGCACCTACTAAACGCCAGGTGACGCTGATGCTGCTGATCTGGAGGCCACACTTTGAGAACCAATGCTCTAGAAAAAAGTACATTAGGTCGTTCTTTGATCCTTCCACATGGAGGAAACCCTCATCTCCTTAATATGACAGGGATCAAAACTCCCTTCAGAAAAATTTGTGTTTGCTTTTTACTTTTTATTTTGAAATTATTTCAAATTTACAGAAGTTTTAAGATAGTACAACAATCTCTCATATACTCTACCCAGATTCATCCATTTTTCACGTTTCCTCATTTGCTCTCGCGGTCCTTGCTCCCCTTCTTGCCCCCTAGACACGTTTTCTTTTTTGCTGGGCCACCTATGAAGGCTGCAGGCGTCATGCCATGGCCTCCTAGTACTGTGCTGCATGTGAACCTTTACTTTGGATATTCTCCTACATTACCACGGTTCAGTTACCAAATTCGGGAACTTTAATTTGATCCACATTGATAGGATACTTGTGTTGAGAGACAGGATTATCTTGGGGGAAGCAGGTGACATCTCCTGGTCCTACTCTGCCTCCTCGGAGACTCTCACACACTTGCCATAGGCCAGGAAGAGGGCCCTCACTCAACCATGCTGGCACTCTGATCTCAGACTTCCATCGTCCAGAACTGGGAGAAATAAATTTGTTATTGATAAACCACCGAGCTTATGGCATTTTGTTACAGCAGTCCGCACGGATGAAGACAGCATCTGATCACGCACTTCTGCCTCTCCTGACCCCGCTCTCCAATCCCATTGCCAGGGGTGGGAGTAAGGATATCAGTTCTGTATATCACCTGCCAATTGTAATGATGATCACGACAATAATAATAATAACGGTAATAATGATAAGAATAACGGTTTATTTTTAAAGCTACATCAAAACGTCACGTATTGGTAAATCTGAGGTAATCTCTGTTTCTTGTCTTAGCTGGAAAGTTAGAACTACAGTTATCAAATGTGTCTTTTCAGAATCCCAATTTCCATCTGGGCTTCAAAAGGCTACCAAGTGAAGTTGCTGTTTAGTGGGTACAGAGTTTCAGTTTTACAAGATGAGAAGTTCTGGAGATTGTACAATAATGTGAATATATTTTAAAGCGACTGAACTATACACTTAGAAACGGTTGAGATGGTAAATTTTGTCATACATTTTCTACCACAATAAGAAAACAACTTTTTAAAAGGTTACCAAGTAAGACATCTGAGAAGCTGTCCCAGGAGAGGGATGATGTTTCTGTGGCTCCCAAAGGAGAGGCCTGAGCCAGCCAGCAAACAATGAGGGAAGCAAGCAAGCAATGGGCAGCCCTGTGCGTGGGAGGGTTCAGGCCAGGTGACGGGAAGTGTTCCAGCGGGCCTGCAGAGCGCCAGCAGGGATGCTGTGGAAACGCAGAGCTGCACTGTGAGCACAGGGTTGGCCTTGATGATTGCTAGGGTCCCGTCCAACCCTGAGAGGCTGAAGGATGTGAGCTAAGTTCAGCAAAAGCTAGAACTTCTATTCAGAGACTGTCACATTGTACTATGATATATGTAAGGCACAAAAATTTAGGTGGTAAAACCAGTGCATGCTCTCACACTATAAAAGAATATAACTGCGTATGACCTTTCTGGTAGGAATCCACTGCTAAAAACTCACTGAAGAAAACAATTGGACAAGTGTGCAAAGCATGTTAGGCAAGAGCACTACTTGCAATAGCAGGAAACTTCAAACAACTTAAATGTCCGTTAAGAAAACCAGTGACCACTCGGAGGTATTCAGAGGGATGACACATCACTTTGAGTGTCAAGCAGAAGAGAGATGTTTGGGGAAGGATGTGGGACAGGAAGTACAGTGAGAGACAGGAACTCTGCTTCTCTCCACAGCCTTCTCTCTGCAGACTGGCTTTCACCACTTTAACTGCCTCAGCCTGGACAACACAACCCACAACTGGCTTAATGTGCCAGTCTCAATTCCCAGGAGCCTCCGATGGGAGGCCTAGCTTGGGTCAGATGTCCGTTCCTGAGCGAGTCAGCAGTGGCTGGAAGATGGGGTCACATGGCACTCACTTGTAGATAGGCCCATCCCCTAAGCAGGGGCTGTTGGGTGATGGGCACTCTGGAGGTGCCTACACTCACTCATCAGTGTGGTCCAGGACCAACTGGCAGCATCTGAATCACCGGACAGCTTCTTCGCAATGCAGAATCCTAGGTTCTACCCCACACCTAATGAATCAGAATCTGGATTTTAAAAAGGTCCTCAGGGGTTGGCGTGTGTGTTAAAGTTTGAGGGACACTGGTTTATCACAAGAAACGACAGTTGGCTCCCAATTTTTTTCTTCCTTCCCTCCCTCCCTTTCCTTATTAAAACAGCTTTATTGAGATAGAATTCACCCACCATACTATTCAACCATTTAAAATGTACAATTCAATTTTTTTTGGTATGTTCACAGAATTGTGCATCTATCACCACAATAGATTTTAGAACATTTTCATTGCTCTAAAAAGAAACCCATACTCCTTGGCTGTCATCCACTAATCCCACCCACTCCCCCCACCCCAGCCCTCAGCAATTACTAATTTACTTTCTCTCTAGAGATTTGCCTATTCTGGACATTGCACATAGATGGAGTCATACAGTATGTGAACTTTTGTGTCTGGCTTCTTTCATTTAGTGTAAGGTTTTCAAGCTTCATGCATGGTGTAGCATGGATCAGCACTTCACTCCTTTTTATTGCCGAATACCATATCCCTATGTGGACGTATCACATGTCGTTTTACCATTCATCTGTTGTTTTCACTTTTTGGCTATTATGAATCATGCTGCTAAGAACATTCACATACAAGTTTTTGCATGGACGTGTTTTCACTTCTCTTGGCTTAGACTTCTAAAAAGAAAGAAAAAGTCACATAACGGAAACTCAGATGTGACCGTGCCCAGCTTCTGCTATTGCCCAGTGCTAACCTTGAAACAGGACGCAGAATTTTAAATCCTCACCAGAGCAAACCTTACTGCAGAGTTCCGGAGGGTCAAGGGGGAGTGACACATCACCTGGGGCTCAGCCTATCACTCCTGTCCTTTCCCACCTCTCCTCTCCTCAAGAGCACCCCCTTCCCTAGCCCAGGAGTTTCCTGTTCCTTGTTCCCCTCCCTCCACAGCCCTCCTCCTCCTCTCTCCCTCCACTCCCCTGCGCCATCCTTCCCTAACGCACAGCAAACCAGCTGGGTACGATCTGCGCCCTCTCACCCACCCCTACCTTATCAGCAAATCCAGGACCCTTCTCGGGGAACAGCGGTGGTTGTAAATGATAAATAATTTTCCTGCCACAAACAATTGTAGTTCCTGCTAGTCTGCACATACTTGACTATGTCACATACAACAACCACACACATTGACAAGCGCATATAAAAACATCTGAAGAACACTAAGTTCTGTGTCAATAATAAGCCTTCGAGTTCTCTTTCATACCATCGTTCATTAATTATTAATTACAACGAGAAGCATGGCTTTTATCCAGAATCTTTAGTAACTTCCTTTTTTTCACCTGTTCTACTAGGAGCATCTTTCATTTCAGTGCATATAATAGGCCTCTCTCGTTCCTTTCAATGGCTACACTGTTACTCAATGTCTAAATATATCATAAGCTATTGAACCAACCCCCATTAATGGATGTTCAGGTTATATTACTTTTATAACCAGCAAACGCAATAGGGAGATTGTCACTTTGAAAAATCATAGTTAAAAAAAGACGACACACTACCACAACAGAAAACCAGTGTTCCAGTAGGTCTTGATGCTGATTTCCAGTTCGTTACTGGAACTTTCATGTAACCTGGAGGTGGAGTCCCCCTGGAGTGTGAGGATTAGTGGGCCTCTGGACATCTATTACTTCCATAAAAATGAGCAAAGCATCTGTGTTCTGACAGATGACGTTCACCAGAGCCTGTGACTGCCCTGAGGGATTCCAGGACTTGTCCGAGCCTGAGCAGAGCTTGACTGCAGGGAGCGCCAGCTATCCTGTGGATCTGATAACCCCACTATTCTTTCGAGCACTGCATCCTAGAGCTTCTCGTTCACTCTGCTTGCTACAGTAAACATGCTGCTCCTTTTACTCATTACAATGTCTTCTATCACCAGGGCTGGTCCCTACCCCACATCTCCTCTGGAATGGTACTCATAGCTTGTTTCCTTTAGGACGCTGGGTATCCCACCTCCGGCCCCAAGTGCCTCGCCTCCTCCTTTGAACTACCTTCCTACCTACTACACACTTGTACATATTGCTATGTTATGCTGTATTCGATCCACTTCCTTCCTCAGAGCGAGAAGCCTTGGATGGTAGAGACCAGCTCTGTGTCCCCAGAGTAGGCACCCAACGAATGTGTTACAACGGCCTGAAGTGGTATGGAAGAAACTGTACTGGGCTCACCCAAAAAACCATACTGGGGCATTACTGAAGGACTGCACTACTCTAAACTCAAGTAACGTGGGCCTGGGACATGGAGGCATGGAAAACGGACTCTCAAGGTTGAAGAGGGTGACTGTGGGAGCTTGAAAACCTTGCTAGTCAAAGGAAGGGTCAGGGTCCAACAGCATCGACATCACCTGGGCACTTGTTATAAATGCAGAAACTCAGAGCCCAGCTCAGACCCAGTAAACCCGACTCTGCATTTGAATCTGTGTGCACATTAAGGTTTTGGAAGTGCTACACTAGAAGAGGCGGTGCCAGACCTTAAGAGCAACTGATTTTATTCCTTTTTTTTTTTTTGAGGAAGATTAGCCCTGAGCTAACTGCTGCCAATCCTCTTCTTTTTGCTGAGGAGGACTGGCCCTCAGCTAACATCCGTGCTCATCCTCCTCTACTTTATATGTGGGACGTCTACCACAGCATGGCGTGCCAGGCGGTGCCATGTCCGCACCTGTGATCGGAACCGGCGAACCCTCAGCTGCCGATGCAGAATGTGCGAACTCAACCGCTGCGCCACCCGGCCGGCCCCTGATTTTATTCTTGTCCTGAGGAGGTGAGGCGACTCCAGAGGAAGGTGGAGTAGCACACTGCAGCAACCCTCACCTCAGCTATGTCAGGTGGTACCCAGGAGGGAAAGTGGGCAGTGGCAAGAGAACAGGGTCTGTCCTCCATTCTAGGATTAACTGCCACTTAACCAGCTGAATAATCCAGCCATGGCTGGGCACACAGAGGTCCTCAATAAATATTTTTGGATGAATTACCGAAAATTGATAAAGTCTAATTAACCTTAGTCTCGTTTCCTCGTCTGTAAAATGGGGATGATGATAATCACAGCGCCCACCTCCGGGTGCTGTGAGGAGGTTAACGAGATAAAGGAAGTGAAAGTTACTATAAAGGCGTCAGTTCCTATCATGGAGTACAGCTTGGGTTCCGCGGAGTTTTTGGAAAGGAGATAGCTGGGTTTCCCCAAGAGCCGGCTGCAGTTATAAGGTGCTATGCGGCAGGCAAGTAAGTGCAAACTTGGTTTCAGGGAAGAGTACTGGAAAAGAGTTAACCAAAGCAGCCTCTGGTGGTGGGCTCATAGGAGATATTCACTTTCTGCATTAAATCCTATATTGTTCAACTTTTAAAAAATAATGACATACACGACGCTTGTGAAATTGGAAAAGAACCCTCACTAGCAGGAAAAAAATGGGGGGGGGGAGAACAGCTGTATGGCTTTCAATCGCTTTTTCATCTCAAATCTTCAAGGGCTCCACTCGGAATGAGAGCTACCCTGAGCACCAGGGGAAAACGAAGCGGACAGGCTTCCCTGGCAATTACTCAAGCAGATTATCCAGAAAGTCAGATCAGGAAACATTTAAGACTAAGAAGTTCGCCACCCTTGTTCTAAGCACTTAGAAAATTCATCTAGTAGCCTGGGTCTGTTAATAACTTTTAAACAGACTTTTAATTTGCTATTAAATAACTCAGTTTAAAGAGGAAAGATCTTTTTGAGAGTAACGGGGTTATTTAAGCATCATATTGAGTTTTTTTCTTACTAAGGAAAAATTCACATAACATAAAATTGACATTAACCATTTTAAAGTGTATAATTCAGTGGCATTTAGCACATTCAGAATGTTGTGCAACTATCGCTTCAATCTAGTTCCAAGACATTTTCATCACCCCAAAAAGAAATTCTCTACCCATTAAGCAGTTACTCCCAATTCCCCTCCCCACCCAGCCCCTGGCAACTTCTAGCCTGCTTTTTCTCTCTTGGATTTGCCTATTCTGGACATTTCATATAAACGGAATCATACAATATGTGGCCTTTTGTGTCTCACTTCTTTCACTTAGCATAACATTTTCGAGGTTCATCCATGTTGTAGCATGAATCAGTGTTTCACTCCCTGTTATGGTCGAATAATTTTCCATTATATGGCTATACCATATTTCGTCTACCCATTCATCTGTTGATGGACATGTGGGTTGTTTCCACCTGTGGAAACTGTGGCTACTGCGAATAGTGCTGCTGTGAACATTTGTATACAAGTATTTGTTTGACTATCTATTTTCAGTTCTTGGTGGTATATGTCTAGGATGGAATTGCTGGATCATATGGTAATTCTACATTTAACTTTTTTTTTTTTTAGATTTTATTTTTTCCTTCTTCTCCCCAAAGTCCCCCGGTACATAGTTGTACATATTTTTAGTTGTGGGTCCTTCTAGTTGTGGCATATGGGACACCACCTCAGCATGGCTTGATGAGTGGTGCCAGGTCCGTGCCCAGGATCTGAACCTGTGAAACCCTGGGCTGCCAGAGCAGAGGGTGAGAACTTAACCATTCAGCCATGGGCCCAGGCTATACATTTAACTTTCTGAGGAACTGCCAAACTGTTTTCCACAGCAGCCATAATCATTTTACACTCCCACCAGTGTAAAATGGATGAGAATGTATGAGGATTCCAATTTCTCCACATCCTTGCCAACACACTTCCATTTTTGTTTTTTGAATTATGGCAGCATCACATTGCTTTTGCCAAGCAGTGTTACTCATCTGAAACTGCTGATTAAGCACAGTTGTGTGTCAGAGAAAGTGACATTCAGTGACAGGTTGACTGCATGTTCTCATCCATCCACTCCTACTTGTCAGTCATTGAGCCTCTAGAAGTACCTTTTAACCCTTTTTTTCCACTGTGCTCAATCTTAGTAAATGCACCACTGTCCACCAGGTTGCTTGTGCCCTGAGATAACCTGGGAATTATCCACGCCACTTCCTTCCCTTCATCCCTCACATCCAATCCATCACCAACTCCTGCTGATTGCACCTGCAAAATACATCTCAAGTCTGTTCACTTCTCCCCGATTTCTGCTACAATCATCCTAGTCCAAGCCACCATGACCTCTCATCTGCATCCCTCATCTCCTTTTTTTAACCACCTGTATTCGTTATCTACAGCTACATAACAAATTATTACAAATGCAGCAGCTTAAAACAACGCACAATCATTATCTCACGATTTCTGTGGGTCAGATATCTGGGGCGCCTTTGTTGGGTGCTCATGGTTTCTAACAAAATGACATCAAGGTGCTGGCCAGTGCTGCAGTCACTTCAAGACTCAACCGGGGGATGATCCACTTCCTAGCTCACTCATGTGGCTACTGGCAGGCCTTAGGGCCTCCCTGGCTGTTGGCTGGAGACATCAGTTCTTAGCCACAGGGACTACTCCACAGGGCAGCTCACAACTGGCTTCCTTCAGAGCAAGTGAGCAAGAGAGTGAGAGAACGAGCCTAAGACAGAAGTCACAGTCTCTTTGTAACCTAATCCTAGAAGTGATATTCTATCTCTGCTATAGTCTGTTAATTAAAAGCAAGTCACGGGTTCCAGTCCACCTTCAAGGGGTATGGGATATTACACAAAGGTATCACCAGGGGCCATCTTAGAGGCTATCTACTCCAATCTGTCCTCTGGCAGCCAACGATCTGTGTCCTTCCCACATGCAAAGTTGCACTCTCCCCCTCTGAAGGGCTTCAAAACTCGGCTGGCCTGTGACCGAGTGGTTAAGTTCGCATGCTCCACTTCAGTGGCCCAGGGTTTCACTGGTTCAGATCCTGGGCGTGGACATGGCACCACTCGTCAGGCCACGCTGAGGTTGTGTCCCACATGCCACAACTAGAAGGACAACTAAAAATATATAACTATGTCCTGGGGGTATTTGGGGAGAAGCAAGCAGAAAAAAAAGAAAATAAAGATTGGCAACAGTTGTTAGCTCAGGTGCCAATCTTTAAGGGGGAAAAAAAACCCTCATCCCAGTAAAGCATCAGCTAGAAGTCCAAAATCGCAAAACTGAATCAAGTCCAGGTGTAGATTAATCCCCTGAGTATAGTTCGTTAAGTACCTTTCCTCAAGTACAGAGCCTCTTAATGTGAAGACTTGTGAAAATAAAGAGACAAATGATTTGTCCCCTACACACTCAACAGCAACAGACACTCTTACTCAACAAGGGGGAAGTGAGAGGCACAAAGGAGTCACTGGTCCATGGAAGGCTGAAACCCAGCTGGGCAAATGTTGGAAGCTCCTAGAGTAGTTCTCAAAGCCCGAGAATAATTATCCATGGCTCCCGGCTTCACTCTCTGAGTCATGCTTTTTCATAAAAAGTAGCGTGTTTGCAGCTCAGCAGCATTCTTGGCTGTCTTCCTGCTAGCACTGTGGAGGTCTAAAGGCCTCTCTTTATTCTGTTCTGTCACTTTCTCCTCAGTCCGAGAGGCCAAATATAACTCTTTCAACAACTTTGTGAGTTTCCTGGGAACCTTCTTGGAGTTCACGCCATATCCGCAATCTCCCTGAAAAAGTCTCCTCTGCCTTGGGCTCCTGCTGGAGTGCTGCGGAGCGTGACTTTAAGCTTCCTGGAGGCCTTAACGTTTGACTGAGAGGATCTATGAGACACACCCGAAATGTCTTCAAAGGATCTTTTCCATGACTGAATAGTTTTCTAAAGTATCATCTTTGATCTTCTGAGATCTTAACAAAATATTAGACAGTCATGCCTTCTACTTTAGCTTTAGGCCATGTTATAGACTGAATGTTTGTGTCCCCTCCAAATTCATATGACGAAGCTCTAACCCCCAACGTGATATAGTTGGAAGTGGGGCCTCTGGATGGTAATTAGGTTTAGATGAGGTCATGAGGATGGGGCTGCCATGATGGCATTAGTGTCGTTATAAGAAGAAGGGACCAGAGCTCCGTCTCTCCACGTGTGAGGACACGTTGAGAAGGCCGCTGTCTGCAAGCCAGGAAGAGGGCCTCACGAGGAACTGAGTCTGCCAGCACTGTGATCTTTGACTTCCCCACTTCCAGAACTGTGAGGAATAAACGTCTATTTGTAAGACATCCAGTCTATCTAATGGGTAGAGGCTGGAAGAGTCTGGGGGTACATACTAGAAATACAAATGTTAAGGGCAATTCTGGTGAGGGCTCAGAAAGAAAAAGAGGAGAGTTGGAGAGAAAGCTTCATTTTCTTAGAGAATACATAACCAATCAAGAACAAAATGTTGGTAGAAATATCAACGGCAAGGTCCATTTCGATGAGGTCTTAGAGGGAAATGAGGAACATGTTGGACAATGGAGAAAAGTCGATCCTCGTTATAAAGTGGCAAAGAACTTGGCTGAACTGTGTCCCTAGTGTTTTTGGAAGGTAGAACTTGCGAGCAATGAAACTGGATATTCAGCAGAGGAGATTTTTTTTTTTTGAGGAATATTAGCCCTGAGCTAACACCTGCTGCCAATCTTCCTCTTTTTTTGCTGAGGAAGACTGGCCCTGAGCTAACATCCGTGCCCATCTTCCTCTACTTTATAGGTGGGACGCCTGGCACAGCATGACTTGCCAAGTGCTACCACGTCTGTGCTCGGGATCCCAACTGGCAAACTCCGGGCCACCCAAGCAGAATGTGCGAACTTAGCCGCTGCACCACCGGGCCAGCCCCTCAACAAATATTTATTAAGCATCTGCAGTGAGCTGAGTGTTGAGAATGTGACCAATTATACAGATAAAATTCTTTCCCTTGTGGAGATTATTTACAGTCTAGTTGGGGAGAGAACCCTACAGAATAAAAAACAAATGAATATATAAATAAAAGCTGTGATCCGCACCAGGAAGTAAGTTATGAGATGACAGGAATATCTGATTTTGACTGGGACAAGGGTGAGGCATCTTCTTTCTCATAAAATGGTATTTAGAATGTGGTTGGAGAATGTGTAGAACTTAGGCTGTGTGTGTGCTTGGAGGGGAGATAAGTTTCTGAGTAGAGGGAAAGCATATGCAGATAAGATCCAATAAGCTGAGCTGCCAGACTCAGAGTATTTGAGCACTGGGACCTCGTCTCTTCTTCATCTCTGCATTCTATTATGTAGCACAGTGTCTGGCACAGAGAGCCACTTGAGAAATTCTTACTGAATGAACGAATGAATCCAAGGCACCTTCTATTTCCTGTTATGGATAATGTCAATTCACGTCATTTAGAAATTTCCTTCCAAAATTCCCTGCTGGATCACTGTTCTCATTTGTATGAGGTAGCACAGGCAAAACTGCTGTAACAAAAAGACTCAAGTATGTAAAAGCTCAATATAATAATGTAGGTTTATTTTTTTTTTCTCATACATCAGTCCTAGGTGTAAGATTAGGTCGATGGGGCCGAGTTCTCCTCCACCCAGGAATCTTCCATCTTGAGGCCTTGCCTTCTCCAGATGCTGGTCATCATCTTTCAGCTGGCAGAGTAAATAAGACCAGCTGTTGACGGATTTTCTGGGCCAAGCCAAGAAACAATGCACATCTCTTCTGCTCACTTTCCACTAGGGAGAGCATAGGCACAGAGCCACATCTACTTTAAGGGGGCTGAGGGATGTACTCTAGGCATATAGCCAACAACGAGGACAACTATATCTGCGCAATATACATCCAATTACTCACTTGACTTATCCTCTGGTATATTGAACAAGAACCTCAAATTAACCTAGATAGAACAGAACTCTGGATTCCCCACCCTCACTCTCATCAACCTTTGATTCACTGAATGGCACCATCATCTATCCAATTGCTTAAATTAAGCCAAACACCTCGAAGTTATTTTATTTATTTATTTTTAAGATTGTATTTTTCCTTTTTCTCCCCAAAGCCCCCTGGTACATAGTTGTATATTTTTAGTTGTGGGTCCTTCTAGTTGTGGCATGTGGGATACAGCCTCAGCATGGCCTGATAAGTGGTGCCATGTCTCTGCCCAGGATCCCAATTGGCGAAACCCTGGGCCACCGAAGCAGAGCACACGAACTTAACCACTCGGCCATGGGGCCAAGCCCCTGGAAGTTATTCTTGATTCATTTCTTATTCTCACCTTCCACACTGAATCCTTCAAGAAGTCCTGTCAATTCTACCTCCAAAACATCATAAATCCATCTACTCTATCTTTACTGCCACCTCTTCGGTTCAAGCACCATATAATCTCTCGTCTGGATTATTTCGATAGCCTCCTAAATGCTCTCCATGTATCCACTCTTGCTTGCCCATATTTCATTCTCTGTACAGCAGAGCGATCTTTTAAAACATAACTTTGATCACATCACTCTTTAGTGATGGCTTAGAATAAAATCCAAAGTTCTTTCCATGTCCCCTAAGGGTGTATATGACACAGCCCCGGCCCAGCTCTCCAACCTCATCCTTTATCACTCTCTCCTACTCACTCTGCTCCAGCTACAGTGATCTTCTTGCTGCTCCTGGAACACATTTAACTTTTTCCACCTTAAGATTTTTGCACTTGCTGTTCCAAATGCCCAGAAACCTCTTCGAATTTCCAACAGACCACTCCTTCTCATTCCTCAGAGGTCTCAGCTTCAATGTTACCTCCTGGGAGACCTGCCCTAATCATCTAAAAGAGAAAAATCCCCTCATCCAGTTATTCTCTTACTTCAGCATCCTGTTCATTTTCTTCCTGGCATCTACAAACTCTGTGTTTTTCCCTGTTTATTTTCTGCTTCCCTTTCCCGAAAGTAAGATCCACGAGCAAGTACTGTGTCTTGTTCCTACTGTTTGCCCAGTGTCGAGCAGACCTGGCACACAGTGGTGCTCAAGAAATAAGTGAATGAATGAAGAACCACCAAGAGGTGATCAGCCAAAAGCTCCCGCAAGGTAAGCTGCGGGTGTAGTGTAAGGAGCACAAACCTGGGTTCCGATTCTGCCTTGACCGCTTCTCAGCTGTGCACAAGTGAGGCGGGCTCTCTGAGCCTCAGTTACCCACTCTGTAAACGGGAGATAAGAACATACTTACCTCTCAGGGCCGAATGCCTAGTAAAGAAAGGAACTACTGGAGGAAAAGAGCTTCACATAAAATTACCGCTCCGTATTTATAACTATTAGCGCTACTATTATACACAATTCTGTCCTCTTACCGCAGGACCTCCCCGGGGCCTCAGTTTCCTCCTCTCTATCACGAGTCAACAACACCCCCGACTCCTCTTCGCAGGTGTTTCTGGCGACAGAAACCTCCTCATCCGCCCGGGGAGGAAAAACGCAGCGAGGACACTCTCGCAATCAGCTCCTCAGTAGGGCGGCGATCTCCAATGGCCCCGCCCCGCCGGGCCCCGCCCCGTTACGTCATCGGCGCGGCGCCAGCGCTGCTGAGGGCCCCGCGGGCCTGTCCTGGGCGTGGCGCACCTTGGGGAGGCCCTGGCGGGCGCCTGCAAATCTCCTGCGTGGTTCGGGGGCGGCGCGGAAACCCCAGCGGACTGCAGCGAGGGGCGCGTGGAGCTGTGGGTGCACGGAGTCGGGCGGCCGGAGGGGCGGCCCGGAGCTCAGGCGGGGCACGGCGCCGGCGGGCGGGCGGGCGGCCGGCGGGGCTACCCGGCGCGGGTGTCCCGGCGATGTGTGGCGCTGAAGCGGCAGCGGGAGCAGCAGCGGCGGCGGCGGGCTCGGTTTCGGCTTCGCGGCGGTGCCGGCGGCGGAGACGGAGGCGCAGGCTCCTCCTCAGGACCTGGCGAGCCCGGGCCTAAGCGGCGGCCCCGCGAGGCCCTTGCACAGCGCCCCGGACCGGGGCCCTCCCTGCCTCGCCCTGCCCCGGGAGCCTGCCTCCCCCGCCGGGGATGAGGCCGGGAGGCGGCCGCGCGGGGCCCAACACAAAGGCTCGTCCCCGGGGGCTGCCGCCGCCGCCGCCAGCCTAAAGCCGCCCGCCGAAGCCGAGCCGGCGCCGGGGCCCTCATCCCCGCCGGTCCCCGGGGGCGGCGGCTGCCTGTCTTCCCGAGGCCCAGGGGCCCAAGCGCCGAGCCCCTTGCTCCTTCGGCCGCGGTGGGACCGGGCAGCTGCGCAGCCTCCGCCGCTCCCGGCCGTAGGGACCTCTCGGAGCATGTCTGAGGAGAGCGACATGGAGAAAGCCATCAAGGTAAGGGGGAGATGCCCCCTTCCTCCCCGCTTTGTCCTTGTGGCATTCCTCTCGACTCCAGCCTCAGAAAGCGGAGAGAACTTCAGTGAGAGAGTCCGGCGACTCCCGGGTTTCGGTCTTCCCCGGATTCCGCGGACTGCGTTTCACAGCCCTGGGGCGAAGGGTCTGTGTAGTGCGGGATGTCCGACTCCCTCCGACTTCCCTGGTTAAAGTGGGAGGTGCTTGCGTTTAGCTAGAACGGAAGGTGAGTGGGCTGGAGGTACTTGATGTGAGTGGGACGCAGAGGGCCCTGCTGCTCCACCTTGGATCACTCCCCAAGTGCCGCCAGCACTTGCGTCCGGATGGTGTGCTGCAACAGCACTGGGAGAATTGGACTTTACCCATCGCTCCCCATTTGTTTGAAACCAGCCTCCTGGAAATGTGCAGTTTCGGGAGGTGGTTCACCTTCTTACAAAACTTGTCTTTTGGCAAATAGGTTGTTCTCACTTTTCCGTGTGTTCCCCTTCCCTTTTCCTCTTGCCGCTTCCCTCTCCCAGGCAACATTGAGTTTATTTAGGGAGAGCTAACTGTGTCCTGTGATTTGCTGCTCTGTTAACCAAAAGAAAAGCAAATATGTGTGTTCTAAAATGACCCAAATAAAATGACAAGTGTTCTAAAACCTGTTTTTTACTCCTTTTTTTTTTTTTTTTTTTTTTTACCAGGTATACTTTGAGGCGCTAAGGCACTAAGAGCCAGGAAGTTAGCTGTAGCTAGGAAATTAGAGTCTGATGTAAATTGAACACTGAAGCTTGAAGTTTGATATGTGTTTAGTTATCTCGCAGTGTGAAGTCGCCTCGGTGCATTTAAGAATTTAATTTTCCCTTGGGGGACAGGCATCCATTGGCAACTTGGAGTTATTTTCCCATTCAAGACACAATCACTATTATCAGTAACTAATTAAGAACTTACACTTGGGTAGTGAAGTTTATAGAAATCATCAGTCATTCCAAAGAAACTTCACCTTTTAAAGGAGGCATCAAAATATAACATACACATTAAGGAAGATCAAATTTTAAATAATAGAAATAAAAGTTCTAAAATACTGCTGTGATATATCCACTTTTTCCTTTTGGTTTGGATTTTATTGGTGCAGGGTCATGAATTGTTGCCTAAAGTTATATGACTGGGTTGTGAATTAAAGCATATGTGGCAGATTTTTAAATACAAGTTTGTGTGCTTTGTGCTAAGTGCCGTCTTAGGCACTAGTGGTGCAAAGCCAGACTCCTAGATGTTCCTGCTGTCATGGAGCTTATATTCTAGGTGGTGGAATTAGGTAATAAACATTCCCAGGTGGTTATAATTAAGTATAAAAAGGGTTGGGACTATTAGTTTAGGAAGGGTAGTCAGGGAAGTCTTCTCTGAGGCGGTGACATTTGTGTAGAGCTCTGAAGAGAATGAGGGAGCAAACCTCCACTGTCTCAGAGAAGAATATTATAGGCAGAGGGAACAGCAAGTACAAAGGCCCTGAGGTAGGTGGAGGTCTTGTGTGATCCAGGAATAGCAAGGTGGCTGGAATGCAGTGGGTCAGTGTAGAATATGTTAGGTAATGGGAAGCCAGAGCACATAGAGCCTTGTAGACCATTGTAAGAACTTTGGCCTTGACCCTGAGTAGCAGGGGAACTCTGGGAAGTTTTGAGCAGAAGAGGGACATAGTTCTAGTGGGCAAATACATGAATGGGGAGGCAGTGTTAATTAGTAGTTACAATAGTTTCTCTAGGTAGACTAATGGGTTGAAATCTCAGCCATGCCATTCATTAGCTGTGTCCTTAAGTGAGTCACTTCACTTCTCTGTCCTTAAGTGTGCTCATCCATGAAAGGGGTATGAACACACTCCCCAGCTCATAGGATTTTTTTTGAGGATGTAATGAGCAAATATATCTAAATGTGCTACAACAGGACCGAACATTTAGTAAGAGCTCAATGAATATTAGCACGTAGCAAATTAACAGTGGTTTAGAAAGAGTGGTACTTTTCTTCACTTGGTCACTGTTGTCCAACCTAATTTTCTTAAGTTTTTTTTTTTTTTTTCTTTTTTTGCTTTTCTTCACATGCTTGATAGCTGATTATGAATCTTCCTACTTATTTGGGTGTTTCTCACCAATACAAATTAGAGGAGTTGAAAATATCTGATTTGACAACCAGTACTGACTAGGATGTGCTCCCTTGGAAGCAAGCCGCATCCCATCAAATAAAACTTTTGGTTTGTGGCATTGCGTTGTATTCATTGTTTTGCTTTTTTGAGGCTGTCGCTCAAATGGTGAGAACTGAGATCTCTAGCGTTCAGTTGGAAAAGCTGTTTTCCTGGGCTGTAACCACAGCACTTAACCTCCTGCTGCCTGACTACCTGAGAGCGGGCTGATTGGACTTTCAGATCTCCTCCTGTTACTATTAAAGGTATTAGGATAGGGCCAAGTGACTCCAACCGTAGGCTCTGTCTTCTCATTTCTGTCTCTGCTCCCTTAGCCTCATGACTTCACTATACTCAAAACACTTAGCTAAACCTGGGGAATGAGTATTTGGGATTAAAGATTATTTTACATATTTGTCTTCTGTTTTATATGGCAGAGTTTTTAATATTTGATGAACTTAGTGAAAATTCATTTCCTTAGTTGAAAAAAATTATTAAAAATTGCAGTATAATTTACATACCATAAAATTCACCCAATGTAAGTGTATAATTCAATAATTTTTTGTAAATTTATAGAGCTGCGCAACTATCATCACAATCCAGTTTTAGAATATTTCCATCTTGCCTAGAAAGTTCCTTCTGCCTCTTTGTAGTCAGCCTCTACTCCCATTCCCCACCCCAGACAACCACCGATCTGCTTTCTGCCACTATAGTTTTGCCTTCTCTAGAAATTCCAGATTACAGAAGTTGTATAACATGCAGTGTTCTGTGTTTGGGTTCTTTAACGTATCATACTACTTTTGGGATTCATCCGTGTTAGTACATGCATCAGTAGTTCATTCCTTTTTGTTATTGAGTAATCTTTTTATTGTCTATCCATCCCCAGTTGGTGGACATTTAGAATGTTTCCAGTTTTTAGCTATTATGAATAAAATGATAAATAAAATTTGTCCATACAAGTTTTTGTGTGAATATATATTTTAATTTCTTTTGGGCAAATACCTAGGTGTGGCATTACTGGGTAGTATGGTAAGTTTATGTTCAACTTTTTAAGAAACTGCGAAACTTTTCCAAAGTAGCTTTACCATTATTCGTTCCCACCAGTAGTGTTTGAGGGTTCTCGTTTTTGTTTTTTTACCCTCCTCGCAAATATTTGGTATTGTCAGCCTTTCTATCTTAGCCATTCTACTGGTTGTGTAGTGGTATCTCACTGCAGTTTTAATTTGCATTTCCCTAATGACTGATGCCTTTGGGCATCTTTTCATGTGCTTATTTGCCATTCCTGTATCTTTTCTGGTGAAGTAGCTATTAAAATCTTTTGCCCATTTTAAAATAGGGTTGTCTTATTGAGTTGTAAGAGTTCTTTATATACTCTGAGTAAAAGAACTAATTCTAGTGATCTTGAGCATCTTTTCATGTGCTTCTTTGCCCTTTGTGTATTTTTTTCTGGTGAACTGTATAAAAATCTTTTGCCCATTTTTAAATTGAGTTGTTTGTCTTATTATTGAGTTGTAGGAGTTCTTTGTAAACTCTGAATAAAAGTCATTTATCAGGTATATGATCTACAAATTTTTTTCCCAGTCTATGGCTTATCTTTTTTAATGGTGTCTTTTGAAAAGCAAAAGGTTTTAATTTTGATGAAGTCATTTATCAAATTTTTTTCTTTTATGGATTGTGCTTATGGTGTCCAAGCTAAGAAATCTTTGTCTAATCTAAAAGGTCACAAGATTTTTCTCCTGTGTTTCTTCCAGAGGTGTTATAGTTTTAGTACTTTCATTTAGGTCTAATGTGCATTTTGAGTTAACTTTTGTGTTTGGTATGACGTAAAGGTCCAAGGTTTTGTTCGTTTGTCTTTACTGTGGATATCCAGTTGTTCCAGGACCATTTGTTCCAAACACTGTCTTTTGTCCATTGAATTACTTTGGTACCTTTCTTGAAAATCAGTTGATCGTAAGTGTGCGAGTTTATTTCTGGATTCTCTCTTATGTTCCATTGATCAATATGACTGTCCTTATGCCAGTACCACACTGATTTGATTACTGAAGCTTTATAGTAATTTTCAAATTGGATAGTGTGAGAACCAACTTGGTTCTTCTTTTTCAAAATTAAGTTGGCCATTAAGTTGGAGAAGTTTTTGTATTTCCCAATACATTTTAGAATAAGCTTATCAATTTCTACAAAAAAGTGTGCTGAGAATTTGACCAATTCCATTGAATCTATGGGTCAATTTGGGAACAATTTGCCATCTTAATATTATCTTCTAATCCATGAACGTGGTGTACCTCTCCATTTCTTTAGGGCTTCTCTCATTTCTCTTAGCAATGTGTTTGTAGTTTTTGGTGTACAGATCTTGCACTTCTTTTGATAAATTTCTAAATATTTTATTTTTGATGCCATTAAGAATGGAATTTTTGTTTTCTTAATTTCAAGTTTTTGGATTGTTTCTTGCTAGTGTATAGAAATACAGTTGATTTCTGTATTCTAATTTTGTATTCTGCATCTTTACTACATTTGCTTATTCTAGTTTTTTTTGTAGGTTCTTTAGGATTTTCTGCATATAAAAATCCTGTCTTCAGCAAATACAGTTTTACTCATTCCTTTACAGTATGTGTGCTTTTAATTTCTTTTTCTTGCCTTATTCCATGGGTAGAGCCTCAGGTATAGTGTTGAATGAACGTGGCAAAAGTGGACATGTTTCCTTGTTCCTGATCTCAAAGGGAAAGCATTTAAATACTTACCACTAAGTTTTTTTGTAGATAATCTCTGTCAAATTGAGGAGTTTCCTTCCATTCCTTGTTTGCTGAGAGTTTTTTTAATCAGGAATAGGTGTTAAGTTTTTGTTAAATGTTTTTTCTGCATCTGTTGAGTTGATCGAATGGTGTTTGTTCTTTATTCTTAATGTGATATACAGATCTTCCTCATCTTACAATAGGGTTACATCCCAATAAATCCTTCATAAGTTGAAAATATTGTAAGTTGAAAATGCATTTAACACACCTAACCTACTGAACATCATAGCTTAACCTAGCCTGCCTTAAACATGCTACAGTTGAGCAAAAGTATCTAACACAAAGCCTGTTTTCTAATAAAGTGTTGAATATCTCATGTAATTTATTGAATATTGTACTGAAAGTGAAAAACAGAATGGTTGTGTGGGTACAGAAGAGTTGTAAGTGTATCATTTTACCCTTGTGATTGCATAGCTGACTGGGGGCTGTGGCTTGCTGCTGCTGCCCAGCATCACAAGAGAGTATTGTACCGCATATCACTAGCCTAGGAAAAGATCAAAATTCAAAATTTGAAGTATGGTTTCTACTGAATGCATATTGTTTTTGCACCATTGTAAAGTTGAAAAGTCTTAAGTTGAACCATGGTAAGTTGGGGACCGTCTGTATAGTTAATTGATTTTCAGATAGTAAACCAATCTTGCGTTCTTGTTATAAGCCGCACTTAATCTGATGTAAAATCATTCTTATATGTTTCTGTATTCAGTTTGCTAATAATTTTGTTAAGGATTTTGCATCAGTATTCATGAGCGATATAGGTCTGTAGTTTTCTTGTGATGCCCTTGTCTAGCTTTGGTATAATGGTACTACTGGCTTTATAGAATGAGTCGGGAAGTATACCCTCTTCTGTTTCCTGGAAGAACTTGTAGAGGATTGGTATTATTTTGTTAAATCAATCGTTCTCAGTAGGTAGTGATTTTCACCTCTCATGAGACATTTGGCAGTGTTTGGAGAAATTTTTGGTTGTCAATACTGGTAGAGGATGTTTCTGGCATCTAGTGGGTATAGGACAGGAATGCGGCTGAACATCTTACCAAAGCACAGGACAACCTTACAACAAAGAACTAACTGGTTCAAAATGTCAGTGATGCTGAGGTTGAGAAACTCTGCTTTAAATATTTGGTAGAATTCACTGCAGAAGCCATGTGGGCCTAGACTTTGCTTTGTGGGAAGATTTTCGTTTGTCAACTCAGTTTCTTTACTTGTTATAGATCTGTTCAGATTTTCTATTTCTTCTTGAGTCAGTTTTGGTAATTTATGTCTTTCTAGGCATTTGTCCATATCATCCAGTAGCCTAATTTGTTGGCAGAAAGTTGTTTATGGCATTCCCTTATACTCAGTGCTTTGATTCCTCTAAGGTCAATTGTGATGTCACTTCTTTCATTTCTAAGATTAATAATTTGTATTTTTTCTCTTTCTCAGTTGAGCTTTCAAAGAATCAACTTTTGGTTTTCATTGATTTTTCTCTATTTTCTGTTTTCTATTTTACTGATTCTGCACTAGTTTTTATTAATTCTTTTTCTGCTTGCTTTGGGTATAGTTTGTTCTTTCTTTAGTTTTTAAAGGTAGAAGCTTAGGTTATTGATTTGTGATCTTCCTTTCTTGTGTAGGCTTTTATAGCTATAAATTTCTATCCAAACACTGCTTTAGCTACATCTCCTAAATTTTGGCGTATTGTGTTTTCATTTTCATTCAGATCAAAATATTTTTTAATTTCTCTTGTTATTTCTTCTTTGGCCCATTGGTTATTTAGAGGGGTGTTACTTACTTTCTAAATATTTGTCAATTTCCTTGTGTTGCTTTATAGCTTAATTCCATTGTGGTTAGAAAACTTTATATAATTTTTAAAAATTTTTTGAGACTTATGATCTAGCATATGGTTTGTTCTGGAGAATATTCTATGTGTGCTTGGGAAAAATGTATACTCCCCCATTGTTGGATGGAGCGTTTTATAGATGTCATTTAGGTGAGGTTGGTTGAAAGTGTTGTCTCCTATATCCTTAGTGATTTTCTGTCTAGTTTTTCTTTCTCTTGAGAGTGGGGGTACTGAAAGGTACAACTATTATTTTTGAATTGTCTATTTTCCTCTTAAATTTTGTCAGTTTTTACTTCACGTATTTTTGGACTCTTGCTAGGTGGAAGCAATATAGGTTTATAATGATCATATCTTCCTGACGAATTGACCTTTTTAGCATTATAAAAAGTGCCTCTCTCTGTTAACATCTTTTAAAGTCTATGTCTGTTGTCAGTGTAGCTACTCCAGCTCTCTTACGTTTACTCGTGGTATATCTTTTTCCATTCTCTTATTTTTTTTCTTTTTATTTATTGTACTAAAATACATATAACATAAAATTTACCATCTTAACCATTTTTTTTTTAAGGTTTTATTGTTTTCCTTTTTCTCCCCAAAGCCCCCCAGTACATAGTTGTATATTCTTCGTTGTGGGTCCTTCTAGTTGTGGCATGTGGGATGCTGCCTCAGCATGGTTTGATGAGCAGTGCTATGTCCGCGCCCAGGATTCGAACCAACGAAACACTGGGCTGCCTGCAGCGGAGCGCGCGAACTTAACCACTCGGCCACGGGGCCAGCCCCCCATCTTAACCATTTTTTTTTTTTTTTTTTTTAGATTTTATTTTTCCTTTTTCTCCCCAAAGCCCCCCAGTACATAGCTGTATATTCTTCGTTGTGGGTCCTTCCAGTTGTGGCATGTGGGATGCTGCCTCAGCGTGGCTTGATGAGCAGTGCCATGTCCACGCCCAGGATCCGAACCAACGAAACACTGGGCCACGTGCAGCGGAGCGCACGAACTTAACCACTCGGCCACGGGGCCAGCCCCCCATCTTAACCATTTTTAAGTGTATAGTTCAGTGCGCTTAAATATATTCATAATGTTGTGCTACCATCACCAACCATCCATCTCTATAACTCTTTTCATTTTGTAACACTGAAACTCTGTACCCATTAAGCAGTACTCCTCATTGCCTCCTTCCCCCCAGCCCCTAGTATCCACCATTCTACTTTCTGTCTCTATGATTTTGACTACTCTAAGTACCTCAAATAAGTGGAATCATATGGTACCTGTCTTTTTGTAACTGGCTTATTTCACTTAGCATAATGTTTTCAAGGTTCATCCATATTGTAGCATTTCCTCCCTTTTTAAGGCTGAATAATAAATATTCTGTTGCATGTATACACCAGATTTTGCTCATCCATTCGTTTGTCATGTTTGTGAATATTGCTGCTGTGAACGTGGTTGTACAAATATCTCTTCAAGACCCTCTTTCAGTTCTTTTGGGGTGTATACCCAGAAGTGGAATTGCTGGATCATATAGTAATTCTATTTTTAATGTTTTTGAGGAAGCACCATGCTATATTCCACGACGGCTGTACGTTCCCACCAACAGTGCACAGGGTTCCAATTTCTCTACATCCTCTCCAACACTTGTTATTTTCTGTTTTCTTGATAGTAGCCATCCTAATGGGTGTGAGATGGTATCCCATTGGAGTTTTGATTTACATTTTCTTCATGATTAGTGATGCTGAGCATCTTTTCATGTGCTTATTGGCCATTGATTTGTCTTTGGAGAAATGTTTATTCGAGTCCTTTGTCCATTTTTTTAATTGGGTTGATTGGGGGTTTTGTTGTTGAGTTTTAGGAGTTCTCTATATACTCTGGATATTAATCCCTTATCAGGTATATGATTTGCAAATATTTCCTCCCATTCTGCCTTTTCACAGTGTTGCACAAAATTTTAAAATTTTCATGGGAAGTCCATTTTGTCTATTTTTTCTTTTGTTGCCTGTGCCTTTGGTGTCATATCCAAGAAATCATTGTCAAATCCAATGTTGTGAAACTCTTGCCCTATGTTTTCTTCTAAGAGTTTTATTGTTTTAGGTCTTACATTTAGGTCTTTGGTCCATTTTGAGTCAATTTTTGTATATGGTGTTAAGTAAGGGTTCAACTTCATTCTCTTGCATGTATGTGGATATCTAGTTTTCCCACAACTATATGTTGAAATCCTTTTATTTTTAACTTGTTTGCATCTTTGAATCTAAAGTATGTCTCTTATAGACAGCATATAGTTGGATCTTTCTAATACAGTAAATTTTTTGCTATATTATTTTTATATTATAAATATATTTATTTTATTTACTTATTATTTTGTTAGTATTATTATTTACAAAAATAGGCAATGGATAGATTTGCCTGTAGGTTGTAACTTGTGGCTCCCTGCTTTAGAAGGATTCTCAAGAATTCATTCCATGTGTCTATATCCTTATTAATTTAAGGCAATGTGTATATTTCTTTAGCAGAACCCAGTCAATGTGTGTGTCATTGATGCCTTTGAAGTGGTTCATAATTTCCTATAGTAAGTGTTTTAATTGACCCATGCCTTCCTACCTTCTCCTTTGTCATTAAAATATGTGAGAAAACATGCCATCTACACATAGAAGAGTCAACAATGTGAGAGTGTTACTTCTTTTGCCCAGCTGGGCTTAGTGAAGCCTTAGCACTGGTTAGTGTTTATAGTGCCATCAACAAAGGTGCAGGAATTACAACTGAGAAAGAGGACAAGAGGTGTAGGAAAAATGGGGTTCAGAAATCAGGGCTGTGGAGAGGTCTGTTAGTACTTCTCTCACCTTCTGCAAAGCCAGGTGTCAAAACTCCAGTCAGAGCCTCTACAAGTCGAACTGTCTTGGCTGTCTATCAGGTAGATTACCATCTTAATAAGCACCAGTACAGTGAAGAATTTGGTCTGAGGTTATTTTCACATCTCAGGAACTGAGCATATGAACAGTCCTTTGATATGATTATAACAAATAATTCCATAGAACAAATCTCTGTTTTCCATTGAGTCTTCTATGAGAGTATGTTTTCATTAGAGTTGAGGAGAGGAGGGCTTTGGCAAATGATTTTCCTCTACCATGAAGCTTAGATTATGCTCCAACTCCCTCTTTCCCAATCCTGTATTCCTCTCCATCTTCTCAGACACTTCTAAATCCAACAGGCCATGCAGTGGAAACATGAAGGAGGTAGACAGGTTAAATGAGTAGGTTTGAGTTCTGTTTAGGAGGTGGTGAGTGGAGACAGAGCCTGGGGACCTCCCCGATTGGGCAAGATTCGTCCCTAATCTTCTTCAATGCCAGAACCTGGGCAGCTGCCCTTGATAGCTGCAATGGTGCTGGAGAGGAGGCCAAAGCCATGGGTTCTAGTCTCGTTAGTGCTTGTAACTCACTGTGTAACCTTGACAAGCTCCTTAACTCCGATGGACAGTTTTTCAGAAGTGAGTTTGTGTGATGATCTTGCTGGTCTCTCCCAAGTCAATATCAGTATCACTCCATCATCGGCTTTAGTCCACCTTTCTAGTCATTCATTCCACAGTTATTGAGCACTTACTATATGATGAGAACCTTTATCAAGAACTGGGCAGCAGAAAGGTGTGGAGATGAGTACTAAGTTTGTTTTATACACTTGCATATTCATTGGGCAGAAGCTCTGTTTTTCTCTCTGAACTTAGTCTGTTGTCTGGCATATAGTAACTGCTCAGTGAGTGTGTGTTACATGGACAAATATCCTGTTCTCATACACTAGGAATCAGAATTCTAGTGCTAAATATGGTCTATCAGATTTTCATTGCAACAAAACAATTTGAAAGTCTCATGAGTTTTGGCCTAATTTCTTAAGGTCTGCAGGTGGTTTCCTGTTCTACCTGTGGAACTCTGAAAAATGAATTTTAGCTTACCACAATTGAAATATATAGTTTCTTGCCTAAAAACATATGGCAACAGAAGCTCAACATACAATGACTAGATAGGCATTCCATAAAAACTTTCACTAAACTGTAGAGGCTCTATCTGGAACTATTGAAAGCTATTAAAAACTATAGAAAATAGAGTTACACAATGAATGCGACAACATCTTTGTACTCAAAGTGGTGCTGTTGAAAATTCGATAAATTAACTATTTTGTTTGAACCTTTAAGTCTCAATTTATTCAGTTATTCCAACAATTTGATCAACTTATTCAAGGATATAGGCCTCTATATCATAGCAGCATATATCAGACCAGTCTTTCTGAAATCTAGAAAACACACTTTATCATTTTAGCAAATAAGTATTTAGTAATAAAGCATCTTGAAAGAATATCTTCCCCCTACACTCCAAAAAAAAAGAAAAACCAAATAAAACCCCCACATTGAGTGTTTACTCAAATGGACCTTGTAGATGAGCTGAAGAATTTCTTTTTATTCTAAGTTTTTGCTATCCCTCTTGTTAAAAAACAATCCCTAACCTAGTCACTTAAGACAAAATATCTAATTATAAAGCCCTACAGAACATAAAGCTCTGCTTATCAGATTGTCTCAGAAAATGAGATGTTGAGGAATAAATTCTTCTCATGTACCACCTCTGCTTAATTATTTGGCTTTTTTTTTAGCTGAGGAAGATTTGCCCTGAGCTAACATCTGCTGCCACTTCTCTTTTTTTGCTTGAAGAAGATTAGCTCTGAGCTAACATCTGTGCCAGTCTTCGTCTATTTTGTATATCGGTCACTGCCACAGCCTTGCTGACAAATGGGCTAGGTCCTTGCCTGAGATCCAAACCCGCAAACCAGGGCAGCTGAAGTGGAGGGTGCGGAACTTTAACCACTTGCCTACGGGACTGGCTCCTGTTCAGCTTTTTAATTGGAGGATTATTCTCTGCCCCCTCCCTTTTTTATTTTAATAGGAAACCTCCATTTTAGAGGAATACAATATCAATTGGACTCAGAAGCTGGGAGCTGGAATTAGTGGTCCAGTTAGGTAAGAGACCCATGTGCAAACTATGACAAAATTGCTCTGAAAAGGGCCATTTGAAATTCATCTTAAATTAGAAGCATCAGGTGTGCCAGATTTGTAAACTAGCCTAAATTTAGCAAGTGGAGGTATTTATGTTAGGCTTTTTCTCATCCATTTAGAAATACATTTAAGTGACCAAGTCAACGTGGTCTGTGATAGAATCATTTAAGATGTCGATACTGTGGGGCCACTGTGAGAGTTGCCTGTAGCCAGCAGAGGCATTATTTTCCTCTTGGCCAGCCTCCTGTTGATTTCACATGGCTCAGGAGCTGAGGCCTGTGAAACGTGGGTGAGCTGCTTCTCTGCCTCTCCACCTGCTAGCCCTGGAGGCAAGTGTGTTCTGATGCACCTGGATATATTCTTGATTAGAAGTACAAATGTCAGAGAACAAATTTGTTAAATTAGTTTTCACTGTAATATAGATGATTTCTGATTGATTTTATTTTTCCTTCAAATCTAGAGTCTGTGTGAAGAAATCTACCCAAGAACGGTTTGCACTGAAAATTCTTTTTGATCGTCCAAAAGCAAGAAATGAGGTATGGTCCTTTATTGCCTTGACTTGCTCAAATATTTGAAATGCCTAAGAATTAATAAGTAAGGCAGCTTCCTGAAGAGAATGCAGAGATGCACCAAGAATTTTATGTCCATACTTCTCCCTTTTCCCTTTTCAAGTTATCATCATAAAGCAGTCTCATATCCAGCAGTCCCAAAGGCTGTTGGTAGAATCTTGTTTCCCTTCAACCACCTCCTGCTCTTTTTCAATCAATGTGATTCCTGTACCCTGAAGTATTCAGTTTGCTTCAGCTTTTGCTTATTGGAAAAGGTCCTAGAAGAGTGGAGATAAAAGAGGACGAAGAAGGGTGTGGTGAAGAGCGTCTTGAAAGTGTGCTTCAGGAGGGCTCAGAGGATGTGAAATTCTAGTTTGTAAAGATTTTATTTTTTTCCTTTTTCTCCCCAAAGACCCCAAGTACATAGTTGTATATTTTTAGCTGTTGGTCCTTCTAGTTGTGGCACGTGGGATGCCGCCTCAGCATGGCTTGATGAGCAGTGCCATGTTTGCACCCAGGATCTGAACAGGTGAAACCCTGGGCCACAGAAGTGAAGCATGCAAACTTAACCACTTGGCCACGGGGCCAGCTCCCTGATTCCAGTTTTTAAAAATAGACCTTCAGGGCCCCCCAGTGGCATAGCCATTAAGTTTGCAGGTTCCACCTCTGCGGCCTGGGGTATCCTGGGGTTTGCCAGGTTGGATCCTGGCACAGACCTACACACTGCTTGTCAAGCCATGCTGTGGTGGCATCCCACATACAAAATAGAGGAAGATGGGCACCGATGTTAGCTCAGGGACAATCTTCCTCACCAAAAAAAAAAAAAAAAAAAAGGATTGGCAACAGATGTTAGCTCAGGGCCAGTCTTTCTCACACATAAATATATATATACACCTTTGTGTTAAATGATCTGGATGTGGTGATGACATGTTAGTAATGTGCAGTGAATGAGTAATTCTTTTGCTTAGAGATATATGAATAATTTCTGAAATAAAATGAATTATTTGTGAAATTTTTCATTTGCTAATAGATAGGACAGTAGAAAGTAAATTTCTTGGTGAGATTTTATTCATGGAAACAGCATTAAGGAGATAATCTATGTATGAAAACTTTTTTTTTTTTACATCATTCCAGGTGATAAAGTTTTTTTACTGTAATAGTTTATCCCCTGTGCCTAGTGTGGTCAGTTTTTTGGGGGAAGTTTGGAGAGAAAATGTTGGCGTCCCCTATGTACAGAAACATTTCCTCTGCTCTTTTTAAGGTACGTCTGCACATGATGTGTGCCACACACTCAAATATAGTTCAAATTATTGAAGTGTTTGCTAACAGTGTACAGTTTCCTCATGAGTCCAGCCCCAGGTAAGACCACACGGGGTCATCATCACATGCCCACCTCTCCACATTTAGGCCAAGGTGTAGTGGGGTCTTCCTCTCCTTGTGCCCTCTCTTTCTCTCCCCACCCCTTTCTCTCCTTCCCTGCCCCTCTTCTGTCCTTTACTTTTTATTTTGGAAAATTTCAGACATTTGTAAAAGCAGCCAGAAGTATGTAATGAATCCCCAAGCACCCATCGCCCAACCTCAACAGTATCGACTCACTGCCAGTCTTGTTTCATCTAAACCCCACCTACTCTCTTGGCCCCCTGATTATTGTGATTACTTTCTCTTTTTTTTAAAAAAAAGCATGTAATGTGGAATTAAGACAGATTCCATTTCAAATTAGTGAAAGGGGACTAAATATTCTAGGCAATGTCTTAGAGGTTGATATGGCAAAATGCCCTACTTGGTTAGTCTGACGTTCCTTTTAAAGGATGAAACCAACATTATTCTTTTAGCTGCCAAGTGTTTGGTAAGCCCATTGGGTGGCATTTTAAGTCTCTTCCAGGGAATTCAAAATTAAATAAGGTATGGTTTCTGTTGAGGGGACTGAGATGTAAATCTATCATCAGAGCATTGTGATAGGCACCAAGGAGAGACGTCCATGAAATATTTTGAGCTTACAAAGGAGGAGAGCTGCTAACTGTAGGCTGGGGAGGCGAGATGTCTCACAGAGCAGTTATGTGGGGGCTAAGACTTGAAGGCGATGGGTAGAAGTTTTCCAGGTGGAGAAAGAAGATGGATATGTAAAAACAAATGGGAAATCAAATAATTATTTCTTAGAACTGTGCTCTGTTGGTGAAAGCATTTGGATGGAAGCTGGAAGCATTTATATCAAAGAATGGTAATAAAATTTAGATTTTTTTTTAGACAACATGAAAATTTTTGCTTTTATTTAGTAGCTGTCTAACCCTGTCAGCTGTCTTGCTGGGCATGCTGTTGGTTCACAGGGAATACTAGCGGAGTAGGGGTGGGGAGTGGAGAGAGAGAGACGCGTGCACAAACACACACACACACACACACACACACACACACACAATGAGAATGAAGAACCAGGGCAGCCCAGCACCCAGCCACATGACTTGAAATTCATGTCCTACACAAAGTCATATTCTGTTTTCAATTCACTTTCAGTCTAGCTGCCCTAAAATATATATACAAAACATATCACTTAAAAGATCACCCCCTCTTTAACAAGTTCTAGTCACCCTTTAACAAGTCACGCTTTAACAAGATCTAGTAATAAGTATAGCATCTTCAAAAGGATCATTGTCTTCAAAACTAATTCTTTTACTCCCATTTTAGCTTCTTAGAAAGTTTTAGGTCAGACGTATTCCTTAGCTTTAGTGTCTTGTTGGTAGTGACAAGGGTTCCGACTCAGAGGGGCTTGGCAGGACTAGACTTAGGAAGTAGTGACACGCTTTGTAGATGAGGTATATAGGTTAGCTACTTGATGTTTCAGTTTTTTTTTTTTTAACTTAACAAAATCAAATGCTTTCAAACAGGGCTCGACTCTTAATTGTAATGGAGATGATGGAAGGGGGAGAGCTATTTCACAGAATCAGCCAGCACCGGCACTTTACAGAGAAGCAAGCCAGCCAAGTAACAAAGCAGGCAAGTTAACCCCGGGTACCGATCAAACTGCCAACAATGTTGGTTAACAAGCACAATTTCATTGGGGGGAATAAAAGAAAGCTTGAAGAAGAGCTCTATTTGATCTCTCATTGCCTGCTTTGTTATGTAATCAGAAAAGATGCCTTGACAGGAGAAGTGTGACCCCTTTTATACTTTGGGGGGCGACTGTCTTCTGAAGTGGTTGTCAATTGTCTATTATCAGATTTAAATAAACTCTGGTAGGAAGGTAATCTGAACTCTTTTGTAGACTGTAAATATTTTAGACATATAGCTTCTAAGCACTGTTATTGGACTTTGAGATAAAATGCTGCTGATACCACCAGAAAGATTGTATGGTAGAAACATATGTTCTAAGACAATTGTGTAGAAGATACTTTTTGCTTATGAGTCATCTTTCTTTCATCAGATTTTTAGTATTCTACAGTATTATTATTAAAATCCTGTAGTATTTTAATAGGTCTTTGTAATTCTGGATTATTCCTGGTTATTTTCTATTTTGACATCACATTTTATTGCTAGAGACATGATTTATGTCACAAACAATCCTAGGAATCCAACTGGAAATAATAACTTCTTGAGGAGATGAAAAGCTAAACCTTCAAGGCTTATCTTCAGGCCGAGCAAGAAAGGCAAGGAAAAGCAGGAAGCATAGCCCAATTGATTCTTAAGAGAAAATCCTTCCAAATTTTCCATGAGCCTCAAGCATTTTTTGATGCCTCCTTTCTGGTAGGGAGGAACTAATATTTGGAATACCAAGACAATTCCATACTGAGAGTTGAAGAACGGGTAGAATTTGTTCTTTCTATTTAATTTAAAAAACCACAGCTTGTATCTTACAAATATTAGGACTAAAGGATGAGCTCTGATAATCTCCTTATAAAACAAAAACCCTTCAAATCCACCTGAACAGGCAATATTTTAACAAGTGGGATGAGCAACCTGGAATATCAGTGGGAAAATCCAGTCAGCTCCTTTCCGTTTTTCTTAAAGGCAGAGCTTGAAGTTGAGCTCCCCGGAGAGTGCAGTTTTCTCTGGAGCCAGGCGTCGGTGCCCACTGCCTGTGGGGAGCCCAGGCCTGCTGAAGACTGCCTGGCACAGTGTTTTCTCTGCAGTGTTTGTCACCCCTCAGATGAACGCAAGTGGAAGCATTTCATTTTTCCCATTTCGTACAGGATTTAACCATCAGTTTATTCTGACAAAGAATTGTTTTACTGTTGTATTTTTCTTTTTGTTTAACAAAATACAGGTTGCAGTTAAACTAGCTTAGTTCATTTCTATTTCTTCGTACACAAGGTCTCATGTAATTTCTGCTTTAAACTTGAAAACTGACCACAGTCTTAATTGACTTAATTAAGGATCATTTTTTTTAACATCCTGCATTCTCTAAACCAGAGGCATTAAAGAGTTGTCTTTTCTAAGAGGTGCTTGCTCCATTCTGTCCTTTTCCAGATCGCTTTGGCTCTACAGCACTGTCACTTGTTGAACATCGCGCATAGAGACCTCAAGCCTGAAAACCTGCTCTTCAAGGATAACTCTTTGGTAAGAGGACTTGCTTTTCTGCATCTTAGTGCTGCCGATCTCAATATAGTTCAGGAATGGGTGTGTGGGTGTGTATGTTTTTAGAGTGCTCTGAATCCATCATGAAGAGGCTTTAGACCAAAGTGCTTCAAGCAGTTTACTTTTCCTACTTGTTCCCTTGCTAGAGGCTCAGAGAAATTGTACCATACCCTGGCATTGATAATTTTGGATGATATTGATATGTATTTGTAGGACTTAAAATTTGGGATGTTATTTGGAGGGGCTTTGGGAAGGGTTACATGCTATTATATGTGCTGTTATACATGACCTTGAAACTCAGTAGTTGTATTTGCTATTAACCCTGATAAGGTGTGTTTTCCTCTCCAGCCTCACCCTCGACACCATGTCCACCACATAAGTATCTCTGGCTATCACGAAGCTAATGTTAAGAATGAAGCAGCACCCTGGACTGATGAGAGATAATGGGCCAATAGATAGAGTCGGGGGGCATTTGGCTAAGCTCTTGGTTTTAGTGCTGCCTTTACGAGTTATAAAACAAGGCTAACTATGAGTGGGTAAAAATTCCTTACTTCTGTATTACAAAGGACAATTCCTTAGTATGAATCATGGACTCCAATCCTGAGGACATGCTACTCGTAGGCTCAGGTCTCGGCCAGTAACTCATGAGAGTGCAAGGTAACATGTCTTGCATCTGGATTTTCCTTTAATGTTTACTGAGAACTCTGGAGCAATGACTCCCATTTGTTTTATTTCAGGATGCCCCAGTGAAGTTGTGTGACTTTGGATTTGCCAAAATTGACCAAGGTGACTTGATGACACCCCAGTTCACTCCTTATTATGTAGCACCTCAGGTAAGCATGTGCTGTTTCTGCCATAAGATGTGTCACCAAGCTGCCTCTAGATTCTTGTTTCTTCTGTTCTCCAGCACAAGTAGGCATCTATTACAAATGGGAGGAGGAGAAGTCAGCTTCAGAAACCTACAGGCTGCTTAATTTGGTGTAGGCTTTTTATTCTTTTAAAATCAATTTTATTGAGGTATGATTTATATACAATAAAGTATTCCTACTTTAAGTGTAGTTTGATGAGGTTTGACAAATGGATACTCCTGCATGATCACCACCACAATCAAGATAGAAAACATTTTCATCACTTCGAAAGCTGTCTTGTGTGCCTTTGCAGCCAGTCTCCTCCCAGCTTAACCCCTGGCCTCAGACAACCACTGATCTGTTTTCTGTCATTATTGGTTAGTTTCGCCTGTGTAGAATTTCATAAGAAAGGAATTCCTGTACTTTTTGTGTTTCGCTTCTTTTGCTCAGCGTGTTTTTACAATTCGTCCATGTTGCTGCATGTATCAGTAGTTAGTTCCTTTTTATTGCTAAGTAGTATTCTATCATATGACTAAGCCGTATTTGTTTATCCATCCAGTGACTGATGACCATTTGAGGTTGTGTCCCATTTTTTGCTGTTATGAACAAAGCTGCTAGGTACATTCATTAACAAGTTTGGGGGAACATATTTTTCCCCTCTTAAGTAGTATCTTTTTCCAAAATGGTTGTGCCATTTTACGTATGCGCCAGTAAAGTATGCTTTACGCACCAGTATGGTTGCTTCATGTTCTTACCGCCAACTCATGTTTGTTAGTATTTCTAGTCTTAGTCATTCTGGTAGGTATGTAGTGTTATTTCATTATGGATTTAATTATAGCATTTTCCTGATAGCTCCTGTTGTTGAGTATTTTTTCATGTGTTTATTGCCATTCTGTTGTGAAAGATGGTACAACATTCTGTTGTGAAGTATGCATACGGATGTTTTGTCCTTTTTTGTTGTTGTTGGTTTTGTCTAAGAATTTTTTATTGTATTCTGGATACAAGTTTTTTATTGTACATATGTATTAATTTTTTACTGCTGCTGTAACAAATTGCCACAAACTTATTGGCTTAAAGCAGCATGCATTTATTACCTTATAGTTTTGGACGTCAGATGTCTGTGGTGGTTCAAGGTGTCAGCAGGACTGTGTTCCTTTTGGAAGCTCTAGGGGAGAATCCATTCCTTTGCTTTTCCTCCTTCTAGTGGCTGCCTACAACCTTTGGCTTGTGGCCTCTTCTTCCATTTTCAAAGCCAGCAGGGTAGCGTCTTCCAATCTCTCTTTCTGACTCTGAGTCTCTTGCCTCCCTCTTTTAAAGACTATTGTGATTACAGTGGACCCATCTGGATACTCCAAGATAAACCCCATCTCAAGATCCCTAATTTAATCACATGTGCGAAGTCCCTTTTGTGATATAAATTAACATTCACAGGTTCCGGGGGTTAAGACATGAACATCGTGGGGGCCATTATCCTGCCCACCACAGATATATTACTAACATTGCTCTCAGTCTGTGGCTTGCTTTTCAGTTTTCTCAACAGTCTTTTGAATAGCGTAAGTTTTTGATTGTGATTGAGTCCGATTCACCAGTTTTTTTTATGGTCAGCCTTTTTGTTCCTCTCTAAGAGGTCTTCCCATACCTATGGACAGGAAGATTTTCTCTTGTTTTCTTGTTAAAGATTATAGTTTTAGGTTTTAAATTTCAGACTATGATCCATTTGAGTTATTTTTTTGTGTATATATATATATATAAAAATAAGGGTCAAGTTGGAGCCGGTCTGGTGGCGTAGTGGTTCAGTTTGCCCATTCTGCTTCAGCAGCCTGGGGTTCACCAGTTCGGATTCCAGGTGTGGACCTAGCACTGCTCATCAAGCCTTGCTGGGGTAGGCGTCCCACATACAAAATAGAGGAAGATGGGCACAGATGTTAGCTCAGGGCCAGTCTTCCTCAAGGAAAAAAAAAAGGGTCAAGTTTCTTTTTTTTTTCCTTTTGTATCTCAAGTTGTTTCCACATCATTTGCTGAAAAGACTATTCCTTGCATCATTGGATTACCTTACAGTTTTGTTGAATTGAATTATCTTGCAGTTTTGTTGAAAATCAATTGACGATATATGTGTTGGTCTATTCTAGACTCTGTTTTGTTTAGTTCATATACATGTTTATCCTGATAGCAATATCATCTGGATTACTATAGCTTTATATTAAGTCTTGACCTCAGGTAGTATAATAAGTCCTTCAAATTTATTGTTTTTCAAAATTGTTTTGACTATTCTGGATCCTTTGCAATTCTCTGTAAATTTGAGAATGCACTTCTCTATAACAGAAAAACTTCTTGGGATTTGATTTGGATTGTGTTTGATCTGTAGATGAATTTGGAGGGAATTAGCATCTTAACAATTGAAAGTCTTCCAATCAATGAAAATGGTGTATCTCTCCATAGGTCTTTAATTTTTCTTAGAAATGTTTGTATTTCTTAGTGTATAGGTCTTACACATATTTTCTTAAACTTATTCCTATATTTTATGTTTTTAGATGCTATTGGAAATGATATTTAAAAAAATTTCATTTTACAGTTGTTTGTTGCTAGTTTATAGAAATACAAATGATTTTTGATCCCTTGTATCCTGGGATCTTAGTAAATTCATTTATTAATTCCTAGTAGTTTCTTTTTTTTAAAAGATTGGCACCTGAGCTAACATTTGTTGCCAATCTTTGTCTTTTTTTTTCCTTCTTCTTCTCCCCAAAGCCCCCCCAGTACACAGTTGTATATTCTAGTTGTGAGTGCCTCTGGTTGTGCTATGTGGGATGCTGCCTCAGCATGGCCTCACGAGCTGTGCCATGTCCGCGCCCAACTGGCGAAACCCTGGGCCGCTGAAGCAGAGCGCGCAAACTTAACCACTCGGCCACGGGGCCGGCCCCTCTAGTAGATTTTTTGTAGATCTATTAAGATTTTCTACATATAAGATCATGTCATTTGTAAATACAGTTTTACCTTGTTCTTTCCAGTATGTTTGCCTTTTATTTCTTTTCCTTGCTTTATTGTACTGGCTGGGACCACCAGTTGAAGATAGGTGATGAGAGCAGACATCTTTGCCTTGATTTTGATGTTACAGAAAAAATGTTCAATCTTTCACCATTAAGTATGATATTAACTATTAGGTTTTTTTGTAGATGTCCCTTATCAGGTTGAGGAAGCTTCCTTCTATTCCTAGTTTACTGAAAGGGAATGTGTTAAATTTCGTCCACTGCTTTTTCTGCATCTATTGAGCTGATGATATATGTTTTCTTCTTTATTTTGTTAATATGATGGATTAATTGATTTTCAAATGTTATACCAATCTTGCATGCCTAGGATAAACCTCCCTTAGTCAAGATGTATTTGTCTTCTTGCTTGATTTTATTTGCTAATATTTTGTTAAGGATTTTTGTGTCTTTTAACAAGAGGGATATTGGTCCATAATCTTTTCTCATAATGTCTTTGCCTAGTTTCAGGGTATCAGGGTGATGCTAGCCTCATGCAATTGGTTGGGAAGTGTGTCCTCCCCCTTTATTTTCTGAAACAGTTTGTGTAAGATTGGTATTTTAGAGTTTTCATTGTGGGAAGGTTTTTAATGATGTAATCAATTTAAAAAATAGATATAGATCTATTGAATTTTTGTATTTCTTCTTGAGCCAGTTTTAGTAATTTGTGTCTTTCAAGAAATTTGGCTATTTGTTGTTGAATTTATTGGCATAAAATGATGATATTCTCTTATTAACCTTTTAAATATCTTTAGGGTCTGTAGAGACAGAGGTGAATCGTTCTTGTGCCTGGAGCGGGCTTGCTGCTTCTGCTGTTAGCCTGTTAGTTGTGGGGGCACCCCTCGAATCAGCCTGCTCAGGAGCTGAGCTGAGTTTGAGTTTTTTGTTGCTATGGTTATCTTCAGGGCACCACCAGCTTGAGACTCTTCTCCTGTTACCTTGTGTTTAGGGTGGGGGCTGGGGTGCCACAGGAGTTTTTTCATGTTCCTTCTCCACCTTCAGCTCTGGCCTTGCCTGTGCACATGTGCTTTAGAGGCGCTCTCGCTGCACAGTCTCTCCTCCCATGGCAGTAGACTGCTGTTACTTGTTACTTGGTGCTTGCTAGCCTGGTGGCGGTGATGGCAGCGAGGGTGGGAGGTATCTTTTCCTGAACTAGTCTCAGTTTTAGGCAGCTCATGTCTTCTTGAGTCTCATGAGCATCTGGTGGAAGTTGGTGTAGAAGAGCCTACGAGTGGGTGTGAACTCGCCTTGTTTCTGTGGCTCCGAGGGAGTCTGCCGACCCCTCATGCTAGCCCACACTTTGCCTTTAGCAATTTTGTTAAAAATTTAGCTGGATTCTTTTTACCCACGTGGCATGCTACAGTGCTTCCTCCTGGGCTCTGTCACAGATGAGCCAATCTTTACATCTTGTCCCCTCTTGGAAGGGCCTTTCTTTAGATTGCAGAATACTTCGTTGCCATGAGACCTCTGGTCTCTGATGGTTTCAAGAAAAGTGATGATTTGGTAGTTATCTGGCTCTTCCTTGCTGTTGGGTGGGAGAGGAGAGTGACACTCTCCAGCTTTCTACATTCTGGACAGAAATAGAAGTCCCAGCAATTTGATTAGGTGGGGGTGGGTGTTTGTTTTTCTTTCTCAGAGTCTGTTGAGTTTCTTGGATCTGTCAGTTTATAGTGTTTATCTGCTTAGGAAATGCTTCACACATTTCTTCAAGTATTTTTCTGCTCATCCTCTCTCTGCCTTTTTTCTGAGACTCTAATTACATGTATGTTAGATCACAGGACACCGAGGTTCTGATCTTTTTTTTTCATCTTTTTTTCTATCTTTGCTTCACTTTGGCTAGGTTCTCTTGCTAGGTTTTCACTTTCGCTACTCTTTTCTTCTGCACTGTTTAATCTGTGAATTTCTTCATTTCAGATTTATATCATCTGTTTCTCTTCTCATTTTGTTCATATTTACTTTTATGTAAACATGAACATATTTAAAACTTATTTAAATCCTATCTGCTAATTGCATCATCTCAGTCATTTCTGAGCCTGCTTTTATTGACTAATTTTTTCCTTCCTGTTTATGGATCACATTTTCCTACTTCTTTGCATGTTTAATAAATTTTGATTGGATGCTGGATGTTGTAATATTATGTTGGTGAATGTCTGGATTCTGTCATCATTTAAGAGTATTAAAGATTGCTTTGGCAAATGGTTAACTTATTCTGGATCAACTTGATTGTTTTGAAACTTGTGTTTAAGTTCTGTCAGGGCAAGTCTAGATTAGGCTTTATTCTACGGCTATTTCAGCCCTTCCTCCCAGATGAAACACTTCTGGGTCCTCTATCGATGCCCTAGGTGTTCAGCGAGGTCTCTTTCCTCTGGCTAGTTAGGCCTCAGATATCTCCTGGAGTTCTAAGACGTCTGGGGATTATTCAGCTTACAGCTCCCTAATAGTTGTTCTAGTACCTTGTTGCTTCCCTGGCCTCATGGAGTCTTGCTCTGCTGTATGCAGCTGACTATTTAGCCAAAGACTCAAAGCGATCCTTATGCAGATTTTTGTGTCGTTTTTCCACAATTGGTACTCTGCTCCACAAATTTTAGCCACATTGCTGAACTCTGTGAGCCTCCGATGCCCTGTTTAGATTCTCTTTCCCTGCACTGCCGAAAGTGCCTCTCGGAAGGTGATAGGGCTTAGCACATTTGCTTGCTCTCTCTCAGGGTTCACTGACCAATACTGCCTATTGTTCAGTGTCAGAAAATAGCTATTTCTTGTATTTTTTCCAATATTGTAGTTGCATATGGTGGAATGCAAGTCCTGCTGGTTAATCCATCATGGCCGGAGTGTCATCTGTTCTTTATATAGCTGGTGTTCATTGTTTTCAAGATTTGTTTTACGAAGGAAGCCATTTTTTCTTTAAAAAGCTATTTTCTTGAGGTATAATTGATACATGATAAACTATACGTATTTAAACTGAACTATTTGTAACGTTTGACATACATATTTATAGAGACTCATTAAACCATCATCGCAAAGTAGTGAACATATCCATCACCCCCGAAAGCTTTACCCTGCCCCATGGTAATCCTTCCCTGCCTCCGTCCTTGTCCCCTCATTCCCAGGCAACTGCTGATCTACCTCCTGTCACTATAGATGAGTGTGCGTTTTCTGTAGATGTACGTATAAAGTAGTGTATCATACAGTATTTTCTTTCTGAGGGGTTTTCTTTCACTCGGTGTAATTACTTTAAGATTTATCCATGTTGTTGCATGTCTCAGTAGTTCCTTCATTTCTTATTGCTTAGAAGTATTCAGTTATGTGGGTATAGTATACCATGATTTGTTTATCCACTCATCTATTGATGGACATTTGGATTGTTTTCACTTTTTGGCTATTACAAATAAAGCTTTTATAAATGTTTGTGTACAAGTTTTTGTGTGGACATTTATTTCCTTTTCGCTTGGGTAAATACCTAGAAGTCAGATGGCTAAGTCATATGGTAGATATGATTAACTTTGTTAGAAACTGCCCAGTTGTTTTCCAAAGTGCTTATACCATTTTACATTCCCATTAGCCGTGTATGAAAGTTTCAGGTCCTCCACATTCTTACTAGTATTTGGTATGGAAAGTCTTTTTAATTTTAGCCATTTTAGTGGTTATGTGGTAGTATTTCATTGTGGCTTTAATTAGCATTTCCCTAATGAATAATAATGTTGACCATTTTTTCATGGTGCTTCTTTGCCTTCTGTATATTTTCTTTGGTGAAGTGTCTGTTCTCATATTTTCCCTATTTTTTTTTTTTTTTTTTTTTTGGAGGAAGATTAGCCCTGAGCTAACATCCACCGCCAATCCTCCTCTTTGCTGAGGAAGATTGGCCCTGAGTTAGCATCCGTGTCCATCTTCCTCCACCTTATATGTGGGATGCCTGCCTCAGCATGGCTTGATAAGCAGTGCAGAGGTCCATGCCTGGGATCTGAACCAGTGAACCCTGGACCACCAAAGCAGAGGGTGTGAACTCAACTGCTGTGCCACCAGGCTGGCCCCATCTTGTCCCTGTTTTTTAAATTCTTTTTTTTCTTTTCTTATTGCTGAATTTGAGAGTTCTTTATATATTTTAGATATAAGTCCTTTATCAGATATATGCTTTGGAAAGATTTTCTTCCAGTGTATGTCTCATCTTTTCATTCTCTTAACAGTATCTTTTGAAGAGCAGTGTCTTTTGAAATGTCCATCAATAGATGAGTGGATAAACAAAGCAGTGTCTTGTTAAGAGAACAGTGTCTCTTAATGGTGTCTTTTATCAGTTTTTAAAAATTTTTTATGGGCTCAGCTTTTGGTTTCCTATATAAGAAATCTTTGTCTAACTCAAGATCACAAAGATTTTCTCCTACCAGTTTTATAGTTTTAGGTTTTACATTTAGGTCTATGATCCAGTGTGAGTTAATTTTTGTATAATGTGTGAGGTATGGATCCAAGTTCATTTTTTAGCATTTGGATATCCAGTTGGTTTGGCACCATTTGTTTAAAAGGCTATCTTTTCTCTACCGCATTGCTTTTGAGCCTTTGTCAAAAATCAGTTAAATGTATACATGTGGGTTTACTTTTGGATTTTCTGTTGTGTTCTGTTGGCCTCCTTGTCTCTCTTTACACCAATACCATATTGTCTTGATTATTGTAGCTTTTTAATTATTCTTGAAATAAGGTAGTATTAGCCCTCCAACTTTGTTCTTCTTTTTCATAGTTGTTTTGGCTATTCAAATTTCTTTGTATTTCCCTATGTACTTTAGAATCAGCTGTTGATTTCTACAAAGAAGCCTGGTGGGATTTTGACTAGGGTTGTTTTAGAAGTATAGTTCAATATGGGAGCACTGACATCTTAACAATATTGAGCCTTCTGAAAAATAAGCAAGCTGTATTGGCTCATTTATTTTTGTCTTTAGTTTTGCTCAGCTATATTTTGTAGTTTTCAGTGTACAGGTCTTTTACATGTTTTGTTAGATTTATCCTTAATGTTTTTTATGTTGTCATACATGGTATTTTCTTTTTCAGGTTTAATTAATTCACTTTATTCTTTTAAAGATTGGCACCTGAGCTAACAACTGTTGCCAATCTTCTTCTTTTTTTTTTCTTCTTATTCTTCTCCCCAAATCCCCCAGTACATAGTTGTATATTGTAGTTGTGAGTGCCTCTGGTTGTGCTGTGTGGGACACCGCCTTAGCATGGCCTGATGAGTGGTGCTATGTCCATGCCCAGGATCCAAACCAGCGAAACCCTGGGCCACCAAAGCTAAGCAAGTGAACTTAACCACTCGGCCATGGGGCTGGCCCCTAATTCACTTTATTCTTTTTGTATACAAACACTATGTGGTGGCCACTGCTGGAGCCTGGGTGCTCTGCACAGAGACTCTGACGTGGATCTTTACAAGATAGTCAGTGAATTTCTGATAGGGAGACTTGGTGAACACAGTCTTTTTTTAGAGGTCTTAGAGATGGCCTCAAAGGTGGCCTTGGCAAAGTTGCCCAAGATGGCAGTCCAGCCCCTGGCCAAGGTATAGCAGTTATCAGTGCCTGCTATCAACAGCAGCTTCATGGGTACAGAGGCCAAGACAATGGCACTGGGTCTGTCTGAGTGGATGAAGCATGCCAGCACAGAGTTGCAGCATCCTGTCATCTTGCAAGGAACCGTGTGGAGTTTCCAGTCTTGTTCGCCTGAGGTCCCACTGCACAGGACAATGGAGAGCTTGGCTAGGATGCCTGGCCCCATGGATGGCAGTGGTTACCTCCTTGGAGCACTTAGCACCCAGACCGACGTGACTCTTATAGTCCTGAATGGCAACAAGTAGCTTGAACCTGATCCGCTGGCCAGCCCTGTTCTGCTTTACACAGGCATTAAGGGACATCCCCAGAAAAAGTCAGTGATCTCAGATGCCTTGATGGGCAGGAAGAAGAGATAAATCTCATCCAGGGACTTGATCTTCATGTCCTTGATCTGGGCAAACACTAATAAATTGTTGGTTGTAAGAGGGGAAGAAAGGGTTTTGAGAGTGTTGTGTTTGCATGGAGTTCTTTTTACTGTTGACTGCCAGTGTCTATCCTCTTCAGCCTTCCAGCACTCTGTCTCAAGTTGCAGGTCATTGGTGTGATTTTCAGTTGATTGTCCCCTGTGGTCTGACTCTGACAGGTACTGGAGGCACAGAGAAGGCATCAGAAGGAGAAATCGGGCATCATACCTACCTCGCCGACACCCTATACCTATAACAAGGTAGGTAGGAGACACTTACCATCACCCCTCAGGTAGGGCCCCTTTTCTCCTAGGAGGAGTTTGTAGTTCTCTGAGAATATGGCCAATTCCATTCTTATCCCTTAATATTCCTGCCCAAAAGGCTGGAAGCAGCCACACATGCAGAAGAGTATTTGGAACTCAAGTTTTTGTCTGAGGAAATATGATATGAAGTTCTTAGCAATGTAGGTTTTGTGGCAAGAACCAAGGGCTATGGTCATCTGTAGGTTATTTATTTGGTTACCTGTACAGTCCACTGACTACCTTTAAAAGATATGGTTGTCTTGCTTTTTTTGAGGCGGAGGCCATTTCTGAGAACATTTCGTGCCCATTCATGGTACCATTCTTTCTCACCCCATAAAATATCCAACTTAGAACAGTGTCTAGTACACATAGCAAGTGCTCCTAAGTGTTACCTGGTACTATCATAGTTCTTAATCTGTAACCTACACATCAAGCTTCTCTGTTCTAAAGCACAGAGGTTTAGGGCCTTTTGAAGCAGGTCCTGGAGGTCCTAGAGTTGCTGAGTAGATCAGACAAAAATGATGCTGCTTGGGGACTCAAGGCTGGATCTAGATGACAGAGAGGGAGCTGAGGATAGTAAAAAGGCGGTATGGCTCTTCCTGGGTCCCACACTTTCGAGGGCCCCACATATTCCTAACACACACACAGGCACACATGCATACATATCAAAGAACACACAGGCTCCTCTGCCCCTCAGGACCCTGCACTTGGCACTGGCACAGTGTGACCAGAACTGTAAATATCTACTTTCACGATTAACACTGTGCAGTCCCCAAGTAGTCACTGCTCCACACCTTCTTGCTCTAAAAACTCAAACTCTAGGCAGCTGTGGCCTTACATAGTAAAGGTTTGAGGAGTGGGCCGATTACAGGATCAGAGTCAGAAACTGCTCCCTGCTTCACAATGCAGGCAGGAATTAAGTGATAGAAGCTCTTAGATAACACATTCATTTACTTGCTAAAATCTTCTCAGTGTGAATGCAGTGGATTCTTGTGTGATATATTATTTCCCAGTACTATTTTTTTCTTCTCTTCCTGTTCCATTTTGTGAAACTAGTGGTGCTCATGAATCAGCATGGCATTCATGAAAATTACACACTGTACAGAAGTAACATGCTGAAATAGTAAATAGTTCATACTAATTTTGAATGTGTATATATGTTGGTCTAGATACAATCTTTATATTGGCAACTAAATGAGTACTGAATGCTACATTTGCAAATAATTTTTAAAATTTTTCTTTTTCTTTTTTTTCTTTTTTTTTGCTGAGGAAGATTTGCCCTGAGCTAACATCTGTGTCCAGTCTTTCTCTGTTTTGTATGTGGGTCGTCACCACAGCATGGCTGATGAGTGGTGTAGGTCTATGCCTGGGAACCAAACCCAGACTGCTGAAATGGAGTGCACCAAACTTAACCACTAGGCCACTGGGCCAGCTCCTGCAAATAACTTTTTAAATAAAAATATGTAATAAGATATAATGCATACATAAACCTTAATTAAAAACAAAAAAAGAGGCTGTAGGCTGGGAGACTTGCTCTGGCTTCACCACTATTCAGCTTCATGACGTTGGTTAGGTCACTTAGTTTCACTCTTGACAGTTGACCTTATGGATGACAAGATCTCTGTAGTATCAGTTTCCTATGTGTAAAGTGAGAGATTTGAACCATCTTTAAGCCTCCTTTTTACCTCTATAATTTAATAATTATGTTCTATGGCATGAGTCTTGTCATCTAAAAAACACCTGTTAGTATGATGTCAAAATATGGGTGAGAGTATCTGAGACATACCATTTTCCGGGCTTCTCTCAGAGCCCAGCCCACAGCTGTGGTGTGAAGAAGAGTGTGTGGCCGTAGTGGCAGGTTCCCTGGGCCTCCTTTCTTAGGCAGACACTGCTTTTGTCCTGCAATTCAAGAGAGGCTGTAATTCAAGCCTCTAAGGACCCAGTTTCCAAGGCAGGTGGAGCTATATTTAACTAAAATAGGAGTCCTTTATTAATAATCATGTTGTGACTACAGGCCATGGGGTCACCTTTATACCTACAGACATGGTAGTTGGTGGCAGTTTTCTTTCTTTCAGAATGTTTCCGCCAAGAATGGTGTGCCATCTTGCAGATGGGTACAGTGAGGCTTATGTGGCCAAAGGAATGCTTTTAGACTTCCTGTTCTTGACTCCAGTGCCTCTCCCTGATCTGTGTCAAACTGCTTTGGGTTTTCTGAAATGACTTTGCTATATCATGGAGTCAGCCTGCCTGTGTCTTAGCTGCTTGGTTTCTGTACCCTCAACCCAGCCCAGGATGACAGAGTACATGGTTCACAACCAGCAGGCTTATATCTGTTACTTCTCTGGCTGAGGACAAAGTATCCTACACCTGTACCCAAGGATCAGATAGCGGCTTGGGCCTACAGTGTGAGAAGAAAAGTCACTCTTTATTTTCTCCCAGACTGACCTTGTATGCTAGTGTATATATATGTAGTGTTGATGGCATATAAGAAATGTGGAGAGAAAGGTTTGTTCTCTTAAGACTTCCTCAAACTTTTCCAGTCTCTGTTAAGTGATTCTTGAAGATATCAGCCTGTGTGTGTCAGGGGCTATTTCTGGGCTGGTGCTGGGGGCTTTATTTTGGGGCTGTGCCTGTGCTGTGAGTGACCATTTTCTTTTTGCTTTCAGAGCTGTGACTTGTGGTCCCTAGGGGTGATTATCTACGTGATGTTGTGTGGATACCCTCCTTTTTACTCCAAACACCACAGTCGGACTATCCCAAAGGATATGCGGAGAAAGATCATGACAGGCAGTTTTGAGTTCCCAGAGGAAGAGTGGAGCCAGATCTCAGAGATGGCCAAAGATGTTGTGAGGAAGTGAGTCCCCGGGCCACTGGGCGGGGAGGCCAAGGAGGCCTTAAGTTGGTGGAGCACAAGGGTATGTTGGGTAGAGAAAAGTCATTTGTTTCTCAGCATGCTCCTTCCCATGTTAGCATCACAGACATCTTACTCCTGGAACCTGAGATGAGAGTTCTCAGTGTCCACACCTTGGTGAAATTGGACCTTTGCTTCCTCCTGTTGCATTCCTAGAATTTGTTCCCAGGGTTATAAACCCAGGTCCCTTGGTAGCCAGTGTCTCTGTGAGCATTAATTCAGGACCTTAAACGGTAAACCCCTCTGGTGTGCCCTGTTTGCATGTAAGCCAATCATCTGGGGTGGACATGACACCAGGAACTGAACTGGGGTGCTAAGATGACAAGCGCTCTTGGCTTTTCATCCCTTGGCTGCTGTGGGAGGACGTGATTGATTGTGTAGGGTCTGGACGCCACTCCTCAGCCTTCCCACTGCTTGTTAGTTGCTCCGACGTGTATTAAGATGGGAAGATTTGGGAGAATTGGGGCTAGTGACTTGATGAGGGAGAGCTGACATTCAGAGTCCTTTGGTAGCTGAAGGACTAGGTAAGAAGTCAGCCCTAAATGTGAGGAATATTTGCTCTTCCTGCCTGTCTGGGAGGCTCAGCTCCCTGGGATGTGGGTGCTGTTCTCATATTCCTACTGCTTGGCCTTCACTGAGCAATTTCTCCTTTTTTGGTTTCAGTTTCTTCATCTGTAATGCGATGAAGATAAGCATTAACTGGGAACTGTCTCCTCACAGTACAGCCATTTCTCTATGGAGATTACTCCCTTTCAAAAGTGAGCTTTTCCTTTTGGATAGGGGTCTACGTATATAAAGAGGGACTAATTTCTAAAATACACAAGTAAAACCTTTTTAGGAGGGTAGAGGCAATGTTTAAGTCATCCTCTGTCCTCCCATGCTATTTCCATGCTGTATTCTCAGCTGCTTAACCAAGACTTCAGTATCTTCCAAGTGGTTCTTTGTCAGTTCTGTAGAATATATTTCCTGTCCAAAGACCAACACTGATTATCTTCTTTCAGCTTTGGAATTCTTTTCCAAATAATCTTTCCTTTAGAATCTGAAGCTGCTTTTTCACATTGATCCAGAAGGTTGCAGAGAACCTGAAAGAGCAAGTAGGCATGTTGTCCTGACTCTGACATTTGGAGTGGGAGGATATGTGGTTGGAAGGAGGGGCTGTGAAAAGCCCCGGGAACATGCTGAGGTGAGCTAGGAGTTGTGTCAGCATGAATGGACAAGAGGTAAAGAAGTGTAATCAAAGAGCAGTGGGACAGAGCAATACATTACACTTGGAAAGAAGTGCCAGCCCCTCCTCAGAGACTCTAGAGTTTTAGCTTTTGAATGTCTTTGGAATAAAGGGTTCATGTCCTGCTGTATGGTTACACACTAAGAGTTTTATCCCAAGTGGCAATCTGGATTGTCTGAACCACATGACCCCTCAGCTAATTTTGCAGCCATTATCAGCCAAAAGAGCACTTGGAGTCCCTTTTGGAAATTAGAGCCGACTGTCCTAGAAACATCAATATGAAGATTCAAGGCCTCTGGAACTATAAGCCATCTGTAGGATTACCTTATTGAACCCAGAACTCAGTCTGAAGTATCACTGGATTAAGCCTTTTCCTGCCATTTTTATCTCACTGTCTAGTATAGAAAGGACCTCCCAGGGACACAGTGCCCTCACGGTTAGTGGTTAGGGATTAGAACCCCACCCCTGCCCTGCAGACGGAAGGCCTAGGCTTGTAGGAGTTGGTAGAAAGTTAGAAGCTGGAGCTGGTTGGAGCCAGACCAGACCAGAACTTCCTGGCCTCCTGGCAGCCCTGTTGGCTTTTTCTCCGCAGGCTCTTGAAGGTCAAACCAGAGGAAAGACTCACCATCGAGGGAGTGTTGGACCACCCCTGGCTCAACTCGACTGAGGCTCTGGATAATGTGCTACCCTCTGCTCAGCTGATGATGGATAAGGTTTTGAATGATGCTTATTTTGTTGGCTGAAAAGGCTATGTTGAGAAGGAATGCTGGGGCTCGACTCAGTGAGACGTTAAAGGTAGAACAATGCAGAACACACAGTCTTTCCCAAAGAAACATCCTTGGTTTCCTGAAACTCAGGGTTGGAAAGCATGTGCCTCTCTCCATGGAGGGACAGATCAAGGTCTAGCAGGTACACACGAGGAGGCACTCAGGGGTGTCCTCCGTGTCTGTGCTTCAGCCTGAGGGGCCCGGAGCAGCGCAAGAAACTCTCCCTCCCCAAGGGTCTGAACAAGACTGGCCTGAAAGACCAACAAACATGAAACAAAGAGGGAATGTCTCAGACATCGGAGCTTTGCATGCTAAATCTTCTGTGACTGCTATGGGAATCCAGGAAAAGACAACATTTGTGAAGGGCTGTAATTAGGGAGGGGTTTTTGAAGAGAAGGCAACCCCCCCACATTTATTAACTATTGTGTGGCAGTTTGTGACCTCTCACGTGTTCAGCCATGAACTGGCCATGAAGAATTTTAGTGGACAGTGGAAGTGCTCAAGTGTGGTGAACAACCTGAGCAAAATATCAGAGGCTGAAGTTCATCAGTGGGAAAAACAGCCTGGCTTCCTGAATGGGAAGTTGGTGAGATAGGTGTGGCAAGGCCAGGCTTTGAAAGTAGAGCTTGGGGGGAGTCTTAGTAGGATGTAATTGAGAGGCCATTGTAGATTTTTGGGAAGAGATTTGCCACAAGGAAGGTATTTAGGGATGGTCAGTCAGACTTTCAGACTTGCCAGCCTGACTTCTGCAGTAATCCAGAAGCTGAGGGATGGCTCTGGGAGCAGGGAAGTAGAGATGAATAAATAGGCTCAATATTTTTGAAGACAAATTTCTACAGCTTTTGGTGACTGACTAGATATCAAAGGACAGTGGGTGGCATATGTGGTGATACTACTGACAAAGAGAGAGAAATCAGGAACGAGATTAGTTTGGGTGAAGGGAATTCTCTTAGGTTTTAGATATTGTTTAAGGTGGTAGATCGACATTCCAATGAGTGAGATACGTGGTGTGGGACCAGAGTGTGGCTGAGAGGTAAAGGCAGTGACACAGACTTGAGTCTTACTCTCAAGGGATGGGGTTGAACTTTGGGAGAGAATAAACGAATAGGAAAAAAGAATGCTAAGACCACCCTTAATTTAGCTGGGGTATGGGAGAGAAAGGAGCGCTCGAAGGAACAGTGTTCTCTGCCATCTCTGATTGTGTGTGATTGTCTTCTTGGTTTAAATATGCTCAGTAGTCCAGGAATGGTTTGGTCAGTCCAGAATCCTAAGGGATTGCTTAGATCCTCTGGTTGTCAGCACATGGTGGTTACAGCGTGGCTTTCCTCAAGATCTTGGAAATGAAGACGTAAGATTGCCTTCTGGAGTTACTTTCAAGTTAGTGTATAATGAAGCCAAGTATGGATATGCAGAATCTTCTTAATGAGAAAGAGTGGCTCCTAAGCCTATAAGATAGAACTGCAATGTGACAGTATATTCCTGTTTTTAAAGAAATGATATGGTCATGATGTGGGTTGGTCAACTTTGGAAGTATAGAAAAAAGGCCACATAGGCAGATGTTAAATAGGGTCCATCTAAGTCCTGCCTAGGAGATGGAGTCTGAGCTCATGCCCTTGAGCTGTTGCCCTCTTTTAGGTTGAGCCATCACTGTGGAGGAGATAGATGTTGAGGGTCCAGGGCAGTATAGACAGGGCTGCCTATTACATACCCTTAACTGAGCTCAAACTCTTCCTGACCTAACTGCATGCTTACCAAGGAACTATTTTTTTTAATTGTCAAATTTTGCTGTTGAAATTCAAACAATACAGAAGTAGATAAAAAGCAAAACTTCCCTTTCATTCCCCTGCCTCAATGTCACCCCTCAGAGGTGAGGTAATCTACAGCTTCATGTACCCTTCCTGATCTTTTTCTGGGGAGACACACACATATGCACAGAGTTTGTCCTTTTTTAAATACAAAAGTGGGATTGTCTTGTTCTTACAAAGTTTTCTGCTGATTGCTTGCCTTCCTTCATTGGTCTGCCCCTAGCGAAAGCATACACTTGTTATAAAGACCCAGACTTCGAGAGTTCTGGACTCCATGACAGTTATTTCTCATTGTAAATTAGTTGACTGGCTTACAGATCAATTCCTGAAGGTTTACCGTGCTCAACGTGTGAAATGGTTGGGCTTCTGAGCCTCAGGGCTGAGGTGACTGTCTACACTGTGGAGGCAGTGAATAAATGCCCCTCTGGGAGGCTTCTCCGGTGGCAGCCTGCCAGTCTTTCCCTCATGTACATGTATGCCTCTCCGTACACTTGTCCTTGCCACTGGCTGTGAGCATGAGCCTTGGTAGTATTTCTTACTTGCGTTCGTGTCCCCCTGCAGGGAAGAAGGGCTAGCTGTTGTGTGGCCCTTGGTTAGCCTGGTTTTCCCTGAGCCCTGCTGATCTATGGGGAAGAGTCCTCTGCCTTGTCAAAATTTGTTCACTGCCAGCATAAGAGTGAAATTGCCTTCTTAGTCCTCGAGCCCCTCCTTCCCACTCTCTTAGATTGGCTTTTTAGGTGCCCATAAATGAATGCGGAAAAACTGACGGCAATGTTTGCATTCAGGCGGTGGTTGCAGGAATCCAGCAGGCTCACGCGGAACAGTTGGCCAACATGCGAATCCAGGATCTGAAAGTCAGCCTCAAACCCCTGCACTCTGTGAACAACCCCATTCTGAGGAAGAGGAAATTACTCGGGTAAGTGAGCTTATTTCGTCCATTTCCTTTCATGGTTCACGTGGCTGACTACAGGGCTCTAAAAGGTCAGCCAGGGGTCTGCCCTTTTTCTGCCTCTTAAGAGGGAGGAAAGGATAAGCTCTTGAAATAGCGTTGTAAGTTGGAGATACTCTGTAGTTAATTATTTAACTGAAAAGTCTGTTGCTTTATGTTTAGACTTAACATCTGTCAAGAGCTGGGTTTTGGGATCTCACCTTGTTATTACCTCTCTCCCAAACTTTTAAAGCACCAAGCCAAAGGACTGTGTTTATATCCATGACCGTGAGAATGGAGCCGAGGATTCAAATGTTGCCTTGGAAAAGCTCCGAGATGTGATTGCTCAGTGTATTCTCCCCCAGGCTGGTAAAGGTCATGCCATTTATGAATGCTGTGTGCGTATGTGTGTGCGTGTGCGCGTGTGCATGTATGCACACGCACATGACAAAAGGAGTGGTTTGATTTGAGGTTGTCTGTTTCATCTTTGTGTTATAAGAGAATAAGTACATTATATAAATTAGTCTGTGCCCACTAAAATGAGTGGACAGTGGGAACTCAGAAATGCGGTAAGTTCTGCCCCTCCTTTGGTTTTCTGTGAAATTTCCAGTTTAGGTTTAATTGCCACTGTCAGGCGCAGCATGTAATTTTGTTTTCTTAGTTTGTTAATGAGGGCACAGGATAGAGGATGGAGAATAGAAGGTGGCAGCGTCAGGATCAAGTTGGGAAGGTCAGGAAACATCATTTCCGGAGCCTTTAGAGTGCAAGGCTGTCGTTAACTTGTGAATATAAAGAGAACACCTTCCAGGTTCAGAAGCGGCCCCTGCTGCTGCTTGTGTCATGTGCAGAATGTGACTTATACACAGGTCCTTTTGAGTGAGAGCTTGCTTTCGGTATGTTCTCTCCCCACTCATTGGGGTGTGATAGGTTTTTCTCAGCAGATTTTCTTGGGATGCTTCAAGTAGTAGGCCAGAAAACTGTTGGGTTGACCTGTCTTCCTAGATTCCTTGGATTTTAAGAGAACTCTCACATAGTGTACCTGAGATAGTCTTCGAAAGTAAGAAATGAGCCTAGGAGAAAGAAGGTAGCCCACTCAGCCTTGTCCTCACTCCCTCTCTGAGTCTCTTGGTTTAACCAGGTGTTTTTGCTCAGCAGTAGAGTCTGACACTGCCTCTTTCCCATGCCTCAGTGCTAAGACTCTGGGGCCATCAGGGGATTTGTGTGAGACAGTCAAAGTGGAAGAGCGCAAAGACCAGAAGTGGTCTACATGTAATGTAGGGACCAGCAGTAACAAGAGTGTCTGGTAAAGTTTGCACCTTTCATCACCACTTCTCAACAAGTTGAATATCATGTCCTTCCATCTCTGACACTGAAATCCCATGATGCTGCAGGAGAACATAACTTCTTCATTTTTATCAATAGGAGAGAATGAAGATGAAAAGCTGAATGAAGTAATGCAGGAGGCTTGGAAGTATAACCGGGAATGCAAACTCCTACGAGATACTCTGCAAAGCTTCAGCTGGAATGGTAGGAGCTTTAATTACTCCTTTCCCAAGGACTGCAGAAAAGTGATCATTAATAGGACATGTAGGATCTCTAGGGGCTGAGCTGGTGCTGTTTTCAGGTCAAGTGAGCCTGGAGAGTGAGTGGAGGCGTGTCTAGACATCTGGCCCTTTCACTTGTCTTCCAGAGTTCAAATAAATTGTGTGTTGCAGATTTAACACTGCAGAGCCCTTGTCACACACCGCTTGGGCAAAAACCCCTTCAGATCTCAGAACTCCTCCCAGATACCTTGGCTGTTCCCTAGGTCATTAAGGAGCAGTATACTCTGAAGGGGAGAAAGAGGGCAAAGTACCAGGGGGTCCACCCTGCTGACTTACTTATCTTAGAGAAGAGCTGTTTTACTAAAGAGTAGAGTTGGCCAAATCTGCTGCCTGTTGAATTTTTGTCCCCAGGCAAGCAAGGTAGATATGTATTTCTTTTTTTTTTTCCTGCTTTTTCTCCCCAAATCCCCCTGGTACATAGTTGTGTATCTTAGTTGCACGTCCTTCTGGTTGTGTCATATGGGATGCTGCCTCAGCGTGACCTGACGAGCAGTGCCATGTCCACGCCCAGGATCCAAACCGCTTAAACCCTGGGCCGCTGAAGCGGAGCACGTGGACTTAACCACTCGGCCATGGGGCCGGCCCCACGAGAGATGTATTTCTTGAACTGCTTTTTGTATTGTCTTTCTAGTTCAGCAGACTAAACTAAAGTTCCAGGATGTTCAGAGAGGGGAGCAAACTCTTTGACTTCATTGCCTGGCTTGGTTCTTGAACCTGAGAAATCCAAAATAATAGCCTGACCATTCCCATACTTGGAGGAGATTAGCTTCCCTGGGATTTTTTTTTTAAGATTTTGAAATATCAGTACAGAAAAGTGATCACAGTTGAAGTGTGCACGTTTGATGAATTTTCACAAAGTGAACACTCCCCTGTAACCAGCACCTGGAACATGTAGTGGAACATGGACCCTCTTCTAATCACTACCTCCCACCCCCAAGGGTAATCATGATCCCAATTTCTAGTACTATAAATTAGTTTTGTCTGGTTTTGTATTTTATGTAAATAGAATCACATAAGTCTGTGTTCTTTTGTGCCTGGCTTCTTTTAGTCAACGTTACATTCAGCCACATGGTCGTGCATAGCAGCAAATCATTATGTAGCCTCCATTCTACTGTTGAATAGACATTTGGGTTGTTTCTGGGTTTTGTTAATTCAGAAAAGGGCTGCCATGATCTCTCTTGTGTATATATTTTGGTGAACTCATTTCTCTTACGCACCTAGGATTGGAATTGCGGTTCATGGGGGTATTCATCTGTTTGGCTTTAGTAGGTCCTGCCGCTAGTTTTCCAGCGTGGTCATACTGATTAATACTTCCGCTAGCAGTGTTTGAGGGTTCTAGTTATTCTACAGCCACACCAACACTTGCTGTTGTCTGTCTTTTTTATTTTAGTCATTCTGGTTAGTATGTACTGGTATTGCAATGTCTTATTTGCCTTTCCCTGATGACTTTTGAGCTTAAGTGCTTTTTAAATATTTATTGGCCATTTAGATTTCCTCTTTTGTGAAGTGCCTCTTCTGCCCATTTTTCTATTGAGTTGTATCTTCTTCATAGATGTGAAGGAGTTCTTTATTCTGGATGTGAGTCCTTTGTCAGACATACATAAGAAAAATCATCTTCCTCTTCACGGTTTCCTTCTGTGCTGTTGTAGTGAACACTGGATTTTTACTGCTAGGTTAAATGAAACTGCTCAATTACTACATAAAAAATGGGAGATCTGAACCGCTTTTGATCAGTGTTGGGGATGGTTCGTCCATTGATGAGGGTAAATTTGATATTGGTAGGGTGTACCTTACTGAGTCCCTGTCAGGAATCTGTTTGCAGACTGACCTTTTTCTTTTTTGGGTTTCAGGTCGTGGATTCACAGATAAAGTAGATCGACTAAAACTGGCAGAAATTGTGAAGCAAGTGATAGAGGAGCAAACCACGTCCCATGAATCTCAATAATGACAGCTTCAGATGTTGTTTTTTAACAATTTGAAAATTTATTCTTTAATGTATAAAGTAATTTTTATGTAAATTAATAAATCATAATTTCCTTTTCACATTGCTTAAAGATGCGATATAGATTTAGATAAAGGATTCACTAATAGTGTAGTTCATTGATTTGTTTTAAGAAAAGCTCAGTTCCTAGAGATATACTATGACTTTAGGACTCTTTAGTCATATGGTTGTAAGGAGACAGATGGTGTTGTGAAGCAAGATCATTTTCTTTGTAGTAGAGTATACAAAAACCATTTGCCAGCAGTAGACAAAGGACCAACTATACTAACCTTTTTGCTTAGTAAACAGTTGAATCAAGTACCCTGGAATCTGGTTTCAATTGCCCTGTGTATTTATTTTCTTTACTATCTGTAGATTAGCTCTGGTGCCAAGACATTTTTATGGATCCATGTTGCAGACTGCCTGCTAGAACTCACAGGATGCCAACTCCCACGATGGAAGAGGCAGGGAACTGAGCCCTCATTTCTCTTGTCCCTAATTCCCTAGAGAAAAGTGATAACGTTTCTTTTTTTGTCATATTTGTTAAAAGCTCTTGGAGTGTCTCTTAACTATAATGGGATTATCTTTTGAGTTTCTTCTTTTCATGTTTAACCAGAGCTCCAGTTTACCCTCACCTAAGGTCCTACTTTGTCTTCTCGCCTCCTCCACAGCCCTCACCAGCTCCACGACTTCTTATTTCCTTTCCCATTCTTTCAGCCTCCTTTATGGGATGATTTTTCTGAGAAAGTTACATATCATAAAAACTCGACTATTGGGTTAGCATCCAAAATGGTCCAGTTTTTTTCTCTTAAAGCTGTTCTTTTTCTCTGTAATGTTTCTGCCTGGGTTTCATATTGGCATTCTTTGGGCTGCATTTATTTTGTTCAGTACCCTTTATTTTCAGGAAGCATGGTTCTGGCCCAGAGATCAGCTGTTTGAATAGAAAACAAAGCTAGATGCTTTTATAGTTTTCTGTTGTCCATATGGGCTTCCATAACACACCATTTTTATTTACTTATTTTTTGAGCTGTTTGTGGTGGGTACCTGTGTTGGTGAATAGAATATCTCATAGGCAAAATCCCATTCACAGAGCAGAGGAAGAAGGTCGGCAGGCTCCGTTATTTCAGTTTTATCCCGTCACATTCTCTTTAATCAGAATCCATCCCACGGAGCTCACTTACTTTTAACTCTTCCACTTTGCTCAGTATGTCTTCAGGGTTACATTTGGTTAGTATGCTCATGTGTATGTGACTGACTGTCAGAATATAGGATAAAAACGCAAAGTATCTTTTAAGAATTACCTTATTACACTTGTTCCCTTTTATCTTGGAGAATTTGTAATCAAGGTATTTTGTGAGGTAAGGTTTACTAATCTTAGGTGACTGATAATGTTATAAATAGATACCCTGTAAGCAGAATTTAGTACTTTTAAAGGTAGCAAAATGTAAGAGTTAGGCAGCAGAGAAAAAACGTTTTCTTATTTACTGACCGGAAAACTTAGCTGAGAGTTGAATTAAATTATTCTGTTTTCCAGTGAAATGCAGTCTTACAAATCACTTCTTGCAATCAGGGAAAACTCTGCACTTGTTTCCAGAACTACTGACATTCATTTTTCTTAGGGCAGAGGTTTCAGTATTCGCTAGGGAGAGGAAGGCAGTAATTAACTTTCTTACTCTTCTTTTTCTTCAGAGGAACCTTCTAGCATGCCCAGTCTACCATTAACTTCTCAGATTTGTTATCTGGGTGTCTTGTAAAGCCTCAGGACGATCTTTTTCCTTCAGTGTGTGGTGAATTTTAGGCCTGATCTAAAAGGGTCTCCAAATGATGCTGCTTTTTCCTCTGAGCAGCACTTGCCTTTGTTTCAGTCACTTCAGGATGAATTAATCTGGCCCCCAAAATGAGAGCTATGTCCAGACGAGCACCATGCTGGAAGTCTGCGAAGACCCGGGAGGATGCTGTAGCCATTAGAACTCCAGAGTGGGTCCTACTCTGGACAGAGCTCCTTGACAGAACAGCGGCTCCCAAAGGACTTCAGAGTGGAGTTTTGTTTGTGGTCTTTGTTTGTTCTTCAAAGTGGGGTTTTGTTTGTGGAGTTTGTTTGTAGGCCAGGAGCAAATTCTGCTTTAACATACCAGTCAGGTTTACTAAGAAAGCAAAGTTTGCACATAACTGGAAGTAAAACAAAACCGTTCCTGTGTCTCTGGCCTGTGTCTCTAACACCTATCCTTGTGGAAAGTTCACAGTGTAAGAACAGTTCTTGTATGCAGCAGGTTAGTTTCCAGTGTACCCATGTGATTTGCTAACCCTCTGCTTACTAAAACCATTATTTATCACTCAGATACCTTTAGACTTTACCGTACTTAAAAGTCTGCTTGATGTGAAACAACTTGTGTATCTTTCTGACTAGTACATTGTATAAGCACAGGGGAATACCTGTCAGAAACTTGTTTTAAACATGCAGGAGGAACTGCTTTTTAAAAAGTTTTGTTCTTTTATTCGAGAAAGAACAAGTGGAAGGAGTTATTGGTTAAAGAAGGCAAATGACTTAAATCAGATCTTGTGTGTGAATGCTTGTGTGTGTGTGTATTTATTGAAGAAAATGTGTTTCAATTTGAGAACTGGAAAATTGGATATTTAATTTTAATTATATTTTTATTTATTTAAAAAGCAGAAGTGTTCTTTCATTATTGATTTGATTCTTTTATCCCACAAAATGACTTAACCTAATTTGCCCTGCCTTTTTTGGTTAAGACACAGGGAAACACCTTAAGCCTATGATAATTTCCAAGTTATATAATTTTAAGAGGCATTCCTCTTATATAAAAGAGAAAAGAAATCCAGCCAGAAATCATTTCCCCCTTTTTGTATAAATTTTTTTTTCCTGCTTTTTTTCCCCAAATCCCCCCAGTACATAGTTGTATGTTGTAGTTGTGGGTCCTTCTAGTTGTGGCATGTGGGATGCCGCCTCACCGTGGCCTGATGAGCGGTGCCATGTCTGCACCCAGGATCCGAACCAGCGAAACCCTGGGCCACCAAAGCGGAGCGCGCGAACTTAACCACTTGGCCACGGGGCCGGCCCCTGTATAAATTTTTTTAATGGCTTGTGATAGGATAGTATGAATTTTCTTGCTAGATGCTAATGATAAATTTGGCATCTGTATTAGGTATTAATAATACCTGTATTAATAATATTAGTAATTGTGGATAGTTAATGAGTTGATCTGCTCTCATGCTCATATCTGAGATCTTGTGGTGCCATACCATTCCTTTTTGAATTAGATAGGGCATTTCCCCATTTTTCAGTGTTACTTGTAATCATAACCTTATTTTAAAGGTTTTATATTGTAAATATTTGACAATATAAAATTATTTTTATGCAAGGTAAAAAATGTAGAGTCTTATTTTAGTTCATAGAATTCACAGGAGAATAACTGGCTGGGCAAGGAATACGGATAGATAGGGATTTTTTTCCCCTTAAAAATTTCCTGCTAAATACATCAGGTAATCAACATCCAAACCAAATCTGAAGACTGCTACAGATATTACAGTTCAATTTTAGTTAAAAAAGTGAAGAAATCTTTTGAAAGTTCTTATAGTCCATTTTTATTTTCTTGATGAAATGGTACTAGATACCTGGTTAATCAGAGTTTGTTTTTATACTGGGGCAGTGGGGAGGAATTGAACTTTGATCCTAGTCATTTATATACCTCCATGGTGAAACTGAGCTCATGTCATTTAACAATATGTCTGTGCATTAGGAAAACTTCTTAGTAGAGAAAAATTATGTCTATATGCATATATAAAATGTCTAAACTCATCTGTTATGAACAAATGCTAATGAGAGAGAATTGTGCATCCACGTACACTTTTTCTTGAATTAAAGGAAAAAAACAGACACTGACAAAGGAGGACTGGACTGAGAAACAGTACCCTGAATATTACAGAAATGAAGAAGAGAGGCAGTGGGCAACAGAGAACTTTGTCCTGCTCAGAGATCCCCAAAGAATCCCTGTCCCCTCCCCCCAACCTCCTGGCAGAATGTTGGGTTTCAAAGAATAAGCAGATTAACGGATATCAGGAGTAGCGTGGCGTGGGCTGAGGATAAGGATAATTTGCCTGAGTTACGGTACTGGCTGCATCATTACAGGTCTGCTTGTTATATCTCGGTGAGGGTGAAGGGAACTTAGCCGAGGAACACTGAAGCTGTTGCTGTTGGGAGGACGTCCTATGGTAAGGAAGTTACTAAAGGCTGAAACAGAACAGAAAAACAGCCCCAAAGTCTGTAAGACTCAGAGTTGGCAGCAGCTACCCATGAGGGAGCCAGCATAGATCTAGAGTTAATACCTGAGTCTCTGAGACTCAACATGCCCTGGAGAGCAGCTGCTGAGGGACACAGGCCCTGCATCATCAACTGACTCGCTAGGGCCATGTCAGTGGCAGCCTCTGTGAGAGACTCTGCCTCTATACTGCCTTCTCTATGGAAAAACCAAGTGGCCTTGAAAGAGGGTCAGATAAAGTTTCAGACTTGGGCTCAGAAGAGGAACTTGAGGCTGGGGCCAGTGCGAGGATCTTCATGTGTCAGGTTAGGGATTGTGTTGCTGTTAGCGATTTTTCTGCCAAGCATGTACTGTGACCTGGGAGTAGTATATTACACTTTCTATGAAATAATTATTCCCAAACAGTGGACAGTCAATGGAAAGGAAGACCCAGTGGAAAAGGCATCCTATATGCTGCTGATGCAGGGCCAGAAGCAGCTGATTCACCTGAAGGTGAAGAGAGACTATTTTGTGGATAACTTTCCAGTCTTCAGCTACCACAATGGCATCCTGGGACAAGAGATGCCCGTCCTCGCGCATGACTGTCACTATGAAGGCTACATAGAAGGTGTCCCAGGTTCTTTTGTTTCTGTCAACACCTGTTCAGGCCTCAGGGGCGTCCTGATTAAGGAGGGAAAATCCTACGGCATTGAGCCCGTGGGCGCTTCAAAAAAGTTTGAACATGTGTTGTACACCATGGCGCGTGAAGCTCGAATCTCCTGTAGCGTCACTTCCAAAGACAGCCAAGTGGTGTCCACCAGCCAGCAACAAGGGAGCAGGAAGCCTCGCAGTGCACAGGCGCTGTCCTACTTGTGGTCACACACCAAGTACGTGGAGATGTTTGTCGTGGTCAGCAACCAGCGGTTCCAAATGTGGGGCAGTAACGTCAATGAGACAGTCCAGAGAGTAATGGACGTCATTGCCCTGGCCAACGCCTTCACTAGGGGAATAAACACAGAGGTGGTGCTGGCTGGAATGGAGATTTGGACCGAGGGGGACCTCATAGAGGTCCCAGCGGACTTGCAAGTTACCCTCAGGAATTTCAATAGCTGGAGACAAGACAAGCTCTTCCATCGTGTGAAGCATGATGTTGCCCACATGATTCTTGGACATCGCCCTCAAGAGGACACGGGACAGGCATTTCTCAACGGTGCCTGTTCCACTGGCTTTGCAGCAGCTGTTGAATCCTTCCATCATGAAGATGTCCTCCTGTTTGCAGCGCTCATGGTCCATGAGCTTGGGCACAACCTGGGTATTCAGCACGACCACTCGGCCTGCACTTGTAAAGATACACACTTTTGCCTCATGCATGAAAACATCACTAAAGAAAGTGGCTTCAGCAACTGCAGCTCTGACGACTTCTACCAGTTCCTCCTTGACCACAAAGGGGCCTGCCTATTCAACAAGCCTCAGCACAAAGGCCGCGTGCGTAGGGATGCTGAGTGTGGTAATGGTGTGGTGGAGGAGGATGAGCAGTGTGACTGTGGTTCTGCCTGTGACGATCACCCCTGCTGTGACCCAGCATGTAAGCTGAAGGAGGGTGCAGAGTGTAGCGATGGACTCTGCTGTTTGAATTGCCGATTGAGAAATGTAGGATTCATGTGCCGCCCTCCTTCGGGAGAGTGCGACCTCCCAGAGTATTGTGATGGTAACTCTGAAGCATGCCCCACAGACAGCTACAAGCAAGATGGTACATCATGTGATTTAATTCACTACTGTCTTGGGGGTCGGTGTAGGAACCCTGATACTCAATGCATCGACATATATGGGTATCCTGCAAGGTCTGCCCCAGAAGACTGTTACATAACTATGAACAGCAAAGGGGACCGATTTGGAAACTGTGGCCATCCCACCTTGGCTAGGTCAAGATATGTTAAGTGTGTAGATGATAATATATTTTGTGGGAAACTTATCTGTACAAATATTAGAAATGTACCACGACTCAAACCCCAACATTCACTGATCCAGATCGCTCATGAAGGTGACTTCTGCTGGAGCATGGATGCATATAACACTACTGATATCCCTGATGATGGAGATGTGCACACTGGCACTCTTTGTGCCCCACGAAAAGTGTGTATGAATTACTCCTGCACTGATCACACCGTGCTCAACTATGACTGTGAACCAGCAGAAATGTGTAATGGGAAAGGAGTTTGCAACAATTTAAGGCACTGCCATTGTGAGGCTGGCTATGCTCCCCCTGACTGCAGAGATCCCGGAAATGGGGGTAGTGTGGACAGTGGTCCTCCGGGCAAAATAATTTTTGCAAATCTAAGTGCAGGTCTAACTGGCGGTTCTGCTAGGAGCAGGGAGGACATTAAAAGTCTTGGCATGATAGTTTTCATACTCCCTGTATTTCTTATACTGTTATTGTTAATTTTAATACTTATCATTAGCCTCAGTGCTGGAATTGAGTCAGTAGAGACCCCAGGGGGCTCCACAATCTTGAGCTCAGAGGAATCTACTGAGGTTCCTGAAGAGGAGGCCCCACCCCCAGAGGAGGCCCCACCCCCGGAGGAGGCCCCACCCCCAGAGGAGGCCCCACCACTGGACCAGGCCCCACCACCAGAGGCCCCACCACCGGAGGCCCCACCACCGGAGGCCCCACCACCGGAGGCTCCACCACCGGAGGCCCCACCACCGGAGGCCCCACCACCGGCCCAAGAAACGCCTGCACCATAAGAGGTGAAGGACAGAAATAACCAAAGGCAGAAGAGTAGTGGAGGAAGAAGCCAAATATATCAAATACCTCAAGCACTGAGTGGGAAGGAGGCTCAGAGAGGCAAAAGTGAAGTGGGAATTGACAGCTCCAGTGGCTCAGGCTGGACTATATAGTCTACAGACACACACTAATGTGGGAGAGAGAACTCCCTGCTCAATATTCATTTTAGTAATTTGGTTATATATTCATATATGAAATCACATATGAGATATTCTATATTTTGGCTTTTTCCCCATTTCATAAAACAATTTTATTTAAGCTCTTCTCATGGATTATTGCTATCAATGTCTTGATTCATTTGGGCCAATTTTTTCAAGACATACCATCTTTCAACTATATTGTTTGACAAAAGATATTATTTGTGCCTATATTACTATCACTAGATTATTCATCCCAGTCACAACAATGCATTATTTTATGACGTTATCTACTGCGTACTCTTAATTTCCCCTGACAGTTTCTATTCATGAAATAGAGGTAATTTGAAATAAATAAAAGGCTATTTTCACATGAAGCATCACTTCAGACTCCATGTAATCTAGTCCTTGAGGCTTCTTTATTTGGGGGTTCTCTGGAAGGGGCTACATCTGATGCAGGGTGGTAGGATCACGGGGGTCTGCGGGCATGGGGCAGGGGTGGGCAAGGAGGGAAGAGGACCTTTACATAATGCTGAATTCAAGTTTGAGGTATTTGTTATTTCCTTTGAGTTTTCTTTCTTAATATCTGTATAAAGTTGATATTTTGTATACTAACAATTTATAGGAACCTCCCCAATAGCAAGTAACAATACTTTGGATGTGGTAGTTTTTTGTGAAGAGAGAATTACCCATTGTGTGTAAGACACTGTGCTGAACACTCTATATTCATCGTCTTACTTTAATCCTCCCATCTGCCCTATGAGACGCCAGCGTCTACATGAGGAAACGGAGGCCAAAGAGTTTTGCTCTAGAGCTAGTAAGGGGTGGAACCTGCATCCCGCCCCAGATATGACTGAATCTACATGCTCGACTGCCTCATGAACCTTTTCCTTCAGTTAAAAAAAAGTCACCAGGAAGACAATCAATACGTCCTCAATTGCCCAGAACATGGCTTGTTCCTCAGAGACAAATGAAACAAAAGTCTTACAAATGGAGGCTGACCTCCGTCACGAACCTGCCACACTATGTAGTCGTGATCGATGAAACTGCCCCTTCCTCCATTACATCCTGACCTCATGGAGCAGTAGGTTTGTATCTTATTCAGCTCTGAGGGCCCAGCTCATTGTAGGTGCTCAGTAAATGCTGACGAAGTGAACGAGTTAACCAGAGCCAACCTGAAACGTAGGAGGGGAACTTCTATGGATGCTACCTGCTTGTCCCGAGGCATGGCACAACCGAAACCTTGCTCAGGCGCAGTGTTGTTACAGGTGGAGTGTTCTGAGTCTCAGGGAAGTTCCTGAGCATGAATCCCTGACTATACATTCGCTGAGTCCCTCTTCTAACTGCCCACCCTATGTAAGCAAAAGAGGACAAACCAAAGAGGCTAAGACAGACCTGGTTTCCGCTTTCAAGAGGGTTATGTTAATTACTGTGGGTGGAACACAAACTAAACTTCAGAGCAAAATCCAAAATCAAGCCTTCAGTTATGTAACTTTCCAGGCCACAGGATTTGCTGGTAACCAAATCTCAGAATGTCCCACGCCAGAAGATCAAGATTCATGGCGAAAACACACCGTTAGTTGGCAGTCAACTGAGAGCTTTGAGAAAGAGGGTGAAAGTGGGTGACTGAAGGCCTCCAAACGTAAACTTGTCATTAGAGACTTTTGAAGAAGGTGTGGAGGATTTCTGCTGAGAAGCGCTTCAGTGGAGAACAGAAGGGGCAGCCTTCCTAACTGCACATGCTGATGGTGACTATAATAAAAGCTCATTGGCATCACGTAGTCTTAACAACTTACCAAATGTAAGGGAATCACGATTTAAGTGCCAGGTAAATGTGCTTAGGTAACTTAATGGCCTTCTTTAAGGACGTTTGGATGCTGCCAATATTAGCGTTCCTGGAGTCCAGAGGTCATGCCCCTCCCTGGGAGACTCGGATCGGTCCTCGCTTTCTTTGGATGTCTCTAGCCTGCCATCTTTCCTGGTCCACGTAGGAGTGTTTTGGGGACTGTCCTCATAATTTGGAGTCAAATTGCACTCTCTCCTCTGCAGCTCGGCTGCAGGAAAAAGAAGAGATTTACGTTAAACACAGGTGACATTACCAACCTCACAGGGGTGCAATTCTGCACTCAAGTTTTACATTATTAGTTCGCAAAACTTTTTGGAAATTTACCAAAAATTTTTAAACTTCTGTGTTTACGAACTTAATTTCAGAATAGAATGTTGGTGTTTCCTTGGGGCAAGTATGCTCGCTGAAATGTTTTCTCAAAAGCAAGAGCAGACTTCCTCCAAGAATATTTGCAAAATGCTGACTCTTTAAAATTAATACTCCCCTGCTTCTGGACATTAGGCTTTAAAAGTTTTTGAAGAATAGGCAACAAAGAGGCAATACCACTTTTGTTATTCAATAAAATTATGGAAGTCTTACATAAAGAGATTATGCCGGGATGAAATATACGAGGATAACGAAAGTGTTGGATCAATTTGTGAATGACAAAGACGTAGTGACTCTTCTCACAGTTAGAAAATATTTTTGTAAATACCTAAAAAGAAAACAACAGAGGTGGAATCGTCAGTGACCAAGTGTTTGCAACCTCACCCTGTATTTCATTGCTATAATCGATCTGACTGGCTCTCCAACAGCCTTCCTATGATTCCCCAGACACTGATTTTGTCACCACAGTCGAGTTCAGGAACTGCCATTGCTCCCCCATGATCTAGAGTAGAAAGACAAACTTGGTGTGGCGTGAAAGGACTGTGACAATTGGGTCCTCCTGTCCATTTCCATCCGTTGTCTCCTGTGACTTTTGAAAAGAAACATTTCCTCCTATCAGCACGTCTAAGAGGGAGAACCTCCGTCCCCGTTCCATACCGCGGCCACTTCCCACTCTGGGCTTTTGATCAGTCTTGTTCCCGCTGAGTGACCTTACTCTTCCCTACCCCTATCTAGTCCAACTCTCACAGCGCCAGCGAGGCTCCTCAAACTGCTCCAGCAGACCTTTCTCTACTTTTTTGAACGAAACGTGGGCTCTCTTTGGGGATACTCAGGGAAAGAACTTACAGGAGAGTCAGTCTGAAACAGACCATCAAGTGGTTGTTTTCTATAGAAGAGGGGGCATATATGCATCCTTGTCGTTGAGTGAAATTTCCAGTTGGCGCTTTGAGAGTGAGAAAGGTGTTTACTCGTGGAACATGTTCTCAGAATCTCAAATTCTGGAGGTACCCATGCATTCATGAAGAAATGGAAAGAAAACCTTGTAAGAGACAAAGGGAATAAACTCCGAAACCACAGCATTTCTTCCAGTAATGCATTTTCAGTCACCTAATAATCACGAGCTGGGTGTTAGTGCAGACAATTTCACATGGAAAATAGAAATTTAAAAGGCATAGTGTCAGTGCCCGGGAACAGGAGAAAAGGCTCTCCCTCATGCCCTCCCCTGATCCCAGATCCACCCAAAGCCATCCTTTATAGTTCCGTGGATACATTAGGTCACTAGAAAAATAAAGAAATGCAAATAAATATGCCAAATAACGAAAAGCCCACCAATTAATTCCTTGCTCTTTGAAAATGAGAACGGACCCCAACTTTGAGGTAACTGATGTGTCACGATTTAAGGAAAGCTCACAGACGGGAATCTCCTCAAAGGAAAACTAAAACTGTTGCAACAAAATGGTATCAGTACATCGAATCAAATCCCCCAACTACTGAGAGTCTGCATTGAAGTATTTACGTTTTATATAATGATGCACCTAAAAACAGAACCTGTGAGCTTTTTCGCGGATTTTCCAGGACAGATACGATTTTTAGTCATCTTTACTGTCAGACTAGCTGTTTTTATAACCAATCCAAACACAGCCATGTGCCGCAAAACGACGTTTTGGTCAATGACGGACCGCATATACGACGCTGGTGCCCTAAGATGAGTCCCATATAGCCTGGGTGTGTAGTAGGCCATGCCATCTAGGATTGCGTGAGTACGCTCTGTGATGTTCACACAACAACGAAGTCGCCTATCGGAACATTTCTCAGAACGTATCCCACAGGCACTGTGAGAGCTCTTGTCTTCTCCTCGGATGCTAAGAGCGTGAGTGCCGCGTAAGCTTTGAGTCCCTCGTCCTTCTAGCCTGACGAATCCTACCGGGAAGAATTTTCTGAGAGCAAAAGAGCACCTTTTTTCAAAAGAAGAAAGTCACCTTTTCTCTGATTGAGGGGGCTTTCATAGTCCATGTCCCTAAGTCTCGGGTGTTACATTCTGGCTGACTGGTCTTAGACATGGAACTTCACTTCCTCGGGCCTGGGATTCCTCCCTAGTGAGACGTTAGCACAAAGGATGCCTCTCACAGAGTGGCTGAGAGATTAAATTAGGGCACGTGTGTGCTGCTACCTAGCGCAGCGCTTGGCGTCCAGCGGGCGCTCAAATAAATGCCGAGAAGATCTAAGATAAAATGCGATGATGGATGTAAGATTGTATTATTCACTGTACGTTGTTCAGCAACGACAAGATTTATCCATTATCAAGTCATAATACTGAATTTCCTTTATATCCACGGCATTCTGACCTGACATACAGTCATTTGCAAACACATTCTATTTCCCCTAGTAAATTATAAATCTCTGGGGTGAGTAGCAAGATTTGGTTGATGTGTGCCTTGGGCCCAGTTAGGGGTAAGACTGGTAGGGACTTTATTCTTTTCCTCAGAGCCCCACTCAAGACCACGGTGGCATTAAAAGCAATCCTGCTTCCTGGATCCTGAATCAGGCATTCTAGCTTTCTCCCTCTCCCCACCGTATCTTCAATCCTTAATGTGCAGGTGGCTCAGGGCGGGCCAACTTCCACATTCCAGGCCTTGCTGTCCAAGCTGGATGCTTTCTACAGAAGTCTGAGTTTACTAAGGGACCGATACAGGTTACCCCTCTCTATTCACTCACTCATTCGTTCATTCATTCCACCTCGGTTGAGTCTTTACCTAAGAACTGTTCTAGTACCGTGGAAATGATAGTAAATGAGACAAAGTCTCTGATCCCATGAACATTTAAAAAATTACAAACCTGACATCAGTCAACAGATAAGTATACGATGTGCCAGGTTGGAATATGTGCGATGGGACAAAATGAAGCAGTGCCCGGGGAACAGGAGTGATGTGAGGGTGGAGTGCTATTTTAAGCCGTGGTCAGAGAAGTTCTGTCTGATAAGGCGGCATCTGAGGGACATGGAGAAAGTGAGGAAGAAGCACTGCAGGTATCAGGGGAAGGGCAAGCCAAGCAGAGGGACCTCTAAGTGAAAAGGTCCTGAGACGGGAGCTCGCTTGGCATGTTTGAAGCACAGCAAGGAGGTCAGCATGTCTGGACGGAGGGAGCATCGCGGAGACCAGTGGTCGAGGGCTGTGGCTAGAGACAGGTCACGTGAAGACTTGGTAAGGAACGATGTTTTTGTGTCAGTGGAGATGGGAAGCATGGAAGGGTTTTAGCAAAGGAGGGGCCGGAACTGAGAAGCACTGAAGGATCACTCCATCTGCCATGTCAACAAGGAACAGGCAGGTGCAGGGCACTGGGCAACCGCAGAAGCAGAGGACCCTTAGAGACTCTTGTGATTTGCCAAGTGGGTGATGTTGGCAGCTTTCAGGAAGGTGGCTGAAGTGGCGGTGGTGAGAGGAGGCTGGAGTCTGGGTATAATGTGAGGTAGAGCTGAAAGGATCTGCTGATGGAGCAGACGTAGAGTAGGAGAGAGAGAGAGAGACAGAGAGACAGAGACAGAGAGAGACAGAGAGAGAGCGCGCGCAGGCCTCAGACACCTTTAGTTAGAGACGCCCATTAAACACCCAAGTGGGCATGTCAGCTAGGCAGCAAGATGACTGAGTCTGGAACTCAGGAGAGAAATCAGCAGAGACGTACATCTGACAGTTGTCCGTGTACAGATGATATTCCAAGCCACGGGACTGGGTGACACTGCCCTCAGGAGCACTCCGAGTAGAGCTAGAGAAAGGAAGAGATCCCAGGACTGGGTGAGGACTTACTTCCAGGGCGTCCCATGTGTAGCTGTGGATAAGATGAGGAGGATTCAGAAAAGAAGTGGGAGAAAGACTGGCCGGTGTGGTAGGGGTACCACCAAGAGAGAATGTTGTCCTGAAAACCAAGAGAAGACAGTGTTTCTAGGAGAGATTTACACTCCAAATCCAGTCCGTCCGCGGATTCCCTTGGCTCTACCTTCCACATATATCCAGAATGTGACCTCTTATCACCACCCCCAACTCTCCAATGCACTCCAAGTCACCATCAGCTCCCTCCTAGACAACCGCAGAAGTCTTTAACTGGGCTCCCTGCTTCCACCCTGGCTTCCCCAGCAGCCTATTTTCCACCCAGCAGGCAGAGTGATCCTTCCAAAAGGCAAATGGGAACGCACCGATTATCTTTGAAATGTTGCTGATGGGTCCACAGGTGAGCACTGAGTGTCAATCGTTTGATTTGACAATGGAGAGTCATTCACTGCTATCCCGGAGTAGAGCAGTTGGGACAGATGGGTGGGGATGAGAGCTCATTTTAGGGGAGTCAAAATGTAAAGGATGGGTCAAAAGACATTTGTGAAGGTGTTCAACCTCATCAGCATTCCGAGAAACGCAGACTGTACAGCCACCAAGAGACATCATACCCACCCACAAGATTGGCTATATAAGACTGAAAATTCCACGTACTCCTGTGGAACAGTGGAAACGCTCATCAACTTTTTAGAAATGTAAACCGGCACGCCACTTGGAAATAGTACTTTTATTTTCTGGCTAAATTGAAGTCTCAAGTACCCTATAACTTAGCTATTGCACTCTTAGGCAAATACCTGAGAAACTTCTGCTTATTTGCCTCATGTTCCTGGACAATAAGGGTCACAGGAGCTCTCTTCATAGTATTCCAAAAGAAAAGCACCCTGTGTTCACAGATCCTACGACGGATGTTAAATTGTGACAGGTCCATGCAGAGAAACACAAGCGTAGTGCAACGAAAAGGAATGAGCTATAGTGACCCAAAAACTTGAATGCAATGTGGAACAAAAGAGGCTATACACAAACAGTGCATTCACGTGGATTCTCGTGAAGTTAAGAGGTAAAACGGGAAGCACCTCCAAAATGTCAAAATAAGATCCGGCCCCCCCCCCCCCCCCCCCCGAAATCCTCTCCACCACAAAAGTGGTTACAGCACTGGCAAGAATAGGCAAAATCAACTTCTGTAGAGGTACGGAAATTAACCAAAGTGACAGTGTCACCGCGGCATTCCCAGAGCAGCTCGAAGGAAGTTTAAAAAGGTGCTTAACACTCCCTCAAGGTTGATTTTCAGAGCCCTGTCGGGAAGAGACGCCAGCGTCAACCGGCCTGAACCAGATCGAGCCCCACTGCAAGGGCAGCGCCTGTGCAGGTGACCTGGAGTTGACCCGAAAATGCCCTCTGCCTTATTTTAATACTAGAATCCGTGCCCGAGGAGGAGCCTAGGCCTTATTAGCATAACATGCGACGCACGTGAGAGCATGTTTTCAGACTGCGCCTGCGCCGGCGCCTGCGCCTGCGCCAGCTAATACCGGTCTCTGCGTCTCCACTGTGACGAGAGAACTTCCCTTTTAAATATTCATTCCCCGTCCGAAATAAAAGGACACCTGCTTCCCTTTGTTCCGGGAGAGCCCTGACTTTGGAAATGATTCGGCATGGTCTCCTATTTGTTGCAAATATATTCCACTTTGTGTGACAACCATTGCTGGTGGAGAGTCTGATTTTAACTCACTGGAAGCGAACCCACTTTGGTTCGGCAACAACAGCCATCTGAAGTTTGTTCATTCAAAAACAAAAACAAAAACAATAAAACGGCTGAATCTTGGTAAGGGCAGCGAGCTACGTGAAGCTTTAATTGCCCTGTTCCCACACCCCTCTCCTCAGGTCCCCACTAGCCTTAAAAGACCGCATCATCTCAACTACAGTAGTTTGTGAAAACACGCAGCCTAGCACCCAGTGGAGCGGGCAGAACAGTCCGGAGCTCCCTCAGAAGCCCTATCCCCTTAGAATTGTCACTAATTTACACATCTGCCAGTTCCCTGGCAAATCCCACTCGTCGGACTTGTCCTGCTATAAAAACGCTTAGAAGAAAACCTAAGGCAAAATTCTCACGGCACTGGATTTGGCAGAGATTTCTCGGATATGACACCAAAGGCAGAGGCGACAAAAGAAAAAAATAGACAAAATGGACTTCATGAAAATGTAAACATGTTGTGCATCAAAAAACACTATTAACAGAGTAAAAAGGCAACCCGCAGAATGGGAGAAAATATTTGTAAATGATATACCTGATCAGGGACTAGTATCCAGAATACATAGAGAACTCCTAAAACTCAAGAACAAAAAACCAAACAACCTGGTTCCAAAAAGGGCAAAGGCCTCAAATAGACCTTTCTCCAAAGAAGACACTCAAATGGCCTATAAGCACATGAAAAGACGCTCAACGCCACTAATCGTTAGGGAAGTGCAGATCAAATCTACAACGAGGTACCACCTCACACCCATTGGGACGGCTACCATCAAAACACCAGACAACAACAAGTGTTGGAGAGAATGTGGAGAAAAGTAGAACCCTTGCCCACCGTTGGTGGGAAGGTACAATGGTACAGCCGCCGTGGAATACAGCATGGCGGTTCCTCGAGAAATCAAAAATAGAATTACCATTTGGTCCAGCAATCCCACTTCTGGGTATAGACCCCAAAGAACTGAAAGAGGGTCTTGAAGAGATATTTGTACATCCGCGTTCACAGCAGCAATGTTCACAATAGCTGAAACACGGAAGCAACCTAAGTGTCCATCCACAGACAAATGGATAAGCAAAATGCGGTTGGATACCCACAGTGGAATACCACTCTGCCTTGAAGAGGGAGGAACTTCTGCAATGTGCTACAACATGGATGAGCCTTGAAGCCATTATGCTACGTGAAATGAGCCAGCCACAAAACGACAAATACTGTATGGTCCCACTTGTACAAGGTACTCAGGGTGGTCAAAAGCACAGACACAGAAAACAGAATGGTGGTTGCTGGGGGCCGAGGGGAAGGAGGCAATGGGGAGTTATAGTTCAACGAGTATAGAGTTTCAGTTTTACCAGATGAAGAGAGTTCTGGAGATCGATAGTGGTGATGGTAGCACAACATTATGAATGTATTTAATACCACTGATTGGTACACTTAAAAATGGTTAAGATGGGGGGCCGGCCCCCCGGCCGAGTGGTTAAGTTCGCGCGCTCCGCTCTAGGTGGCCCAGTTGTTTCGTCGGTTCGAATCCTGGGCGCGGACACCGCACCGCTCATCGAGCCATGCTCAGGCGGCTCCCACATGCCACAGCCGGAAGCACCCACAACTAAGAATATACAACTGTGTACAGGGGGGCTTTGGGGAGAAAAAGGAAAAAATAAAATCTTTTAAAAAAATGGTTAAGATGGTAAATTTTATGTTATGTGTGTTTCAACACAATAAGAAAAGAATCAGCAGGAAAAAATGAAATACTTCTCCACCCTAAGAGACACAGGAAGGCGAAAAGACAGCCCACAGAATGAGAGCAAATGTTTGCAAATCATATATCTGAGAGGGACTAGTACCCAGAAAATATAAGGAACTCTTACAACTCAACCAGAAAAAGACACCCAGTTTTAAGAGGGCAAAGGATGTGAACAGACGTTTCTCCAAAGAAGATATAAATGACCAAGACAAATATGAAAACATGTACTACGTCATCAACTATTAGGGAAGTGCAAATCGAAACTACAGTGAGACACCACTTCGCACCCACTAGGGTGGCTGTAATCAAACAGACAGACAACAACAAGCGTCAGTGATGATGTGGAGAGACTGGAATCCTCATCTGTTGCTGGCAGGCATGGAACACTGTGTAGCTGCTCTGGGAGACAGCTGGGCGGTTCCTCAGGCTGAACACACAGTTAGCATACGGCCAAGCAATTCCACTCCTAAGGACCCACCCAAGAGAGATGAAAACATATGTCCACACTCCACTGTCCACAGCAGTATGTTTGATAATAGCCCCAAAGTGGAAACAACCAACCTGTTCCTCCCCTGAGCAATCAAAAATTAAAATGTCGTATATCCTTACAAAAAGAATATCAGTGAGCCAAAAGGAAATGAAGTACTGATACATGCTACGACATGGCTAACCCTTAAAAACATCATGGTAGGTGAAATAAGCCAGTCACAGAGGACAACGACATGTAGGATTTCATTGCTATGAAATGTCCAGAACAGACACAATCATTGAGATAGAAAGTAGAGTCGCAGTGGCCAGGCCCTGCGGGCAGCGGAGAATGGGGAGTGACCGCTAATGGATCCAGGAGTTTTGTTTTGGGGTGAGGAAAACGTTCTGAAACTGACTGTGGGGATGGCTGCATAACTTTCTGAACATACTACGAACCACTGAACTGTACACTTTAAAGGGTGAATATTATGGTATGTGAATTCTATCTCAATAAAGGTGTTATTAAAAGACAAGTGATATGAAATTACGTGATTCTGGGATGTACATTTAGGAAACAAAACAATAAAGAAAAGTGAGAATGTAGTTACCAGAGAAGACAGGATCAGGATGATCTCTGAAGCACAAGGACTTCTGACCGGCAGTGGCACATGGGTGACTTCGATGGAGCTAAAACTGTTGATTACTTCATCAGGGTTGTACTTATGCAGCTGTTTCTCTCTCCCTCTCTCTTGCTCTCAGTGAAATATACATATCACAAAATTAACCATCTTAGCCATTTTCAAGTGTGCAGTTCAGTGGCATTCAGTACATTCACACAGGTGTGCAATCATCATCACCATCCATTTCCAGAACCTTTGCGTCACCCCAAACCGAAACTCTGTACCCACAAAACAACAAGCTCCCATTGTTCTTTTTCCCAGGCCCTGGTGACCTCTATTCCACTTTCTGTCTCTATGAACTTGACTATTCGAGGAACCTCATCTAAATGAAATCATAAAATATTTGTCCTTCTGTGTCTGGCTTAGCTGCTCTCTTGTTAATAATTTACTGAAAAATACATCCAGGTTTTATGCACATTTTGTGATTGTACTATGATTCAAAATAAAAAATATCAGAAAAGAATCAAGTAGCGATGCAAATTAAAACAGTATATATATACACTCTTTCAAAGAGTTTCATTATGAAACGGAGAGGAGAAATTGGACGGTGACTGGACAGTGATGTGGGCTGAGTGGGATGGTTTTACAATGGTGAGATATTACAGCGTATAACAAGATCCGATCCAATGGACAGACAGATGTTTAAGAAGTAAGAGAGAGAAGAGACAATTAGAAAAGCGAAGTCCATGGGAAATTGAAAGGGAAGGAGACGCCACGCACAAGTAGAAGGACTGGCCTTGACTTGGAGGAGCGTGGACAATTTATCCGCTATAGCAGGAGGAAAATTTAGATACAGGTGAACTCATTTGGTGTCTGCATGTGGTAGGACTCTTTTGGTGGCTTCTATCTTTCTCAGTGAAATGAGGCAAGAAGAAATTAGGAGAGTGAACTGACCAGCGAAATGTAGGAAGAGGTACATTTTGAGATCATGAACGTGCCACTAGTCAGCACAAGTTTTGCGGGTTTTCCTGAAGACACCTTCAGCCGTTCAGGGTGGGCATGAAGCAACCACAAACAAATAGCAGGCAACAGATGAGACATCAGAGCTCCCAGACCTGGGAGTCACTTATTCATTCAATAAATAATGCTTGTTCATCTACTCTTGGACAAGCATTCTTCTCGACCTGGGAGTATAAGGACGAACAAACAGAAGTGGTCACTGAACACACGGAGGTCATAGTCTAACACTTTCAGGATACCTAGTTTTCAACAGGCATGATGTTAGGATACCAGTATGACAGGCCCATCCCAAGGAAAGTGTGGGCCTGGAGATACCAACCAATGTGCCCATGATAATCACGCATAAGAGGAGGCTGCTCTGTTGGCATCTCCCATACACGCTTCCGCACAGCGCTGTAAACAGAACGCGAGAAACTGAATTTCGATGATGTTAAAAAGTAGGAGTATTGTCCCTTTCCCCGTGGGTCATCAGCCCACTCGGGTCTCTCCTGGGGCAAGGCGCAGCCACCCCACTTGCCTCATCTAACGGACTGGCCTGCGAGATGTGCATATCACTACAATCCCTCGCTGAGGGGTAAGACACCCTGAGTTGTGACGTCCATGTGTTACAGAGCAAGAGTTTTAGAAGAGGGGAGATGGGCAATGGAGTGTGCCCACCAAAGACCTCCAAGCCGCCTGGTCTGGAACATTTGGAGTTAGACGAGCAACGGACGACAGGAGGGGTGGGGGCGGGGTGTTCCGTGTGGCGCGGTTGAGGAAGGCATGCAGGTTTTGTTTCCTCTCTCAAGGTACAGTCTTGCATTTTAGAGTCTGTAGTCCTTCGTCACGATTACATCACTCCATGATGTCAAAAGGACCTTAGCCAAGCACCGCTGAAGTTGCTGCTGTGGCAGGAAGTCACAGAGAAAGGCCACTATCTGAAGGGTGACAGAGAGATCAGAAAGACTAGAAAGGACGCAGCCAGGGGCTGTAACCCTCAGAGGTAAGCAGCAGCCACCCTTTACGCAGCCAGCATAGATCCGGAGCTAATGTGTGTGACTGAGGGTCTGTGTGTCGGGGAGAGGCGCTGCTGAGGGACACAGGCCCTGCATCATCAACCAATCACTAGGGCCATGTCAGTGGCAGCCTCTGTGAGAGACTCTGCCTCCTTCTTGTCCTCTCTACAGAAAAACCAAGCGGTTATGTGTGAAGCTAGCAGAGTGCTTCAGACTTGGGCTCCCCAGATGAAGGGTTTCAGGCTGGCGCTAGTGCCAGGACCTTCACGGGTCAGGCTGGGGATCATGCTGGTGTTGGCGCTGATTTTCCTACCAAGATTGTACTGTGACCTGGGAGCAGTATATTACTCTTCCTACGAAACAGTCATCCCCAAGAGTCTGACAGTCAACGGAAGGGAAGGCCCAGTGGAAAAGGCATCCTATATGCTGCTGATGCAGGGCCAGAAGCAGCTGCTTCACCTGAAGGTGAAGAGAGACTATTTTGTGGATAACTTTCCAGTCTTCAGCTACCACAATGGCATCCTGGGACAAGAGATGCCCGTCCTCGCGCATGACTGTCACTATGAAGGCTACATAGAAGGCGTCCCAGGTTCTTTTGTTTCTGTCAACACCTGTTCAGGCCTCAGGGGCGTCCTGATTAAGGAGGGAAAATCCTACGGCATTGAGCCCGTGGGCGCTTCAAAAAAGTTTGAACATGTGTTGTACACCATGGCGCGTGAAGCTCGAATCTCCTGTAGCGTCACTTCCAAAGACAGCCAAGTGGTGTCCACCAGCCAGCAACGAGGGAGCAGGAAGCCTCGCAGTGCACAGGCGCTGTCCTACTTGTGGTCACACACCAAGTACGTGGAGATGTTTGTCGTGGTCAGCAACCAGCGGTTCCAAATGTGGGGCAGTAACATCAATGAGACAGTCCAGAGAGTAATGGACGTCATTGCCCTGGCCAACGCCTTCACTAGGGGAATAAACACGGAGGTGGTGCTGGCTGGAATGGAGATTTGGACCGAGGGGGACCTCATAGAGGTCCCAGCGGACTTGCAAGTTACCCTCAGGAATTTCAATAGCTGGAGACAAGACAAGCTCTTCCATCGTGTGAAGCATGATGTTGCCCACATGATTCTTGGACATCGCCCTCAAGAGGACACGGGACAGGCATTTCTCAATGGTGCCTGTTCCACTGGCTTTGCAGCAGCTGTTGAATCCTTCCATCATGAAGATGTCCTCCTGTTTGCAGCGCTCATGGTCCATGAGCTTGGGCACAACCTGGGTATTCAGCACGACCACTCGGCCTGCGTTTGTAAAGATACACACTTTTGCCTCATGCATGAAAACATCACTAAAGAAAGTGGCTTCAGCAACTGCAGCTCTGACGACTTCTACCAGTTCCTCCTTGACCACAAAGGGGCCTGCCTATTCAACAAGCCTCAGCACAAAGGCCGCGTGCGTAGGGATGCTGAGTGTGGTAATGGTGTGGTGGAGGAGGATGAGCAGTGTGACTGTGGTTCTGCCTGTGACGATCACCCCTGCTGTGACCCAGCATGTAAGCTGAAGGAGGGTGCAGAGTGTAGCGATGGACTCTGCTGTTTGAATTGCCGATTGAGAAATGTAGGATTCATGTGCCGCCCTCCTTCGGGAGAGTGCGACCTCCCAGAATATTGTGATGGTAACTCTGAAGCATGCCCCACAGACAGCTACAAGCAAGATGGTACATCATGTGATTTAATTCACTACTGTCTTGGGGGTCGGTGTAGGAACCCTGATACTCAATGCATCGACATATATGGGTATCCTGCAAGGTCTGCCCCAGAAGACTGTTATATTTCAATGAACGGCAAAGGAAACCGGTTTGGGAATTGTGGCTGGCCTACTGCAGCTGATCCAAGATATGTTAAGTGTGTAGATGATAACATATTTTGTGGGAAACTTATTTGCACAAATATTAGACAGTTACCACCAATCAAACCTCAACATACAGTGATCCAGTTCACTCACAAAGATGACTTTTGCTGGAGCATAGACGCATATAACACTACTGATATCCCTGATGACGGAGATGTGCACACTGGCACTTATTGTGCTCCAAACAAAGTCTGTGTGAATTACTCCTGTACTGATCATACTGTGCTCAACTATGACTGTGAACCAGCAGAAATGTGTAATGGGAAAGGAGTTTGCAACAATTTAAGGCACTGCCATTGCGAGCCTGGCTATGCTCCCCCTGACTGCAAAACTCCAGGAAATGGGGGTAGTGTGGACAGTGGTCCTCCTGGTAAATCAGATGATGGCAATCCAAGTGAAGATGAAAGTAGAAGTCATAGTGTTGATCGTGATAATTTTGGCAGAGGTAACGAGAATAAAGAAGAAAGGAAAAGCCTTGGTAAGATAGTGTATATATTCCCCGTATTTCTTTTAGCAATGTTTTTAGGTCTAATTATTGGTGCCAGTCTTGAGGCTGGAAAAGAGATATCGCAGCGCTCACAAGAGGCCCTAGAAGAAACTGAAGAAGTAGCTACAGAAGAAGAGGAAGTAAGCAGAAGAGAGGAAGAACCAGAGGCAGAAAATGAGTAGTGATAGGAAGAAGTCTAATATTTCAAACATCTGCTACATTGGGTAGCAAGGGGTCTCAGTGGAGCAAACGTGCAGCGGGCCTTGATGGCTGCATGGCTCTGATCAGGACTCCATATTCTGTAGAAAAGTACTAATGTGGGAGGAGGGATCTTCCTCCTCTTTATTTTAGTAATTGATTATACATACATATGTAAAATCCTTTATAAAAGAATATTTTACTAGTTTTTTCCATTCTCACATTTCATGAAACCATTTAAATTAAACTTTTCTCATGGAGCATTCTTATCACTGTCTTATTTTAGAAGGGCCAATTTTTGAGTTATATGTTTTTCAGGGAATGCCATCTTATATCTGCATTGTTTGACACACAGTATTATCTGTACCTATACACATTGCTGTCCCAGGTTTTCTCATCCCAGTCACAACTACACATTATATTAGGACAGTTGTTTATATGATTAGTTGTTGACATTTTCCCTGTGCAGTATAATGAAAACATTTTAAATTGAAAAGTAAATAATTATCTGTTTTCAGATAAGGCATCACTTTAGGCTTTAGGTCACCTATTAATTGGGTCTCTTTTGGTTCTGGGGTTCTCTGGAAGAGGCTACATCTAATCCAGGGTGGTCAGATCACCCTAGGTCTGGGTGCATGAAGGATGGGGAGCAACCTAGGCAAGAGGCAACCCTGTCCAGTGCTTAGCTCAGTTGGAGGTATTTGATTTTCTTCTTTTCTGTTTTTCTACTTTTTTACTACATTTATTTCTCATTTCCTTTATTAAGTTAATATACAGAGTTCACAGACAGTCCAAAAAAACAGAGGTTTGGAGGGTAGTTAGTTATCTGTAAAGAGAGCACAAAGCACATATAATAATAAATATTACCCATTGTGTGCAAGACACTGTGCTGAACACGCTATATTCATCGTCTTACTTTAATCCTCCCATCTGCCCTATGAGACGCCAGCGTCTACATGAGGAAACAGAGGCCAAAGAGTTTTGCTCTAGAGCTAGTAAGGGGTGGAACCTGCATCCCGCCCCAGATATGACTGAATCTACATGCTCGACTGCCTCATGAACCTTTTCCTTCAGTTAAAAAAAGTCACCAGGAAGACAATCAATACGTCCTCAATTGCCCAGAACATGGCTTGTTCCTCAGAGACAAATGAAACAAAAGTCTTACAAATGGAGGCTGACCTCCGTCACGAACCTGCCACACTATGTAGTCGTGATCGATGAAACTGCCCCTTCCTCCATTACATCCTGACCTCATGGAGCAGTAGGTTTGTATCTTATTCAGCTCTGAGGGCCCAGCTCATTGTAGGTGCTCAGTAAATGCTGACGAAGTGAACGAGTTAACCAGAGCCAACCTGAAACGTAGGAGGGGAACTTCTATGGATGCTACCTGCTTGTCCCGAGGCATGGCACAACCGAAACCTTGCTCAGGCGCAGTGTTGTTACAGGTGGAGTGTTCTGAGTCTCAGGGAAGTTCCTGAGCATGAATCCCTGACTATACATTCGCTGAGTCCCTCTTCTAACTGCCCACCCTATGTAAGCAAAAGAGGACAAACCAAAGAGGCTAAGACAGACCTGGTTTCCGCTTTCAAGAGGGTTATGTTAATTACTGTGGGTGGAACACAAACTAAACTTCAGAGCAAAATCCAAAATCAAGCCTTCAGTTATGTAACTTTCCAGGCCACAGGATTTGCTGGTAACCAAATCTCAGAATGTCCCACGCCAGAAGATCAAGATTCATGGCGAAAACACACCGTTAGTTGGCAGTCAACTGAGAGCTTTGAGAAAGAGGGTGAAAGTGGGTGACTGAAGGCCTCCAAACGTAAACTTGTCATTAGAGACTTTTGAAGAAGGTGTGGAGGATTTCTGCTGAGAAGCGCTTCAGTGGAGAACAGAAGGGGCAGCCTTCCTAACTGCACATGCTGATGGTGACTATAATAAAAGCTCATTGGCATCACGTAGTCTTAACAACTTACCAAATGTAAGGGAATCACGATTTAAGTGCCAGGTAAATGTGCTTAGGTAACTTAATGGCCTTCTTTAAGGACGTTTGGATGCTGCCAATATTAGCGTTCCTGGAGTCCAGAGGTCATGCCCCTCCCTGGGAGACTCGGATCGGTCCTCGCTTTCTTTGGATGTCTCTAGCCTGCCATCTTTCCTGGTCCACGTAGGAGTGTTTTGGGGACTGTCCTCATAATTTGGAGTCAAATTGCACTCTCTCCTCTGCAGCTCGGCTGCAGGAAAAAGAAGAGATTTACGTTAAACACAGGTGACATTACCAACCTCACAGGGGTGCAATTCTGCACTCAAGTTTTACATTATTAGTTCGCAAAACTTTTTGGAAATTTACCAAAAATTTTTAAACTTCTGTGTTTACGAACTTAATTTCAGAATAGAATGTTGGTGTTTCCTTGGGGCAAGTATGCTCGCTGAAATGTTTTCTCAAAAGCAAGAGCAGACTTCCTCCAAGAATATTTGCAAAATGCTGACTCTTTAAAATTAATACTCCCCTGCTTCTGGACATTAGGCTTTAAAAGTTTTTGAAGAATAGGCAACAAAGAGGCAATACCACTTTTGTTATTCAATAAAATTATGGAAGTCTTACATAAAGAGATTATGCCGGGATGAAATATACGAGGATAACGAAAGTGTTGGATCAATTTGTGAATGACAAAGACGTAGTGACTCTTCTCACAGTTAGAAAATATTTTTGTAAATACCTAAAAAGAAAACAACAGAGGTGGAATCGTCAGTGACCAAGTGTTTGCAACCTCACCCTGTATTTCATTGCTATAATCGATCTGACTGGCTCTCCAACAGCCTTCCTATGATTCCCCAGACACTGATTTTGTCACCACAGTCGAGTTCAGGAACTGCCATTGCTCCCCCATGATCTAGAGTAGAAAGACAAACTTGGTGTGGCGTGAAAGGACTGTGACAATTGGGTCCTCCTGTCCATTTCCATCCGTTGTCTCCTGTGACTTTTGAAAAGAAACATTTCCTCCTATCAGCACGTCTAAGAGGGAGAACCTCCGTCCCCGTTCCATACCGCGGCCACTTCCCACTCTGGGCTTTTGATCAGTCTTGTTCCCGCTGAGTGACCTTACTCTTCCCTACCCCTATCTAGTCCAACTCTCACAGCGCCAGCGAGGCTCCTCAAACTGCTCCAGCAGACCTTTCTCTACTTTTTTGAACGAAACGTGGGCTCTCTTTGGGGATACTCAGGGAAAGAACTTACAGGAGAGTCAGTCTGAAACAGACCATCAAGTGGTTGTTTTCTATAGAAGAGGGGGCATATATGCATCCTTGTCGTTGAGTGAAATTTCCAGTTGGCGCTTTGAGAGTGAGAAAGGTGTTTACTCGTGGAACATGTTCTCAGAATCTCAAATTCTGGAGGTACCCATGCATTCATGAAGAAATGGAAAGAAAACCTTGTAAGAGACAAAGGGAATAAACTCCGAAACCACAGCATTTCTTCCAGTAATGCATTTTCAGTCACCTAATAATCACGAGCTGGGTGTTAGTGCAGACAATTTCACATGGAAAATAGAAATTTAAAAGGCATAGTGTCAGTGCCCGGGAACAGGAGAAAAGGCTCTCCCTCATGCCCTCCCCTGATCCCAGATCCACCCAAAGCCATCCTTTATAGTTCCGTGGATACATTAGGTCACTAGAAAAATAAAGAAATGCAAATAAATATGCCAAATAACGAAAAGCCCACCAATTAATTCCTTGCTCTTTGAAAATGAGAACGGACCCCAACTTTGAGGTAACTGATGTGTCACGATTTAAGGAAAGCTCACAGATGGGAATCTCCTCAAAGGAAAACTAAAACTGTTGCAACAAAATGGTATCAGTACATCGAATCAAATCCCCCAACTACTGAGAGTCTGCATTGAAGTATTTACGTTTTATATAATGATGCACCTAAAAACAGAACCTGTGAGCTTTTTCGCGGATTTTCCAGGACAGATACGATTTTTAGTCATCTTTACTGTCAGACTAGCTGTTTTTATAACCAATCCAAACACAGCCATGTGCCGCAAAACGACGTTTTGGTCAATGACGGACCGCATATACGACGCTGGTGCCCTAAGATGAGTCCCATATAGCCTGGGTGTGTAGTAGGCCATGCCATCTAGGATTGCGTGAGTACGCTCTGTGATGTTCACACAACAACGAAGTCGCCTATCGGAACATTTCTCAGAATGTATCCCACAGGCACTGTGAGAGCTCTTGTCTTCTCCTCGGATGCTAAGAGCGTGAGTGCCGCGTAAGCTTTGAGTCCCTCGTCCTTCTAGCCTGACGAATCCTACCGGGAAGAATTTTCTGAGAGCAAAAGAGCACCTTTTTTCAAAAGAAGAAAGTCACCTTTTCTCTGATTGAGGGGGCTTTCATAGTCCATGTCCCTAAGTCTCGGGTGTTACATTCTGGCTGACTGGTCTTAGACATGGAACTTCACTTCCTCGGGCCTGGGATTCCTCCCTAGTGAGACGTTAGCACAAAGGATGCCTCTCACAGAGTGGCTGAGAGATTAAATTAGGGCACGTGTGTGCTGCTACCTAGCGCAGCGCTTGGCGTCCAGCGGGCGCTCAAATAAATGCCGAGAAGATCTAAGATAAAATGCGATGATGGATGTAAGATTGTATTATTCACTGTACGTTGTTCAGCAACGACAAGATTTATCCATTATCAAGTCATAATACTGAATTTCCTTTATATCCACGGCATTCTGACCTGACATACAGTCATTTGCAAACACATTCTATTTCCCCTAGTAAATTATAAATCTCTGGGGTGAGTAGCAAGATTTGGTTGATGTGTGCCTTGGGCCCAGTTAGGGGTAAGACTGGTAGGGACTTTATTCTTTTCCTCAGAGCCCCACTCAAGACCACGGTGGCATTAAAAGCAATCCTGCTTCCTGGATCCTGAATCAGGCATTCTAGCTTTCTCCCTCTCCCCACCGTATCTTCAATCCTTAATGTGCAGGTGGCTCAGGGCGGGCCAACTTCCACATTCCAGGCCTTGCTGTCCAAGCTGGATGCTTTCTACAGAAGTCTGAGTTTACTAAGGGACCGATACAGGTTACCCCTCTCTATTCACTCACTCATTCGTTCATTCATTCCACCTCGGTTGAGTCTTTACCTAAGAACTGTTCTAGTACCGTGGAAATGATAGTAAATGAGACAAAGTCTCTGATCCCATGAACATTTAAAAAATTACAAACCTGACATCAGTCAACAGATAAGTATACGATGTGCCAGGTTGGAATATGTGCGATGGGACAAAATGAAGCAGTGCCCGGGGAACAGGAGTGATGTGAGGGTGGAGTGCTATTTTAAGCCGTGGTCAGAGAAGTTCTGTCTGATAAGGCGGCATCTGAGGGACATGGAGAAAGTGAGGAAGAAGCACTGCAGGTATCAGGGGAAGGGCAAGCCAAGCAGAGGGACCTCTAAGTGAAAAGGTCCTGAGACGGGAGCTCGCTTGGCATGTTTGAAGCACAGCAAGGAGGTCAGCATGTCTGGACGGAGGGAGCATCGCGGAGACCAGTGGTCGAGGGCTGTGGCTAGAGACAGGTCACGTGAAGACTTGGTAAGGAACGATGTTTTTGTGTCAGTGGAGATGGGAAGCATGGAAGGGTTTTAGCAAAGGAGGGGCCGGAACTGAGAAGCACTGAAGGATCACTCCATCTGCCATGTCAACAAGGAACAGGCAGGTGCAGGGCACTGGGCAACCGCAGAAGCAGAGGACCCTTAGAGACTCTTGTGATTTGCCAAGTGGGTGATGTTGGCAGCTTTCAGGAAGGTGGCTGAAGTGGCGGTGGTGAGAGGAGGCTGGAGTCTGGGTATAATGTGAGGTAGAGCTGAAAGGATCTGCTGATGGAGCAGACGTAGAGTAGGAGAGAGAGAGAGAGACAGAGAGACAGAGACAGAGAGAGACAGAGAGAGAGCGCGCGCAGGCCTCAGACACCTTTAGTTAGAGACGCCCATTAAACACCCAAGTGGGCATGTCAGCTAGGCAGCAAGATGACTGAGTCTGGAACTCAGGAGAGAAATCAGCAGAGACGTACATCTGACAGTTGTCCGTGTACAGATGATATTCCAAGCCACGGGACTGGGTGACACTGCCCTCAGGAGCACTCCGAGTAGAGCTAGAGAAAGGAAGAGATCCCAGGACTGGGTGAGGACTTACTTCCAGGGCGTCCCATGTGTAGCTGTGGATAAGATGAGGAGGATTCAGAAAAGAAGTGGGAGAAAGACTGGCCGGTGTGGTAGGGGTACCACCAAGAGAGAATGTTGTCCTGAAAACCAAGAGAAGACAGTGTTTCTAGGAGAGATTTACACTCCAAATCCAGTCCGTCCGCGGATTCCCTTGGCTCTACCTTCCACATATATCCAGAATGTGACCTCTTATCACCACCCCCAACTCTCCAATGCACTCCAAGTCACCATCAGCTCCCTCCTAGACAACCGCAGAAGTCTTTAACTGGGCTCCCTGCTTCCACCCTGGCTTCCCCAGCAGCCTATTTTCCACCCAGCAGGCAGAGTGATCCTTCCAAAAGGCAAATGGGAACGCACCGATTATCTTTGAAATGTTGCTGATGGGTCCACAGGTGAGCACTGAGTGTCAATCGTTTGATTTGACAATGGAGAGTCATTCACTGCTATCCCGGAGTAGAGCAGTTGGGACAGATGGGTGGGGATGAGAGCTCATTTTAGGGGAGTCAAAATGTAAAGGATGGGTCAAAAGACATTTGTGAAGGTGTTCAACCTCATCAGCATTCCGAGAAACGCAGACTGTACAGCCACCAAGAGACATCATACCCACCCACAAGATTGGCTATATAAGACTGAAAATTCCACGTACTCCTGTGGAACAGTGGAAACGCTCATCAACTTTTTAGAAATGTAAACCGGCACGCCACTTGGAAATAGTACTTTTATTTTCTGGCTAAATTGAAGTCTCAAGTACCCTATAACTTAGCTATTGCACTCTTAGGCAAATACCTGAGAAACTTCTGCTTATTTGCCTCATGTTCCTGGACAATAAGGGTCACAGGAGCTCTCTTCATAGTATTCCAAAAGAAAAGCACCCTGTGTTCACAGATCCTACGACGGATGTTAAATTGTGACAGGTCCATGCAGAGAAACACAAGCGTAGTGCAACGAAAAGGAATGAGCTATAGTGACCCAAAAACTTGAATGCAATGTGGAACAAAAGAGGCTATACACAAACAGTGCATTCACGTGGATTCTCGTGAAGTTAAGAGGTAAAACGGGAAGCACCTCCAAAATGTCAAAATAAGATCCGGCCCCCCCCCCCCCCCCCGAAATCCTCTCCACCACAAAAGTGGTTACAGCACTGGCAAGAATAGGCAAAATCAACTTCTGTAGAGGTACGGAAATTAACCAAAGTGACAGTGTCACCGCGGCATTCCCAGAGCAGCTCGAAGGAAGTTTAAAAAGGTGCTTAACACTCCCTCAAGGTTGATTTTCAGAGCCCTGTCGGGAAGAGACGCCAGCGTCAACCGGCCTGAACCAGATCGAGCCCCACTGCAAGGGCAGCGCCTGTGCAGGTGACCTGGAGTTGACCCGAAAATGCCCTCTGCCTTATTTTAATACTAGAATCCGTGCCCGAGGAGGAGCCTAGGCCTTATTAGCATAACATGCGACGCACGTGAGAGCATGTTTTCAGACTGCGCCTGCGCCGGCGCCTGCGCCTGCGCCAGCTAATACCGGTCTCTGCGTCTCCACTGTGACGAGAGAACTTCCCTTTTAAATATTCATTCCCCGTCCGAAATAAAAGGACACCTGCTTCCCTTTGTTCCGGGAGAGCCCTGACTTTGGAAATGATTCGGCATGGTCTCCTATTTGTTGCAAATATATTCCACTTTGTGTGACAACCATTGCTGGTGGAGAGTCTGATTTTAACTCACTGGAAGCGAACCCACTTTGGTTCGGCAACAACAGCCATCTGAAGTTTGTTCATTCAAAAACAAAAACAAAAACAATAAAACGGCTGAATCTTGGTAAGGGCAGCGAGCTACGTGAAGCTTTAATTGCCCTGTTCCCACACCCCTCTCCTCAGGTCCCCACTAGCCTTAAAAGACCGCATCATCTCAACTACAGTAGTTTGTGAAAACACGCAGCCTAGCACCCAGTGGAGCGGGCAGAACAGTCCGGAGCTCCCTCAGAAGCCCTATCCCCTTAGAATTGTCACTAATTTACACATCTGCCAGTTCCCTGGCAAATCCCACTCGTCGGACTTGTCCTGCTATAAAAACGCTTAGAAGAAAACCTAAGGCAAAATTCTCACGGCACTGGATTTGGCAGAGATTTCTCGGATATGACACCAAAGGCAGAGGCGACAAAAGAAAAAAATAGACAAAATGGACTTCATGAAAATGTAAACATGTTGTGCATCAAAAAACACTATTAACAGAGTAAAAAGGCAACCCGCAGAATGGGAGAAAATATTTGTAAATGATATACCTGATCAGGGACTAGTATCCAGAATACATAGAGAACTCCTAAAACTCAAGAACAAAAAACCAAACAACCTGGTTCCAAAAAGGGCAAAGGCCTCAAATAGACCTTTCTCCAAAGAAGACACTCAAATGGCCTATAAGCACATGAAAAGACGCTCAACGCCACTAATCGTTAGGGAAGTGCAGATCAAATCTACAACGAGGTACCACCTCACACCCATTGGGACGGCTACCATCAAAACACCAGACAACAACAAGTGTTGGAGAGAATGTGGAGAAAAGTAGAACCCTTGCCCACCGTTGGTGGGAAGGTACAATGGTACAGCCGCCGTGGAATACAGCATGGCGGTTCCTCGAGAAATCAAAAATAGAATTACCATTTGGTCCAGCAATCCCACTTCTGGGTATAGACCCCAAAGAACTGAAAGAGGGTCTTGAAGAGATATTTGTACATCCGCGTTCACAGCAGCAATGTTCACAATAGCTGAAACACGGAAGCAACCTAAGTGTCCATCCACAGACAAATGGATAAGCAAAATGCGGTTGGATACCCACAGTGGAATACCACTCTGCCTTGAAGAGGGAGGAACTTCTGCAATGTGCTACAACATGGATGAGCCTTGAAGCCATTATGCTACGTGAAATGAGCCAGCCACAAAACGACAAATACTGTATGGTCCCACTTGTACAAGGTACTCAGGGTGGTCAAAAGCACAGACACAGAAAACAGAATGGTGGTTGCTGGGGGCCGAGGGGAAGGAGGCAATGGGGAGTTATAGTTCAACGAGTATAGAGTTTCAGTTTTACCAGATGAAGAGAGTTCTGGAGATCGATAGTGGTGATGGTAGCACAACATTATGAATGTATTTAATACCACTGATTGGTACACTTAAAAATGGTTAAGATGGGGGGCCGGCCCCCCGGCCGAGTGGTTAAGTTCGCGCGCTCCGCTCTAGGTGGCCCAGTTGTTTCGTCGGTTCGAATCCTGGGCGCGGACACCGCACCGCTCATCGAGCCATGCTCAGGCGGCTCCCACATGCCACAGCCGGAAGCACCCACAACTAAGAATATACAACTGTGTACAGGGGGGCTTTGGGGAGAAAAAGGAAAAAATAAAATCTTTTAAAAAAATGGTTAAGATGGTAAATTTTATGTTATGTGTGTTTCAACACAATAAGAAAAGAATCAGCAGGAAAAAATGAAATACTTCTCCACCCTAAGAGACACAGGAAGGCGAAAAGACAGCCCACAGAATGAGAGCAAATGTTTGCAAATCATATATCTGAGAGGGACTAGTACCCAGAAAATATAAGGAACTCTTACAACTCAACCAGAAAAAGACACCCAGTTTTAAGAGGGCAAAGGATGTGAACAGACGTTTCTCCAAAGAAGATATAAATGACCAAGACAAATATGAAAACATGTACTACGTCATCAACTATTAGGGAAGTGCAAATCGAAACTACAGTGAGACACCACTTCGCACCCACTAGGGTGGCTGTAATCAAACAGACAGACAACAACAAGCGTCAGTGATGATGTGGAGAGACTGGAATCCTCATCTGTTGCTGGCAGGCATGGAACACTGTGTAGCTGCTCTGGGAGACAGCTGGGCGGTTCCTCAGGCTGAACACACAGTTAGCATACGGCCAAGCAATTCCACTCCTAAGGACCCACCCAAGAGAGATGAAAACATATGTCCACACTCCACTGTCCACAGCAGTATGTTTGATAATAGCCCCAAAGTGGAAACAACCAACCTGTTCCTCCCCTGAGCAATCAAAAATTAAAATGTCGTATATCCTTACAAAAAGAATATCAGTGAGCCAAAAGGAAATGAAGTACTGATACATGCTACGACATGGCTAACCCTTAAAAACATCATGGTAGGTGAAATAAGCCAGTCACAGAGGACAACGACATGTAGGATTTCATTGCTATGAAATGTCCAGAACAGACACAATCATTGAGATAGAAAGTAGAGTCGCAGTGGCCAGGCCCTGCGGGCAGCGGAGAATGGGGAGTGACCGCTAATGGATCCAGGAGTTTTGTTTTGGGGTGAGGAAAACGTTCTGAAACTGACTGTGGGGATGGCTGCATAACTTTCTGAACATACTACGAACCACTGAACTGTACACTTTAAAGGGTGAATATTATGGTATGTGAATTCTATCTCAATAAAGGTGTTATTAAAAGACAAGTGATATGAAATTACGTGATTCTGGGATGTACATTTAGGAAACAAAACAATAAAGAAAAGTGAGAATGTAGTTACCAGAGAAGACAGGATCAGGATGATCTCTGAAGCACAAGGACTTCTGACCGGCAGTGGCACATGGGTGACTTCGATGGAGCTAAAACTGTTGATTACTTCATCAGGGTTGTACTTATGCAGCTGTTTCTCTCTCCCTCTCTCTTGCTCTCAGTGAAATATACATATCACAAAATTAACCATCTTAGCCATTTTCAAGTGTGCAGTTCAGTGGCATTCAGTACATTCACACAGGTGTGCAATCATCATCACCATCCATTTCCAGAACCTTTGCGTCACCCCAAACCGAAACTCTGTACCCACAAAACAACAAGCTCCCATTGTTCTTTTTCCCAGGCCCTGGTGACCTCTATTCCACTTTCTGTCTCTATGAACTTGACTATTCGAGGAACCTCATCTAAATGAAATCATAAAATATTTGTCCTTCTGTGTCTGGCTTAGCTGCTCTCTTGTTAATAATTTACTGAAAAATACATCCAGGTTTTATGCACATTTTGTGATTGTACTATGATTCAAAATAAAAAATATCAGAAAAGAATCAAGTAGCGATGCAAATTAAAACAGTATATATATACACTCTTTCAAAGAGTTTCATTATGAAACGGAGAGGAGAAATTGGACGGTGACTGGACAGTGATGTGGGCTGAGTGGGATGGTTTTACAATGGTGAGATATTACAGCGTATAACAAGATCCGATCCAATGGACAGACAGATGTTTAAGAAGTAAGAGAGAGAAGAGACAATTAGAAAAGCGAAGTCCATGGGAAATTGAAAGGGAAGGAGACGCCACGCACAAGTAGAAGGACTGGCCTTGACTTGGAGGAGCGTGGACAATTTATCCGCTATAGCAGGAGGAAAATTTAGATACAGGTGAACTCATTTGGTGTCTGCATGTGGTAGGACTCTTTTGGTGGCTTCTATCTTTCTCAGTGAAATGAGGCAAGAAGAAATTAGGAGAGTGAACTGACCAGCGAAATGTAGGAAGAGGTACATTTTGAGATCATGAACGTGCCACTAGTCAGCACAAGTTTTGCGGGTTTTCCTGAAGACACCTTCAGCCGTTCAGGGTGGGCATGAAGCAACCACAAACAAATAGCAGGCAACAGATGAGACATCAGAGCTCCCAGACCTGGGAGTCACTTATTCATTCAATAAATAATGCTTGTTCATCTACTCTTGGACAAGCATTCTTCTCGACCTGGGAGTATAAGGACGAACAAACAGAAGTGGTCACTGAACACACGGAGGTCATAGTCTAACACTTTCAGGATACCTAGTTTTCAACAGGCATGATGTTAGGATACCAGTATGACAGGCCCATCCCAAGGAAAGTGTGGGCCTGGAGATACCAACCAATGTGCCCATGATAATCACGCATAAGAGGAGGCTGCTCTGTTGGCATCTCCCATACACGCTTCCGCACAGCGCTGTAAACAGAACGCGAGAAACTGAATTTCGATGATGTTAAAAAGTAGGAGTATTGTCCCTTTCCCCGTGGGTCATCAGCCCACTCGGGTCTCTCCTGGGGCAAGGCGCAGCCACCCCACTTGCCTCATCTAACGGACTGGCTTGCGAGATGTGCATATCACTACAATCCCTCGCTGAGGGGTAAGACACCCTGAGTTGTGACGTCCATGTGTTACAGAGCAAGAGTTTTAGAAGAGGGGAGATGGGCAATGGAGTGTGCCCACCAAAGACCTCCAAGCCGCCTGGTCTGGAACATTTGGAGTTAGACGAGCAACGGACGACAGGAGGGGTGGGGGCGGGGTGTTCCGTGTGGCGCGGTTGAGGAAGGCATGCAGGTTTTGTTTCCTCTCTCAAGGTACAGTCTTGCATTTTAGAGTCTGTAGTCCTTCGTCACGATTACATCACTCCATGATGTCAAAAGGACCTTAGCCAAGCACCGCTGAAGTTGCTGCTGTGGCAGGAAGTCACAGAGAAAGGCCACTATCTGAAGGGTGACAGAGAGATCAGAAAGACTAGAAAGGACGCAGCCAGGGGCTGTAACCCTCAGAGGTAAGCAGCAGCCACCCTTTACGCAGCCAGCATAGATCCGGAGCTAATGTGTGTGACTGAGGGTCTGTGTGTCGGGGAGAGGCGCTGCTGAGGGACACAGGCCCTGCATCATCAACCAATCACTAGGGCCATGTCAGTGGCAGCCTCTGTGAGAGACTCTGCCTCCTTCTTGTCCTCTCTACAGAAAAACCAAGCGGTTATGTGTGAAGCTAGCAGAGTGCTTCAGACTTGGGCTCCCCAGATGAAGGGTTTCAGGCTGGCGCTAGTGCCAGGACCTTCACGGGTCAGGCTGGGGATCATGCTGGTGTTGGCGCTGATTTTCCTACCAAGATTGTACTGTGACCTGGGAGCAGTATATTACTCTTCCTACGAAACAGTCATCCCCAAGAGTCTGACAGTCAACGGAAGGGAAGGCCCAGTGGAAAAGGCATCCTATATGCTGCTGATGCAGGGCCAGAAGCAGCTGCTTCACCTGAAGGTGAAGAGAGACTATTTTGTGGATAACTTTCCAGTCTTCAGCTACCACAATGGCATCCTGGGACAAGAGATGCCCGTCCTCGCGCATGACTGTCACTATGAAGGCTACATAGAAGGCGTCCCAGGTTCTTTTGTTTCTGTCAACACCTGTTCAGGCCTCAGGGGCGTCCTGATTAAGGAGGGAAAATCCTACGGCATTGAGCCCGTGGGCGCTTCAAAAAAGTTTGAACATGTGTTGTACACCATGGCGCGTGAAGCTCGAATCTCCTGTAGCGTCACTTCCAAAGACAGCCAAGTGGTGTCCACCAGCCAGCAACGAGGGAGCAGGAAGCCTCGCAGTGCACAGGCGCTGTCCTACTTGTGGTCACACACCAAGTACGTGGAGATGTTTGTCGTGGTCAGCAACCAGCGGTTCCAAATGTGGGGCAGTAACATCAATGAGACAGTCCAGAGAGTAATGGACGTCATTGCCCTGGCCAACGCCTTCACTAGGGGAATAAACACGGAGGTGGTGCTGGCTGGAATGGAGATTTGGACCGAGGGGGACCTCATAGAGGTCCCAGCGGACTTGCAAGTTACCCTCAGGAATTTCAATAGCTGGAGACAAGACAAGCTCTTCCATCGTGTGAAGCATGATGTTGCCCACATGATTCTTGGACATCGCCCTCAAGAGGACACGGGACAGGCATTTCTCAATGGTGCCTGTTCCACTGGCTTTGCAGCAGCTGTTGAATCCTTCCATCATGAAGATGTCCTCCTGTTTGCAGCGCTCATGGTCCATGAGCTTGGGCACAACCTGGGTATTCAGCACGACCACTCGGCCTGCGTTTGTAAAGATACACACTTTTGCCTCATGCATGAAAACATCACTAAAGAAAGTGGCTTCAGCAACTGCAGCTCTGACGACTTCTACCAGTTCCTCCTTGACCACAAAGGGGCCTGCCTATTCAACAAGCCTCAGCACAAAGGCCGCGTGCGTAGGGATGCTGAGTGTGGTAATGGTGTGGTGGAGGAGGATGAGCAGTGTGACTGTGGTTCTGCCTGTGACAATCACCCCTGCTGTAACCCAGCATGTAAGCTGAAGGATAATGCCCAGTGTAGTCCTGGACCCTGCTGTAATAGTTCGTGTCTATTTGCAGAAAGCGGATCCACATGCCGCAGTGCCTTTGACGATTGTGACCTCCCAGAGTATTGTGATGGTAACTCTGCAGAATGCCCCACAGACAGCTACAAACAAGATGGTACAAAATGTTACGGTAGTCACTATTGTGTTCAGGGTCAGTGCCGGACACCTGATGAACAATGTGCTCGTGTTTTTGGTCATCCTTCAAAGTCTGCCCCCTCAGACTGTTACAATTTATTCAATCGCAAAGGGACCCGGTTTGGAAATTGTGGCCCTCCCACTTTAAATAACCCAGAATATGTTAAGTGTGCAGATGATAATTTATACTGTGGGAAAATTATTTGTACAAATATTAGACAGTTACCACCAATCAAACCTCTACATACACTGATACAGGTCCCTTTTGAAGATGACTTTTGCTGGAGCATGGATGCAACTAATGGTACTGCTGATATCCCTGATGATGGAGATGTGTTCGCTGGCACTTTGTGTAGTTCAGGAAAAGTGTGCATGGGTCACTCCTGTTCTCCTGACACTGTGCTCAACTATGACTGCAATCCAGAGGAAATGTGTGCTGGGAAAGGAATTTGCAACAATTTAAAGCACTGCCATTGTAATTTTGGCTATGCCCCTCCTAACTGCACAACTCCAGGAAATGGGGGTAGTTTGGACAGTGGTCCTCCTGGTTTGCCAAGTGCAGAAGAGCCTCAAAGTCAAAGTACTACCAGCCCTCCCAAAGGGGCAGGATTATTGTTAGACATGATGGTTTTAATATTCCTTATACTTTTACTCATATTATTATTGATGTTGATTATTTGTGGCATCTACTGTTGCTTAGGTGCAAAAGAAGAAGAAAAGCCTGCAGAAGAGGCTGCAGAAAAACCCCCAGAAGAGGCTGCAGAAAAACCCCCAGAAGCGGAGCCCAAAGAGGCTGGCTCAGAAGCTCCCTCAGAGGAGGAAGAGGAAGAAGAGGAGGAGGAGGAAGAGGAAGAGGAAGAAGAGGAAGAAGAATCAGAGCCATAAGACAAGTAGTGGAGGAAGAAGCCAAATACATGAAAGACCTCCATCCCTCAGGGAATGAGAGGCTCACTGAAGCAAAGGCGAAGTGGGAAACGACAGCTCCAATGGCTCTGACTAGGATTATACAGTCTGTAAAAATATACTAATGTGGGAGGAGGGATTCTCCCATTTTTATTATTCATTTTAGTAATTAAAGTTTCATTTATTTAACATGTTAAATATTTTACTACTTTTTACTTTTTCACATTTAATTTGAACTCTTTACATGCGTCTTCTGACATCAATGTCCTTGTCTTGGGCCAATCTTTCCTGTCACCAGAAACTTTTTCAGGACATGACATCATTCATCTGGCTTGTTTTACATACACTACTATATATACCTGCATTTATTACTATCACTTGGATTTTCATTTCAAGTAACAACTATCTATTATGTGAGGACAATTGTTGATGTGATTGTTCTAATCTCCCCTATAAATGTGCATTCATAAAATGAGGAGTTTTTAAATACAAAAATAAATAGAACCCTATTCAGATTAGACACCTCTTCAGATTCCATGTGGTGTAGTTATTGAGTCAATTTTCTTCTGGGACTCTGTCTGAGGGACTATATCTAATAAGGCAGAAGTCCCTGATCACCCCAGGATCAAGAAGTCAGTGCTGAAGTTATCCACCTTTTCAAATCTGGCAGATGTTTAACATGATGTATGTATATTAAATTTGTTACTTCCCAGTATTTCCAGGTCCTTCCTATAGCCATACTCCCTTTTTACCCAAGATTTCTTCCTCGAGAGCAGCTTTCATAGCCTTTCCTTTTTATTAATCTTCCTGGGATGAACTTCAGACCTTCAGATGTCTCATGTCTGATGAACGTCACCTAGAGTTAGGAAACTGTATTTATACTAATTTTATAACAGTACAGAGCCCCCTACCACAGTGCTGAGCACATGTATGAAACTAAAATTTTGTCTTTTCTATTTTTCTTTTTAACTTATTGAATGAAATTAATAACTTGTTGACTGACATCAGAAGGAACCCCTCCAATTACAGGTAACAGGGCTTTGGAGGTGGTAGATACTTCTCTGTGAAGAGAGCACAAAGCAAATATAACAATTAACATTATTCATTCTGTGCCACAAACTGTATTAAACACATTACATTCACTGTCTTAATTTAATCCTTCCAACCACTCTATGGAACTTTCATCTTGTTCACGAAGAATCACACCAAAGAGAATTTGCTCTAGAGCTAGTAAATGATGGAAGCTGCATGTCTTCCCCAGGTATGACTCAATCTACATTCTCAACTACCTCATGAGGCTTTTCCTTCAGAAAAAGTGACGGGGAAGGCCCTGTCCTTAACTGACCTCAATTATGAATCCCCAAATTATGTAGTCATTCTTGATGAAAATGTCTTTTCTCCTGTTACATCCTGACATCATGGAGAGGCATGTTGCCAACCGATTCAGTGCCGTGAGCCTCTTACATTGTAGATGCTTAATAAATGTTTACCAAGTATATGATTTAAGCAGAGCTAGCCTTAAAATATAGGGCCAGATTCATTCCCTGGGCAGGATGCCTCTTGCTACTCCCTAGCACAACAAAATCTTGCTCAAATGCAATATTGCTAAATATTTATAAACAGCCAAGTAAGTCATAAAAAGTTTATAAAACCCCAAACTCCAACAAAAGAAGGTTGAACTCAATTAAAAGAGACTATGGTAGGAAGGGGCCAGTTTTAATGTGAGCGGGAACGAGCAGGTAGACGTAACTCAGGGTGTGAAATCTCCACGTCCAAGAGTCAGCGTTTCCTGTAAAGCATGGGTGATGATAGTTCATTCTGCACTATGTGTGAATGTCTTTAGGAAGTATACCTTTTCACCTGATTCCTCTCCCCATTATATTTGGGGCATTTCTGAGGAATGCTTACATGTTCTAATAACCTGTATTGGTAGATACTTGTGACCCAGCCAGCTGCTCCCCCGAAATTCTTTAAAAAAATTTTTTTTTAAATTGCGGTAACATTGGTTTACAACATTATATAACTTTCAGGTGTACCTGGTCATATATTTTGAATTCTGTGTAGATTACACTGTGTTCACCACCCAAAGACTAATTACAATCCATCATCACACACGTGTGCCTAATCACCTCTTCTGCCCACCTCCCTACCCACTTCCCCTCTGGTAACCATCAGTCCAATCTCTGTTGCTATCTGTTTGTTTGTCGTTGTTTTTATCTTCTACTTATGAGACCATACGGTATTTGACTTTCTCCCTCTGACTTATTTCACTTGGCATAATACCCTCAAGGTCCATCCATGTTGTCACAAATGGCCAGATTTCATCATTTCTTACGGCTGGGTAGTATTCCATTGTGTTTATATACCACATCTTTATCCATTCGTCCCTTGATGGGCACCTAGGTTGCTTCCAAGTCTTGGCTATTGTGAATAATGGTATGATGAATGGAGGGGTGCATGTATCTTTTATGCATTCGTGTCTTCATGTTCTTTGGATAAATATCCAGCAGTGGAAGAGCTGGACCTTATGGTAGATCTATTCTTAATCTTCTGAGGAATCTCCATTCTGTTTTCCATAGGGGCTGCACCAGTTTGCACTCCAATCAGCAGTGTATGAGGGTTCCCTTCTCTCCACATCCTCTCCAACACTTATGGTTTCCTGTCTTGTTAATCATAGCCATTCTGACGGGAGTGAGGTGATATTTCATTGTAGTTTTGATTTGCATTTCCCTGATAGTTAATGATGTTGAACATTTTCTCATGTGCCTGTTGGCTGTCTGTATATCTTCTTTGGAGAAATGTATGTTCAGATCTTTTGCTCATTTTTTAATTGGGTTGTTACTTTTTTGTTGTTGAGATGTATGAGTTCTTTGTATATTTTGGATATTAACCCCTTATCAGATATATGGTTTAGAAATACCTTCTCCCAATTGTTGTTTTTTTGTTTTGCTGGTGGTTTCCTTTGCTGTGCAGAAGGTTTTTAGTTTGAAAGAGTCCCATTTGTTTATTTTCTCTATTGTTTCCTTTGCTCGATCAGACATGGTACTTGAAAATATGCTGTTAAGACTGATGTAGAAGAGAATACGGCCTATGTTTTCTTCTAGAAGTTTCATGGTTTCAGATCTTATATTCAAGTCTTTAATCCATTTTGAATTGATTTTTGTGTATGGCGTAAGATAATGGTCTACTTTAATTCTTTTGCATGTGGCTGTCCAGTTTTCCCAACACCATTTATTGAAGAGACTTTCCTTTCTCCATTGTATGTTCTTGGCTCATTTGTCGAATATTAGCTGTCCATAGATGTTTGGGTTTATTTCTGGGCTCTCTATTCTGTTCCACTGATCTGTGTCTCTGTTTTTGTCCAGTACCATGCTGTTTTGGTTACTGTAGCTCTGTAGCCTATTTTGAAATTAGGGAGTGTGATACCTCCAGCTTTGTTCTTTTTTCTCAGGATTCCTTTGGCTATTCCGGGTCTTTGTTGTTCCATATCAATTTTAGGAATCTTTATCCATTTCCATGAAAACTGTTGTTGGAACTTTGATAAGGATTGCATTGAATCTGTAGATTGCTTTAGGAAGTATTTTAAGTATGTTAATTCTTCCAATCCAAGAGCATGGAATATCTTTCCATTTCTTTGTGTCTTCTTCAACTTCTTTCAACAATGTTTTATAGTTTTTAGTGTACAGATCTTTCACTTCTTTGATTAAGTTTACTCCTAGGTATTTTATTCTTTTTGTTGCAACTGTAAATGGGATTGTATTTTTAATTTCTCTTTCTGCTACTTTGCTGTTAGTGTATGGAAACACAACTTATTTTTCTATGTTGAGTTTGTATCCTGCAACTTTACTGTATTCTTTTATTATTTCCAAAAGTTTTTTAGTGGATTCTTTAGGGTTTTCCATATATAAAATCATGTCATCTGCAAATAGTCACAGTTTCACTCCTTCCTTACCAATCTGGATCCTTTTTGGTTTTCTTTCTTTTTTTTTTGAGGAAGATTAGCCCTGAGCTAACTACTGCCAATCCACCCCTTTTTGCTGAGGAAGACTGGCCCTGAGCTAACATCTATGCCCATTTTCCTCTACTTGATATGTGGGATGCCTACCACAGCATGGCTTTTTGCAAAGCGGTGCCATGTTTGCACCGGGATCCGAACCGGTGAACCCCAGGCTGCTGAGAAGCGGAACGTGCAAACTTCACCGCTGCGCTACCAGGCCGGCCCCTTTATTTCTTTTTCTTGCCTAATTGCCCTGGCTAAGACTTCCAATATTATCTCATATAAGAGTGGTGAAAGTGGGCATCCTTGTCTGGTTCCTTTTCTTAGAGGGATAGCTTTCAATTTTCCTGAATTGAGAATGATATTAGCTGTGGGTTTGATATGCATGGGCTTTATTATGTTGAGGTACCTTCATTTTATACCCATTTTTTATCACGAAGGGATGCTATATCTTGTCAAATGATTTCTCTGCACCTATTGAGATGATTGTGTAGTTTCTATTCTTCATTTTGTTAATGTGGTGTATCACGCTGATAGATTTGCAGATGTTGAACCATCCCTGCATCCTTGGAATAAATCTCACTTGATCATGGTGTACAATCTTTTTAATGTATTATTGTATTTGATTTGCTAGTATTTTGTTGAGGATTTTTGCATCAATTGTTATCAGTGATTTTGGCCTGTAATTTTCTTTTTTGTGTTGTCCTTGTCTGGTTTTGGTATCAGGGTAATGTTGGCTTCGTAGAATGAGTTAGGAAGCTTCCCTTCCTCTTCAGTTTTTTGGAGGAGTTTGAGAAGGATAGGTATTAAGTCTTTGAATGTTTGGTAAAATTCACCAAGGAAGCTGTCTGGTCCTGGACTTTTATTTTTTGGGAGGTTTTTGATTACTGTTTTGATCTCCTTACTGGTGATTAGTCTATTCAAATTCTCTATTTCTTCTTGGGTCAGTTTTGAAAGGTTGTATGATTCTAAGAACTTACCCATTTCTTCTAGATTATCCAATTTGTTGCCATATAGCTTTTTGTAGTATTCCTTTATAATCTTTTGTATTTCTGAGGTGTCCGTTGTAATTTCTCCCCTTTCATTGCTGATTTTATTTATTTGAGCCTCAGTCTCTCTTTCATTCTTGGGAAGTCTAGCTAAAGGCTCGCCAATTTTGTTTATCTTTTCAAAGAAAGAGCTCTTGGTTTCATTGATTTTTTCTATATTTTTTTAAGTTTCTATTTCATTTACTTCTGCTCTGATTTTTATTATTTCCTTCCTTCTACTGATTTTGGCCTTTGTTTGTTCTTCTTTTTCCACTGTTTTATGTGCACTGGTAGATTGCTTATTTGAGATTTTTCTTTTTTGTTGAGCTAGGCCTGTATTGCTATAAACTTCCCTCTTAGAACCACTTTGCTGTATCCCATGGATTTTGTCATGTTTTATTTTCATTTTCATTTGTCTCCAGGTATTTTTTTGTTTCTCCATTGACCCAATCATTGTTCAGTAGCATTTTGTTTAATCTGCACATATTTGTGGCTTTTCTGATTTTCTTCCTGTAGTTACCTTCTAGTTTCATACCTTTGTGGTCAGAAAAGACGCTTGGTATTATTTCAGTCTTCTTAAATTTATTGAGACTTATTTTGTGGCCTAATATGTGATCAACGTTGGAGAATGTTCCAAGTGCATTTGAAAAGAATGTGTATTCTGTGGATTTTGGATGGAATGCTCTCTATATATCCACTAAGTCCATCTGGTCTAATGTGTTGTTTAAGGCCAATGTTTCCTTATTGATATTGTTTGGATGATCTATCCATTTGTGTAAGTGGAGTGTTAAAGTCCCCTACTATTATTGTGTTACTATTTCTCCTTTTATGTCTGTTAATAATTGCTTTATATATTTAGGTGCTCCTATGTGGGGTGCACAAAGTGTTATATCCTCTTGTTGGATTGTTCCCTTTATCATTATATAGTGCCCTTCTTTGTCTCTTGTTACAGTTTTTGTTTTAAAGTCTACTTTTTCTCATATAAGTATTGCTACCCCAGATTTCTTTCCTTTGCCATTTGCATGGAGTATCTTTTTTCATCCTTTCACTTTCAGTTTGTGAGTGTCTTTAGGTCTGAAGTCTGTCTCTTGTATGCAGCATACATATGGGTCTTTTTTTTTATCCAGTTGGCCACCCTATGCCTTTTGACTGGAGCATTTAGTCCATTGACTTTTAAAGTAGCTATTGATAAATATGTATTTATTGCGATTTTGTTACTTTTATTCTTGGTGTTTTCATAGCTCTTCTCTCTTCCTTTCTTCTTCTCTTGCTCTCTTCTCTTGAGGTTTGATGGCTTTCTCTAGTATTATGTTTGGGTTCCTTTCCCTTAATTATTTGTGTATTTATTATAGGTTTCTGGTTTGTTATTACCATGAGGTTCATATATAATAATCTATGTATATAGCAATCTATATTGAGTTGATGGTCTCTTTAATTTGACCTCTTTCTAAAAGCTCTTTTACTTCCCTCCTCCCACATTTTGTTTTTGATATCATATCTAACCTCTTATTTAGTGTGTGTGTATCCATTACCTTCTTACCATTGAAGTAGGTAATCTTAGTACTTTTGTCTTTTGATCTTCATATTATCTGCATAGGTGGTTTATCTGCTACCTCTACTGTATTTCTGCCTTTACCGGTGATTTTATTGCCTTTTTTTCCCCGTAGTTTTCTTATTCCTATTTGTGGTCTTCTCTTTTCCACTTAAATAAGTCCCTTTAGCATTTCTTGTAAAACTGGTTTCTTGGTGATAAACTCCTTCAATTTTTGCTTCTCTGGGAAACTCTTTATCTCTCCTTCCATTCTGAATGATAACCTTGCTGGGTAGAGTATTCCTGGCTGTAGGTTTTTTCCTTTCAGCACTTTAAACATATCATGACACTCCCTTCTAGCCTGTAAGGTTTCTGCTGAAAAGTCAGGTGATAGCCTTATGGGGTTGTCTTTGTATGTCACTTGTTGACTTTCTCTTGTGGCTTGTAGGATTCTCTCTTTATCTTTAATAGTTGACATTTTAATAATAATACGTCTTGGTGTGTGCCTCTTTGGGTTTAATCTTGTTTGGTGCTCTCTGTGCTTCCTGTACCTGCATGTCTGTTCCCTTCCTTAGGTTGGGAAAGTTTTCAGCTATTATTTCTTCATAGATTCTCTGCCCCTGTCTCTCTCTTCTCCTTCTGGGACACCCATAATATGAATGTTAGTGTGCTTGATGTTGTCCCAGAGTTCCCTTAGACTGTTCTCATTCTTTTTAATATTTTTTTCTTTTATCCATTCAGCTTGGGTGACTTCCTCTAGTCTTTTGTCCAGCTCGCTGATCCATTTTTCTGTATCATCTACTCTGCCATTGAGTCCCTCTAGTGAATTTTTCATTTCCAGTATTGTACTCTTCATTTCTCATTGGTTCTTATATATATTTTCCAATTCTTTGTTGACGTTCTCACTGAGTTCCTCCATTCTTCTCCTAAGATCAGTGAGCATCTGTACGACTTTTTGTTTGAACTCTTTGTCAGGTAGACTGTTTATTTTTGTTTCATTTAGTTCTTTTTCTGGGATTTTGTCCTGTTCCTTTGCTTGGAATGTATTCCTTTGTCTCCTCATTTTGCCTCTTTCTCTGTGCTTATGTCTATGTATTAGATAGGTCAGCTACATCTCCTGATCTTGGAGAAGTGGCCTTATGTAAGAGATGCTTGATGAAGCCCAGCAGCATGCTTCCCTCTCGTCACCAGTTCCAAATATTCCAGGAGTGACCTCTGTGTGGGCTACATGTGTCCTTCTGTTGTGACAGGGTTTATCTTGCCATAGGTGCCCTGGGAGGCTAGGTTGTCCACCTGGCCAGTTAGTTGTAATGCTCAACTGCATGTGGCTGCTACGGATCCTTCAGTCACTTTATTGGGTGTGGGGAGCCCCAGCACAGTTGGCTGCAAGGTCTAATAGCACATTCCTCTTGCAGTTTTTCTGTTAAGTCAGTAGGCCCCCAGCATAGCTGGTTGCTAGGCTTACAATTGCTGTAGGCCTCTGGCCTGCAAGGCTGTTGTCAGCTGTCTCATCTGGGAGATCTCTCAGGCATGGGAGCACTCAATTGTTTCAGGCTTTGGAAGGTGGGGTTGATCCCCTATGTGGCTGTTTGAGAAGCACAGGACTTCTGCCACTGATAAACCCTACACATACCATCAACACAGTCCTGCCCCATGCACACTTCCCAACCCACTGATTCTGACCCAGTTGCCCCACTGCAGAGGCCCCCACAAACTCCACCAACACCCACACACTCCACCCACTCCTCACTCACGCCCTGCCCCACAGACCTACTCGCCTGCCTGCAGGGGATCCAGGCACCCAGTCTATGCAGGCTGACAAGTTGCCTGAGGGCTTCCTGTTGGGTGGGGCCAGTCGCTAGGGTGGGCTGCCTGTCCTGGCTGAGCTGTATTAAATCAGTGCTCTAGTACACAGGGCAGACCCTGGGCTAACAGGTCAGAGAAAGAACTCCAATGGTGTCTGCCAGCATCTGTGTCAGTACACCTCTACTAGGTCACAATAATGGCTGCCACCAATGTCTCAATCCCTGGAGAGGTGTCACCTCTCACTGAGATGCACCCAGAGCCTATCAGGTGAGTCTCTTTTTACCAAAGTGTGCACCTTTCTTTCTGCTGACTTTAGCTTGCATTCTGAAATGGGTCAATTTGTGCTTGGGCCCTTTAAGAGCTGGCTTTTTTCTGCTTATGTCCAATAGCTTTTCTAGGGGTATTCCCCGTTGTAGTTAATAGACAGCAAAGCCAGATATTATGAGACTTTCTCAGTTGTGCTGAGTCCAAAGGAGGCTTATAGCAGTAACACTTTCCTGCTCAGCTCCCCTACTCCTCCAGGGAAGGCTGCATACCTCAGGATTGCTCCTGGCCAGCTGTGAATCTCTGCAGCTTGCAAAGGTGGCTTTTTTTCTCTCCAGAGAGGAATTTCTCCCTCTTTAACTTCAGTCAGGACTGCCCTTTGTTGCAGGGGTTCTTTTTATCCAGTTTTCAGTTCTCTCTCAGGGGTAATTGTTCCAAGAATAGCTGTAACTTGGTTGTGTCCGTGGGAGGAGGTGACTTCAGAGTCCGCCTATGCTGCCATCTTGACACCAACTCCCCCCCAAAATTCTTACTGTGATTTATTGCCATCCGTTACCTACTTTCCCTGGGCAGCTATTGTCCTGTCTGTTCTGCCTCAGGCCAGCAGAGACTCTTCCCTTCGTCACTCAAAGCACAGGTTCTACATTTTTATCCAGATTTGGGGGAAAAAAGGAAAATTAAAATGGGTGAAATAAAACACATTTGGATGCTGCAGATTTTAATGCTCCTGGGGTCCAGGGGTCATGCCCTGCTGGGGGCCTCGGATAGACCATCTCTCTCCTTGGACCTGACCTGACATCCTTTCTTGTTTCTGTAGGAGTGCTTTTGAGAATATGCTCATAGCCTGGAATCAGACTCTATTCCATTCTCTGGGGACAAGTGAGAGGAAAAAAACAGTTTTTAAGATAATCTGTTGAAAACCCAGATCACATCATCATAACCTTACATGGATGTAATTATGCCCTAACGAAGACAAAGTATTAAACTAGTTTGACAAAAATTTAGCTTTTTGTATGTCCAAACTTTATACTTTTTTTAAAGCTTGCTGTTTTTTAATTTTTACTGAGATATAATTGACATTAGTTTCAAGTGTACAACATAATGATTTGTATTTGTATATATTGTGAAATGATCACCACAATAAGTCTAGTTAACAAGCATCACCACACATTGTTACAAATTTTCTTTTCTCAGAAGGACTTTTAGGATCTATTCTTTTAGCTCCTTTCAAATATACAATACAGTATTAATGCAGTATTTATTTACAAATAAGGACTTTTTATAACTAGAAGTTTGTACCTTTTGATCACCTTCACCCATTTCACCAACCCCCCAGCCCCTGCCTCTGCCAATCACTAATTTGTTCTATCTATGAGTTCCTCTTTTTCTCTTTTTTAGACTCCACATATAAGTGAGATCATATGGTATTTGTCTTTCTCTATGTGACTTATTCCACTTAGCCTAATGCTCTCAAGGTCTATCCACGTTCATAAACGGTAAGATTTCCTTCTTTTTCATGGCTTAATAATATTCTGTTGTGTGTGTGTATATATATATATATATATATATATATATATATACAGTAGTCCCCCCTTATCCATGGGGCATATGTTTCAAGACGCCTGGTGGAGGCCTGAAACTGTGGATTGTACCAAACCCTATATATACAATGTTTTTTCCTATACATACATACCTATGATAAAGTTTAATTTATAATTAGGCACAGTAAGAGATTAATAACAACCAATGAAGTAGAACAATTATAACAATATACTGTAATAAAAGTTACGTGAATATGGTCTCTCTGTCTTTCAGTCCAAACCTATTCCCGAATCTGCGTAACCATTCCTTACATGCAGTAAATTGCTTGGTGCCAGGGAATCCCTTGCTGAAGTCTTTGTACAGGCCCAAAGCTTTCTGGTGCAACATGTTGCCCTCAATCAGAACGCATTTTCTGTTCATGTCTTCCACTCACAAATTTAATGCCTTTTCCGTATTAACTAAGCACTTATCACACACTGTGGCTGTAACTTTTGCAGTTTGAGGTGCAACAGCAAAATTAGCATGAAATTCTTTTTCCTTCTTCACAATTTTACAGATAGAAGATTTGTTCTTAGCAATCTCAGCATACAATTTTTTTCTTTTCTTAAGTTGAGGACTTTCACATTTTCACTTAACGGAAGCACTTTACAGCTTCTCTTCAGCATATCCTAATTGCCAGCATCACTATTCTTGCACTTTGGGGCAGTTATTAAGTAAAATAAGGGCTACTTGAATACAAGCACTGTGATATTTCAACAGTTGATCTGGTAACCAAGATGGCTACTAAATGACTAATGGGCAGGTAGCATATACAGTGTGGATATGCTGGACAAAGGGATGATTCATGTCCCAGTGGGATGGAGCAGGACAGTGCAAGATTTCATCTTGCTACTCAGAACAACAATTTAAAACTTATGAATCGTTTTTTTCTGTAATTTTCCATTTAATATTTTCAGACCAGAGTTGACTGCCGGTAACTGAAACCACAGAAAGTGAAACCATGGATAAGGGGGGACTATCATACACATTTTGTTTACCCATTCTTCAATCAATAGACACCTAGGTTGCATCCATGTGTTGGCTACTGTAAATAATGCTGTACTGAACATGGGGGTGCACATATCTTTTCAAGTTAGTGTTTTTGTTTCCTTTGGATAACCATGTAGAAGCAGAATTGCTGGACCATATGGTAGTTCTATTTTTAATTTTTTGAGAAACCTCCATACTGTTTTCCATAGTGGCTGCACCAATTTACATTCCCACCAACAGTGCACAAGGCTTCCAATTTCTCCACACCCTCAACAACATTTCTTATTTCTTGTCTTTTTTGTAATAGCCATTCTAACAGGTGTGAGGTGATATCTCATTGTGCTTTTGATTTGCATTTCCCTGATGATTAGTGATGTTGAGCATCTTTTCATGGACCTGTTGACCATCTGTATGTCTTCTTTGGAAAAGTGTCTATTCAGATCCTTGCTTTACATATTTAAGGGTTCTGATGTCAGGTGCATATAAATTTATAACTGTTATATCTTCCTGGTGGATTGCTCCTTTCATCATTATATAATGTCCTTCTTGTGAGAATTTTTGACTTAAAAGTCTATTTTGTCTAATATAAGTATAGTCACCCCTGCTTTCTTTTGGTTATCATTTGCATGGAATTTCTTTTTCTATCCCTTCACTTTCAGCCTATGTGTATTCTTAAAACTGAAGTGAATTTCTTATAGACATCATATAGGTGAGTCTTGTTTTTTCACCCATTCAGCCACTCTGTATCTTTTGGTTGGGGAGTTTAATCTGCTTGTGTTTAAAGCAATTATTGATAGGTAAGAACTTACTATTGCCAGTTTTGTTGTTTTCAGTCTTGTAGTTCTTTTGTCTCTCTTCCTCTTTTGCTGTCTTCCTTTGTTTTGTTGTGTTTTTTTTGTATGGATGTACTTTAATTCCTTTCTTTTTCTTTTGTGTAATTTTTATTGGCATTTTTTGTGGTTATCTTGTGGCTTACATAAAATATCTTATAGTCATAACAGTCTATTTTAAGCTAATAACAACTTTAGCTTAATCACATATAAAAACTCAACACTTTAACTTCTCCCCTTCTCCAATTTGTTATTGGTACAATTAGCATCTATTCATATTGTGTATCTTTTAACACATTTTTAGTTAGTTTTAATACTTTCGTTTTTTAACTTTTATACCAGAATTAAAAACGATTTACCCACCAGCATTACAGTAATACAGTATTATATATTTGTCTATATGTTTACTTTTGCCAATGAGTTTCATATTTCCTTATGCTATTGTGATGCTTTTTAGCATTCTTTCATTTCAACTTGAAGAACTTCCTCTAACATTTCTTTTAAGGCAGTTCTAGTGGTGATAAATTCCCTCAGCTTTTGTCGGTGGAACACTTTATTTCTCCTTCGTTTTTGAGGGACAGTTTTGCCAGGTGAAGTATCCTTGGTTGACAGTTTTTTTCTTTCACACTTTGAATATATCATGCCACTCCCTTCTGGCCTCCAAAATTTCTGCTGAAAAAATACTGAGAGTCTTATGGACATTACCTTGCATGTGACAATTCACTTTTCTCTTGCTTCTTTCAAAATTCTCTTTCTGTTTTTGGTTTTTGACAATTTAATTATAATGTGTCTCAGTGTGGACATCTTTGCATTCACCTTGTTTTGTGTTCTCTATACTTCATGGATCTGTATGTCCATTTCTTTCTCCAGATTTTGGAAGTTTTCAGTCATTATTCCTTTCAATAATAATTCTGTTCCTTTTTCCTTCTCTTCTTCTGGAACTCCCAAAATGTGTATATTGGTTGTCTACATGGTACCCCATAAGTCCCTAAGCTTTCTTCACTCTTTTTCATTTTGCTCTTCTGACTGAATTATTGCCAATGATCTATCTTTGAGTTCACTGATCCTTTCTTCTGCTTGATCTAATCTGATATTGAACCCTTCTAGTGACTTTTTCAGCTCAGCTATTATGTTCTTCAGCTCCATGTTTTCTGTCTGGTGCTTTTTTATATCTTCTATCATTGTGTTGAAATTCTCACTTTGTTCATGCACTGTACTCTTGACCTCTATGAGTATCTTTATGACAGCTATTTTGAATTCTCCATCAGGTAAATTATGTACCTCTATTTCACTAGGGCAGTTTCTGGAGATTTATCTTGCTCCTTTATTTGGAACATCTTTGATTCATTTTCCTTGACTCTCTGTGTTGGTGTCTGTGTATTAGACAAAGTAGGCACCTCTCTCAGTCTTCATGGACAGATCTCATACAGAAGACCCCCACCAATCAGTCCAGCCAGAGATTCTGGGGGCCTCTATCAACACTTGCCCTTCTAAGGGAGCTGGCAGCTGTGGTTTTTGTCTGCTTGCTCTGTGCTGAGCCAGGGGAAGCAGCTACGGCATCTTACCAGTCCAAACCACCATCTCTAGTCTCCTCCAGGTGGCTATTCTGCACCAGATTCATCAGGGCTCCAAGTCTGGCAAGACAGATGCCAGTTCTTTGAGCAGCCCTCAAGAAGTTGGGGCACTTAATGCATGGATCAACTCTCTCTCCTCAGGGAAAAACTGAGCTGGGATTTTTCATCTGCTCATTCTGTGCTGAGCAGTGGGAAGGATCTATGGTGTCTACTAGTCCAAATTGCCAAATTTTCATTTCTCTGGGATAAATGTCTAGAAGTGTAATTGTTGAGTCTTGTGGTGTTTGTTTAGTTTTTTAAAAAACTGTTTATTTTTCAGAATTGCTATATAATTTTACACTCCCACCAGCAATGTATGAAAGATCCAGTTTCTCTGAATCCTCAGCAACAGTTAGCATTGTGTATTTTTAAAATTTCAGCTATTCTAATAGGTCTGTAGTGATTGCTCACAGGGTCCTAATTTGCATTTCTCTAATGTCTACTAATGTTGAATATCTTTTCATGTGCTTATTTGCCATCCGTATATCCTCTTCAGTAAAATACCTCTTCATGTCTTTGCCCATTTTCTAATTGGATTGTTTGCTTTGATATAGTTGGCTAGTGAGAGTTCTTTATATATTCTAGATATGAGTCTTTTATCAGATATGCAGCTTGCAAGTATTTTCTCCCAGTCTGTAGCTTGTCTTTTCATCCTCTTAACAGGGTCTTTCACAAAGCAAGAGTTTTTACTTTTGATGAGGGTCAATTTATGGATTTTTTCTTTTATGGACCATGCTTTTGGTGTTATGTTCAAGAATTCTTCACTAAGCCCTAGGTCCCAAGATGTTCTATGTTTTCTTCTAAGAAGTTCTATAGTTTTATATTTTACACTTAAATCTATGATCTATTTTGAGTTTTATATAAAGTTTAAGGTTTAGGTTGAGGTTCATTTTATTATCTATGTACATCCATTTTTTCAGCACCATTTGTTGAAAAGACTCCTTCCTCCATGGAATTGCTTTTGCCCCTTTGTCAAAAATCAGTTGGCCATACATGTGTGGGCTCCCTATTTCTGGGTTCTCTCTTCTGTTCCATTAATCTATGTGTTTATCCCAACACCAATACCACACAGTCTTGAAATTCAGTAGAGCAGTTCCTCCCATGTTGTTGTTTTCCAAAATTACTTTAACTTTTCTAGTTCTTTTGTCTTTTAGAAAATTTATATTCACCATAAATAAATATTTCACAATATATACATATATCTACTCATCATGTTGTACACTTTAAATATATACAATTATACCTCAATAAAGTTGGGGGAAAACGTTGAGATAAAAAAAGACCAGAAGTTTGACAGGAAAAGCAGAAAAGACATGAACAATTATTAAAAATATAAAAATGGCCCTTAGACATATTAAAACATGTTCAAATTCATTAGCTGTTTCACTTGGGTCACAACAATGACAACCCTGGTTAGTAAACTTTGTCTCCCCATTGGCCTTTCTTCTACGAAATCAAGTGGCCATGGGCAAGGTTTGGAGTAATTTTTCTTCCAGGAATCCTTGGATGGGGCATTTAAGAAAGGGCCCTTCTCATATTAAGCTGTTTATCATCTTATTGCTGATAGTGACTATTCTTCATGGGATGCATCGTAAGTGGGAATCTCTTTATTACCAAATAGTCATCCCTAGAAAATTGTGAAGTTCAGAGGATTGGGGGAAAAAAGCAGAAAAGGTGTCCTATGTCTTGCTCATAAAAGGGAAATGGCATATTATTAATTTAAAGCAAAAGAATTATTTGTCAAGAATTTCTCTGTTTATACACATCAAAATGGGAAACTAGGTTTGGACATATCTTTTATCAGGATGACTGGGTATTCAGAGAGTGACCTGGATTCTCTTGTGACTATCAGCACTTGCTCAGGGCTAAAGGTAATCCTGATCCTACATCATACTGTCTTTGGCATCAAGCCTATATATTCGTCAAAGAATTCTGAACATATGGTTTACAGCATATTGTTAAAATTAAGTGAGACTTATGCAATCAGTGGAGACGAACAGGAAGAGCTCTTAACCACTTTACAACTTCAGAGGAGAACAGACCCTCCTTAGTTCCTATGCCCTATACGTGGTCACTTCCCAAGTATGTGGAAATGTTTACTGTGGTTGACAGTAAGTGGTCTCAAATGTGGAATAATAGTGTAACCAAAACAACACAAATGATGGTAATGGATATCCATGCTCTGGTCAACAGGTACATGAAGGAGCTAAATGTGAAAGTAGTGCTTACTGGGTTAGAGAAATGAACAGAGATAAACTTAATGCAAATCCTGAAATTTGCAGGAAACACTTCAAAATTTTAATCGCCAGAGAGACTGGCATCTTTTGAGAAGGGTGAAGCATGATGTTGCTCATACGATTATTGGCCAAAGTCTTGGGAAGTACCAGGGCCATGCATTTTTTAGAGGTATCTACACTGCCAAGAAAGCAAGCAGTGTTGAATCTTTCTCTCATAAAGATATACCACATTTCACAGCTCTCATGGCTCATGATCTTAGCCACAATTTGGGAATGAAGCATCACCATGTGGCCTGCAAGTAACATTGCCAAACCTCTGCACTATGCATGAATTTACTACCGTAGATAGGGGCTTCAGCAACTGCAGCTTCTACTACCTCCACTAGCTGTTGCATAAGCACAGAGGGGACTGCCTATTTAATAAAGCTGAGCTCCAAAGCTCCTTTGGAAAGCCATATCGTGGGAATACAATAGTAGATAAAGGAGAAGAATGTGATTATGGCAGTGTCTTTGATTGTCAAAAGGATTACTGCTGTCTGCCCTCATGCCAGTTAAAGAAGGGTTCAGATTGTGCATTTGGATCGTGCTGCAAAAACTGCAAATTTCTAAAGGCAACCACATCCTGTCACCTCAGCATGGATGAGTGTGATCTCCCAGAATACTATAATGGCACCTCTAAGTGGTACCAGACAGATACCTAAAAGCAAGATGGCACACTTTGCAAAGAACAAGGTTGTTGTTAACAGAGCCCCTACTGAAGCCTAGAGAATCAGTGTGTTAAAGTCTTTGGAAAGTTGCCCAGGAAAGTTGTTATCATTACATGAATACCAAGGAAGACAGGTTTGGAAATCGTGGCAGTGAATCTAAACAGATGTTTAAAATCGTCAGCAAGTGCAAGGCCAAAGATGTAAAATGTGGGAGGCTGCTATGTGAAAACATCCAAAGGCTCCCATGCATTAAAAAACATCAAACATGGGCTGGCCCAGTGGCACAGCAGTTAAGATGGCATGCTCCGCTTAGGCAGCCCAGGGTTCACCAGCCCAGATCGCAGGCACAGACCATGCACTGCTTATTAAGCCATGCTGTGGCAGGCATCCCAAATAAAAAATAGAGGAAGATGGACATGGACGTTCGCTCAGGGCTAGTCTTCCTCAAAAAAACAAACCAAAAAAACCCCCAAAATATCAAAGACTTACCTAGTTCGCCATGCAGGACACATGGTGTTGGGGTGCAGAGTTTTTTGAAGTCATAGACACGGCTGACAAGTAGAAGGTGAAGGATGGTATCCTACATGGTCCACAGAAGATCTGTATTAATGGAACCTGCTTAGATACCACTATACTCCACTATGACTGCAACCTGGACAAATTATCACTGGAAGAATATTTGCAACAATTTAAAGAACTGCCACTGTGTCTACATCTATGCCACTCCTACATGTAAATTCAAGGGTTATGGGGGCAGCTCCACGTGTCCCCTCTGACTCTCAGTATGATGAAAAGCTGAGAATCCTAATCTGGTTGTGTCTAGCCTTTTATTATTTCTCATTCCTACTATCCTTTTGTTTGCCTACAACCATAGAAAATCTAAGACCAGTGTCAATGCAAAAAATTCATCAGAAAAGCAAAGTGAACAAACCTAACAAACATTTAATAATTACCTTATTTCTGGTAACAAAGCCAAATATGAAGTGACAATGGAAGGACTTTTTAAGGATCAGACTCCTTAGTTCTGGTGTCTCTCAAGGTCTATGGAAAATGGGACGTCTTTCTTGTTTCTGTCTGTCTTTCTATATGTCAAATGTTTACTAGTTTTTAAATTAAAAGAAGTTAAAGCAGCTGCCTAGCTGAGGTAATCTTTCTTGTTCTGTGCTATCCAGAAATCAGAGTCTCCAGAGCAGGGGCAATGAGAGGTCTCAAGATGTGATCTTGAAGGAACAAGGCCAGGTTACCCTCCATTGTAAGGCTAAAAGCTCATGGCCTAAAACCTAAAGAGCTATTATTGAGCTCCCTAACATGTTATAGAAAGCTCCTTTGGAAAAACCTCTGGAACTTACTTTTCAGAGTATTCTGTATAATCCCCCATTGTAATCTACTCTGTCAATTTTCTCTAATCTTAAGGATTTTGCCTTGGACAGATCAAGGGAATTTATTAGGTGAGAAGCATCTGATTATTAGTTCCAGATGCTTTAGTTGATTATCATTCCAGTCACTTGGTCCATTTGGCTTTCCCCTTTGTTTCAGCATCATAGTACCTGATGCCCTTGCCTCACACTGACCTTGTTCATAACTTAACCAGAGAGACCAAACATCCCTTGTTATGTAATTGAAGAGGAAGAAACAGATTAGATATTACTACTTATAAATGAAGCTCTGCAGTCTGAGAATCTTTTCTTTCCCAAAAGGTTCAAATTCTACTTATCAGTCATTTATTCACTTATTCATTCATTTATTCTATAAGCATATATTTAGCATTTACTGTTAAGTTGAACCATGTAAAATTGAGATTAGACCGTTTCCACCCACAAAAATGGCAAGTTCATGTGCTTCAACTTAATTCTATGTCTAGGCACTATGGAACCTACCTTGGATTCTGCTTGTAAATGAGAGTTGAGAGTTTTTGATTTCTAGAGTTCTTTTAGTTCTGATTTCTTTTAAATTTTATAATCCCCTGTAACCTCAAAAGATTGGCCTTAATTTTCTAGAGCAGGATGGTCCCTATTGTCAAGATCTAGAACAGCACTGAACATACTAGAGACTAGGATGTGGTGTGTCTGAGCATCCCACTGCCACTTTTTTGACAGTGATTGTCCTTGCTTCTTATGAATTCCCAAAACTTCAAAGAACAGAAATCCAAGACTTTCTTTGTCCAACCTCAGAGAGAGAGAAATAGCAATGGTAAGATCTGAGTATGCTGTTGCGTGCCACCCTACGTCCCCCACAGCCATGGAGTAGAGAGTCTGGTAACGGCACGTATAAATAATAATCTGGAATTTATTTTTTCTAGAAGAGACTTAGACAAATATAATATTCATTAAGGTAATACGAGTCTATCTCTTAGATGGAAAGTGGCTTCATTTCCCTGAATAAAGACTTTAAGAATCACTAGTCAATCTATGAATAATGGAGAGGTCCTACACAATTCACCTAGAATAGCTACTAACCAAGGCACTATATCCCCTTTCACTTCCAGAGTTTAAAGCATGGTTAGAAAAGACTTAAGATGCTCTTCCACAACACTCTTCCCCGTCCATTAGTGTAGAATAACTCCAGTCCTTGGATGATCCAGTATTATAGTTTCAAAGAATGGTGGAGGTGCTGGTGGCAAAAGCAAGGGTAGATTCCAATGGATGTAGGCCCCTGCTATAGAATCTCTTCTGCGAGCACAACAATGGTGTCTGGGTGTCCGCATCACGCCGAGCCTCTTGCTTTAGGTGGTAGAAGTTGTACTGTGTCCAGCCATATACTCCACAGTTGAGCAGACCCTGGGATGATGCTGTTAGAGCCTGGAGGAGATGAAGGGGTGATGGAGCCCATCCTTCAGGTTTTCAGAGATCTAAGGAATAGTCCCCATTCCCCTTATTTATAAAGCATTGTCATATTTCCTCTATCTCAAACATCAAGATCTGGCGTCAGTTTTTTATATTTTTCTAGTTCTTCCTGAACTCACTCTTCATATTGTACCTTGTCATGGATGACTGAGACTTGGTCATATTTGTTAGTGTATACATAAGGACAAGGAAGTGGCTTCAATGCCCTTCATTATTTCCCCATTTCCCAGGTGAGGCTTGGGAAAACTGCCCTATCACACAGTCAGATAGTCCAAAAAGCCTTCTTAAATCTGGTAAACAAGGAAAAGAGAATCATTCCGTTTCTCTACGCCTCCCTCCCCATTCACCTAGAATAGAAAATTTATCCCACTCAATTCACTCTGGTTGGGAGAGAGTCACGTCACTATCAGTGTTTCATAAGAACATTATCTGGTAGATCTTGTTTTTCGTTACCCATCCCTTAAAAACACATCAATAAAATGAAATTGACCAGAGACACACATGCTCTGGAATGCATGGCAGCACTTTCACTAAAGTATCTACTTCATCTGTGAGGAAAATTTAACTTCTTCATAACTGAATATAAATAATACATTTTCTCCTTTGCAATGTAGAAATAAATACTCTGAGGGAAAAATGTGTGCTTACTGAGTAACGACAGTGTAAGAGAATAGGATATGAGGCTGTGAGAATAGAGATCCTGGATGTTGAAGGTGTTACCTGGAGAACATAGAGGGCCATGTGAAGCTTGGTGTCCTGTGGTTTAGTCAGCTTTACGATCATCAGAATGACAGCTGTGAAAACACAAAGTATAAATCTTGTTGCCAGCCCTGGCTGCTTGAGCATAAACTTCTTTAGTATACGTGCCTAAGCATTGTGAGAATACAAACTATAAGCATAATGAAGACTAGCAGTGAGATTAATCAGTTATATAAACCACTGGGCCTTGGGTCTCCAACCTCTACTCCTCATTGATTAAACTTTGCAGATTTATTAGTGTAGCAATGGTGGCAAGACATACCACAGGAAGATAAGTTATACTTCTTAACATTTTAGGATTTACCAAGCTCTTTCACAAATATTATCCAATCTGATCCTCACTACAACTTTATGTAGTAGGAAGGGCAGGTGTTAATATCTCTGAGTTCTGTCAGGACATTTCCTTGCATATCAGGTTGCATCTCATGTCTAATTATCTTAATTTCTAAAACATAAGAAAAAGAAAATTAAGGAGGTTGGGTTGGGAAGAACTTGAAATAGAGGTGGGACTAATGGAAATTTTACAAGTTGGACAGGTGTCTGCAGTCATCTTTCTTGGTGAGACCACTTTGCTTGATCAGAACCCAGTAGTTGCCTCTTCATTGCCCAGCTCTTTCCATTAAGATACCCACCCGGGCCCCAGCAGCAAAAGAAGGCCACTGGGTAGAAGCGCACTCGCTGCTCCATGATGTGAATCACTGCCCACTGTTCACTCCCCAGAAAGCCAGTGGATTTCACAAACTTCTTATACAGTGTCTGGGCTTGGATGAGTAAGACCTGACATGGGGAGAACAGTGAGTAGTTTACTTAAGGCTCAGTAAAACTTCCCAGGTCTATTCTCCTACCATTTAAGAAGGATCATCCTCTTGGGATCTGACAGCAGGAAAGACCACTGTCCTGTCATTACCATCTGACACCAAGGTTTTTCTGAGAGAAAATTATCTTCAGAGTGAACTCTTGCTTGGCTAAGGAAATGGACAGATATTAGCCAAACTTACAGTTACCATGTTCAATACACAAACCTTACATCAACCCTCAGCCTTTTTTTTCCTCACTGAGGTTAATCACAATATGCATGGAAAGTTAAAACTAAGATCTAACCTGACCCTCTTTCAAAACACTTTATTAGAGATTGTGTTAGAAAGTGTTCTATGCTTAATACCCTTAAAATAAATGCTTTAGCACTTTAAATATCCTTAAAATAAATACTTTACTTAGAACACTTTAGTGGCTAAGCTTAAATTCTGAACTCTAAGCAAAAAGAGGTTTAGGAAGTCTCTTTTTGTCTTTAGCTGGAAAACAGATTGTTTTCGCCTCCATTTGGGGGCTATCTGAATAAGATTTAGCTAACAAAAGAAATATAAATCAGGTCAGAAGTCCAATGTGCTTTTTGTAGGGAGTAAATTAGGTAATAATCTTGGTAACAAATCTGAAACTTTTCCTTAATAATCCAGATCCACTCTCTAAGTTAATAACCCAATTACTCAACTAAGTTGAGCCATGTAGTTTTCTTTCCCCACAGACATAGGAATCAAAAGGAAGCCTGAACTTACTTGAGAATATTTATGTCTAGTAAAACCAGTTTACCAGCTGTTGATTAAAAAACAATCAGAATGCTAATTCTGAATGCCCACTGAAGCCTGGGTTATTCTGAAGAAGCAAACAGGGGATCCCCAGGGTGCCAGGCTTTGGGAGACCTGTCTCTCTTGTCAATCAGTTCTAAATGTAAACTATCAAAGCCATTTTAATATAAACTAGTCACTGTGCATTCTACAAAGCTGCTGATTTGGGCTAAGCTATTTCCATAACTTGTTTTTGAATTCTCAAAGGAAATTCTCCACAATTATATTTGGTTCACATGTGCTCGCTGTGCCAGCAAAATAAAACATACTTGTGGGATAAATTTGGTCTGCAGGCACATAATTTGTAATCCTTGAACTGGCAGATGAGGAGAGGAGAAAATAATACTGAAAAGTAGATATGGCAAATAAAAAGGTATATTTGCAAGTTTACTGATTTTTACTGGGCAGTTATGTATAAATAACATACCCATGGCTGATTATTTTAATCGTACATCATTCTGATGATGTCAAATGAGTATTTAATAACTGCCTGAGACACTTAGCACCTGAACTCCAGTTAATCATAGCATAAATGCAAATTTATAGCCAATAAAGAATTGAGAAAAGAAAACTCTTTCATTATTTGGAAAATTAAATCAAAGCATATGTCCTATGTTCCAGAGTGTCAACCTGTATAAAGGATATATTTGACACATACTAGTTTTTTGGTCTGGTCCTCCATGAGAATCCACAGGAACATACATTAGTTCTAGAGTGAGCATAATTCTCACATAATGAATACATGCTCTTTTCCCCACTCATCATTTGATCTTGGGAAGTCCAAAAGACTGAGATAATAATTAAATTGTCAATATCTCCTAGCCACTTTCTTAGTTCTAGGGACTATAGGAAGTGCCTCTCCACCCCACCTTTCCCAGGCCCTGGGAATACTGCCCCATCCCTCCCAATTCCCCCTTTTTCCATAAAGGCAGGTAGGGTGGCACCATACCACAATGGTGAGGAGGCTGAGTAGAAAGCTGGCTAGGAAAATGGTGAGCCCATAAAAATAAAGTGTGCTACAGACTGATGCGTCGGCAGAAGGCAAGAGTTCAGCCATGGCTGATGGTGGTGAGTACATCAGGATACATCTACGAAAAAAATCAATGGACAGGAGTAACTGCTACAGATTTAAGACTAGAGAGATACCCATTTGGGGCTACAAAAGTTAATGAGAATGCAATTTTACTTATCATTTTGCTAACCCTTGCCCCTAACACCTTGTTCCTTCTCATAGACTCATTATCTTCTAGTCAGTTTGTCTTATATTGCTACTTCTGCACTTTTAGCCTTGACTATATGTTGTTCCACAGCCCATTTAGAATACAAGCATCTTGGCCAGAATGTATGTACAAAGTCTTCTCCCATCTCTGTTTATAGCAAAGAATACACATAGTCTACCATGAAAATGACAGATTTGCTCCTTACCTGTGGCTCTGGCTGAAGTTGTGGAAACATTCACTGGCATTGCCCAGACAGAATACAGGTATCATCAACAGTAGAGGTATCAGGCTGGGAGGAAAAAAACTTATCATCCTAGTATTCAGACTTTTTCATGCCCTTTCCCCTTTGCAAAATATTCTCCTGTTCATCTCCCAACTCTATCACCCCACCACTCTCCATAAATACATACACATTTAATTTCTTCAAGAAAAATACTTCAAAAACTTTAAGTATTCCTTCTTTTTCAGTTCCTGGGAAAGTGAAGTGGGAAATGCATTTTATACCTCAGTTAATAAGCCCTAACACAGTTTCATAGGGAATCTCTGGGAGTTGTGCAATCAGATAAAAATCCAAGTGTGTCAAAGTGAAAGGAAAAAATCTACGAACGAACTCTGTGCTTAGTCTGTTTCACCTTTCATGGTGACCAGGAACAATTTCATTCGCATCAGCCCCTTCCTGGGAGTTTTTCTCCCATAATTTTAAAGCATACTTTTAAATAATCAATTATTTATCCAGCTAAATATATCCAGCTCCTTGTAAGAGGAAAAGATCCAGGAGTAAAAGTTACAAAGTTTAAAACCAATTCTGATATGACCACCACTTTAGGTGAGATCCAGACCCTTTCTGGGCTTAATAATTGTAAGAGTCTCATTCAATGTTATAAAGATGGATGAGATCTTGAAAGCCATCTATTAGAACTCTTTATGATATATGAAAAGGAATTCGAAGTCTAAAGACTTAAAGGGAAATATTTGTTGCATGTCACATAGAGTTGATGGCAAAATTGTGGCTAAAACCAAAATCTGCAATTTCAAACTGCTTGCCTATTCTACCTGGGAAAATGATCACATATATGTTGCTTCCTACTCAGTAAGGCTCCATGAAGACCTAGGAGTGACAGATTCAATGGAAATAAATGGCATTGTCTTCCTATTTGTTCCCATCTGGACCCCAGAGTAATGAGAATCTACACCTTGCTAGGAAGGAAAGCAAAAATCTTACCTTGACAAAATGATGGCTATTTGGCCAACCTGACAAGTATAATCTATAACCTATGAAAAGAATAAGTGTGAGTAATGTCTTAGAATATTGCCAACCACGTTATAATAAATACCAGGTCATCACTTAAACATTTAATAGAACAAAAATTCCCAAGAGCTAGCCTGCTTCAGTCAAGCAATATTTGCTATAAAATTCAATGAAATAATTATTTCCTTAGGATTGGAGATAAGAGAATTTTATCTGTATGACTATCTTCTAAAAAGTACAACAACAACAACAATAGCCACAGAGAGAGCCTGCAGGAAGTAGCTTAATATAAGATTTGGATACCAGAATACATTCTCTTAAGAAGACAAATATGAAACCACACAGTAATCCTCCATCTTCTAATAACAGTTCAATATTCTTCTCTTTTAGATCCAGGGAGTTGTGGACTTTTCAGACCTCATGGGTGGAGTGAAAGTTATGTAGAAAATGACTAGCAGAAAGCATAATAAGCCAGGGTTAGTATAATAGGGCAGGATCTATTTGGATATAAGACCTTTAGATATAAGACCTATTGGACTCTAGAAGAAAGAATATTTCAAAAATCCACAGTTGTGTTAGACTCTGTAAAACAACCTACAGGAGGATGGTCCCTCCCGACTAGAAACTTAGGGTGAAAGATTTTGAACAGAACGCCTTGAAAAGATAATCGAATAGAAGCCTTTTTCCGTTTTAAGGTAGTTATCTTATCTTCTAGAATGGTAACGTTAGGGATCAATATGCATTAAGTGAGCCATTAATCAATAATCAGAGGTGGGTAATTGATTTTACCTAAGAACTTTGGGTCAAGAACAGCAAATGATTTCAAGTAGGATAGTCAGTGTCGACTTTAGGTAAAAAGAAAAATCAGTATAAATTAGTCTTTGGTAACCTCTCCCACTCCCGTGCCTTCTTCTCTTTTTATTGTATCCTCTATCCATCAGGTGGCTATCCTGTGTTTAATTCTTGTTCTTACCTGGCTGTCAATTAATCTCTGACAAAAAGCTTACTGATAATAGTTTAGGGCAGAAGTCTTGCTAGCATATCTAAAAGAGAACTCAAG